>NC_138866.1:13592280-14269780 GCF_965194805.1 Balaenoptera borealis | reverse complement strand
TCAGTGGGAATTTTAATGTCTTGGGGAAAGGGAGAAAAAAGAGAATGTGAGTACTGCACACAGCAACAAGACTGGAACTCACAATTCAGCCAGCAAGTGTTTACGGAGCACCAGTACAAGGTTCCACCCTATGCATGGAGGAAATTCCAAGTCGCAACCTCTGTCCTAACGGGGCACACAGTTCCATTCAAAGATGCTGACAATGAGGATGAGGGTGAGTGTGACAGCTAACTATTAGTGCTGACTTAACTCTAAGCCAGGTACTGCCCCATGTGCTTTACTAAATTAATCCTCACCAGGTACTATTGATTAATAGGTCCATTTTACAGATGAGTAAATTGAGGCACATTAAGAAGTAAATGTTTAAATAGTACTTCTCAGAGATGAGTTTCAAATCATTTTAATGTTCTATCTCATCTGATCCTCACAGAACCACAATGAGACAGGCAGCCTCAGACACAGCCACACAAAGTGGTAATGGCAGAACCTTGAGTAGAAGGTAGGGCTTGTGGCTGCTAATCCGTGATTTCTATAAAGAGAGAACACTGAAAGGCAGTCCTGTGAGATCCAAATGAGGTACTGACAAGGAATTCTATAGGACTTCACTCAGGAGGAGACCACTTCCTATTCGGGCAGCATCCATGGAGAACAGGGATGGATGCAAGCCTTTGAGGGTAGGTTGTGTTCAGAGGAGTAGAAAGAGAAGGGGACACCACTGCAGATTGCAAAAGGAGCCAGAGCAAAGTATGGAGGTGGCCAGGTGCAGTGTGTATTTGGAGATCAGGAAGTAGATCATTTTGGTTTGAAGGAGGCTCCACAGGGCAACCGCAAGGAGATAACAATGGTGGAAATGGGGTGCAATTATGAATTTTGTCTAGAGCCTGATAGGACAGAAGGAATTAAAATTTCAGGCTTTCCAGAAGGTGAATTTAGTGTGAGGGGATAGTGAAAAGATAATAGTTAAGGAGACAAGTAGGGTAATTGTGATTGCTGAATAAATTATAGAATACGTAATATAGAATAAATTGTATATTCTAAATTATAATCATTCTAAACTATAAATAAATATAGAACAAGTACAAGAGTAAAGAGAATCAACTTTCCAAATTGAAGGCTTTAATGAGACAGAAAAAGAACTCAGAGAATCTCTACAATAATGACTACAGCTCAAATCTTGTCTCTGAATTGTTTCTAACTTTATCCTTTTTCTGTGGCTAATCCTCGGGTCGACTCACGTGCTCTCACTCCTTGCTAAAAAGTGAAAGCTACGCATCATCCTCATTAATAATAAATGGAAAAGACTCAGGTTCCTGCACTTGACAGGAAAAGCATCAAGACAGAACAAGCTCTGAAAGTACAGTTGAAGGTGATAATGATTCATCGCAGTTCGACGTCTCCAAAAACCCTCCATGGAAAACCTTACCCAAGCCCACCTGTTCTGCGTTGAATTGTGTCCCCTTGAAAAAATACACTGAAGTCCTAACTCCTGGAACCTCTGAATGTGACCTTATTCGGAAACTGGATCTTGCAGATGCGATTAGTTAAGAGGAGGTTATACTGGAGTAAAGTGGGCCCTAAAGCCAACATGACAGGTGTCCTTATGAGGAGAGAAAAGACTCAGAGACACACACAGGGAGAAAACCACGAGATGCTGGGGGCAGAAACTGGAACTATGCTGCCACAGCCAAGGAAAGGTAAGGGTTGGCAGTGCCACCAGAAGCTAGGAGAGAGGCACAGAACAGTTCCCCCCAGAGCCTTCAGTCTGCATAGCCCTGCCAATACTCTGATCTTGGATTTCTAGCCTCCAAAACACATGAGAGAATAAATTTCTGTTGCTTTAAAGCCACTCAGTTTGTTGTATCCTTCGTTATAGCAGCCCTAGGGCACAAATACGCTGGCTTCGTTTCAGCTTCTGGGAGGTAGGACAGAAAAGGAAACACCAGGGACATCTGGGGGCTTGGAGACTTGAATTCCAGGCTCCACTTTGCAACCACCTCCCAGGTGACCCTCCCTGGACCCAGAATCCTCGTCTTTGAAATGAAGCATTTAGGCTGGATGAGCCCTAAGTCCTCTTTTCGTTTCAAACTCTGTGATCTACCACATCATAGCCAAGAAAGTCATCTGCTCGAACATCTACTGAAGGTGAGAGTATGACAGGGCTGAAAAAGGAAAACACAAATTCAAGAAAACTCCCATCACCAGTAGGAGTCAAGGAGAAAGGGAAAAGAAAGAGTAATGAGCGGCGGTCCTTGCATTTACCATATGCCACATTATCATTCCATCTTCATGTCAAATCTGGCCTGCAGCCCCCATGCCATGGCGAGTTAATACAAAGAGACGCTGGGAGCTTCCAGATGCAGAAGGTTAATACAGGGGATAAGAGAATCTCGACGAGCTACACTCCATTTCACAAACCTGCTCGTGCCAAGGTCATTTAACCCCAGAAATACGAAACCTGCTGCCTGGAGAAGACAAAAAAAAAAAAAAAGAAGAAGAAAAAGGAAGGCTGGCATTGAAACTGTCCCCCCAACCCTTACCCCAGTCATACAACGTGCTTTGCAGCTGGGGGGCTCTTCGAAACTGCTAGAAACTAATGATTATGAAACAAACCCCACTAGTAAAGACCAACAAGAAATTCCTGTAAAAACCTCATACATACGCACTATTCTATTGTACCTTTTTTTTCCAAGAGTAAATTGCAGCTGTCAAATTACACCCTTTCATTACTGTCATGGACTCTTTTAAGAACAGCTAATCAGAAAAGCCTACAGAGGTATTTAATCAGATTTTTTTTTCTTCCAATGACCTAATGTTTTGGTATGAAACTGCCGCCAGCTCACGCCGCGTAGAAATTTAGCACAGTCAGCATTTAATTATTATTTTATCACGGATTTCTTTACTTTCCTACAGGGAAGAAATAACTTAAATTTTTAAAAAATGCAACAAGCGCTTAGCTTTTAAAATCGCCAAGATGCTGCCCTCATTATTTTGCTTTGTCAAAAACACTAGGTGTGGAGATGGGACATATCACAGAAATGCACTTTTGAGTTAATAAGAGCTACCACTATCACCAGCTTCAATCTTCCGGAACACCAAGACAATGTGGTGAAAATTATGTACATCGTCCTGGTTTCCAGGGGATGACATACTCACGACTCGTTCAGGTTTGTATGTGACAGCAGCTCCATGCTCCAAACAATATCCCTGCCCCTGGACACCTGAATGAAGCCCTCAGCTTCACTCTCCTCCTCCTCTTCCTCTTCCTCCAAGTAAACTTTGCCTTGTCTTCTCTAAGGTGGGAATAAGAGAACAGGGAGGAGAAAGGAAGCTAAATGGAAAAGGGGAGAGAAGACAGGTGTGCAGGTGTGACCCTGACTCCCAACAACAGCCGACCCAAGACTCCAAGTCTCGAGGCCAAGAAAGGGAGCATCAGGGCCAAAGGTCTAGATGTGTTCCTCAAACCAGCTTCTCTTTCATTTCTTCCTCCTCACTCATCTGAAGTCTCTTTTCAGAAAAATAGCCATTTCATCATCAACACCACAAAAAAAAACCCTCTTCATTTGCCTCTCTTCCCCTTTACCCACAGAGTTCCTGCTTCAGAGTCGAGCTCTGTGAACAAGCTGGGGATGCTTGGTGCAGGCAAGTCATCTCCAAGTATTTATTGAGCATCTACTGTAAGTGAGCAATGGTGTTAACTACTGAGGGGGCGACATGGTATAAACATAGGTACAAAGTGGTACCCAGGGAAGATCCACGTGTAGGAAGAAAGCTAGTCATTTATCAGAGCACGGTACAATTCACGAGTGGTGAGGACAAGAAAGGTTGCACTGGTTCCCGCTTACCAGCTCCAGAAGGTGCTTGTGCCACCAACGCACCTAATTTCAAAGCAGAACTTGAGACCTTTCCCCCACATCTGTCCTCCCACCCCTCCCCCAAACTTCTCCCATCTCAGTAAATGCCACCTCTTAGATGTCAGCATCCCAGGACCTCCTTGCCCCTCCCCGCTTCTATTCCAATCCACCAGCAAGTCCTCTTCATCTTCACTTTATTCTGGCTAGTCCAGGGACATCCCTCACCTGGCCTCCAGGACTGCACTCTCACTCACCTTGGAACTTCTCTATCCACAACAGCAAAAGTGATGATCTAGACAGAAACTTGACGGTGCCATTCGCACATGTGAACCTGGCCAAAGGTTTTTCCCATGGCACAGAATAAATCCAACCCCCTCCCAAAGCAGCCTGCCCCAGATCCCCTGCTGGGCCTCCACCGGGCTATAACCCTAACAACTAGCATAAAGCCTGGCACAAATCAAAGATTCAGTATTTGTTTAAATGAATGAATCAAGTGTTTGTTATTCATTTCCCAAAAAGACATAAGTAACACATGGGGACGATACACATAAATATATGTGTTTACACATGGCTTGGATCATGGATGGTTTGGCCCTTTCTAGAATAACCTTCCAGTTGAGTTGTAGATTAGCCTTTCTTTTCAGTTCCCACAGTTTAATCCAGATTATCCGTGGGCAGCAGAGGGGCAAAAGGGATGGAGGTGAGGAATGGGCGGCAGCCTCAGAGCCAGGAAAACAGCAGTGGTGGAAAGGCTTGGTGATCTTGGGTGAGTAGCCGGCTAAGATATCAGCCCAGCTCTGCGGCACCTGTAGCTGTGGCCTGCCTTCTATTTCTGTATCCTAAGGGAAGGGCTACTTCCTCCATCAGGTGGCTGTCTGGGCACTGAGCACTTTATGGCCACTACCTAAACATATAGTTAGCACAGACAGTCAGCCTCAAAGAAACCTTTATGCCGCCAGAAACTCTTGGTCATGACAAATCAATTCAACATATATATGTTGAAGACAGATATTGTTCTAGTCAATGGAAATTTGCAGCTAAAACTAAAAAAATAGTTCCTGCCTTTAAGGGACTTACAGACCAGAGTGGGAGGCAGTCATCTATACATACATGGCCTCAGATCCACGCCAGGAAACAGTACTATCATCAGCAGCTGATAGGAATTGGGGTTGATGCTATTACAATAGGAACCCAGGAATGTCTGCGTCTTTCCCCTCACCCTAACTCCTTCCCTTTACCACCCATGGAGCTATACACAGGAACAAGGACCTAACAGGAATCAAAGTTTGACTATATCAAGAGCTGAGCCAATCCAGCACTCTGGCAAGGGTTACTCACCTGGCCTTGTGGACGAGGGCAAACACTTGGAGTCACTTGGTAATTTTTAAGGCATAGTGATCTCGCCCACCATTGCTGTGGCCCATTTCATGTTCTATATTTGGCATATCAGTTTCACACCTGCTGCACCCAAGTGGCGGGAAGGGCAATTGAGGGAGGAGCTGAAACACATATCCCTTGCAGCACACCCTATGATGTAGTTACTATCATTCCTGTTTTACAGATGAAGAAACAGGCTTGGGGAAGTAAAGGGAATGACTGCCTAAGATCATACAGCCATGGGACAGCTGAGGAGGGTCTAAACCCAGGTCTTTTGATCTCAAGTTCAGTTCACTATTCTGGCATTGAGCCTCCCCATGATAGGAAATGCCGCATGTGTGAATGGCATGTATACGTAGGAAGCAGATTTTACGGCCGATCCATAACCACAGTCAGCAACCTAAAAGCAACTGTTTCTAGAAATTTCAAATTGTGGTAAGACTTCAACTACCTAGAATAACTCTCCAGAATAACCCAGAGATTTAAATAAGAAGGATCTCTCAGTAGGTAAAAAGCTCACACTCTCAACACTGCACTCAGAGATTGTGCCCTTGAACTTTTGTTCAGAAACCTATTAACTCTTTCTTTGAACACAATTCTAATCATTTGTGTTCTCTGATTTCTTAGCCTCTGGCCAGGTAGACAGGGTCAATTAAAATGGATTCCTGGAGGGAGAGAGAGTGATTACAATGAAAAGTGATAGAGAGTTAAAAAAAAAGAAAAGAAAAGAATCAGGCAGAGGTTGGCAAACTTTTCCTGTAAAGATAAAGATCAGAGAGTAAATATTTTAGGCATCATGGATCATACTTTCTCTGTTGTGACGACTCAACTTCACCCTTGTAGCTCAAAATAAGCCGCAGACCAATGTGTAAATGAAGGAGCATGGCTGTGTTCCAATAGACTTTTATTTACAGAAACAGGTGGTGGGTCAAGTTTGGCCCAGAGGCTACAGCTTGCAAACCATGGAATAGAGAAAAGCTTCAACGCCAACACAATATCTAGAAAATCTCAGCAGTCTGGGACCATATCTTAAAGAAACAAATAATCCCAACCTCAACAGCCCTTAGGACAACTGGCATCACAGAATATCATGGTCCTTCATCATAAAATTATAGAAGTTTAGAAATCTAAACAGCCTTGGGAATATTATGGTCCAACTTCCCATTTTTATACATGAGGAAATAAATTCTCAGAGAGGTTAAGAGACTTGTTAAAGGTCAAACAGCTAATTAATGATTAAACCTAAATTAGAAGCAGGGTTTTGATTCTATGTTTAGAACTCTTTCCATTATTCCATGTCTATTATTTTAGCCTTTCGGTAACAATGGATAGAGGAAATGCTCATTTAATTAAAACACTACACCCTTGAGATTGTTAAGATTCTGAAATCACTAAAATACACAGTTCTAGATGTTTAGAAAGATGATTGTGAATCATCAAGACAAAGGTTAAATTAGGTTTAATGTCCTCAGAGAATATAATTTCAGAAGCAGGGATAAAAAGAATACATTTCAAATAATTAAAAAGTTAATATACGTGGAAATTTTTATTCTCCCTTGTGCATGGGGAAATGAGGTACCGCTGTCCATTAGTATGAGCAGAAAAGCTTGCCGCCGTATTTGATCAATTTAGACCTGTTCATAAATTCTGACCACTTCCAGGACAGCCCAAAAATCACCAAGGCATTGGCAGGCCCCAAGTAATTTCTCAAATTGCTGGACGCCCATATTCATTCAATTGCCTTTTCTAAGTGAAAAACAAAAGCCACCCTCACCCCTACCTGTCCCTTTCTCTCTTCTATCATTAGCAATGTCTTCTGCTCCTTTTCTGAATTAATTAGGAAGTAAAAATAGAACCCCTGACATGTTTATAAAGATTCCAAATGCTGGTTAAACATGAAAGAACAGAGGTTGGGAACATGGAGGTGACAAATTTTATTTCTGTGATGACAAGTTAGAGTACTCCTGCCAGCTGGACCTTGCAGCAGCCAGAAGCACGCACCTGTCTACGGGGAAGGCAGAGAGGAGGCGGGGAGCAGAACGAGACTGGGGGGTCAGTGGCCTGCCACACCATGCAAATGAGCTCTAATTGAGGGGACACTGAGTACTGCTCATCTTGGGGGGGGGGGTGTTCCTGACAGCTCCTGACACCGGGGAATGCAGGGAGACCACTTCTCTTTTCCTGACCACACAAGTGGTCCTGTTTCTGTTTACAGACCCCAGAGCAGGGCTGTGGTTCAGGGAGTTCACCTTCCTCTAAACAGGAGAAGGGCGAAGGGGGTGGGTCCACTACTGCTTTGGAGTGTCCCCGAGATGCACTTGCCAGTTTGACAAACCTGCCAAAGGAAATGAGAAGCGATAAGTGATTGGGCCCCGATTAGATCAGCCACCTTGGGAAAGGTGCTGAGCCAGAGATATTGCACTGAAATAAGGAGAAACCTGGGACTAGATTTCTAGCAAGCAATCCCAAAGTAGATATGGTCTGAATTGGAAATGGATTTCATGGGCAGATAAAGTCTAATAAATGGCAGGTCCCTCAAAACTCATATATCATCAAGTCTCATACAGTGTCTGTGAAGTTTGTTATCAATAATTTAACAACGGGAGAACCTAGCCCTTAGCAAATATTTAATTTCAAAACATACCTACTGATTTACTCAGATACAGCATACATAGTATATTAAAAATATATTACAAGAAGCCAAATGCCAATAAAGCTGCACTTAGAGAAGACCAGGGGCACTGGGTGCTTTCCGAATATTTCCGTTAAAGGAGGGACTGGACCCTCCATCCAAAGAGCTAGTCCACTAGCGATTTCTAAACTGTGTGGAGAAGAAAGCTTGCCTGTGAGCCCTGCTTCAAACAGCACGGACATCACCTGAGCTCCTATTCCCAGCCAAGCCACAAGCCAGATGCCACGTGTACAAGTTCTGGGGGACAAGAAGTAGGGGTCCCATCAGGAACAGCTCTCCATGCCAGGCCTGAAGGCTGAAGGAAGAGAGGGCATTCATACAAAGCTAGGTCTTTAGTAGCAAAGAGGAGACTTTTTTTTTTTTAATTGACGTATAGTTGATTGACAAGATGTTAATTTCTGCTGTACAGCAAAGTGATTCAGTTATATATATATATACGTATGTGTGTATATATGTATATGTATATATACACACATACATGCCTTTTTTTAATTCTTTTCCATTATGGTTTATCACAGGATAGTGAATATAGTTCCCTGTGCTCTACAGTAGGACCTTGTTCTTTATCCATTCTCTGTATGATAGTTTGCACCTGCTAATCCCAAACTCCCCCTCCATCCCCCCCGCACCCTGCCACCCCACTGGCAACCACAAGTCTGTTCTCTATGTCTGTCTGTTTCTGTTTCAGAGATAAGTTCATTTGTGTCATATTTTAGATTCCACATATAAGTGATATCATATGGTACTCGTCTTTCTCTTTCTGACTTACTTCACTTAGCATGATATTATCTCGGTCCATCCATGCTGCTGCAAACGGCATTATTTCACTCTTTTTTTTATGGCTGAGTAATGTTCCATTGTCCACATCTTCTTTATCCATTCATCTGTCAATGGACATTTAGGTTGTTTTCATGTCTTAGCTATTGTGAATAGTGCTGCTACACACATAGGGGTGCATGTATCTTTTTGGATTATAGTTTTGTCCAGATATATGCCCAGGAGTGGGATTGCTGGATCATATGGCAACTCTATTTTTAGTTCGTTGAGGAACCTCCATACTGTTTTCCATAGTGGCTGCACCAATTTACATTCCCACCAACAGTGTAGGAGGGTTCAAGGAGGGGACGTTTCGAAGGGGATGGGAGACAGAGGGAACTATCCCCATGGTCACTGTCCACAACAAGTACCGTTGATCTGAGCCGCCCCCCCTGCAGCGCCCCCAGTCATCCAGTCCTCTCCACAACAGACCCTCACCACTTGCTGGCTGGAAGGTGTCACCCCTTGCTACGGTCTGAATGTTTGTGTCCCCCTGAAATGTCACCTGTTGGAATGCTAATGCCCAATGTGATGGTGTTAGGAGGTGGAGCCTCTGGGAGGCGACTGGGTCATGAAGGCAGAGCCCTCGTGAACGGGATTAGTGCCATTATAAAAGAGGCCCCAGAGAGCTCCGGAGCCCCTTCCACCATGTAAGGCTATGATGAGAAGTCTGCAACCCAGAAGAGGGCTCTCCCCCAAACACACAGGCACCCTGATCTCAGACTTCCAACTCCAGACTGGGAGAAACACATTTCTGTTGCTTATAAGCCACCCAGTCTGTGGGATTTTGTTTTAACGGCCTGAACAGACTAAGACGCCCATTGGCAACTGGTGTCAGCAGCAAGAGGTCCAGAGAAATGGCTGTTTTCTAAGGGAATGGTGGTTCATTTAACTGAGTTTAAAATGGAGGCAGAGGCTCAACAAGGACAGATTAGTTCCATGGTAAACACTCCCCTAAGGTTTTAGGTCTTTTGGGGGGTTGATAAAGGCCTGGGAGAGAGCAGAGGAGGAGGAAGAGGATGGAGAGAGAGAGCAGGTGTCAGTCAGTGGGTGCCTCTGATTGTCTTGCACCCAGAAAGCGTGGAGGGGCATAACCGAACTAAGGGCTCAAGGGAGCCAGATGTCAGTCCTGGCTCTGCCACCCCGAGCTAGCGGCCTCAGGATTTGACTCCACAGTCTTCTTTAAAAAAAAAATTTACTTATTTATTTTTTTGGGCTGCGTTGGGTCTTAGTTGCGGCATGCGGGATCTTAGTCGCGGCATGCAGGATCCGCTGCGGTGTTCGGGCTCCTCGTGGCAGCTCGCGGGCTTCTCTCCAGCTGTGGCCCGTGTGCTCAGTAGTTGCAGCGTGCGGGCTTAGTTGCCCCGCGGCACGTGGGGTCTTAGTTCCCCGAGCAGAGATCGAACCTGCGTCCCCTGCATTGGAAGGTGGATTCTTAACCACTGGACCACCAGGGAAATCCCTGACTCTGCAGTCTTGAAGGGCCCCTCCATTCTAGGGTGCTAGAACATAACTGTCATCAGCTCTCAGCACAGGTATTCCCACCACTTTCCATCTCACTACACTGGCACTGCAATGGGAAGCTTCTCTGATCATCCTACAGGCAGTGGCCAGGAGGAGAAAAGACGAGTGGGGAACTGTCCCAGACCTGGCTCTTAACTCTCTGGGTTTTTCCACACATGAAAGGTGGCCCTTCCAGCTCTCAAAAGCTCTTCCCTGTGAAATCCAGAGCTGCCTTGATAGCCAGAAAACTATGAATTTCTTAGTTCTGTACGCAGTGCCTTTAAAGGGGTTAGAAGTGCACACCAGAACTCCAAAACAAAACACACACACACCCCCCACCGTCAGAGCTCACCCTGTACCCAAACAACCTAGCAACACAAGCCAGAAGCTTAAGCAGACGAGATCAGGTGAGAAAATCACAAAGTCCTTAAAGCCAACGTGAGGTGCTGAGAACAAAGGTGTTTGAGCTGACGATGATGAGGTCGACCCAGACTCAGCTTCTCCTTCACAAACTGCAATCCTCCTCCTCCTCTCCTTCCCTGATAAAATCCCTACCTTTCAGAGACATGAAGTGGCCCGACCACCAAGGGGACCCCCAGGAGATACTGATTCCAGAAGGTCATAGTTAAAAGCACTCAAGTGATGACCTTGAGGGACCCGGGCACCTGGACAGGCTTGCAGGTCTGCTGGTCACCAACCGCTTGACCCTCCAGATTCACGCTGAAGACAGCATGGAGTGGGGACTCCAGTGTTTGTTTTGGGTCAGTGAAGCCTGGCAGGGCTGGGGGACGGGGTGGGGTGGGGGGTAGGGGTGAACACTGGAATGAAAAAGAGTGAGGGGGCTAGACAACCTGCCCACCCCCACTTATGCCAAAAGCCGGTCCTCTCCACCGCTGGTGAATTTTCTGCAAAACAAAAGCCCAGTCTGCAGTTCATCGTTACAGCCAAGCACAAAGCACAGCTCGCGAACACACAAACCACAAAGTATGTAAAAGTCAGCATTCTGGAACCAAAAGGAACTGCCACGTTCAGTCCCTTGGATGCTGATTACAGCTGACTCCTTCCCTCTCTCGAGGCATCCACGGATTTGAAATTCAACCTAGACCCAAAATCGGAGGACAGCAAGGTTCTCTAACAATCATTTCTTGTTTAGGGTTAACAACCCCAGATCACGCTTTTGTCTACTTTTGGAAGCGCTAAGCGATGCCACGGCCACGTGGTTCGAGAAATAATATAACTCTTGATGCCTCGATGGGGCTCCCAACTGCCCTCCTGCCTCGGTGGCAGCCGTTGATAAAACTCTCCACTCAGCAGAACTGGGAGCTGGACGCGCCATGTTTCACTGATAAACTCCTCACTCTGAAGTAAGTACGAGTGGGGGAAGAATCAGGTCTTTGATTTTTGCAACTTCCACTCCTGACACCATAACAATTTATTTTCAGCCCATTTCCTTCCCCTCTGATGACTGCCTAGTTAATCTGCCAGACACCATGTCAGTGAACTCCGGGAACCCCTGGAGGAAAAACGTTAGAAATATCAATAACAAAAATATCAACTTTGTTGAGCAACTTCAGTTTAGTGCGTTTAGACCACTCTCCATTAACTAATTTAGAACATTTTGCTTTCGCAGACTTAGCTGACTGCTTTTCACTGCCAAACTAAATACTCCACTTTAAAGCATACCCCCGTGTACACATGTGATTTCTCCTTTTAGGTGAGGAATGTAATGTTGACATAAATGTCAAATAAAATTAATGAGAGAATGGGCCCTCAAATGGGACTCCGGTGAAGGGAATTTGTTAGACGGGGACCTTTGAGCCCAAATGTATATATAATTATATAACACTCATATGAGGAAAGAATCTGAATGTTAAGCTTTAGCAAATTTATCACCTTTGGCAGAAATGCTGTTACCTACAAAAAGCAGGATGCAAGTAAATTAAGATGAAAATACCATGAGATTAGTCTGTCACAGCAAGCTACTGTAGAATTAGCAGGGTGGCCCAGCTGCCAGTATCAAATCCTTCCCTTATCTATACAGAATTCAGGTCGGATGTCTGCTGCCCTGCCTGAATACTTCCGCTGTTGACTTTGCAAATGGACTTCCTCCTGCCTTATCCAGCTCCTTCCCCATCCCTTATCCCACCAGCCACTTAGGAAGAGTAAAAATGGCAGTTAGAGCAATAACAGGTATTTTCACTCAATAGTCAAGGCACCAGATTCTAAGCAGAGTGGCTGCCTCCGTCCGTACACTGATACAACTACTGTCTTTTATTTGTAGTCTCAAAAATCTTCCCCAAGTATGGCAGAATCACAGAAAATCACTCTAATCATTGAAAAGAGCCCTGTTCCCAGTAAAGCAGCAAGTCTTCTCTTGTCAGAGTAAAAGGCATGGAGTAAAATTTCCTCCAAACACGGGGGAACCTGCATTTACCCCCATGCCAAGGAAGATGGCCAGCAGGACCCACCTGCAGCTGCAGGAGCATTTATGCAGAGAATCTGCAAATGTCTGGGGTGAGCAGATGCCTTGGGAGGAGGAGTTTCAAAGAAAACAGTGATGGTGTTTTGTTCTTCACGCCTCAGACTGAATCCTAAGGACTAGACAGACGCCACCCATCACGCACCTCTTTGATACACTGATTTCAAATACAATCACATAATTTTGAAAATCCATGAGGCCTTCCCTAAATAAAATGAAAAAGGAATTAGAAGGATAGGTTTCTATTTCTTCGCAGGTACCTGGATACCCTCCTTCTCCTGGAAAACCCCCCAAAGAATAGCACACTAATTATGATGGTTCTAAGAGTGGTTCCTCCAATGATGAGAATCACAGCAGAATCAAACAAAACACACAAATTCCTTCTGATGTTCATGCATCTTTAAACAGTTCACAAAATCCATATATTTGGGCCAGTCACACAGAATCTCTAATTAATTTACAGTGAGGGAAAGAGAAAGAGAAAGCATTTGAGGACCAACTTCAAACAACTCACACTCCGTCCATGTACTATCAAGTCATCCTGACTCTGGATAATTTGAAATGCCTGCACAGGACCCAGGGAACATTCTCCTTTTTATTCTTCTTCTCCGGGCTATCAGTTCATAATGAACAAATATGGAAATTTTTCTGAGGGGGAAATCCAACTACCAAAATAACTCCTTCATAATTCATATGTGCAATCACAACGGTGATTAATAAAATCCTGAAACAGTTCCTAAAAGCCTAAAGCATTAATTACTCTGTTAGATGTCAGGACTCTATGAAAACCTATGACAGCAGGCTACTCAGGCAAATTAAATCATGAGAACTTAAGGCGGAAAAAGAGAAATCTTTGCTTGGTGGATTTGCAAGCTGGTAAATGTATGCTTTCGAAGAGGGGTAACCAACCCACAGCTCTTCGGGGCTCCATATTTCAACCTTGAAAGACATATGAAAGAGGTAAAAAATGCCATTGCAAATTGAATTTATGCTGGGATGAAAGGTAATATTATATCCTTTGAAAGACCTAAAATAAATGAATGATACTATTTTCATTAAGGGGAAACTAACTTTCATTGAGCGTGTCCAGCGCTGGCTAGTCGATGCGATTCTTTTCTTGCTTCTGTGACACTCCACACCCAATTCTTCTTCGGCTTCAATGAAAGCTCCTTCTCAGTTATTTTTGCTAGCTCATCTCTTCTTGGTCAGATCTCTAAATTGTAGTGCTCAGGGCTCTGTTCTGGGCACTTTTCTCTTTTCTGCCCCTTCTCTATGGATGACAGCAGCCAATCTTACAGCTGTAGACACCACCTATGTGCCAATGACCGTCCCCCACCCCAAGTTGTAGATGTCAATGCCCAGTGCCTTCCTGACATGCCCAGCAGGCATCTCAAGCCTAGGCTGTCCAAAACAGAACTCCGGATCTCCGCTCCCCACCCCAGGTCTTTCCAATCTCACGAAACGACACTGCCTTCCAAATTCCTCAAATAATCCTCCATTGTTCCTTTCCCCTCCCCACACTTCCAATCCATGAGCTCTACTTCCAAAATACATCCTGAGTCTTTTTACTTCTCACCGTTCCAATTTACCACTGTAGTCGAAGCTCCTTCTCTCCCAGAAACCATCATACCTCTTAAATGGTCTCTCTGCTTCCATCCTCCACACAGTAGGCAGAACGTGCAAAAAATAAATCATACTCGGCAACTCCTTTGTTTAAAATTCCCTGGTGGTTTCCCGTTATACCCAGTATACCAAGTATAAAGTCCATACTTCCCTTGCCCATAAGACCCGACGAGATGAGGTCCTGACATTTCATCTCCTACTCACTCCACAACTCACCAACCCTCAGCCACACTGGTCCTTCTTCTGGTTCCTCAAATGTGCAAGCTGTTTCCCACCTCAGGGCCTTTGCATGTACTGTGCCCTTTGGCTGGCCCTTTATAACTAAAGAACTCTTCTCTGGTCACTCTTATCAAAGTGGTCCCACTATCATTCTTTACCGTTCTTTACCTTGTATGGTTATTTTACAGCCGATAGTATCTTATACATTAATTTGTGTTACACTAAGTGTGAAACACTTAGTGTTTCCTTGTCCCTTCAATCAAATGTCAGCTCCATGATAGCAGGAACACTATCTTCCTCACTGCTACAGAGTAGACACCCAATAATCTTTGCTCAGTAAGTACATAAGTGAATAAATATATTCCCCTGGATTTTTCCCTAACTTTATGAGATAGATAATTCCTATTTTGAAGGGGAAAAAATTGAGGTTTCCAGGAGTATGTCCAAGGTCATTCAGGTAATTGGAGGCAAAGTCAGAATCTGAACCTGAATCTATTTGACTCCAATGACCATCTTTCCAGATACCAGATTAGTATTTCTAGAACAGTCTTGAAAATCCAATCAAGTGGGACTTCCCTGGTGGTCCAGTGATTAAGAATCCACCTTCCAATGCAGGGAATGCAGGTTCGATCCCTGGTAGGGGAACTAAGATCCCACATGCCATGGGGCAACTAAGCCCATGCACCACAACTAAAGAGCCCGCGTGCCACAACTACTGAGCTCACATGCCACAACTACTGAGCCCGCGCGCCCTGGAGCCTGTACGCCACAACTAGAGAGAAGCCTGCATGCTGCAACTAAGACCAAATGCAGCCAAATAAATAAATATCAAAAAAAAAAAAATCCAATCAAGAGAAACTCTGCTCCTAAGATTTTCCAGAAACAAACTGCCTGGGAAATTGTATTAGACTCAGAATTTCTTCTTCTACCACAACTTTGCCATCTATAAAATGGGTGAACAAAATGGGTTTCTCATGGAAGTATTAGAAGACATAATTTCCTTGCTGATTATAAAAAGTTTTGTAAACTCTCAGATGACTGTTTTTCAGGACTACCATGCTGAGCAGTTTTAACTAAAATGTGTTCTGTGCAGACACCACTGTGCAGGATTCTCAATTACACTGAGTAATCATACACATACAGGCAAGAGTTATGAACCACAAAATACTGCCAAATGTGGAATCCACTTTCCCAAAACCCTTTAAAGGGGAGGTGATCTCATCTTACTAGAGGGTTTTAGGCATAGAAGGGAACAGGTGGTTTCTAGAGGGTCCCCCACACCAGCCCCCATGTGTATAATCGTTTGTACTAATACCTGATTGTGTAATCAGCCCTCCAGAACTGGGACTTCTCTCCCCCAACATACTCTTTTTCTTTCATTCAACAAAATCACTTTGACATTCATCCATGTTGTTGCATGCATAATAGTTCATTCATTTGTATTACTGAATAGTGTTCTGTTGTATGGATGTATCATCATTTGTTTTTCAATTCACCTGTTGAACATTTGGGTTGTTCCCAGGTTGGGGTTATTCTAAACAGAGCTGCTAAGGAGATTTATATACAAATCTTTGGTGAATGTGTGCTTTTATTTCTCTTAGGCAAATATGGAGGATTGGATTGTTTACAAGCCACCTGGTCTACAGTATCTTGTTATAGCAGCCCAACGGGCAGACATACT
Source organism: Balaenoptera borealis (assembly GCF_965194805.1). NCBI lineage: Eukaryota > Metazoa > Chordata > Mammalia > Artiodactyla > Balaenopteridae > Balaenoptera > Balaenoptera borealis. Next base: position 14,253,539 of record NC_138866.1, on the reverse strand, counting down.
TACCCAATGCAGGAGGTGGGGAGGTGGATTCAAACTAAACATGGTAACCAAATGCCCTCCCAGTACAACCTGAATCCAGTACCCCCTACCACCATGCCCTTAGTGTGCCTCTACTACCAGTGATGTCCGTATCCTTCACTATTTATTTGCTAAAGCTGTTAAAGCTAAGACGCAGATTAAGTTCTAAGCTTTTAAAGTCAATGCAAAAAGGGAAATATCTTCAGTCACATGACTCAGTCACCGTAAGACACAAGCAAACCAACTGTTTGCTCCTGTAGTTCTCTATAAAGACCTTGTTGTGTATATTAGTCAGGGATCTCCAGAAAACAGAACCAATGGGTGAGTGTGTGTGTATATATATATATATAGAGAGAGAGAGAGAGAGAGAGAGATTTATTTTAAGGAATTGGCTCATATAATTAGAGGAGCTGACAACTCCATATTCCGCAGTGAAGCTCAGCAGGCTGGAGAACACAGGAAGAGCTGATGTTGCAGCTCGAGTTCAAAGACAGTCTGGAGACAGAACTCCCTTTTCCTCAGTGGGCCTCAGTCTTCTTCTCCTAAGGTCTTCAACTGATTGACTGAGGCCCAACCACATTACGGAGGGTTATCTGGTTTACTCAATGTCCATAGATTTATATGTTAATCTTACCTAAAAACACTTCCACAGCGACATCTAGACTGGCATTTGACTAAATATCTGAGTAAGGTGGCCTCGCCAAGTGGCACACAAAATTAACCATCACACTGTGCAAAGGAGGATTTGCAAACTCAAATTCCCACAGGAGCCAAGCAGGCAAAGTGACTGAGTAAAGCTAATGTCAGATGATAGGGAATGGTGGGGACTGGGGACAGCTGGAGGGTGTTTGCTTCATCTAAAGACAATCAAATTCGAAAATTTTAAAACCACTGTTTGGGAGAAGCAACAATCATCTGCAGGACAAATAAAGCCTAGGAATCACCTAGGCAACAAACACACCAGTGGGGTCCACAGGGGATACTGCCCAATGGCAGCAGGATAAAACACAATTCCATGAAAGTTCCAGGCTAATATTGTATCAGATATGGAGCTTTCTAGTAGTCAGACTGAAATTAGGAATGGGTCAGACAACCAACAATCCTTCATAAACATGGCCTTGTTCAATCAAAGGTTTGATCAGTGTTGAATAGCATATTTGAGGTTAAATTCCCGGTTGGCATCTGTGTTGCTTGTTAAGTATGAAGAGATGTGATTTAACGCTCCCCTGTGCAACAAGGATTTCAGGACACTTTAATATACAGACAAATGGGCAACCAAGTTTCCACGACTGAAATACTTCTAGCCTGGAATTTTGTAAAACATAATCAAACACATATCTTGGAAAGGGTGTACCATGCCTATCTTCCAATCAGACAACTTCTTGGTATGCCCTCCAAGATTAACTAGCTGCAAAACATACACCACAAATTTAGTGACCCGATGTATGATATTATTAACTATAAACCAATTTAAGATGGGGAAACACCTACCAAAAAATTAAATCACTTAAGAGTATTTGAACTGCAACCATTTTTTTTCTGGCAATAACTCAACAGCAGAGCTGACTGCCTACCACAGACACTTCCAGATAATGAGACTAAAACCATATCTGTCTTTTTTTTTCTTTTGGCTGCGCCGCATGGCATGTGGGATCTTAGTTCCCTGACCAGGGATCAAACCCATGCCCCTGCATTGGAAGCGCAGAGTCTTAACCACTGGACCCAACCTAAAACATATCTGTCTTTATATAAGACGATGTGTTCTTATAATCTTTAGGAAAAAGGCACTCTTCCCTCCAGATCACTGTGAAACCAGACTTACTTAAGCATTTCAAGTTTACCTATAGGTATGGGCCATTCAAAACTCAATACTCTTACCAGAACCTTTATTAACTTCTTCCAAATCAAATTACTGATGAAAGCCAAAGGAGTCTCGTTTAAAAATCTCAAGGTAGCCAAAGAAACTGACCGTGCTTCAACAATTTTCCAGTTACTAAGGAGGAAGGGAGAGGAAGAAGGACCCTACTGACCACTGGGCATGGTGTCAATGCTCCTCATAATTCGAGAATCCCATCCCCATGCAGCCTATTTCACATTCCCAGCTGTGGATGCATGAGAGGAGGGAGAAAAAGCCTACTCAGCTGAGGTCTACAGGAGAGGAGTTGCAGAGTGCCACGCAGCATCGATTAGAGATGCTGCGAACACCAGCCTAGGACTGGAAGTTGGCTACCCTGAAACCACTTAGCAACAGCGGTCAAGATGCAGCTTCTCAAAATCTGCCATGAGAATGAAGTGTGGCATGCGTATGCCCAGAGACTTTTATTTTCAACAATAAGCCAATCCTGAGAACGGCTGTGTGGCTGTATTCACATCACAAAGCTTCGAAGGCTATTTTAAGAGCACCTCGTTTCTACTTAGGCGGGGGAGAGAAACTCAGCCCCTTTGGGCACCTCAAAGCTATTCCCCTTCCCTTTCCTACTCCTCTTTTCCAGACAGTTTGGAAGCAAAGACAGCTTGGAAGGAGGCAGAAGTGCTGGGCACGTGTAATGGGCTGATGCCTGGCAGGGTCCAGGTTTGCTGGGCACCCAAGAGACAGAAGGAAGGAAGAACCTACCAAGAGTTGGATGCAGCACCCAAGTAGATGCTATCATTTGCATCTATACAACAGCAAATGAGAAACGAGAGAACATGGGGGAAAGGGTAAAGAAAGCAAGAAGACTGGGCTTCCCTGGTGGCGCAGTGGTTAAGAATCCGCCTGCCAATGCAGGGGACATGGGCTCAAGCCCTGGTCCGGGAAGATCCCACATGCCGCGGAGCAACTAAGCGTGTGTGCCACAACTACTGAGCCTGCGCTCTAGAGCCGGAGAGCCACAACTACTGAAGCTCGCGCACCTAGAGCCCATGCTCTGCAACAAGAGAAGTCACCGCAATGAGAAGCCCGCGCACCGCAAGGAAGAGTAGACACCTGCTCACCGCAACTAGAGAAAGCCCATGAGCAATAATGAAGACCCAACGCAGCCAAAAATAAATAAATTTATTAAAAAAAAAAAAAAAAAAAAAAAGGAAAGCAAGAAGGCAGAGTACTGCAATGATTAGGGAGGTCGGCATCAGTCAATCAATCAATGTTTCCTAAGCCTTAGTGCTTGCACCTGCAAGTAAACTAAAGATGTGGAAGTCATGGTTTCTGTCCTTAAAGAGTTAACACAACCCACAAAGACAAAAAGAATGAGAGAGGAGACAACAGCAGATGAGAGCTGTCAAGCAATGTCTAAAGATAGAGGAGTGATGGCTGAATTTAGGCATAATGAAGAAAGCTGAGACTAAAATTCCAGCAGAGGGAAAACTGATCACATGCTAATGGATTAGCCTCACAGAATCCCACAAAGGCTTTGGAATTGGAGGCATCAAGCACAGTGGACTATGGGAGTGAGATGTGGAGGTTAGTTAGACTCTACAATGAAAAGTTAGACCTTCACATTCTCAACACTTCCTGGGGGCATAACCAGGTGATTCCCCCTCCCCTTTCCCATACAAGTCAATGTTAATGCTAGATAAATTGAAAAGAAGAGCACAGGGGTAGGACACCAGACTAAAAACAGAAGGCGAATTGGACAACAAGAGCCTGTAGCCCCTTGCCCAGCTGGGTATCAGAATACCAGCACCCAGACTTACATCCCTTCTACAGGATTAGAAGATCCTTCTCTGAAGAAACGTAATGGCCCCAGAAGGAAGCCTCCTGAGAGATACGGAAATTTGAAAAAACTGGGTCCCAGCCCAGCCACTCCACAGGAAGCCCCCCCCCAAGCACACAGTTTCCAATAAGCTCTTCAGAACCTTCCATTTAAATATGAAAGGACATCCAAGGAAAACCTACACTACAAGTCAGAAACCTAAGCAATCAGGAAAAACAATAAAGTCTGAGGAAACAGAGATAATGCAGGAAACAGAAGAAAATATCAAAAACACGAATTAATATATTATGTAAGATGAGAAGTCATTGCTTAAAAAAAAAAAAAAGAACAGGCTGTTGCAAAAAGAAACATTCAGGGAAAAATGTAAAGTTCTTGGAAATTAAAAATATGATGGACAAAATAAAAAATTCAATAGATGATTTGGAAATAAAGAAAAGGAAACCATCCAGAAAGTAAGGCAATAGGACAGAAAGATGATCAAGACAAAAGGGAAAAAAAAAAATAAGAAAATTTAAAAATCAGTCTGAAGTTCAACTATTGGAGTTTCTAAGTGTTCAGAGAAAATGGTGAGAGGAAAATGATTTAAAAAACACATAAACAAATAAACACAAATCCGTAAGAACCTTTCCTAAAACAGGAACATAAGTCTTTCAGTTGAAAGGTTTGATTAAATCCACAGCAAAATGATTTATAAAGACACAACAAAATTCTAAAAGCTTCCAGAAAGAAAAAAATCTGTGTACATAGAAAAGATGAACAATCAAAATGGCATATGACTTCTCAACAGCAACAACAGAAGCTAGATGTCAATTAGTATTACCTTCAAAATATGGAGGGAAGATGATTTTCAATCTAGAATCATATATATATACCCAAACTGCTGGCTAAGGAAGATGGTGAATTAAAGACATTTCCCAAGATTAGGTTCTTTGAGAACTTATCTCCTATGTTTGTGCATTAGTAAACTGTTAGCAGGTGTGCTCCACCAAAAGCAGCAAACCATAAAAGAAAAAACATGGGATCCAGGAAATGGGAACCATACAGGACACAGGTGAGAAAGAAATCCCTGCACAAAACCTGTTCTAGAACAGGCTGTAGAACAACCACAGCAGATGACAGCAGGAAAAACAAAACAGAAGGGGTACATGATCTGCTACCTTTGGCCAAGAGCAAACTGAGATTGAGAGATGCTATTAGAAGGCATGGGAAGAATTAAAGAGTAAGAAAAAAAGAAGGAAGGGAGGGAGGGTGAAAGGAAAGTGTATATTTGTATATCTACAAATATATACACAAATCAAAAAGAAGCGATGTTTACTAGTAGGAAAAAATGAAAAGTTGCACAAGAAAGGATTTGTAATCATAGTATATCACTGGTCTCACTGATGCATAGTGTTTATGTAATAATATAAACGGTGTCAATTCAAAAGAAGGGAAGGGGAAAAGGTCTTAATTATCACAGTACCAAGTCAAGGGGTAATATTTAAATTGATTAAAAATCAAGAAAATGATGGTAAAGGTACATTACTGATTTTTTAAAATTTCCATCATGAACTATAACATACAATACATAGAGAAAAGTGAACAAAACAAAATGTACAGCTCAATGATTTATCGAAAAGCAGACATCCAGGTAATCATCACCCAAGTCAAAAAATAGAACTTTGCCAGCACCCCTGAAACTCTCATCCTTCTCCTCTTAATTAGCACCCTGGTCCTCCCCAACAACTATTATGTTAACTCTGATAGTAATCACTTTATAGTTTTGCCCTCTAAGCATGCATCCCTAAAGATTATAGTTTCAACAAGCCTGTGTTTTGTGTTTTATATAAATGAAACACAGGTGTGTGTGTGCGTGTGGGTGTGTGCGTGTGTGTGTGTGTGTGTGTGTGTGTGTGTGTGGCTTCCTTCACACATTAATGTCAATGAGACTTATCCAGGTTGTGGTGCAGTTTGTTTTTATTGGTTTTTTATTTATATAAATATACCATAAAGTGTGTGTGCACATACACACACATGCACACATTATATTATACTCTTGATGGATATTGGATGGTTTTCAGTTTGGGGCCTTTATGAATACTGGTGCTATGAACTTTTCTCTCCATAATTTTTGGTATATATGTATTCACTTTTCCCTTGAAACTGTACATCAGATTAGAATTGCGGACTCACAGAATATGCCCTTGTTCAATTTTATTAGATAATGCTAATTAGTATTCCAAAATGGTTGTACCAATTTAGTCTCACCAGCAGTGTATGAGAATTCTCATTTCTCCAAATCCTCACCACCTGTTAGTATTGAAAGTCATTTTTAATTTTAGGCAGTGGGTGGAAGTGTAGTCACATTTTATGTGGTTTCTAACTTATATTTCCCTGAAGGCTTATGAAGTGGAGCACTTTTTTCACAAGCCTATCGGACATATGGATAGCATCTTTTGTGAAGCTCCTGTTTAGGTCTATTACCCATGTTTCTATTTTATCTTTCTTCTACTGATGTGAGGAATTCTTTGTATATTCTTCCCACGAGCCCTATGTAAATCATAGATATTGCAAATACCTCTAACTTGTCTCTCACTCTCTTAACTATGGCTTTTGATGAAATTCAGTTCTTCATTTTAATACAGTCCAATTCTATTGTCTTTTTTTATGATTGGTTCTTTCGGGTCCTGTGCAGGAATTCCTTTCCTAGCCAAAGTCATGACTATATTATCCTACATTATCTTCTGGATATTTTATTATTTTGTCTTTCACATTTAGATCTTGAATTCACTTGGAATGGGTTTTGGTGTATGGTGTAAATTTAGGGTCAAGGGTTTATGTTGATATCTAATTGTTCCAGGGCTGTTTATTAAAAAATGGCCATCCCATCCCCTTGGGGATGGGGTTTTTATCATTGATAGTGTGTCTGTATATACACAAGTCTGTCTGGAGATTGTTCTTTTTCACTAGTCTATTCGTCTATGCTTGCACCAGTGCCGCACTCCTCCAGCTACTCTAGCAGGACAACAATAAATCTTTATATCTGGTGGACCAAGTCCTCTTTTCTTATTCTTCTTCAAGAGTATCTTGGCTATTCTTCTTTTTTTTTTTTTTTTTTTTTTTTGGCTGTGTTGGGTCTTCGTTTCTGTGCGAGGGCTTTCTCTAGTTGCGGCAAGCGGGGGCCACTCTTCATTGCGGTGCGCGGGCCTCTCACTATCGCGGCCTCTCTTGTTGCGGAGCACAGGCTCCAGACGCGCAGGCTCAGTAGTTGTGGCTCACGGGCCTAGTTGCTCCGTGGCATGTGGGATCTTCCCAGACCAGGGCTCGAACCCGTGTCCCCTGCACTGGCAGGCAGATTCTCAACCACTGCGCCACCAGGGAAACCCATCTTGGCTACTCTTGGTCCTTTGTGTTTCCATATAAATTTTAGGATCAGCTTATCAATTTTCACAAAAACCCTCTTGGGATTTTGATTGCAATTTCACTGACAGTTTGAGATTAACTGACATCTTTTTAAAAAAAACGGAGCCCTCCATTTCATAAACATAATATATCCCTCCATTTATTTACGTCTTCTTTAATTTCTCTCAATAATGTCAAATGGTTTCAACATAGGTCTTCATAACTTTTGTTAGATTTATTCCTGGGTATTTGATTATTTTTATTCTGATGTAAATTCATTGTGTATCTGTTTATTGGTAGTAAGTAGAAATAGAATTTATTTTTTCATATTTACATTGTATCCGGCCAACCTGCTAAATTCACTTTTTAGTTCCAACAATTTATCTGAAATTCCTTTTGAATTTCTACGTACATAGTAATTTCATCCCCCAATAATTATAGTTTTATTTATTCCTTTTCAATCCTAATATCTTTATTTCTCTTTTGTGCCTCATTGCATTAGCTGGGATTTGCCATGCAGTGATGAACAGAAGAGGTGATAACTGACATATCTGTCTTTTTTCTTACTCTCAAAGTTTTAACATTTCATCCATTACTCATGATGTTTTCTACTTTTTAACGATACATGGTATTTTTTGTAGATACTCTTCTTGGAGTAAGAAAATTTTCTCCTGTTTATTAGTTTGCTGACCCTTTTAAAAAATCATGAATAAATGTTGGATTACATCACATACATTTTCTGCATTTATTGAGATGATCGTATGATTTTTTATTCTGTTATATACTGAGTTACACTGATTGATTTTCAAATATATGACCTCAACCTTACAGTTTTGGAAGATAATCAACTTGATCATAATGTAGTAATTTATTGCTGGATTCACTTTGCCAGTATTTTGTTTAGGATTTTTGAATCCATATTCATAAGTGAAACTAGCCCAGAATTTTTCTTATTTATGTCAGGTTTTAGTATAAGAATTCTGCTGACCTCTTAAAACAAGCTGGGAGGGTTCCTTCTTTTTCTATTACCTGGAAGAGTTTGTGGGAAAAAATGTGTTATTTCTTCCTTAAATATTTAATGAATTTAACAGAAAAACCATCTGGGTCTGAAGTTGTCCTTGTGGTAAGGTTTTTAATTGCATATTCATATGAGTAGATATAGTGCTACTCAGACTGTTATTCTTCTTACGTCAGTTTTGATAAGTGGCATTTTTAGAAAATTTGTCCATTTCTTCTAAAATTCCATTTCATAATTTGCCATGGTGTTATTCATCATATTCTGTCCTTATCATTTAAATATAGTGATGTCCTTTGCTTCATCCCTGATATTGGCTATTTGTGTTTCTTTTTTCCTTGATTAATCTCACCAGAATTTATTGATTTTATTAATCCTTTGGCTCTGTTGATTCTGTCTATGGGATGTCTGTTTTCTATTTCATTACTTTCTTCTCTTATTTGTATTATTTCCTTCCTCCTACCTTTTAGAAAAATTTAATTGCTTTTCTTTGTTAACTTCTTGAAATTAATGCTGAGGTTATTTATTTTTAAACCTCTTTTTTTTTTTTCCTAATGTATATATTTGAGGCTATAAATATCCCTCTAATCATGGCTTTAGCTGTATTCCATGTCTGGTATCTCTTATTTCATTATCATTAATTTGTAAATATTACCTAATTTTCATTGTCATTTCTTCTTTGACTCATGATTGCTTAATTTCTAAACAAATGGGGATTTTTCAGTTATCTTTTTCATTGTTGAATTCTAGTTTAATGTCACTGTTATCTGAAAATACACTCTGTATGATTTCCATCCGTTGAAATTTGCTGAGTTGCTTAATGACTCAGACTATGGGCAATGTCGACAAATATTTTCTGTGCCCTTGAAAGAAATGAGTATTTCATATTTGTCAAGTGCACTGTTTTATAATTAGATCAGGTCTGTTAATTAACTTTGTTCAAACTATATCCTAACTGATTCTTACTGTCTGCTCACTGTATCAATTACCAGGAGAGATATGTTAAAATTTCTAACTATATCAATATCTATTTCTACTTATAGGTCTTATAATTGTGTGTGTATGAGAATATGTGTGTGTGTTTTAAAAGTGTGTACAAATTTAGAAATATTTTATTTTCCTGGCAAACTGAATCTTTTTTGTTATGAAATAATCTCTCTTCAGCTCTGACAACACTTTTTGCCTGTTAGAGGGTCTACTTTATCTGACATTCATTTAGCTATCGAATCTTTCTTTTGGTTAGTGTTTGCACAGTATATCTTTTTACATCCTCTTATATTTGACCCTTCTGTATGTTTTTAAATAATGTGTGTCTCTTTAAAGCAGTATATAGGTTTTTAAAAAATTCAATCTGATAATATTTGACTTTTAATTAGGGTATTTACTCTGTTTATATTTAATATAACTGCTGATATATCTGGGTCTAAACCTACTAGTTTTTATTTGTTTCATAAGATCCTAGTCTAGGATCTTAAGATCTTAGTCTAGGATCCTTTTTCTCCCATTTTCCTCCTTCTGTTGAATTATTTGAGTATTTTTTATTATTCTATTTCCCCCTTCTCCTAGCTTATTATTTATATATTCCTTCATCATTCTTTTAAAGATTATCCAGAGTTTAAAGCATGCACCCTTGACTTATTAATGGCTAACATTAATTAGTTTTTATCACTTCCTTTACAATATAAAGGGCTTCTTAGAACAATTTCATTAATCTGTCCAGATTTGAGTTCCACTTTGATCATATATGTTTATTCCCTATATATTTTAAACTCCACAAGACAAAATTATTATTATTATGTATGGCTAGTATTTATTTATATTTAACTAATTATTATTTCTATTGCTCTTCATTCCTTCCTACATCTCTGAGCTTTGTTCTGGGATAATTTTCCTTCTGTCCAAAGGATGCCTTTTAGTATTTTCTTTAGGATAAATGTGCTCATAATAATTTTTTAAAACATTTTTAGTTTTTTCTGAAAATCCTTTTAGGTAGATATAGAATTCATGGTTAACAGTTGTTTTCTTTCAGCAACTTGAAGATATCATCCATTCCCTTTTGACTTTATTGTTTCAGTGAGTCAGAGTCAGTTGTCAATCTTATTGTTGCTCCTTTGAAGACAAAAGGTACCCACTCTTCCAGCCCTGACTGCTTTTCAGCTTTTCTCTTTGTTTTTATTTTCAGAAATCACACTGTGTTGTTCCTAGGTGAAGTTTCTTTATACAGACCCTGCCTGGTGTCTTAGGGCTTCTTGATTCTGCAGCTCTGTGTCATTTGTTCGTTTTGGAAAATTCTCAGTCATTTTTTCCCCCAATTATTTCTCCTGTTCCATTTTCTATCTCCCTACCTACTGAAACTCCAATTATTTGTATATGAGGCCTTTCTACTATATTTCACAAATCTTTCAAATTACTTTCCATTATTTTGCCTCTCTGTGCTTTATTTGGGTATTTTCTTCTGCCTTATATTCTAGTTCACTAACTCTCTCTTCAACTAAATCTGGTGAATCCATCCATTTTTTAACAACTTTATTAAAGTATAATTTTCATACCATAAAATGCACCTACTGTAAATGTATATTCAATGATTTTAGTATGTTAATTCAGCTGTGCAACCATCACCATCACCACAATCCAGTCTTAGAGGATTTCCATCACCCCAAAAAGTTCATCTATTTAGATTTTAAATTCAGTAACTATATTTTTCAGTTCTAGGTTTTTATTTATAATTTTCAGTTCTCTGGCAAGTTTTTAAATCTTTTAATTCTTTGAATATATTAATCATAGTTATTTTAGAGACTATATCTGATTAATTCACTATCTGGATCCCTTGTAGGTATATCTTAGTTGTCAAATTTTTTTCTTGGTTTTTGATTATGTCTCATTTTCTCACAGATCTAGTTATTTTTCATTGGGTGACAGATATAGTACATGAAAAACTCTAGTGAACATGAGGCTCTGGAAGATGTATCTTCCTCCAGAGAGGATTTTTGCTTTTGCTTCTGGCAGGCATCTAAGCTAGTGACACTAATCTGAAAATATTTCATTTTTGGCTTCAGTCCCTGTGAGAGTTTTTCTATTTCTGGCTCATCTTGATTCAGAGCTCCAAATGAAAACTGAGGTTGTTTACTAGGGTTTCTGCTCCTTGGCAGGACTTGACTACCTAACCCCATGAGTTTGTTGAAAGCTCTGTTAAGTTTTTAGTCTCTTAGCCACTACTTTTGGAATTGATAATTGTCTCAAGAAGAAGATACAAAAGCTGGGCTCACCTCTTAGATGAGGGGACTTTCCTGCCCTCAAATCTTAGCTCTGCTATTCCTCATTGCCTTGATGGCTCTCCAATGCTTCCAAACTGACTTCTTTTTTCTTTCTTTCTTTTTAATTTTAAGCATCTTTTCTCAGCAGAAGAGTTGGTCTCTAAACAAACTGGATCTACTATTGCTAGATATATTGACTACCATTGTAAGTAAGGTGACCATAATTTATCATACAAATCAGGATGCTTTTGAAAATGAAAGGAGGTAGTATTAGTCATTACACTGGGGCAGTAGGCACAAACCCAAACTATCACAAACAAATCAAGATATATGGTCACCCCAATAATAATGCACGGAGTACTTTGCTTAAAAAATATAAATTAATTTAAAATTCACATTGGCCATATCAAGAATGTGGAGATTTTGTCCCTACCCTTTGTAGTGACAGAATATTTAGTATTGAGGATACAAATGAGCCCTTGTTCAATATGAGAAGATACCATTCAGTAGCTCATTGTATCAGTAGAAGAACTTAACTATTCTACCCAGCCTGCTAGTTCATGGGTTCTATATCTTATTAATGTCCTTGGCTGAGACTTGGTACCTCCAAAAGACTAGTTTTGGAAACTCTTCCAAACAAGAGAGAATTTTTTTCTAAAAAGTTAAGAGAGAAGCCTTAGAGTTGAGAAGAAAATGAACATAATTTTCAAAAAGAGCACTGTGTACCCCCCCCAAATTCATCTCTCTTATTAGAAATTCTGTACTCTGCTCTCATCTGCCAGAAATTCTATGCCCTGTTCCATGAAGGAAATAACATAATAAGTGAAGGGCTAGCTCTGCCTTGGCTTTTGAGGGAGCTATATTATCCACCTAGGTTATCTTCTAAAGTGAACTCCTTTGGGCTGGAAAGCTATTCTCTGACCAATGTCAGAGCTAAGCCCAAGGAGCTGCTCAATCGAATAAAACATGGTCAATATCTAATTACAGACTCACCACATCTTGTATTTTGCAGCCTGACCCTTCCTGGAATTTTGTTGTACTCAGAATACACTTCCTTTTCTTCATCTGCATATTTTAGATGGCTTGATTCAAAACAATGTTTTGTATATAAACAGCACAACATTTTTCCAAAGCACAGGCTTTATCAGCATATAAAGTAATTTGCCACATGCATTGTGTTTGCATCCGAGCAGATGGATAATAGATTAGTTAGAGTTTCTAAGATGTCAGTGTATTTTCCCATCCACAGTACAGAGCAGTAGAGAAGGAAAACTACTCAATGAAAGCAAATTATGATTCCAACAATTTAACTCAGGTCCATATGTCATTCTCATTTACTAAGACCAATAGCAACAGAAAATAAAAGTGAAGCATTGAAAACATTGAGCCTAGCAACAAAGTAATGAGTTAAACTCAAGTAAAGAGTGATACTGAGGCCAATAACCTAGGGCCCAGTTTAGCTGAGATTATCTGTGGCTCTGAAGAATATTCAAGAGCTAAATTCCTCTGCTTGTTGTTAAATACTAGGCTGGAGAAAGGTTGGCCTCATTAAGCAAGACCTAAAACCAAAGGAAAAAGGAGGGCAAGGTCTCTACTTAAGGGCTTGAGACAGCACCAAGCCATTTTTTTCCCACAACATACAAATAACTAGAACCTCACCATCACTGTATCAGTCACAGAGCCAACTACAAAGGTCTTTTTCCACTCAAAGCAGTTTGTCTGCACCTCCTCATCCATCCCCCTATAGGGCAGAGTCTTATCTGTATTGCTCATCTCCCAATGCCCTGCCTCTCAACAATATCTAGCACTCCGTAGACCTCAACAAATATTTTCAGAATGACTGAATGAATTCTCATAACAACCCAGAGAGAGCTGAAAAGGCTGATTTCAACAGTGCAGAAGAAGCTACCAAGAAAAATTAAACTGATCCCCCATGGAAATGCCACTATTGTTTGCAGTGCCCCCTCCAGACTCCCAAAGTTTGGGGTTTTCTCCAAGTTTTTATTTTGACGTATTTCAAATCTAAGAAGAAAAGTTGAAGGCATAACATAATGAATAAGTTGCAGACCACAATGCTGCATCCCTAAATATGTTACAACAAGAAACCTCTCCTTTCATTCAGAGGTTTAATTTTTTTGACACCATACAGCATGTTCAAAACTGAGTGGTAGGGGACATTTTCAAAAGTTGAGCACAAAATTCACACCTTCAAGGAAGTTATTATATAGTTGGGGATTTAAACTGTACAAACATGAAATAATTCAAGATAATTAGGTCCTAAAGTTGGTGGCCTTGATTATAAGTGAAACAGGAGCTCAGAGAAGTGAGAAATCAGGTTGGGCTGACGTTTCACGGAGGAAATACATGGTTATTTATAAAACCTGTTTCTTCTTTGTCCTAGACACACATCCAGACTACTTTTCCCAGCAACCCCTCTTTGCAGTCAGATGTGGCAATCTTACCAAGTATTAGCTAATAGAATGGGAAAGGAAGTGGAATGTGCCACATCTAGGGCTGGCTGGTAAAAACATGCCACTCATGAGTCTCCACATTCTTTCCTTTTTTGCCAGTGTGATCCAAATAAGCACAATGACCTTGGGAGCCATAGATTGACAATGGCAGAGCCATAGGAAGGAAAGTGGCTCATACCCTAAATCACCACCTGAATCAGAGCCATCCCTTAATCAGGGATACCCATTTTGGACATATAAGGAATAAACATCTATTGTTTTGATTCACTGCACTATGTTGGGTTTATTGAAGCAACTAGTGTTACCTCAACTAACACAAGTTAAGGCTTAAATTACCCCGGAATACGTGTGTCAGGAGGTAATATTTTGAAAATAATGACTGTGCTTTGCCTCTACGGTTTTTTGCACATATAATCTTCACCCTAGTTGCCCAGAGGCATTCATATGTTTCAGGGACTATTAGGATTATTAAATAAGGAATACAAAGAGAAAGAATAGTTCTTTTTCTGGCAATATGGCAGAATAGATACCTTTAAAATCTTCTGAAAACAATCAAAAATGCTGGACAAAACATTTCCTCAAAAATAGTTTGAAATGCTAACTTAGGCTTCTGTTTTTACAAGTTAGCAGGGCATAAGGGTCAGCGATAAAGTTGCTGGCACTGACAAAGCCAGGGCCCACCAAGGTACAAAGTGTAATAGGAGGTGCCCTGCTAAAGATAGGACTCCAAAAGGCTACCAGAATTGCCTGTCTCAAGAATCAGTGCTCAGTAGAAGGGAGAAAATCTTTACTGAACAATTATAACCATAAGACAATCCTTACATGGGTTTTGAGTATGAATTGATTACATGGTCGGTCCCCAAACCTCTAGTTGAGAATTTTTAAGTCCTTGCTTTGCAGATTGGTGATGATCCCAGGCACTTGGGAGAAACAAATGTAAAATCTAGTGAAACTCACCTTCAATTCAAACCTCAAATCATTCCCATTGATAAAGTCAAAAAAAACAAGGTCACAGTAAAATAAAACAAAGTAAAATAAAAACCACACACACATGCATATAGAAACAAAGCATCATGAACAAAAACTAGCAGAAATAAGAGATAGTAGAACTGAACCCATAGACATCAAATTTTTAAATTATCAACTAACAGTATTGTATGTCAACTCTATTTCAGTTTTTTAAAAGTCTAAAAAATTATCAGATGCACAATATAAAATAAATGTTTAAAAAATAATAGAAGAAAACAAGTATATAAACTGTGAGCAAGATTAGACAGGTTAGATACAAGAAACAAAAAAGACTGAAAAAATTATCGACTGTAGCATATAAAGATATTATATAGACAGAAAATATGAAAAAGAGATTAATACATAGAGAAGACAACAGAAGTCTAACATATACCTAATCTAAACTCCAGAAGTAGAAAAAAGAGTACTAAGCAGGAATAGTACTCTGAGAATCTTCCAGAATTGATGAAAAAAAATCAATCCACAAATTCACAAAACAAACAAAAAAATCCAAAGCAAAATAAATACATAAAAAAGAAATTCATGGGCTTCCCTGGTGGCGCAGTGGTTGAGAGTCTGCCTGCCAATGCAGGGGACACGGGTTCGAGCCCTGGTCTGGGAGGATCCCACGTGCCGCGGAGCAGCTGGGCCCGTGAGCCACAACTGCTGAGCCTGCGTGTCTGGAGCCTGTGCTCCGCAACGGGAGGCCGCGATAGTGAGAGGCCTGTGCACCGCGATGAAGAGTGGCCCCCGCTTGCCGCGGCTGGGGAGGGCCCTCGCACAGAGATGGGGACCCAACACAGCCAAAAGTAAATAAATAAATAAATTTAAAAAAAAAAAAAGAAATTCACATCTATAGACACTTTATAATAAAACTGCAGAATGCCAAAGATAAAAAGAATATCTTCAAAGCAGTTATAAGGTTTTCTTGAAAAATGAATACCTTCCATGACAAATGGCAATTAGATTTAGTATTATTTCTTAGCAGCAGAAGTCAGAAGACAACAGAACATTTTTAATGTGTTGAAAGAAAGTAACCAGAATTTTATACCTAGCAAAACTATATTTTAAGGAAAAAAAGGAAAGAATTAGAATTTTCCAACAAACAGTAAGTAAAATAGGTCTCCCTCAATTGATCCTCACTTAACGAAATCTATGAAGAGAAGTGATGGGTAGGGGAGTACAAGTCGGGGAATAAATTATAAGCAAAGAAAGTAATAAATATGTGGGTAAATCTGAACAAATTTCTATTTTTAAATGATAATGTCTAACCCACGAGGCTAAAAAAAATCACAAGATAGAACTAAAACACTGGGCAAAAATGGGACCCAAGATAGCAGGGGGAGGGGTGAGAGGTGGTAATGACTGGAATTAAATGGTCTAAGCTCCTTGCATTGTTTAGGAGGAGAGGAAAGATAATGATTCACTTTAGACTTTTAAGTATGCATGCTTAAATTTCTAGAGAACCACTAAAAGAATAATAATAGAGTGTAAAACTTTCAAAGTACTATAGAATAATACATGAAATAAGGAAAAAATGTTAATCAATTCAAAAGAAGGCAAGAGGTGAAAGAAAAAGAAACATGAAGAGGTAGGACAAATGAAAAGAATAAAATAACATGAAAGAATAAATTGAAATCAATCTGAAATTACAATAAACATAAATGCTTACATATTTCATTTAAAAGATATGTACGACTGCATAAAAACAATACCCAGTGTTATGTCATTTACAAAAGATACATCTAAAATACAGGATGTAGGGACTTCCCTGGCAGTCCAGTGGTTAAGATGCCTCGCTTTCACTGCAAGGGGCGTGGATTCGATCCCTGGTCAGGGAACTAAGATCTCACATGCTGTGCGGCACAGCCAAAAAATAGAAAATAAAATAAAATAAAATACAGATGTAAAGAGTTTGACAAAACAAAGAATGGAAAACAAATAGCAAGAACTAATAATGAAGAAGCTGTTATATCCTACTGTTGACTAGTATTGTTGCATGGACACCAGACAAAATATGCTTTAAGACGAAAAGCATTATGAGAGTTAAAGTGCACTACTTCATAATAATAAAAAATTTGATTCTCCAAGAAGATAGAAGAATTCTAAATGTGTATATACCAAATAGTGTAACTTCAAAATATATCAAGAAAAAAAATGATAATCTACCACCTTACTGAGAGATTTTTTTTTTTTAATTTTATAGCTACTTTATTTATTTATTTATTTATTTATTTATTTATTTATTTTTGGCTGTGTTGGGTCTTCAGTTCGTGCGAGGGCCTTCTCCAGTTGCGGCAAGCGGGGGCCACTCCTCATCGCGGTGCGGGGACCGCTCTTCATCGCAGTGCGCGGGCCTCCCACCATCGCGGCCCCTCCCGCTGCGGGGCACAGGCTCCAGACGCGCAAGCTCAGTAGTTGTGGCTCACGGGCCCAGCTGCTCCGCGGCATGTGGGATCCTCCCAGACCAGGGCTCGAACCCGTGTCCCCTGCATTAGCAGGCAGATTCTCAACCACTGCGCCACCAGGGAAGCCCTGAGAGATTTTTAATACACTTCTCTCAGTAAAAAAATAGATCAAATGGGGATAGGGACTTCCCTGGTGGCACAGTGGTTAAGAATCCGCCTGCCAATGCAGGGGACATGGATTTGAGCCCTGGTCCAGGAAGATCCCACATGCCACAGAGCAACTAAGCCCGTGTGCCACAACTACCGAGGCTGTGCTCTAGAGCCCGTGAGCCACAACTACTGAGCCCGTATGCCACAGCTACTGAGCCCACATGCTGCAACTACTGAAGCCCGTGTGCCTAGAGCCCATGCTCCGCAATAAGAGAAGCCACCACAATGAGAAGCCCGCGCACTGCAACGAAGAGTAGCCCCCACTCACCGCAACTAGAGAAAACCCATGTGCAGCAACGAAGACCCAATGCAGCCAAAAATAAATAAATAAATAAATTTATTTTTAAAAAAAATTAGGATAGTGGTCATCCTGCAAAAGATAGTGCCTTAGGAGCATAAGGGGACCTCTTGGGTGAAGCTAACATTCTATTTATTTATTTATTTATTTATTTATTTATTTATTTAAATAAATTATTCATTTTTTAAAAATTAATTAATTAATTTATGGCTGTGTTGGGTCTTCATTTCTGTGCGAGGGCTTTCTCCAGTTGCGGCAAGCGGGGGCCACTCTTCATCGCAGTGCGCGGGCCTCTCACTATCGCGGCCTCTCGTTGCGGAGCACAGGCTCCAGATGCGCAAGCTCAGTAGTTGTGGCTCACGGGCCCAGTTGCTCTGCGGCATGTGGGATCCTCCCAGACCAGGGCTCGAACCCGTGTCCCCTGCATTGGCAGGCAGATTCTCAACCACTGCGCCACCAGGGAAGCTCCCATTCTATTTATTAATATAAGTGCTGGTTACGTAGGTGTGTTCACTTAAAAAAAAAATCCATCTGTCTACAGATATAACTGTAGACATAAATATACACACAATATATGTTTACATATATATAAATACATATGTATCTATACTATATATCTATATATACTAAAAATGGTGTGTGGATGTGTATATATATATATAATGTTTCCATCTATATGAAATCATGTGCAACTAAACTATATACAGTTTCAGGATTTAAAAAGTATGTGGTAAAATTATAAAGAAAAACAAGGGGGGGCTTCCCTGGTGGCGCAGTGGTTGAGAATCTGCCTGCCAATGCAGGGGACATGGGTTCGAGCCCTGGTCTGGGAAGATCCCACATGCCGTGGAGCAACTGGGCCCATGAGCCACAACTACTGAGCCTGCGCGCCTGGAGCTTGTGCTCCGCAACAAGAGAGGCCGCAATAGTGAGAGGCCCGTGCACAGCGATGAGGAGTGGCCCCTGCTTGCCACAACTAGAGAAAGACCTCACACAGATACGAAGACCCAACACAGCCAAAAATAAATAAATAAATAAATAAACAAACAAATAAATAAATAAATAAATAAAATAAAAATAAAGGAATTCCTTTAAAAAAAAAAAAGAAAAACAAGGGCACAAACCTGAAACAACATACTTCACATCTACTCACATCCAAGTGGCTAGAATTTTGCCAATCTTTTTTTTTTTATAAATTTATTTATTTATTTGTTTTTATTTTTTTGGCTGTGTTTTAGGTCTTCAACGCTGTGCGCGGGCTTTCTCTAGTTGTGGCAAGCGGGGGGGCTACTCCTTGTTGCGGTGTGCAGTCTTCTCATTGTCGTGGCTTCTCTTGTTGCACAGCATGGGCTCTAGGTGCTCAAGCTTCAGTAGTTGTGGCACATGGGCTCAGTAGTGGTGACTTGCGGGTTGTAGAACGCAGGCTCAGTAGTTGTGGTGCACGGGCTTAGTTGCTCCGTGGCATGTGGGATCTTCCCGGACCAGGGCTCAAACCCCTGTCCCCTGCATTGGCAGGCAGATTCTTAACCACTGCGCCACCAGGGAAGCCCAAATTTTGCCATTCTTAGCTGCAAGGGAGTCTTAGAAATGTAGTTAATGGACATAGGTGGGAAACTAGTTGACTGCCATAGGCAGAAATTCCATAGCCTTGAAAGTCAGGCTTTCTCCTGGGACAGTATTTTCGCCTATTAGCAGCAGTCTGGAGGACCCAGCTCAAAGAATTGACCTGAAGGCAGCAGAAGATACTGCTTTCTTCCATGAGTGACAGTGAAGTTGCTAATCTTTCTGCCTGGATGGTAGAAGGATGAGATGGTGGAGGGGAAGTGAAAGAAAAGCCCACCTCTTTCTGGGTCCAGTTAATGATGGGAAGGAAAAAGGAGATAAGAGAAGAAGACAGTGGATTCTGCCTCTTGATAGAGGAGGTACCCCTGAGTGCAGAGGGATGTCTTTGTGTCCATCCCCCTCCATCATCCAGAGCCCTAGGAAGAGAGGGTCTGCACCAGCCTGGAACACAACTTCCTCAGCCCAGCACTGCAGCCTGATCAAACAGAGGGAGCTGTGTGGTGGGGTGCCTCGGGTAGACTGTGGACAGAGTAGTGGACCCCTTGCAAGGACCACCAGGCCAGTGGGCTTGATGGATGGTGTCACGCATACTCAGAGTTTGCTGCCAGTGGGAGCTGAGGGTGGACCCAGCCAGCAGGGGATGCCACGTCAGGTTCTGATAAAGCCAAGAGGATGACCAGATCAACTTTTTTTGCAAACTTCGGGTCACTTATTGGGTCCCAAGTGTGGTTTTTTGTTTTGGGGGGTTTTTTTCATTAAATAAAATAGAATGGAAAAGATCAGAGTACATCAAGTATAAAAAGGATAATAATACCTTGTAAAATTTCTATTTCAGCTATACAGGTTATTTTGTAAAAACTTTTGTATCACCTGTCCATATATGCTTACTGGAATCTCATGAAAATGTATCTGTATTTTACTTTGAATCTTTGGAAGCCACTGGACTAGACTATGTGTTATAAGAGCCACAGACTTCATCTGCTAATACAGAACAAGCAACACCGTGGCAAGAGACCCAGCCTCTGACAGCCAAGGCCACCGTAACTAAGGAAACAGAGTTGCTAGTCCTCTGTAAGAAATAAGAGTACACGAGACACCCCTTCCCCACACTCTGACGTCACAGGCAAAGAAAGGGAACAACAGGAAGGAAGGGATATTGTTTTCCTAGGAAGACTGAGAATTATCTTAAGGGGCTATTTGGATTATCAGATCAAACTAAGTTTTTAAATGGATGGCATCAAAAGTTATTATTCTTTTTCCTGATAACCAATGGGTGTTTGCTGGGAGGAAGGTTTGCTGCAGACAAAATAGACAAATTGCATTTTTCTGCACCTCACGGTTGCAGAGTGGGTGAAACTGGTGACCCTACAATGTGTGAAGCGGGGAAGAAGAAGGTTGTTGTCAGGGAACAATATGAACAAAGTCAGGGAAGCTGGAAGGAATAAGGCAAGTTCAGGGATGAATGAACCCTGACCAGATCTGGGGGCATTTCCTGAGCACTAATGGGGACGGCCAGATTATAGAGGGTCTTGAAAGTTAGGCAGAGGAGGACAGACTCGGTAAGGAGGGTGAGGAGAGCAACAGGGAGCCCGCATAGGTTCTTAGTAGATGAAGGACATAACACAACAATAACAATGTAAAAATAAAAATAGCTCCAATAATTTAAGTTGTAACTATGCGTCAGGCTGTCTGTCAAGGGTTTATCATTAGCTTTCACAAGCATCCTTTCAGGATTTCCACATTAATGAGTCTTATTTCACATTACTGAGCCTGAGGTTAAGGTCACACAGCTCTATGTAGGTTTGAAAGCAAGAAGTCTAACTTCAAAGCCCATAACTTCCAGAGTGGTTTAGGGACAGAAGTCTTCAGGAGGACAGAGGAAGGAAAGGGGCCAGGAGGGACAGAGCACCTCGGAGGTTCCCAGCAGTATTCTCGGAGTGAGGCACTAGAACTCAAGATGAGGAGATGACCAGGAGGTGGATTTCAAAGAAAGCAGCAAGGAGCCCTGGTGATAAATGAAATATCTGGCACATAAAGCAAGTGGCTGTCCAAGTTTCCCAACCTGGGAAACAAGGATAATGGTTGTAACAGAGAAAAACCAAACCAAAACAAAACATACACAACAAAATAAGTGCCCTTATAGAAAATTTCTGCCTGAATGCTTAAACTCAGAGCTTATGTCCTTCTCTTGTTCCCATTTCTCAGACCGAAAAACCACTTTTCTCAGGATCTTCATTTTGAAGTTCAGAGGACCACTAAAAATGACTCTTGTAAAGCGTTCTCAGTTCCAAGACCGTGGAAGGAGCTGAGAAGTGGAGAGCATCGTAGAGGCTGACGGTGCCCGGCCCACGTCCCCTTCAGGCCTCACTACTCAGCGCCACCAGTCCGAGCCTCACCTCGACCAGAGGCATCAAGTCCCTCCCTGAGAACCTTGTCTGGCCGAAGCTCGCGCACCAACCTCAAGTGCTGGGAATCAGCGTCTCCTGAGAATCATCAACCAGTGCCTGGAAGCGCCATGCTGGACACCAGCTCTCAGAGCGCCTAGGTTCCCCTCGCAGTGTAACCGGGGATGGGGGGGGGGGAAGGGGGCGGGGGGGGGGGGATAGATGAGTCTCCCACTCGCGCCCCCTATTGTTGTCTTCCTGGGATCATCTCCCAAGTAAACTACCCACCCTGGAATCCTCCTTGCACGGTCCACTTATACCTGGAGAGAGGAACTCGGGGAGGGCGTCACTTCAATCTGTCGACATCAGCTTAGAATATAAACTTCAATAGGGCCAAATTTGGGGATACATACAGTTTAAGAAGCCAGTCAGAGTTAGCTGGTTTAAGAAGCCAGCTGGTTGGCTGTGCCAGTGATTTCTTCCCCTTTAGTTCCCTATCACAGGGCACAGTTGCTTATATGCCGTAGGCACGCAATAACTGTTCATTGAATGAATGGGTGGATGATTCGTTCCCCCAAATTGGTGCATATATATCTTGAACACGTCCCTAGATCAATTCTTTAAAATGATTTCACATGTGAGATCTGTGAAAGTACACGTGTGAAATATGAATTAGTTCAAGTGCTGATCATTTACCTGAAGTCTTCCAGAGAATCAGAAAGTGCCAGGCACCTGCATCACTGAAAATGTCCACATCGGTTCCATTGCTAGTTCCAACCGGTCACATACATACCAGGCATAGTGGGGTGCCCAGGTGAAGATTTAACTTGTCATTTTCCCCTTTGCCAGAAAGAGAGCAGAGCTCCTTGCTTAGATGAGAAAGTCAGACTAACCCAGTTTTACTTGGTCTATATAAACCCAAGTGGAGTTTGTTTGATTTACAGGTAAGGGGATCTCAAGAAAGAGATACCCAACAGCCTCCTAATCTGACAACTTAAGCCACTTGTTTTTTATTCCGAAAAAAATAAAGGAGATATCATTGAATTTGCATCTCTGAGTTTGTTGAGCAGTTCATATGAATTATAAAGAGAACATTGTCTAGGAAATCTGTTTTCTGGATGCCACCAACAGAAATTCTAAGTGTAATATTTGGGTAATTAAAGAAAATCATATCCCTGTGGTAAGAGCCTTTTGTTTACCAACTAGGTGAATGTGCTAAGGGATGCATGAAGGGAAATTCAAAAGATGAAGGTGGCGACTTCCCTGGTGGCGCAGTGGTTAAGAATCCGCCTGCCAATGCAGGGGACACAGGTTCGATCCCTGCTCTGGGAAGATCCCACATGCCACGGAGCAACTAAGCCTGTGCGCCACAACTACTGAGCCTGGGTGCCTCGAGCCCGTGCTCTGCAACAAGAGAAGCCACCACAATGAGAAAGTCCACGCACTGCAACAAAGAGTAGCCCCCGCTCGCCGCAATTAGAGAAAGCCCGCACACAGCAACGAAGACCCAATGCAGCCAAAAATTAATTTTAAAAAATTCATTCAAAGAAAGAAAAGATGAAGATAAATTAAGGAAGGTAAGCTCTGACCAGGGAACTAAAAGTTTCCTCCCATCACTAATGGTCAAACATGGGAATACAGAATGTCAAGAAGCAAAACCCTACTTCTTGCCAAAATCACAATATTTTTCCCACCCCTTGCAATTTTTCCCAGGAGGAGACTCCATTTCAAGCATAGACGGGGGAGTTATCAACCCTGGAATAGAAACAGAGGAGCAGTTGTAAGGTAGCCAGTGGGACGGAAAACGACTGGAACTTGGAGTCAGGGGGCCTGAGGGTGAGAACTAGTTGTACCAAAGAGCGTGTGGCCTGGAAACATAGTTACCTCAGTTTCTTCATCTGTGAAGGGACATTACTGCATATTATCATTATTTATTATTAGCAGTAGTAATGTTATATTAATACTAGATTATTATAATAATTAATAGGGGCAGCACCTGATAAACGAAAACCCCTTATCAGTTTGATGTGATTTTTCTATATTACCCAATATTGCCAAACTTACCATGAGCAACTTATTTCTTTTCCGAGAGACCATTCTAAATGCTAAATCCAATTCCACGACACAATATGACTGTCTTAATTTAGAGACATTATTAACTAGTCATTAAATGGTAACTGTTTCCATTTTACAGGCTGCAAAAATGTTAAGTTTGCCGAATTACAACATTTCAGACTTTAAAGAGAAATCTGAGGTTATCTAAAATCTAACCTTGTATAATATTCCAAAATCACCTCTTCCAGCAGGACTTGCTACTGTCTGAATCTTAAGAAAGCGACATCTGCAAAGGTAGCGGAGACACTCTGTGTAATATTTGGAGTCCTCCATTAACAACTTCAGCAAGGTCCTGGTAACTGGACAGCATCCTTGAGTTCCAAAGCAAAGTCCCCAAGAACATCGGAGTATAAATGCTCACTCAAGGAGAGTCACTGGTCTATTATGATGAATACGCCTTGGGACAGCTCCGTTGGTTTTCTATGGCTGTACACACTCATTCTTCTTTGAAATTCAGGTGGGAGGAGGAATAAGATCGCTTTAAACAGCCTGAACATGAAAAGCTTTATTCAACCCAATTCAACAAACAAAAGTTAACCACAGTCATTTTCATCCACTACCACGGCCAACTATTTTGTGCTTATACTAGTTTTATCTATCTAGAGGAAATATTTTCTTTAAAAAAAGAAAAAGTGCCGGCACAAATTGTTGGAAGATCTGTGGCTTCCCAGAATATTGATTATTTTAATCGCCATCTCTGACCCACACAGGTACTAGACACATGGCAAGCACAGTGGAAGTAATAGGAGCATGCAGACAGGGGGCTGTCCTTTCTACTTCTATAAACTCCCCAACTGTGCAGCCTCCAAGAAACAATGCAAGGAGGTTTGCTGTGACCCTAAGAAGCACAATGCTAATGATACCGTTTGCGTGAAGTCTCTGCTGCTTGCTCCTTTTTTCTGTAACCGAGCATATGTGAATCAAGGGGTTGTGAAAATTAGGAGTGGAAGTGAAGGGGATCCCTCTGTCCGCCACCCCTAGAAATCTTAATATTTATGGCCTCTGGGATGTAAAAAAGGGGAACTGAACTCAATCCCAATACTGCCATTTCAGTAAATCTCAGAATAGAAGAGATAATCTGAATATGTTTGATGATATTCAAATATCATCCATGTGTTATCATTTTACTCAACACTCAAAACACTACCGCGTCTGCCAAGCAGATTATATAGCTTGGCAAACTTTCATTTCATGAATGACACTTAATATGAAATAATTTTCACTGACAGATAGAGTAACAGTGATATAACAGATCCTGAGGTGGTACTAGAATAAATCCACACATTCCAGGACAATGATAACCGACTAATCTCAAACACCTCCACATGATGTTCCTGTAACTTATGAGGAAAGGGGGCCCTTTAAAAACATCCTTTCCTGGGGATATACATATATGTATAGCTGATTCACTTTGTTATAAAGCAGAAACTAACACACCACTGTAAAGCAATTATACTCCAATAAAGATGTAAAAAAAAAAGTCCTTTACCCTTCCCTTATTACAGATGGAACCAGGGCTCTTTCATACTTATAGCCAGTCCAACCTAGCGCTATATACAGAATGGCTTATTAGAGCCCATTGTCTGCCATTCCTTTTTCCTCCTCTGAGCGCAAGTGTCCTCTTAAATTGTCAAGGCAAAAGTTCTCTCTTCAGCTCAGAAGTTCCAGGACTCTGCAAGCAATTCCCTCGGGGTCTTCCTTAGAGAATATTTGGGGCACTTTAAAAGCAGTGGTTTTCAAACAGTTCACAGGTCCTAGGGTGTGCCCCAGGCACAGCCCAGGAGAAAAGAGCAGATTCTGGGTTCCTGGCTCTCGGTTCCCCCAGAGCAGCTCTGTTTTTATTCCACTCATATATTAGGGTCCTGCATAAGACTCCATTTGGTGCTAAATATAAAACCAAAATGATGTCTTCAAAAATGTGTGAAAACCATCACAACAAATGGTGCCCTCTCTTAGGCTCTCTTAACCCCCTCCCCAGGCTGTTCCCTTCAAACGGAGGTTTCTGTACCTATTTTCCTTTAAAGAACCTCACCCTGTTTCCTCTTCCAAAATTTGAAACATACATGAATTGAAACTATTAAATATATTTATTTATAGTATTCAAAAAGTAATCCAGAGTTTTGCACAATAAATGTTTTCAAGGTTATGATTCGTTTTTCTCATACGGATTCCAGCCTGGCTTTAGCTATAGCCCCTCCCCAAATTCCAACTCTCCCCCACTCCATCAGCAAAGGAGGCATACACCTGACATTTAATCTTTATGGATTTTACTGTTACAAGCCAAGAGAAGAATGAAGCTGCCTCTTTCCCTTTACCTCTCCACAAAACTGGCATTTGGTTGGTATTCTGGGCTAATTATTAGAAATCTGGCATCATCATCAAAAAACACCAACTTCAGTCAATGTCTATATATCTGACAACTGAAAATGAATTGGAATTTTATTGAACATCTTGTTAATGTGTGTTGGTCAAATAAGTTGTATATAGCAGTATAATGACCAATGTTTCTAATCTCAGAGTCAAAAATAAATGAACAGAAAAGCCAAAGATTTGGAGTAATTTAATTGTACTCCTCAAAAGTCCATTTAAAAATGAACTGTTCTGAGCAAACTATTTGACAGACAATGGAGCATGAAGGCAGATTCTAGAAACTAACAAATCCCATTCATTTCCTTCAGTTTGTAAAAACAAGCAACTGACATGTTTCCTGCCAATGAACATAGTTGAAAGATAAGAAAGCTCCCTACAGGAAATCCTTTGCTAAAAGAGAACAGTTGTGCCACTAAGCTTAACCTTTTTCACCAAATCTCAATCAGTTAAATATTTGACAAGACGGGATCATGAAGTACATGCTAAATCACCCCAATGATGCTATATTGCTTCTAACGTCTGTATTTCCTATGGCATAGATGCAGGATATTAAATAAATATTACAGTATAGTTAGGATTCTTTCCACCTCCTCTCCCCTGCCACCATGCAATTAGTTGATGAAAACAAGGGAAATTTTCTGCTTTTTAAAAAGACCAAAGTGTTAGTTAAGTGAGATGTAAAATTGACCATTTTCAGTTAAGATTAAGCAATACCATGCTATAAATCATCACGATTGTAAGAAGGATATTTCTAAATGAATATCAAGCACTTCAAATTTAAAGACTACCATTGACAAGATTAGAAAAATGCACCGGTTTTATATTTACAAGCTTCAATGTTGATCCTCAAATTCAAAATTTAGCCTCCTCAGTTATTTTTCGCTTAGCAAAGTGAAAGGGGGAGATCTCCAAACTTTTCTTTCTTTACTCTCCTCACTAAAACCACTACCAAGATATTGAAAATATTTGCAACCTTGAGTTGGGGAACCTCTCAATTATCCTAAAAACTAAAGCACTCTTCTCCATCCACAGAAGAAGAGGAAACTTTTCTAAGTTAACCAAAATAATAATAATTGCAGTTTTGAAAGAGCCCTTATTTCTGTTTAGGATTATCCTTTCCCTGCTTTGCTACTAAGAACACCCTTCCTTATACTTCCCAAAGCACCAGACAGAGTCTTCATCTATCCTGTACAGG
Source organism: Balaenoptera borealis (assembly GCF_965194805.1). Taxonomy (NCBI): domain Eukaryota; kingdom Metazoa; phylum Chordata; class Mammalia; order Artiodactyla; family Balaenopteridae; genus Balaenoptera; species Balaenoptera borealis. Next base: position 14,226,157 of record NC_138866.1, on the reverse strand, counting down.
CAGCCTTAGAGCAAAGCTCCAAAATGCCACAGTTCTTCAAATTCAATTGCAACAGTTCAAGTTAGAAGCCTCTTGCAAACAGAAACTCTTCATTATACCGTCCCCAAATGACTCTTCAGCCACAGGTAACAGCCTAGTCTTTACAGCTCCACAAAGAGTGTTGTTTAACAGTAGACATACAAATCAGTTCGCTTCCACAATTAAGTGATCAAATATATTCTTCTTAGCCTTCCCTGGCGCAACTCCGAGGTAGCAAAATGCAAAGTAAGCACGCGTGCTCATCCTTGCTTTAAGCCCTTTTCCTCACATCTTTTCAGTAAAAATACAGTTATGAAATCCAGGAGACTGCATTTTTGGTTGTTGTTGTAAAATGACCTTGATTTGACAGGCACGGTCTCAGGTTTCAACAGATGCTGTGGGAAAGCTTACAGAAGGCAACATGTTCTCCAGGCATCTGTGATGACATGCAGGTTTTGTTTTTTTGTTTTTTAAATGGTGGTTATGGTAGTGTACGTGTGTTGGAGGGGGTAACTCGTCTCAGTTTCCATGACAACCATGTCTCTACTCATCGGTTGTTAGATACCATCCACTTCCTGTGTCTAAATTTTTAAGCCAATCAGAAAAGTGTTTATACATTTAACAACTTCTGGGACGGTGCTTCTTTAATTGGGGTGTTTTAAGGCTCAAATGGAGTTGTCCACCGGCCTTATATTTTTCCTCTTATGTAGAACATTTCACAATATTTACCAACTCATTCTTTTAAGGTGAAGAATGCCCTTTTTTTTTTTTAACTTGAAATGCATTCTCCTCAAACCAGATGCCACAATTTCTTATAACAGTGTGCAAGCTGATTTTGATTGTTGGCTCTTCGTGGCCTTTTTCTTTCACTGTTACAGACTTAAATTTAGTGCATGATACATGCTAATAAGGCACAAGACACTTACATTATCAAAGTAAAGATACAGTTAAGCACCGTCTGCTGACAGTGATATTTAACTCTTCAGATCAAAAAAAAAAAAAAAAAAACAGGAAAAATTATTCTAAGTTGAACAACTTTGCATTCTGTAACTCCCAAGGAGAAACCATTGAGAACGTATTGTAAAGTGATATGTCTATAAAAGCTGATGTCTGCAAAGAAATTTGTCACCAGAATGGCCTACTTTCTTTGGATAGAAGCAACAACAAAAAATTAAACACAAAGGTATCTCAAGCAAACTGCACCCAAATTAAAAATCAACCTTGCAGAAATCTGGGCACGAGAAGGCTACTCTGAAATTACAGCATGATTTTCAAAGAAGGTTTTGGGTGACTGTTTCCCTAAGTCTTCATTGAACTGACCAATCAGTGTGAGAGCAGAGTGGGCTGGAGTCATTTGTGCAGTCTTCCGAGCTCTCCGAGCTGCTCTCCCCTCTCTAAGGCAGCGCTGGCGATCAATGAAAAACAGGGAACAAAAGGAATATAACAGGATGTCTCCTTAGCTAAGGAAAATGATTCCCTTTTTCCTCAATGAGCCAGCCGCACCCTGCCCACAACAGCTCCACATGGGAGCTCCCAGCAGACCAGACCTTTCGGCTGAAGCACATTTTACATGTGCAAATCATGTGTCCCAACTGCTGGCAAATGTGTCACCTTAAGCATATCCTGTGACAGAGGGCTCCCCGAGCCCAACCAATTGAAACTAATAAATTAAATAAATTAATAATCCCACCATTAAAAGCTGCCAAGAAAGACTGTGTTTCCCTTTCCCAAATGTCAAATCCGAGAGTATAAACAAAGCATGAAAAATAGTCTCTTCAGCCTCCCCAGCCAGTAATCATGGTTTTCTCCTCAAAACCAGGTTTCTCCAAAAAGAGAAATATTCTGACTGCCCTCAAAGGAAACTCTCATCTGTATATGTCATATTAGGATAACCAGTTACAGTATTCAAAAAGAGGTTTAAACTGCCCACAGATTTGACACTGTTTATAATTGATAGCAAAACACTTGCGACAGCAATGCTGTAAACTCTGCCCGAGCCAAACTCCACATTTAACACGTTAGTTCCTTGAAAATAAAAGTAATGCCTGGGGAGCCCACAAAAGTAAAGACCTAGTAAGTAATTAACAGAATTACATCAATTATTTCATAATTTTTAAAAATTACCCATTTGTCTGCTATTTAAAAAAAAATTTTTTTAAACTACTATCCACAAATGCCTGAGAAACTTTTTTTTTTTTTAATGAACTTACTTTTGAGACAAAACTAATGAAAATATGCAACTTGCCAGCCCTGGATCTCTCCCATTCGGACTGCATGCTATAAATCAATCTGAAACCAGGTGGAAATACGGGGGCGGACACCTTAAAAAATCAAAGGGTGCCCCAAAATGCAGCAGCCTGAACTGTGAGGGCTTCTCGTGACAATGCTGAACCAGAGCAGAAGGTCAGGAGGCAGGAAATGAGCCCCATTTTCGTTACCTTCGATCGCCTGCCCCCCCTGCTGCTTCTCGCGGCCGCATTGGGGGGCTGCGGCGGCGCTGGACTCGCGGGTGGCCCCGCCGCCGGGTCGCGCCGTCTCCCGGCAGAGCTGCAGCCGATCGCGGCCGGAACCCCGGCTCCAGCCCCGGCGCCCGCCCGGGGTCGGCGGCGCGGCTCCCACCCGGGCCCGGAGCCCTGCTGGGTCCTAGTGCGCGCCGCGCGCCCGCCGGCGGCCAGGTCTGCAGCCCGCACTTACGGCAGGCGGCTCGCGAGCACCGTGGTTCCCCGGGAAAACCGAAAACCCCGTCGTTCCCTTTCAAAATCAGACACGGTAGGTGCGGATGAGCTGGAGCTTAATGTCAAATCCCGGCCTAAGATGTTAAAAGAAAAACATTGGCGACAACTGAACTCATTGAAGGCGGATATTAACATCTGTAGCCCCAGTGTAAAGCGTAGGGCAGTAACTGGTTTCCGTAGGTTCGCCCGGTGCACTTGTGATATTGTACATTCACAGACGGTAAGAGAGAGTGCGGGATCAGTAATGATAGGTTTCGAAGATGTAACGGCGCCCCCGCGAAAAAAAAGGTTGAAAATTGTGTGTTTAAAACGATGTTTTAAACAGTTTTCCAATGATTTTTTTTTCCTAACACGTCCTTCTGCATTTTGCTTTCTCTTACTTTATCATATGCTATTTTAAATAACAAAGGCCCATATGGCAAAACACGTAGTCATTTGATTTTCAAAAGACCTCAAAAATTGCATCAGAATATGCACTCATGTATCTCCTAAGAAATCAACGAGCAAGAATTAATGGTGGCATATGGTGTGCTTCATGGAGAAAACTGAATTACAAGTTAAAACAAAGGCAAAAATTCACAAATTCAGTAAACTGAAAGTAAATTATGACCCTAGATATATACACAAATCAGCTTATGTACAATTAGGGGAAATGTAAGTTCTAGATTTCTCTAACTGCAGAAAGTGGGTTACATGAAGAGATTCCCCTCATTTGCCCCCAAAAGGGCTTTCAGCGCCCTCTCAGCACATTCGTTTACTACAGCCCACCTGGAAGGCAACTTTTAAACTTGCAAGTGCTCATTTAAGAGGACAATTCTATTAGCTCTTAATTCAAAATAAAAGTGCTTTAGTTTGAAAAGCCTGTTTGAAAGGCTTCAAGACTGGGAGCTTTCTTTCCGTCTTTGATATCACCAAGTTTGAAGGTCACAATTCTGTAAAACTGCTAATAACAATGGCGCTGTGGTTTGACACCAAAAGGAAAATCAAATGTGTGTTTTCTGAGTTCTATTTTCGGAGCTCAAAAAGTCCCTTTGAAAATTACTCTTGCCCTCCTCCTTCCCAATTATAGCTAAATAAATGTAATGGAAGATTTTTAGTATTAATTAAACATCAAAGGCACCTTTCCTGCTGCCTGATGTCCACGCAAAGAACCAGTTGTAGTATGTTACAGTTGTCGATCTTCAAAGCCCTCGCACAGACATCTCATGTGATCTTTACCATACTTCTGTGATAAAACAGACACTAAAATCCCCGATTTTCAAACGAGAAAGTGGAGGTCCCGAAGGGTACAGTGACTTGTCCAAAATCACACAGCTAGTCCCCAGAGCAGTTGGGATCCCCAACTCAGATTCCAAAATCTCCAACAGACTCCTGCTTTTTCAAGTGCCCACCTGGCCTCCCAACTATTTCTCTACAAATACTATGGAAAATGAGGTATCCAAAACAAAAACTCAGTTATGTTCCTGTAGTCATCATTTCTTACCTGTTTTAGAGCAGCGATTTACCAGACTGGAAATAAGAGGCTAGTTAAAAAAGTTTTAGTCTCTGCTAAATGAGAAAGCTGGCTGGTCGGACTTCTGTCCTGTGGCTGTCCGGGGCACCCTGGCAGACTGAAAACTTGAAACTCTGGGGCTAAGCAATGTCCCTGTCACCTATACACCTTTTTATTCTTTATCAGAGACTGGAAACTGACTCCACTTGACACATGGAGGAGAGAGGTTTTCTCAAGTGGAACTTGGTTTTCTATGTGCAGACCCAGCACTGAAAGTCCACAAGAAGCCTAGAACCTCAAAAGTTTCAGATACCTGGTGGCCTGTTCGTGAGATCCAGGGCATCCGTGCCCAGACCTGGTGACAATCGAGGCGTTACTTCTCAGCCCTCCTGCACCCCTGGGAAAGTCACCAGTCAGTTCTGTTTGTGGCATTCCACTTCCTCTTCTCCTCTGCCGAGAGGAAATGTAACTTCTCTGATGATGTGTCCCAAACCAGCTAAATACCGGCCAGGTGAGGGCTGGGTGACGTTTAACTGAAAAGACAGAAATATCTGATTCTTAAAAATGATTCATTCCTTTTCATGGGCAGCTCATAAGGAAGAGTCTGGGCGTGGCAGTGTCCTCAAAAGATGTGGACGACCTTCCTGGGGAACCACTTGGAAGGATTAATGCAAAACTTACGTGGTGAATTCATGTGATTCCTTTGTTGAAAACTGGTCTAATTATAATCACACCATCCACTGTGGCCTTCAAATGTTGTAAATGCTAGGCTGAAAGTCATCTTAGCACCAATAGGAGGTGATGAGAACCTGAAAAGAAGAGCTGGTGGTGAGCAATTCCTCAAAGCAAGAGTGCACCAGAAGAGGGACTGGTCAGAAGAAACCATCATTCATTCATTCATTCATTCATTCTGTACACCTCAAACTTTGAAAACCTAATGTTTTCATGTTTAATGTAAGCAAGGTACTGTTCTAGGCTCTGGGTATAAAAACTAAATAATGCATTGTACGGAGCCCTCAGACAGGCCAACAGTTGCAGAGCGGTGGTGGAAGTACTGCAGTAAAACCATGTTACAGGCACTGTGTGTTCAAACGCCAGTGGTTTCAGTCCTGGGCCAGTTTGACTTTAGAGCCATTCTCAGCCTTGCCTCTGCTCTGTTTTGCTAGGAGCTGACTCGTGCAGGCCAAGGTTTACAGAATCCTGGATCAGTTGGCTAATAGCTGGATATGGCCCATGAGAGGCATTGGAGGGAAAGAGGAGGGTGGGAGGAAAGGAGAGGCCAGAGAATTTCTTCACCTCCCTCTTGCCTGTGACAGCATCTCCAGCCATGACTGCATCTAGCTGAGGCTTCTGCCAGGTGACCCCAGCCCTTGGCTCAGGTAACACCGTCACTTCCTGTTAACTCTCCAGCTTAGTGATATTAATGGCTTTCTGCTAAAATTAGTTGCTGGGTAACTTCACCTTCCTCTGTTTGCATCTCACATCCTCCATCATCTGTGGAGCAATCCCCTGCATTCAATTCCTTCTGTGCACATCAGCAAATCCCAGTGGAAGGACAACTTACAAAATACCTGAGCAGTACCCCTCAAAAGTATCAAGGTCATTAAAAACCTGGAAATGCTGAGAAACTATTACAGTAAAGAGGAGCTTTAAGGAGACATGACAATTAAATGTATTGTGGTGTGCTGGATGGGATCCTGGGACAGAAAAAGGACATCAGGTAAAAACTAAGGAAATTTAATCAAGTATGGATTTTAGCTAGTAGTACTGTATCAATATTGGTTCATTGATTATAACAAATGTACCATACATTAACGTATAAGATGTTAGTAATAGGGGAAAGTAGGTGTGCGGTAGGTGGGAACTCTCTGTACTATCTTCTCAATTTTTCTGTAAATTTAAAACTGTTACTTTTAAAAAGTGTATTTTAAAAAAATTCTTTGTGGTAAACATTTGAAGTGGTTTTGTTTCCCTACTACAGAAACCCCACTGCCTCCCTTCCCAAGCAGGGGCTAGGTCTGATCCAGCAGGTCTAGGGCTTTTTTACAGGGAACTAAAACAGGGGGTTTCATGGTCAAGACATCAAGACATCCCAGCAAGGGATCAAGCAGCTCTGGGAAGCCAGGAAAAAACCTGAATCTGAAGCCAGAATGTGGTCTGGGCAAGGATGATGAGAGGCGGGAGATGGCTGTGAGTGAGGAAAGCAAGACAGCCAGGCTGGGTGTGGAGCCAGGGGCCAGGGTGATGGCTGAGAAGGGAGGCTGCGTGAAAGACTATGGGGTAGGGGAAGGGCTGGCCCTGGCCTCTGTGGGTGAACAGAGAGAAGAGGAAGAGGGGAGGAGGGGCATGAGAAGGAAGAGGGGAAAAGGAAGAACAATAATAATAGCAACTAAGAGTCACTGAGTCATTTTACCTGCATTTTCTCATTTCTAGTCCCTTATAAGCAGGGTACTATTTTTATTCCCATTTTACAGATGAACAAACTTGCCCCAAATTGCACAGATATTTAGAGGCAGAATAACAGCTCAAATACAAGTCTGTAGGACACCAAAAGAGGGTCAACAAGTCACCATGCTGGGCACCCTTGGTAGAAACCATGAAGTTGAGTCTTCAGGGACAAGTAGAGGTTAAGATGTGAGCAAGTGTGGGGAGAAGAAGGACTTCACGGAGGAGACATCCTAGGTGTGGGCAAGGGCATGGAGGGATGAGAAAGCCAGGCAGGTCAGAGAGCTGCATGGAGAGCAATGAGGCTAAAACAAAGGTTTCAAGCGAGGAAGTGCCTGTAGGTCCCACTGGAGATGCAGGCAAGGGCCAGTGACCACCCAGGTTTACACTTTATCTTGACTTGCACGTGGCAAACACATTTATCTCCCTTAAGCCTTTGCTCAAATGTCCCCTTCTCAACGTCTCTTGAGCCTCCCCATCCTGCTGTACTTTTTTCCTTCTTCCCTTGTACTTACCCCTTACTAATTTACTTATTATTCATTGTTTGTCTCCCTCCACCACCAACCCCCATACGAATAAAAGTTCCACAAGGCCAGGAATCTGTTTTATTCAGTGATAATTTCGAAGAACACAAAACAGTGTCCGGCCCACAGGAGGTGCTCAATGATTTTTTTTAAATGAATGAATGAATGAAGTTAGTAAATAAGAAAGTATTTGTATCAGCCAGGATACTTCAGAGAAACAGAACCAATAGGATGTGAAGATATATAGAAAGCAGTTTTTGTAAGGCATTGGCTCACATGATAATAGAGGCTAAGTCCCAAGATCTGCAGTCAGCAAGGAGAATCATTAGTGTGGTCTCGGTCTGAACAATGGCAGGCTCAAGACCCAGGAAGTGCAGATGTCTCAGTTGGAGTCTGACGGCAGGAAAGAACTGATGTCCCAGTTTAAGGCAGTCAGGCAGGAGGAGGTTCTCCTTACTCAACCCTTTTGTCCTATTCAGGCCTTCAACTGATTATATGAGGCCCACCCATGTTAGGGAGGGCAATCTGCTTTATTCAGTCTGCTGAGTCAAATATTAATCTCACCCAAAACACCACCACTGAAGTAACCAGATGTCTGACCAAATATCTAGGTACCCCATGGCCCGGTTAAGTTGATACATAAAATTCACAATCACAGTTTTGAAAGGGACTCGATCATTCTAGAACCTGTAAGGAGAATGATTTTCAAGGGAGCAAGACAAAGGCAGGGAGACTCATAAGGAGGATATTATTATACTAGCTCAGGCAAGAATTGATGCAGACCTGCAGGAAGCCATCATTGGTAGCTCCAGATGACCCTTCTGTGACCCATGGGTGATATGTGATGTCACATACCAAAGGTATCACATAGACACAATGCCAGGAGGAATCAGTCAGAAGTGCAATGTCCAGAAAAGAACAAACTGGAAGACTATGGTGGGTCCTGGTCATTGAGAAGTCCCCTTGTGGCAGGCTGGGGACAAGAGCATCTTCTGGCCTCTTTAACGGCTCAGTTGGAGTCGACATAAGTGGGGGTGGCTACTTGGCTCTCCTTTTGGGGATTTTCCACTTCACTAGATGGTCCTGGTGTTGAATGGGAGCAGGCATCTTATAGTGTGACCATCATTCTCTGACTGTACGATTAGCCCCAGACTGGGCCCTTGCCCTCATGCCAGGCTGATCAGAGTCTTCTGGAATTTTCTAACTGAAGTCAGGGGAAGTGGGCTTCCTTCTGCTCTGGTTTCCAAGCTGTAGGGTGCTGCCTGCAGCCACATCCTCAGTTTGTGGGCTCAGGAGATGGGTCACAGCCCAACTATTAACCCAAGCAGGACATAAAAACATGATGAAAGCATAAAATAAACTTTGGATTCTCCAAACAGACCTTTCCCCCCTCTATCATCATAAACGGTTTAGAAGAGGCTGTATAGATAGCCACCATTTAGATACACACAGAGATGCACAGAAATCCTCACTCAATTGGAAATTACATCATAGCGCTAACTTTCTAGATACAGGTGATATCAGGTGATATTGAAAGGCAGATTTTCCACTTCCTTCTTTGGGTGCTTTAAATTGCAGTAAAATGCCACCTGCCTTTGCCCTATGAGGTCACAAACCTTAACATCCTCCATGAAACCAATGGTGTCACCCTTCTACTAACACACTTAAGAGACAGTGCACTAGCACGTGACTCAGACTTCATTATCTTTACCCACCACTTTCTAAGGATTTAATGCCTCCCACAGGTGACGGCACTAAATCACTACCGTGAAGCCATGCTTGTCGAAAGGAATGAACAAACCTCACTTTGCTTCATTCATGTCTTTGATATTTATCACATTTCCTCCTTTATTGACCAAATCCGGTAATTTGCAGGTGGTCCTGCGTTGGCAGTAGTGATGGGCGGGTGGCATCCCCTTCTCTGTAGGACCAGTTAACAGAATTGGCTGCAATTCGTGTCCTCAGACCCATTTCCCTCAGCTCTGGCTCAGCCCTTGTGGAGTGATTTATCCCGGGGTCCGACTCCTGAGCAGAGCGCTGCCAGAAAAGGGCCGGCCTGGCTCCAGGCCAACCAGCTGGCTTCCGAGCTGAAGACTCGCGGTGTCTCCCCAGACCCGCTTTGTCTCCCTGGGCCTCGCTCTTTCAGCTGTCTCGCCTCAGGTAATCATCGACACTCTGCAGTTCCCTGGCTCTTTTTATCCCCTCATTTCAGATCACTTTACACATGTGAATTAAGCCTTGAAACACCCAGGAAAGAAAAACCAAAGGCTCCCCGGGATGTTTGCCCCCTGCTCCTCCTGGGGAGCAGGCCAGCAGGAGGGCAGCCCCCACTCACCCGGAGCAGGAAGGACCCTGTTCGTTAGAGCACACAGGGTTGGGGCGAAGAGGGTTGCGCCAACTCCACACATCACGGAAAACCCCATTCACTTTACAGTCACGTGTCAGCATCACAGAACAACCTCCCACCTCGGGGTCACCCGCCACAGTTGATCCAGATGACCTTTGGAAGGTGGGTCCCAGGGAACACTCTGATTGAGAGGCAGTATCTGTATCACGCCTGTGACGAATGCCCTTCAGTCTGTACTGCAGTGGTGACGGTCACGGTCGTGGGCTTTGGAATCAGAGAGGCCTTATTCCACACCACGGCCCTGCCACTTCCCACCTGAGCTGTCTTGCACACGTGGCTTGGAATCCTAAATCCCACTGTCCTAGTTGTAAAGAGGATATGATAGTATCCACCAACCCCCCTCCTTGGTTTCTGAGGAGGATGAAATCAGATCATGCGTGCAAGATATTGGGGGCCAAAATTTAAAACATATTTATTTTTGGCACATAAAATGGTATATTTTGAAACCATCTCTCTATCTAATGCCAGTCCCTCTGAATTAATGTAGTTCTCTAGCTGTGTTGGAACCTTTAACCTTTATCTCAAATTAGCACTGAAGTCTCTCATTGACAAGAAATGGTGCGGGAATCCAAATGAAGTCTGTAGTTTAGTTGACAGCTCATACCATATTCAGTGTCTTAGTTTTGATAAATGTATCATGGTTATTTACAATATTGACATTCCAGGAAGCTGGGTGAATGGTATACTGGAACTCTTTCTTTCTTTGCAACAAATGCTCATCTGACAACAACAATAATGTTATTAAAATGCATCAAAATCAGTAACACTCACACATAGGTCTAATACTTCACCTATCCTTTTAGTATATTATAGCAAAATATCTCCTTAGGGTTCAAAAACATGCCAAGTTTTTTTGTTACCAAAAGGAGAGGTAATTTAATGTTATCTCTAGCTGTTATCACCACCAAGAAAAATTCCTTGAGTTTCCAGTGTCTGCAAGGCACACCATTACTGTACGTTAAAACTGCAAACATTACGGTCAGGAAAAAAACGCTGCCTGCGTGGAAGTCATTTTAAGGTAGCTGTTCAGATGTAAGATATTTGGTAACTTTACCATTTAAGTCCCCAGTGCTTCCCTTATTTCACAGAAAATGGCTGACTTGCCAGTCAACCAGCTCCACGCTTTCCCTTCCAGTAGGCAGTGACTACGAAGAACAATCTTGTCAAATAACACCGTAGATTATACTGCTTGCCACCCTGAGCACAGTTTTTGAGATGTTCATCTTAAAATGCTGAGATCTTTTCTCTCTCTCACTTAAAGGAGACCAGAGGCTTTACATACTTTTATTTCCTTATTTCTTGTACCATGCACATTGTGAGATACTCATGAGGGTCAGAAGGAGGTTTGCCAAAGGTGGATGGTGAGTTTTGTTCATGGCTTTGACGTAGGTCCCATCAAAGAATGTGAATATCCTGTGGCCACATTACAACAGGTTCAGGAGAAGAGCCACTGCTTTAAAATGTGAAGACATATATGCCATCAGGCTGCCCAGCTCTCTAGGCTATTAGGAATCCGTGAAGGGTGACTCTCTCCTGCACATATATTGACAAAGCATCTCATAATTGAAAGTGCTGTTGGCACCTACTATGTGCAGGGCATTGGGCTGGGTCTGGACCCATAGAGTAGATGAAGACATGGTCCCGGTTCTCAAGTGCAAGAATGACATTTGTCACTGTTTTTAGTTGCCCAGGATGTGACCTCCTTCCTGTGCTTGGGGGAATCCCCAACCTCGGGAGTCAAAGCCACCTCCCGCTAAAGACCGGAAAGTCCCCTGGAAGTGCCAGAGACAGACTTCCCAGCCTTTCTTGCAGTTGGGAGGGGAGGGGCATGACCTAGGCTCCCCCTGCAACTGGCGATACCAAGGAGCGGGATGGTGCAGAATTCTGCAGCCATAGCGGTGGTGGCAGCCTCCGGGGCACAGTGCAGCATCTTTGGGGTCCATAGCAGGGTCACCGCCAGGCCAGGCTGCAGCCAAACTGCAGGCTTTGAACCAGCCTCCATCACCTCGTTGCTGATCCCACCTCCAGCCCACCTGAGGATTTCTGTGGGCCACCTGCCATGCTGAGCATAAATGCCCTTTCTGTTTAGACCATCCAGACTCAGCCTCTGTTGACTGATGCGAGGGCCCTGCCCCCAGTCTCCCTAGTGGATACCAGTTGAGCCAACCAGCCATTGTTTTTCAAGCCGCAGCACTGGGTTTGCACTGATCTCTCACTCTGTCACCAGACTCCTTATAATAACACACACTTAGGTACGGGGCCATTTGTGGTCATGGAATAAGCCAGTTGTTCCCATGGGGGATTTAACTAGTTACCTTGGCTGCTGGTGCTAAGCGAATCAACCAGAAATGTAAGCAAATTTAATCTCAGATACATTTCTGTATGGATAAAATGAGGCATGTATTGTACACATGTTTCTGGTACTGTAGACAGGGTAGTCTCTCTTTTTTTTTTTAAATGACACTAAAGAATGTAAGACACTAGAGTTCTGGGCAAAAACAAAACATAAAACAAAATAAACCTTCCTAGTGACAGAGAAGACATCATTTTTGTTTTTGTTTTAAATAGAGAAGAAACAGTTTCAATATTCCATTCATCTTCCTTATTCAGTCTCTCCGTTTGTCTTGTAGACATCGCATTGTGGTGCATACTTGTAATTCATCCACTGACTCTTCTTGATGACATTGAACTTGGCAATAAGAAACTTTCAATGTGAGATTGGATCATTTTGTCTAAAAGAGCAAAGAATTGATTCCTTAAGAGATTGAGAAAATATGAACTTCCGCTGATGAAAACCAGGAATGCAAGTCTTTCACATTATTCTCCCAACAAGTTAAACATGGAAGTGGGCTCATTTCTTAACAAAACAAGAAGGCAGAGAGATCATTAAGCTTCCCACTTACACTTACTTTGAGCAACTAAGCCCAGGAACAAATGCTTGGGTGTCAGATGAGAGCAGGGTGGACTGAAGAGATGGGAGTGGAGGTCTCAGTGAAAGGCGTCTCCCCCTGCCTTTCCCGTTGAATCCCCGTGCGTTCAGTTGTCTGCAGACTTGTTACTCGAGAAGGAAGGTGATCATCCCACCACACAGCTGCAAAGAGGGGCCACGGTGTCCACCTTCCTTCCTCCCATGCCTTCCTCACCCTGACTCCCCCCGATCCCTCTACACTAATGCACTAACGAGTCCCCCACGGCTCACTCTACCTCCTGTGCTGTGTGACACTGCTGCTTCATTTTCTGGGAACTGCTGCTTTCCTGGAGCTCTACTTGCTTCTGGTTTTCCTCCTACCTTTCTGGCCAGTCCTTCCCACTTTCTCTCCCTGGCTCCTCCTCTGCCTGCTTCCTGATGCTGGTATTCTATCATGGGCTTTTTTCTCTTTTCTTTCCACTTGCGCTCTCTCTAGGTGATCACATCCACGTCTGTGCCTTAGAATGATCACCAATAATCCATAACCAGCACCCAGCTCCCTCCGGAATTCCAAATCTCTGTCTCCAATAAGCTCCTGGACCACTCGACCCTGGATATTTTGCTGTCACCTCAAATACAACATCCGTATGTCCCAATCTGAATTATTTATCCTCCTGCTCTAAACCTCTTCTTTCTATATTCCCATATTCAGCATCCAGAAACCTCAACATTATCCTTAACACCCTCTTCCCGCCTGCTCTACATTCATTCACCGAATTCTATAGATTCTGCCTCAGAAATTGTTCTTAAACTTGGCCCCTCCGCTCCGTCCCCACGGCCTCTGCCTCGGTTCAGCCCCTTCATCTCTTGACCACTGCTACTGCCCCCAGCGTACCCGGCACGGCTTCCCAGTTATCCTTGCACCAGATGAGATGTGCTGCTTGGGCAGCCAAGGGAGAAAAGCCCATCAGACCTGGGAATCCAAGCAGATGGGAGCTAGAAAAAGAACAAAGATTCCTCAGGGGGTCAGGACCCTGGAGGATTCTGAGGCTTGAATGGAAGAGACAGTTATGAAATCTCAGCAAGTCCTGCCTCTACCAGTGGCCAAGCCAATCCCTAGAGCCACTCTCAGGGTCCGTACATGGCTGCCTGCCTCCACCCACTTCCTACTTCCAGGGGAGCTGCCCATGGCCATATAATTAGTTATCCTAAAAGACCACTTTGGTTCCGTCACTTTCTGACCCCCGATCTTTGGTGACTCCCCATCAACCATGGAATGCACAACATAGAGTTTCCATCCTCCTCTGAGCACTCCAGAACCCCATCACTCTCTCACGGCTCTGTTCCCCTGTGTATCTTCGCTTTCTGAAATTAACCTTTCTCCTCTGAACTACTGACCATGATTTTTCAACTGCTGAAATTTTGCCTATGCGTTTTCTCTTCCTAGAACCCTGCCGTATAATTCCTCAAACTTGTTTGTTTCGATCACACGTGATTATTCATTTGCTCAACCAATATGTATTGAGAGCCAACGATGGGCCAGCTGGATTCCAGTGAAGAAGGCAAATCTCTGTCCTTGAGGAGTTTCTCATCCACTGGAAAGACAGACAGGCAAGGGAAAGGAGGTTATGTTACAATGTGATCACTTCTGCAATGGTGCTACCAGACGATGACCTGGGAGCGTCCTTCTGGGAATCTCTCGTATCTCATCATCACGGAGACAATCGGGTCACCTTATGGAGGAAATACAGTCTCTCTTTTGAACTCCAAGGGTGTGATTCTCAACTTCGTGGTACAAAGATTCATGTGGAGTGCTGTTTAATCACACAGTTTCCAAGGGTCCATTTCCAGAGATTCTGTTTCAGTAGGTCTGGGCTTGGGACTAAAAATAAGCATTTTTAATAAACCCCTCAGTGAACTTAATAGATGAGGCCACAGTTCACACTTGGAAAAACATTGCTAAGGGGTTTACTGTTTTCACAACTCACAAAACATACCAGATACTGCCTTGTAATCTACATGCTTACATATATGGCTTCTATAGTTTGCTAAATAATAGCTCTTGAAAAGTAGGGTCCTTGTTTTTTTTTTTTAACATCTTTATATTCTTCCACAGCGCAAGAACAGGGCAAAAGAAATTGCATACATTTTGTACCTTCATAAGTCCTTAATAATTTTAGTTAAGTCCTTTATTGTGTTTGAATTTTTATAATAACTACATATTGCTTTTAAAAATTAAAATTAAAAAAAGATTGATCTGAGTACGTATTGCTGCTGAAGGCTGAGTCATTAGTGACAAGATGGGGTGGGCAGGGGGGTCACTGCCATGTCCCTGGGGCCCAAGCCCCTCACATGGGGGCAACAAAGCCAGGGTACCTGCTGCACATGTCACTCAGGGCAGCTAACGCTGCACTAACATGGGGTTAAGTAAATGTTTCAGAAAGATGCCATTGGGCCTTGGAGGAGGGTGTTCTTCAGAGCTACATCTGATCTCCTGCAGCACAAGTGTGGCAAACCATTCTTTCAAACAAGTTTTTCAGTGGCCTTTCATGAAAATGTGGATGGAGGCCCAAGATTCCCCGGCCCAGCTGAAGGAAGTCAGCCTTCCTTTGCCTGCAGCCTCCAGCAGGCACTGCTCCTGACCATCCCTGCCTGGAACAGCTACAGGACCGCCGGACACCCTGGGGTGGGTGCACTGAGATGCTGGTCCCAACCAGTGGGTCTGACTCCGCCCTCACTCTGCTCCAGCTGGATCCTTTCCTAGATGTGAACATGACTGCCCGTGATGCCACACGTGCTGGGCCCCTGGTTGTGGCAGCCTCCATGGTTGTGTTTCTTGGGGTGCAGTCCCTGGACCACCCACATCAGAGTCATCCCAGGTAGTGAACCTGAGCCAGAGCAGGGCCTGGGAATCATCAGAAGAGAAACAGAAGAGGAAGATTAAGCTGGGATTAATATTCTCTTTACTGTTTTTTCCTACAATTCTCTTTCTGTTCTCAGGAGAGGCTTATTTACTATTCCCTGAGAGCCTCCACTTCCCCCAGCTTCCAGCTCTCCTCTCCCCACAGCTGAAACCGTGAACCCACCTATGCAGTATTAGCCCTACTCCAATCTTGAGATTCTAGAAAGTTCAAGAATCTAGAACAAGTCCAGATCTTGGGCAGGGGAGTTTTAACAATCTACTCTTGAACGAGGCATATATTATACCTCAGAACCCAGTGAGATGTGTCTTGGGCTCTAACAGGACAAGGAAGGTTGGGAGCTATCAAGACCCAGAGCAAGACTTATAACTGGACCCAGAACTGGACCAAGATGGAGCCAGCCCAGTCACAGGTGCTGGTATCACACCCACTGCAGCAGGTGCCCTACTCTGCAGTAGGGACAATTTCAGGGCAGACTCACATGCTCAGGTATGTCCCAGCAAAGCAATAGAGACCCAGAGGTATGGTCAATAGTCAGAATTAACATAGCCCACTGGTGAACAAAGGGTCCCTAGCTTTTAGGCTGAGTTTGAGGAGCTTCTCTTAGAGGACCTGTGCTAGTAGGTAATTTAGCAGAACAGGGAAGCAACACAAGAATCTAGTTATCAATTCAGGGTGGGGTATGGCAAAGAACGTACCATGGCTTTGGAGCAAAGCTAGCTTTGATAGTTGAACAAAACGAAAAGGAAGAGGGGCATATGCAGAAGGCTGAGGTCTGGAGACGGGCTTCAGAAATCATCTCTATGTTCCTCTTTATAGGATGCGGAGGAGTGAACAATACCCCATCGCAGGGCTGAAGTAGAAGGCAAAGAGGGTAAAGAAGGCAGCCCTGGACAATGTCCTGGGTCCAAAAGCCAACCACTGCCTCAAATATATAACATTTCTTTACTATAACACCGGCATCCTTCCTTATCCTCACATGCCCTGGTTCATGCTCTCTGAAAGTTGGGATTGATCATCATGTGTGCCTCTTCAGAATATCTGCTAAGCAAAATGGGATTAAAAACAAAGTTAGTACTACAAACAAGAGCCCCAAATTTATTCCTTTGGGCAATGTTTCCTTTTCATAAGCATTTAGTAGAAGTGAGAACCTTTAGAAGCACTGATTTAGTCCAACCCACTGATGTAATCTAAGGCTCTATATAATCTATTATTTTAATTTCTAGAACAAAATTCCAAGGGCAAGTCTACTGGTGTTGCCACAGAATATTAAAAAATGGAAAGCTCATCACTTCTTGGTAGTTATAAGTGTAAAATCTCATGATGTGCTTTATACATTTTTATTGGCAGGTGGTTTTATAGGCTAGACCATGTGGTGGGGTTTGCCTTTGCTAATGGCAAAATAGGAACATCAATTTATTTGGGTGGAAGTGTTCTAACATTGCTCTAAAAATCATGGATGTATGTCACCAGATAATGCCGGTCTCAACTCTTTTTGGTGGCTTACCCTTACTATCGTCAACACAGCTCATGGATTTAGGAAGATGTGCCTCCCTACCTTCCCACTTCCCAATTCAGCTCACCCTACTTTATATAAGCTCCTTATTCTCCCCACCCCTCCCCTTCTCAATGGCAAGACAGGGGTCTGGTCATTCCTTCTCCTACTGTATCTTTGAGATTATGTCAACGTGGTTTTTATTTCACGTTTCCTTTAAGATGTTTGTTTGTGCTAAAGAACCCATACAGAGATTTTTTTTTTTCCTCCCAGGGGATTAGCATTTTAGTAAGAGCTGAATAATAAAAATGGATTGTAAAAGCCTGTCAGAAATGTAGTGGTGCGTGTCTTACTTCTCATAATTGCCTTGGAATGATTAGGATTGAACTTTGTTGTTGCTGTGTTCTTGTTCCAAAGTGAAAACAGGCACTTTTTCTCTGCCAGGTCTCAAGAATGGATGTCAAGGGGGAAATGACCTGTGATGCCTTATAAAAACGTAAATTCTAATTTTCTAGATGAAAAAGAAGATGTGGAGCAACTTAAGGTGGGGCATTAAGGTGTGGACCACTAGGACTGCTTTGAATGGTTCTTAACCTTTTGTGGATCTCACTCACACTCCTTTGAGGATTTGAAGCAATTGCATACATACACAAAGATATATAAATACGGCAACAATTTCAAGGGAATTGTGGACTTTATGGCCCTCAGATGAAAAAGATCCTTGTGGGGTCATCAAAATATTCTCCCCCTTCTTTTGGTTCAATCTTAATCCAGAAGTTAGAATAAGTGGATGAAACTTAGAGTCCAATTAAGTTGCAAATATACCATGATGCTTAGCATTGTGCTAGGTACAAAGAACCCAGAAGAATGTAAAACCTCATCCTTGCCCCAGAGTCTCAAGACTTTGAGATGACTATACAAACTTACATGATGTACCTTTCAACAAGACCGTGTAGAGTTCAGTGCTAATTTGTGTGGTAGAGAGTCAATGGCTTGATCAAAGAAGATTTCATAGAGAAAGAAGGATTTCAGTTGCACTTGACAGGATCTGTAGGGCTTAGATAAACAAAAGGGAAATGTGAATGTTTTCCGTGGAGACAATATGGTTCAAGAGAGCTTTGACATCTGATACATCTGGGTTTGAATCACCACTCTGTTGATTACAGGCTCTGTAACCATGCTAAATTTATTTAATATCTCTGGATTTACATTTCTACATTTGTAAAATGGGCATTTTTGTATAATGGATGGGAATAATAAATGAGATAATTTTTTAAAACATATGGAGCAGTGCCAAGAAGGCAACAACTACATTTCTCTTGTTTGCTACCATATCACAAGTGCATAACCCACGGGCTGGCACATAGAAGGTGTTTGGATAAATATCTGCAAGAGTGTTAAATGGAAGAGTGAATGAATGAATGAATGAATGAAAAATATGTTGAGTAGTAGGCAATAACGATGAATCCAATGTGTGGCAATATATAATTTATTTTTCAAACATATTATAATAAATAAAATTATAGGATAGCTCTAACTAAAATGGATTCACATTGTGTCCTAGATTATCCAAGGACAAACTCTCCAGTGTCTGGGTTATTTAGGCCCTTTACAACTTCGTTGCCAGCTTCACAATTCTGGCTGATTTTAGTGAGTTTTTTTTTCCTTCGTCTTTGGTTTTCAGTTTTCAGCAGTTTACTATGATGTCCCTAAGTGTGATTCCTTTGTATTTATCAACTTGGGGTTCAGTGACCTTCTTGAATCTGGAGGTTGATGGTTTTCATCAGTTTTGGCAAATATTTGGCCAATACTCTTCAAATATTCTTTCTGTCCTATTCCCTTCTTCTCCAAGTCTCTGATTACCTACGTGTTAGACCTTTTCCCTGTATCTCATATATCTTTTACCCTCTTTTCTGTTGTTGTTGTTTTTTTTCTCATTCATTTGTCTGTGCTTCAGTTGAACATTTTCTATTAACTTGTCTTTCAGTCACTAAGTTTTGTTCTTTTGTATCTAATCAACCATTAAACCCATTTAATGGGCTCTTAACATCAGATAGCAGGCTTTTCAACTCTAAAATTTTTATTTTATTCTTTTTAAATAGATTCCAAGTCTCTAGTAAAATTTTCTTTTATTTTCCTGAATGTAGTGATCATAGTTATTTTAAAGCTCTTATCTGCTATTTCCAATGTCTGGGTTACCTATAGGCCTATTTCTATTGCCTATTTTTTCTCTTGGTTTTCAGTCTTATGGTATTTCATATGGGGCTTGTATCAGCTGTATCACTTTTTGTGACCACCTCTATTAGATAAATCCTTAAGAGATCTCCAGATATTTATAATATGTGTGTAAGGCAGAAGCTTCTTTCCCAAATCACAAAAACATCTACTTGTGAGTAAATATCTAAGGGGACAAACATCACTATCTGGTTAACAACATCTAGGTTTCTTAGGGTTCTGAGGGATTTCCTTCATTCAACAAGTATTTGAGATCCTATTATGTGCCAGCACTATTCTTGTGCTAAGGCTATTTTGGTGGTCAAGATAAGGTCTCTGTACTTATGAAACTTGCATTTTATGGGGGAAAGACAGCAAAAAATAAACAAATAAACATCAAGAAAACTCTCAGAAAGTCATGAGTATTCTGCTGATAATTAAAATAGAGTGACCTGATAAATAGTAACTTAGGGAGATACTTTACACTGGATGGTTAGGGAAGGATTTTTTGGGAAGAAGATGACTCTCAAGGTGATAACTGAATGACAAGAAGGAATCAGCCATGCGAATATGAAAAAGCATTTGAGGCAGAAGGGAGAACTAGCACAAGGTCTTTAAGAGAGGAATGAGGTTGACACATGTGATGGTTAAATTTATGTGTCAACTTAACTGGGTCATAGTATATTTAGTTGCTCAGATATTTGTTTCAACATGATTTCTGGGTGTGTCTGTGAAGGTGCTTCCAGGTGAGGTTAGCATTTGAATCCATAGGCTGAGTAAACAAGATTGTCCTCCCCAATGTGGGTGGGCATCACCCAATCCATTGAGGGCCTGAATAGAACAAAAAGGTGGAGGAAGGGAGAATTCACTCTCTCTGCTTGACTGCTTGAGCTGGACCATTGGTCTTCTCTTGCCCTAGGACTGGGATTTATCATTAGCACCCCGGGCTCTTAGGTCTTCAGACTTGGACTCATATCATCAGCTCTCCTGGTGCTCAGGTCTTCAGATTCAGACTACAACCCACACCACTAGGTCTCCTGAATTTCCAGTTTGCAGATGGTAGATGTTGGGACTTCTCAGCCTCCATAGTCATGTGAGCCAGTTCCTTATAATAAATTTCTTTATGTATGTAAATATAAAGATGCTATTGATTCTCTCTGGAGAATGCTGACTTATGTTCAAGGAAAAGAAAGAAGGTCAGAGTGACCCGAGTATAAACGGGGGAAGTTGAAAGTGAAAGAAACGAGCCAGTGGACAGAGACTGTCCAGATCCTTTAGAGCTTTATAAGTCAGAGTAAGGAGTTCAGATTTATCCTAAACATGGTAAGAAGCTACTGAAAAGCTTTAAGTAGGAGAGGAACAGGGTCTGATTTATATTTTTCAAAGCTCACTTTAGCTTTTGTGTGGAAAGAAGCAGTTTGCAGAGAGGCAAGATTGAAATGGAGAAACAAGTTGGGCTGTGATTGCAGTGGTCCAGGAGAGGGATGGTGAGGACTTGGATGAGGATGATGAGAGTGGAGATGAACAGGAATGGAAAGACTCAGGATTGCTTTCGAAGGTAGAGTCCACAGAGCTTGCCAACAGCTTGATATGAGTGAGAAAGGAGAGATAATTAGAGAAAAATCCTAGATTTCTGGCATAAGCAACTAGGTGGACAGTAAAGCCATCCCACTGATTTGGGAAAACTAAGGGAAAACTCATTTGGAGGTCAGTGGGGTGGATTGGGAATTCTGCTTTGGCCACGTTAAATTAGAGATGACCACTCACCATCCAAATGGACATGGCAAACTAACACTTTGGTACATGCCTCTAGCTTTCCAGAGAGAAGTTCAGCACAGATAAAGAGTGGGAAATCATTCACATGTAGATGCCATTTGAATCAGCCTTGGGACTAGATAAGATGTCTATATTTCTTGGCCAAGTATATAGAAACATGACATCTTGGACTGGAAGAGACATTTAAGATCCTCTAGTCCAATCCTATTCCATTATAAACAGGAAAAATGAGGCCCTGTGCGGTGAAGTGCTTTTTTCATAGTCATGCAGTCCATCAGAATCTAGGATTTCCTTACTTGGTTCAGTGCAGTTTTATTTACCTTCTGCTTCTAAAATAGTGCAACTTAACTCCAAAGTTATAGCAAATATTTGTTGAATGAGATAATTACACTCTGTGCAATATTGGATTTTAAATGATAAAAAAAAAGTTTAAAAGGAAAAGAAACCACAAATAGATTGCTTTAAAATATTTCACTATCAATTTGAATTCAAATAAAGAAGCAGCTTGGTTGGCAGACTGGTTGGCTCAGTGAAAAATGAATTAGCAGAAACATTTTTATCCAGAATTTATTGTAGCTGAGGCAACCTTTTTGAGAGAAGACTTTAAATTAAAAGGCCAATCGTTTCTTCATCATATAGAAGAAAAAAACTTGCAATGTAAAATCCCATTACCTGAGTTGTTAAACTGGGTAGTAAAATTCCATAGACCACTGGCTGTTACACACACACACACATTTACAATTTCCTTAGATAAACAGCAAGTGTGTGTCCTCCTGCTACAGCAAAGTGGTACAGAAGGAAGCTGTGAGATTGAAAAGAACAACCGTGGACATTTTGTTTTGGCTCACTTAGAATAAAGTGAAAGAGGCAAAAAGTTAAAACTGATGTTAACTGCTTTCCAATTTAGCAGCAAAAAGCTAACCTAGGCACTGCAGATAAAAGAACGTGGCAATAAATGATCAATAATTCCTTGTACAAATGTACCTCTGACTTGTTTATGAAACTCTCGATAACTATAGAAGATATTCCAAATAGAATGTTCCAGATGTTGTTCTGCCTGAGAGACTTTTCTTTTTTTTTTTTGAATTTTATTGTATTTATTTATTTTTTATACAGTAGGTTCTTATTAGTTATCTATTTTATTCATATTAGTGTACACATGTCAATCCCAATCTCCCAGTTCATCCACCCCAACCCCCCAGTTTCCCCCCTTGGTGTCCATACGTTTGGTCTCTACATCTGTGTCTCTATTTCTGCCTTGCAAACCGGTTCATCTGTACCATTTTTCTAGATTCCACCTACATGCGTTAATATACAATATTTGTTTTTCTCTTTCTGACTTACTTCACTCTGTATGACAGTCTCTAGGTCCATCCACATCTGAGAGACTTTTCTGAGAAGAAAGCAACATCTGTGCCTTTCCCCTGTGTCTGTATCCAGCAAACTTCCTACTACCAACGCAAGAGACAAGCATAAGCATCATTTAACCTCTTTGAGCTTCAATTTCCTGGTCAGTAAAATGAAGCAGGTGATTGCTTGAGAATTCCCATGGGCTTTGAAATCATATTTCCAACACTTGCCAAGGCCAAAATCAATAAAAAGAAAAAAATAAATTCTAAGGTCATGTGAGACTAACCTTTTTTCTATGCTGGGGCACAGCTGTGACCAGCCACTGGTAAGTCACCTACCTTTGACCCCTTTTCTTTATGCCCCCAGTTAAAATACCTTTTCTTTGGTATTTTATTGAGTCTTTAAAGTAGTAAACACCATTTTATAAATAAAGTCATAGTAACTTCTCTAGTAACTACAACATATAAATCCAGCTTTCAAACATGATCTCAGATGAAATCTTCAATGCAAATATAAATGATGGATTCTTTTCAATGCCTGAAGATATGGTAGAAGACTAGCCTAATGTGAAGACGTGCTCTAACGTTAGGTTGGTAAACAAGAGACCACTTGTGAAAACCAGGGGGTGTCCCCTTTCAGTAAGGAGGACTTTCTCTCTTGTTGATCCCATCTGTGAGGTCTTTGCAGGGGCTGATGCCACACCAATGACCGACAGCTGAGTGGAAGAGGAGTCTTCTGCTTATTGATTGCCCACGCAAGATCAAGGCCTCTCTTCCCATATCTTGCTTCGTTCAGTTAATTCTCTATGTTTGGGGGAAATAAAACTCGACATTAACCCTGGTTGCCTCTGTCACCACTAAATGTTGACCCAATTTAATGTCAACTCAAACTTGACGTGTGCCAAGTTTCATAGTGGGGAGCTTCCAAGTTTTCCGGGATTTTGGTGGTGGTAGAACAGGAAACATTCCTGATAGTCTTCTTCTTTTTTTTAACAACCAGTTACTTTTACTACTGTAGTCCCAGCAATTAGTGCAGTGCCTGGTATGTAGTAGGCACACTGTATTTGCTGAAAGCTCAGTGAATGAATGAATGAATAAATAGACATCCTTAAAGTCTGGGGAAGAACTTTATGTGATGTGAGGGTGGAGAGCAGGACTGCATTTACAGTTCACTTTAAAATTTCCGGGCTTCCCTGGTGGCGCAGTGGTTGAGAGTCTGCCTGCCAATGCAGGGGACACGGGTTCGAGCCCTGGTCTGGGAAGATCCCACATGCCACGGAGCAACTGGGCCCGTGAGCCACAATTACTGAGCCTGCGCGTCTGGAGCCTGTGCTCCGCAGCAAGAGAGGCCGCGATGGTGAGAGGCCCGCGCACCGCGATGAAGAGTGGTCCCCACTTGCCGCAACTAGAGAAAGCCCTCGCACAGAAACGAAGACTCAACACAGTCATAAATAAATAAATAGAAGAACGTGAATTTCTTAAAAATTTCCCAAACTGGCTCCATATCATATGTTATCAGGGAAATGCCAGTTAAAACAATGAGATACCACTCTACACCTAGTAAAACAGCAAAATTGGAACTGACAACACCAAATGCTGGTGAGGATGTGGAACAAAAGGAATTCTCATTCCTTGCTAGTGGGAATGCAAAGTGGTACAGCCGCTTTGGAAGACAGTTTGGCTCTTATCATATGATCCAACAGTTGGGCTCCTTGGTATTTATCCAAAGGAGTAGAAACCTATATCCACACAGAAACCTGTCATAGATGTTTATAAACAGCTCTATTCATAATTGCCAAAACCTAGAAGTAACCAAGATATCCTTCAGTAGGTGAATGGATAAAGAAACTGTGGTACATTGAGATGATGGGATGATATTCAGCACTAAAAAGAAATGAGCTATTGATCCATGAAAAGACATGGAGGAACCTTAAATGCATATGACTAAGTGAAAGAAGTCAGTCTGCAGAGGCTACAGACTATATGACATTCTGGAAAACGCAAAACTATGGAGACAGTCAAAAGATCAGTGGTTGCCAGGGACTGGGGCACAGCACAGAGGATTTTTAGGGCAGGGAGGCTACTCTCTATGATACCATAATGATGGACACATGTCCTTGTACATTTGTCCAAACCAACCAGTAGAGTGAATCCTAATGGGAAGTATGGACTTTGGATGGCAAGAGTGTGTCAATGTAGGTTCATCAGTTGTAACAAATGTCCCACTCTGATGGGGGAATGTGGATAACAGGGGAGATTATGAATGCGGGGGGCGGGGGTCAGGGGCCATATAGCATATCTCTATTCCTTCCCCTCAGTTTTGCTGTGAAACTTAAACTACTCTAAAAAAAGAGTCTATTTTGAAAAAACATTCTAATAATATTCAGAAAAGGGGAATGAGGTGAAATGTTTCCTACGCTCCCTCTTCCCAACTTCAACTCCGAGCCCAGTGCAAGCACCCAGTTTCCCCACTCCACGTATAGACCTCAGTTAAACTGCAGGAAGCAAAAAGATCTGTTTTACTCCAAAGCCTGTCCTCTTTCCATTTTACCATATCATCTCATCATCCAAAAGTCTCCTAAAGTATGTTGTATACCCACCTCATCTTAAATGGAAAATTGAACATGAAATCAAGTTGATGACTTAAAGATGTAGTTAGGGGGCTTCCCTGGTGGCGCAGTGGTTAAGAATCTGCCTGCCAATGCAGGGGACACGGGTTCAAGCCCTAATCCAGGAAGATCCCACATGCCACAGAGCAACTAAGCCCGTGTGCCACAACTACTGAGCCTGTGCTCTGGAGACTGCGAGCCACAGCTACTGAGCCCATGCGCCACAACTACTGAAGCCCGCGTGCCCTAGAGCCTGTGATCCGCAACGAGAGGCCACTGCAATGAGAAGCCAGCTCACCGCAACGAAGAGTAGCCCCCCGCTCGCTGCAACTAGAGTAAGCCCGTGCACAGCAACGAAGACCCAACACAGCCAAAAATAGAAATAAATAAAAAAAGATGTAGTTAGGAACATAATTTCTAGGGTAATGGAGATTGCTGCAGAATGTAGAGCTATTTGACCAGGCACAAACTGGTTCCTCATTGCTGTAATTTTTGAATTACTGAGTCTGGGTCTTTTTCTATCTTCTCCTTTGTCACCAGCCATCATGTCAATTTCTAGACGCCTCTTGATCTTTTTTGAATTAGTTGTTTCTAATCTTCTGTGGGCTAAGAAACCAGGTAACCAGGTTTATTAGGATCATGTCTAAAATGGGAAAAGACAGTTGCTGAATGACAGAGTAAAAGGATGGAAATCAAATGCATGAGCTTAGCGAATGAGATCTATGGTGTTTATTTTAACTTCTCAGAGGCCTTTTTCTTTGAGCTGTGTTCTCAGTGACTGACATTATTGGAAAAATGACCTCTGGGTAGGTGAGTTATTGCTACAAAATGGCATTGTTTCCTTTAAAATGAATAAGAATGGCAGCTAATACTATATTCCATTTTCTTTGTAGAATGGATTCTTTGTTTGAAAAGAAGCGACCAAAAAACCCAACAACAATAAAAGGGGGACCAATATACTCTGGGAAAGAAGACCTAAAGTGAGTCACATTATATGAATAGCTAAGTTGATAGGAAAATAAATGTTGTTTTGCTCATACACTGAAAAGTCAATAAGCAGAAAATGAACTTCAGAGTAGCAGGGCCAATATTCATTTAGATGTCCTTTGTAATTAAAAAACAACACCCAAACAAAACAAAGCAATAGTGTAGGCACAATGCCTAGAAGGGTTACATATGCAGGGGAACAAATTGTTGTATAAATAGATTTGTAAAACTTATTCATGAGACATGGATAGCTCATTAATGGAGAGGATGATTCCTTTATTCAGAATAGGTTCCATTATTTTTAAATTCTGTAGTTTAAAGTATAGTAAGGGATTTGAAAATGGAAAATTCTAGTAAAAAGGTTTAGAACACCAAAATGGGAAGAAAATTCCTAAGAGCTCAGAGGTTTATACTCTTGGAAATTGTTCAATAAAGACTTAAAGGCCTTTATCTGGTTTTAATGCTGCTCGTTCTTCACCTGCCTCGTGACAAATACCTCTCCTTTACCCCTACTCTTCTTCTTAAGACTATCTTCAGGTGGCCATGAAGGATATTTTATTGTATCAATAGCCTATAAGCAGCTTCTTATCTTTTAACCACAGTCTTGGACTCTAAACTCTACTTTGTATACCAGAGATGTTATATAGGTTTACCTTGTATGCAAACTCCAATCATTTGATAGTGCCTTCCTAGAGGGTTACAGTTAGAAAGTTTCTGAGCTCACATCTGTGCTCAGCAGGAAGGAATGTAGTGGTTGATTAGTGATGTCTACCATGGGCAAGACAGACGTGATGGAAATATGCATGCCTTAAAATCGCCATCCCACTCTTATATCCTGCCAACAGTGAACCAAGAGAGGCCTGGTTCACACTCAGCTTCTCTCTTGGGCACTGGACTTTCTGTTAATTAGAAAGATCAACTCCCTATATCCAATACCAGCTTGTGGAATATGCAAGTAGGTTGTTTCTGCATTTGAAGAGGATGAGTGTATATGGTTTGATTCTTGGCCACTTGGTGGGTGGATTATATAAATTATGGACATATTTTAAGTTGGTTGAAGAGTATTTAACACAAATATACTTTAAATATGACAAACACAGAGAGAAAGAGAGAGAGGGAGAGGAAGAAAGAACAACATCTATATCCCAATGAAGTTTTTTTCCATTTCTTAACCTAGCACCATTTCTTAATCTCTCTCTTCTGAATTAAAAAAAAAATTAAATCAAAGAGAGCAAGTTTTCAACCAGATCATTAAAAAGGGGAAAAACTGATAACATTGATCAACAGGAAATATGACAATTCATGGCATAGTAACAAATTAGCCTTATAATTCCATACACTTGAAGGTACATTTGACCGAAAACTAAATGGGAGGGGGACAGCTCTTGAGAAGAAATCAAAGGAGAAAAAAAAAAAAGAGGGAAGGAATTCAATTCATTCAAGGAATGTTGGGCTCCTGCCCTCAGGGAGTTCCTGGTCAAGTTTACATTGGCCCATACGCATTCCTGGGTCATGGATGGAGACCTGCAAGCTAGTAGCTGCTGACTTTTTCTGATTAAAAAAAAAAAGCAAGTATACAAGGTATTTCAAAACTGAAATTTCCTCCTATCTTCTTTTCTTGGTAGCCCTGTTCATGACCTTGTTATGCTCTGGCAAGTGGACCCCTTCCAGGTGTCTACCAGGCTTTTCCTCCTGTCCACCATCACTGTACATTTTCATACTCAGAAAAGTGCAAAATAATAACATCAGTATATAAGTATTTAAGCAAGAATTAAAGTCTTTCAGAAGTCTTTCTTACCTTTGTAAGACCTAAGTAATTTTAAAACTTGAATGAAAGTTGAATGAACAAAGGAAAACAAATGTAAAAGAATGTAAAAGGGCATCTGCTTTCCCTTGCTTCTAGGCCTGCACTGAGCAACACAGTAGCCACTAGCCCCAGGTAGCTATTGAGGATTTGAAACGTGGCTAGTCTGAATCTAGGTGTGCCATAAGTATGAAATATATGCTGAATTATGAAAACTTAGAACAAAAGAGAATGTAAAATATACCATTACTAATTTTGTCTACTGGTTACATATAGAAATGATAATATATTGGACATATTGGGTTAAATAAAATCTATTACTAAAACTAATTTCACCTGTTTCTTTTTATCTTTTTAATGTGGCTACTAGAAAATTTTAAATTACCTAAGTGGCTCACACTATGTTTATATAGGACAGAGCTTCTCTAGGTAATTTTTTCTGTAAAACATTCAAGATGGATGGTGGTGTAGTTTATTTTTGAATATTTACAGAAATAGAGGTAAGTAGTCTATGCTAATTTATCCTTTAAGGCCAGAAAATCCCTTCTAACTGCTTAAAAGGACAAAAATATTATGAGTGTCTATAGCAGAGGGTCACAAACTCTACAAGGCACAGAGAGTACATATTTCAGGTTGTCAGAACTAAATGATCTCTGTCATTTTTGGCCTCTCTCCATGGCTTGTGGAACCTTATTTCCCTGACCAGGGATTGAACTCAGGCCAGGGCAGTGACAGTACGGACTCCTAATCACTGGACGTCCAGGGAATTCCCTGTTCCACTGTGTTCTTACAGTGTGAAAGTTGCCATGACCGAGATCTAAAGAATGAGTGTGGCTGTGTTATAATAAAATTTTATTTACAAAAACAGGTGGACATGCCATGAGGCACTAGGAATTTCTAAGTACATAATAGTAGGCATGACAAAAATACCCCATAAGTTGAGAAAATTTGACACAAGTGGTCAACTTGCTTTTGTTCAAAAATAGGTATTGTCCTCTTTTGTAAATATTGGAATAATTTGGCACGGGGAGACACTAGGTCTGAAATCACGAAAAGTCTGCATTAAAGATGATTTGGTTTTCTTTTTCGGCTGTGTCGCGGGCCATGAGGGATCTTAATTCCCCGACCAGGGATGGAACCCATGCTTCCTGCAGTGGAAGCGAAGAGTCTAAACCACTGGAAGGCCAGGGAAGTCCCAAAGATGTTATATTTTAATACAAAGTAATTTTTCAATTACATGTACACTACATTTAGTATTACCTTTTGCAGCAATAATTTGTTATAAAGCTACTTGTCTCTGAAATGATTCCATATTCGTAATTTAAAGAAAGAAAATATGTATCTTCACATACGATTCATTATAGTCTACTGCAATGTTTGTTTTCCCCGAGCTGAGGAGATCGTGTGTTCTCAGCCAATGAGACAGGATGTGACAGACTCTGCTATATGCTGCTGTCCAATAAGCATTACTGTACTATGAAGCATATACTCTCAATCAATCAGCTTTCTGCTATGCCACTTAAATGGGTTTTGTAATGTGTTGCTTAGTTTAGGATGGCCTCTCTTTTCGACACTTATTTTGAGTTCTGGATAGTTTTGAACCCATCAATGACTGGCAATGTGTACGTGTGATAAGACTGGACTTGATTTTAAGGGAAGAGTATCACCAGGGATTTTAAATATCAATTTTACAATAGCTTGGGACACCTTCATGGAAATAGTTGAGGAAACAAGAGTAAAGATCAACAGATGATTGGGACTGGTGGAAACTTTTGATGCTCTGAAGGACATCATGAACATCCCTGCGGGCTGGGGGTGGGGTGGGGTGGGGCGGTGGGTAGGGAACCATGGTGGGAGGCTTGTGCCCTTTATGGGGATTTGGAAAGAATAGACATGAGTTGGCAGCATAGCGATGTGAGATGCTGAGCATATAACTCCATAGGGATGGGGCTTCCCCAGTCTACTCCAGTACTGGTTTGGGAGGCAGTCCCATTTCTAGAAAAGCAGTCCTCATGATAAATAAGTTTATGAGTGACACAGAATTCAAAGTAGACTTAACAAAGTCTTTTCAAGTTTGTTTTGACAAATAAGACATCTTTGGACCTGCTTTAATAAATCTATTTTAAAATGTAGTGTCACTTACATGTTTCGTTAATTATATATTCAACCACCTAAGCAGCTTGAAAACAGTTTATTTTGTAAATTGGGTTTAATATTTTCCTCTGAAATATTTTTTAAACCATTCATTTCCATTACAAACTCTGTAATATAAAAGTAGTCTCTGAGCTGATCTCTGACCAAATCATGACAAATTCTCAATCAGCAGCATCTAAATTAGGGCATCCACCAGCAAAACAGTGGCATCAGTCATTAATCTCTTTGTAAAATTGTTTATTTTTCTGTTTAAAAGAGATAGTAAAATCGTGTTCCTGTAAGTTATGGTTTAAAATTGGAAAGGGATATATGATCCCTCTAAAGAAGATAGTCTGCTTCAGAAAGCAGTTTGTATTCCATTCTGGGTTAGAGATGGTTACCAAGGAGACAGCTCAACTTCATCAGTAGGCTTCTAGGATCAGGAATCTAGTGGGCTCTTAGAAAGTGTTTGTAGAAAGAAAAAGGAGAGAAATAAAGAAGGAAAGAAAAGAGGGAGGGGGAAGGGAGGGAGGGCAGGCTTTTTCCTATTAAGAAAGAACATTATGATGGTTAATTTCATGTGTCAACTCGGCTAGGCTACAGAACCCAGATATTTGGTCAAATATTATTCTAAATATTTCTATGAAGGTATTTTTCAGATGGGATTAACATTTAAATCAGTAGATGTTGAGTAAAGCAGATTGCCCACCATAATGTGGGTGGGCCTCGTCAAATCAGTCGAAGGCCTTAATTGAAAAACCCTGACTGCCCCCTTAGAACAGAGAATCCTGCCAGAAGACTGCCTTTTGAGGCAAAATGTAGCATCAACTCTTTCCTGGGTTCCCACTCGTGCTATAGTACCTTCTCTCTCCCAGCCTGCACCTATAACCTCATAGAGAGTTCCGTATGATCACTTAGAGAAAGAGAAAACTTGGGCCTTGTTTACAATAGTCCTGTGTGATATCCAGCCACCACCCCAAAGTGCACAGCTACAGCACCACAGCCCTTTCTGGGATATCACTGAAGGACAGTGGTGAAGTGAAATCCTCCCAGTGGGTAGAATTTTGAGCAGTGCACCTGATTGTGCATTTTGCTTGTTAGGTGAAATGGCCAGATTAGATAGCAATTAGATAACAATTCACAGACTATGGCCATGTGAGTTCTGTGGTTTGACTTGGAAGGAACACGACTGGAAAACTGGTGACAAGGAGGTCTAGAGAAGACATGTGGATAGACCTCTCTGAATGTGCAAAAAATGTGAAGATATCTGTGTCCCATGTGAATGCTCGCCAGATGGTGACCCCAGAAGAGGAGGATTTTAATAGTCAAGTGGATAGGATGACCTGCTCTGTAGATACCAGTCAGCCTCTTTCCCCCTGCCAGCCCTGTTATTGCCCAGTGGACTCATGAACAAAGTGGCCATAGTGGCCGGGATAGAGGTTATGCATGGGCTCAGCAACATGGACTTCTACTCACCAAGGTCAACTTGGTTGCAGCCACTGCTGAGTGTCCAATCTGCCAGCAGCAGAGAATAATACTGGGTCCCTGATATGACATCATTGTCTGGGGTGATCAACCAACTACCTGGTTAATTACATTGGACCACTTCCATCATGGAAGGGGCAATGTTTTGTTCTTACTGAAATACACACTCTGGATACAGATTTGCCTTCCCTACACACACTGCTTCTGCCGAAATTACCATCTGTGGACTTACAGAATGCCTCATCCACTGTCATGGTACTCCACATAGCATTGCTTCTGATCAAGGAACTTGCTTCACAGCAAGTGAAGTGTGCCAATGGGCTCATTCCCATTGGAATACACTGATCTTACCACATCCCCCACCATCCTAAAGCAGCTGGCTTGATAGAAAGGTGTGGTGGCCTTTTGAAGACTCAGTTACAGCATCAGCTGGGCTGTGACTTGTAGGGCTAGGGCAAGGTTTTCCAGGAAGCTGTACATGCTCTGAATCAGAGTCCAATATATGGTGCTATTTCTGCCATAGCCAGGATTCACAACTCTGGGAATCAAGGGGTGGAAATGAGAATGACACCAGTCACTATTACCCCTAGTGACCCACTAGCAAAATTTTTGTTTCTTGTCCCAAGATCTTATTCTCACTGGCCTACAGGTCTTAGTTCCAGGGAGAGATGCTTTTACCAGGAAACACAACAATGATTCCAGTGAACTGGAAATTAAGACTACCACCCAGGCACTTTGGGCTTCTCATGCCTCTGAATCAACAGGCAAAGATGGGAGTTACTGTGCTGATTGAAGTGACTGATCCTGATTACCAAGAGGAAATTGGACTGCTACCCTGCAATGTAGGTAAGGAAGAGTATGTATGGGATACAGGAGACCCCATAGAGTTTCTCTTGGTATTACCATGTGCTGTGATGGAAAACGACATCAGCCCAACTCTTGCAAGACTACTAATGGCCCAGACCCTTCAGGAATGAAAGTTTAGGTCACCCACCAGGTAAAGAACCATGACCAGCTGACGTGCTTGCTGATGGACTTTTGAGTGATGATGATGTGTCAGTGCGGGTTCATCAACTGTAACAAATGTACAGCTCTGCTGGGGCATGTTGATAATTGGGGAGGCTGTGCATGTATGGGCGCAGGGTGTATGTGGGAAATCTCTATTTCTCTAAATTTTGCTGTAAACTTAAGCTGCTCTAAAAATAACATCTGTTAAAAAAAAAAGAAAAAGAAAAAGACTGAGGTACTCCAAGGAAGAGGTAATTCTGTCTCCAGACTGCTTTTGAACTCAAGCTACAAAATCAGCTATTCCATCAGTCTGTAGTCTGTTAGCCCATCCTTCACAGCCTCCAAAATCACACGAGGCAATTCCTTAAAAATCTCTCTGTGTATGTATATGCATATGTATATGTATATATATATGTATATGCATATGTATATGTATGTGTATGTGTGTGTGTGTATACATCCTATTGGTCGTGTCTCTCTGGAGAACCCTAATATAAACATCATATAAAGTAATATTATGCTGATATAAACACCTTCTACATGTCTTTACATTTTTTTTTAATTGTTGTTGTTACATGGAGAGAGAGATGGCGTGAGTCAAAGCTTGAGGAGATGTGAAGCTTTAGTGGGTGTAGCAGTAAGCAGTCAGAGGCAGGGCTCTCCTGGTAACGGTCATCCCAGTCGCCACTGAAGAAGTTGAGGATGAGTCTTTTAGATTTTTAATAAAATGTGAGATGGACCCGATGGTCTTAAACTCGCAGTTGGTAGGTGAGAGCAGAGGGGCCATCTGAACGGAAAAGCCCATTTCTTTAATGAATCCTACCAGACCTACAAGCAGATCCCATCCTAGATTCTGATTCTGAGAGCCAGGAGCTTTAGATGACAGCTATGGTGCTAGTCAGATAGAACAGGCAGAAGCTTTGATTGGAACTATAAGGATTCCAATGACTGAAAAAGAAGTTTTCTACAGAGCTTTAAGAATAAAACAAAGATGAACAGTGGCTGATAAGATTCAAGGATGCATGAGAAATGTAGCAAAGGTACTTAGGTATGTATTTTTTTATAGTAATTTGCTCTGTGGGGCTATCTTGTTTGCTTTTTAATGTTTATTATCTGTTTTAATAAAGAGATATATTCTTTGTAAAAAGAAATTATAATTAGGTTATGAAATAAATTAATCTTTTGACTAATCATACTTTTGGGAGATTTGGGTTTTTTAGACTGCAAAGCTCTAACGTAAGAATCGTCACTTACATGGTGGCCAGTACCCTAATCATACGCAAAGCACTAAGAGGAACTAAACAGTCTTTTGAGTGCCAGGCTTACAGACTCAACCCCATAAAGAGAAAGAAATATCGGAGAAGCAAAACTATATTAAGATTTCCATGTCTGGGTGAACTTCAAATGCTGTACCAGGCCTCCATGGCCAATAATTATAGCAGAATAGCATTCAAGACACCCCATCTAGGTCTGGGGTTGTGAACTTTTTCAACTATGAGGACTCTCTATAATATTTCCAAAATCACTGGGATCCCCTATAGAATGCTAGCCATATTTTAGTATCTGATGCAAACATACGTAATAACAAAAAAGTTAGTAAGAACTTGGAAGTTATTTTAAATGAATGTGCCTATTCATTCATATGCACGAGCGCCATGATTTACTTAGTCTAGGCAGGTACATGGATTCATAAGCCCCGTGTAGTAATTCTTCAGTAGCCTCAGGGCTCCTCTGCCACTGATTTAGATAATGAGATGCGAAGCGTCTCAATAACCTATACATCTTTAAAGTCTCTGCATCTGAGAGCAAAAGCAAGGTTCTCCCTCTGGATTCCTTATGACGGATTCCACTGATGCTCTCAATAGCTCCCTAACTGGTCTCACTGCTTCCACTCACCTCCACACCCTCTCCCAGTTCAAATCCATCCTGCACATCATGGCCAGAGATACCTTTCTAAAAATTTAGATCTGATCCAGCCACTTCCCCACTCAAACATATGCATGGCCCCTCATCACCAAGAGCAGTGGTTCTCAATCTTGAGCACACATTAGACTCATTTGGAGGACCCCTTAAAATGCAGATCATCATGGGGTTCCATTCCCAGAGTTTCTGAGTCTGTAAGTCTGAGGCCAGGACTAACGATTTGCATTTCTAAGAAGCTTCCAGGTGATGGTGATGGTGGTGGTCTGAGACCACATTTCGAGAACCACAGCTCTAAGTGTAAAACCCAGACCAAAGTAGGTCCTCCACTTCCTGGACCCCGACATCTCTCAAATACTGTCTCCTGCCTGGTCTGCCCTTCACCCTTTACCCACTTGTCAAATTCCAACTCATCCTAAGCTTAAGCATCACCTCCTCTCAGAGCGCCCTCCAGGAAAATATCAATTTCTCTTTCAAGTTCCCACTGACTGTGCCGAGCATCTTACCGAGCATCGCACTTTCACTGAGCATTGCATCTCTTTGCAACCATTTACTTACACATATCTGCTTCACCCACTAGATTGGGTGCCCCATGAAGAGGGAATTTGGTCATACAGCTTAGAGCTTCCAGCACCAGAAGATAGTAGGTGCTCAGTAAGTATTTATGCGGGCTTTTAAATCAGTATAAATAGCAAACGCACAACTTTAAAAACACACTGTTTCTCTAAGACGTTTAGAAACCCTGCACCCTGCCGGCTAGCGTCAGTAGGATTAGACTGTTGTCAGTGACTCAGAGTTCAAGATGCTGCTTGCAGCAAAGAAAGTAATACGTTGTTAACACCCTGTAGCTATTTGTGATCCTGATTAAAGAGGACATGTATACGTCATGCATGCAAATAGAGCGAAGAAACATCTGAAATCTTTATTAGAATCTAGGACCAACTAGACTGACACCAAACCAAGAACTTGTGTTTGTCTCTGAAACTCTGTATGATTCAGTGAAAATCAAAGATGGTTCCATATTCCTCCCAGCAATGCAGCATCAGAGAGAGGGAAACTCTATTTCAGTGATCTTTTCTATGTATCTTTTACAAACACAGCTGAGAATTCCCAAGTAACAGACTAATTGGAGGATGGCACTAAGAGACAAAGGAACTTTAAAAATTTTTGAGATTCTCTGTAGTCCATGAGGTAAAGAGAAAAAATAGAGTCTATAAGAACATCTGATATGGCTGCTTATAAACAGTGGACTATATGCGTACTGGGTCTAAAGACTATTTGTGGTACAATTGCCTGTGGAGGGATACCTGGAGAACTGAAAATCAGCATCTTCAAATGTAAACAATATTATATACACGGAGTCTATTGTTCTATTATGAGCTCCTACATGATGTATATTCTGGTTGATTACTCACTGATGATTAGGGGATTTTTGTGTTACACTTCCAAGGGTAAATATATCTGGTCAGTGACTGCTTTAACCTGTCAATTACTCTTTCCTTCCTTCCTTCCTTCCTTTTTTCCTTCCCTCCTTCTCTCCTTCCTCTAACTCTATTGCCCTCATATGTTCATACACATACATACAAATTTTATATGTATATGTATACACACAGACATACAGACACATTCTCCTATTGTTCAATTACTTCTCTTGATTTTCATGAATTAATATGACAACTGATACCTCCTCATGCTCTGATACCAGCTACCAAATTTTGCTCAACCTTTAACTATCTGTTATCAGATCCTGCTTATCAGAACATATTCAGCTTTTAAAATGTTTTTCAGATATTCTGTTCATTTTTATTCAATTAAATAATTGAGTGTCACAGGTTCTGGTGACACCACAGCAAATAAAATAAATATGATTCCTGACCTCACTGGGCTCACAGCGTTATGAGAGAGACTGTCAGTAAACAAGTAATCTCACAAATAAGTAAACAATTACCAAGTACAAGTGCCTTGAAAGAAAAGTCTTTCCTGAGACATTAAGAATGAAGAATCTGGACTTCCCTAGTGGCACAGTGGTTAAGAATCTGCCTGCCAATGCAGGAGACACAGTTCGATCCCTGGTCTGGGAAGATCCCACATGCCGCGGAGCAACTAAGCCTGTGCGCCACAACTACTGAGCCTGTGCTCTAGAGCCTGTGAGCCACAACTACTGAAGCTTGCATGCCACAACTAATGAAGCCCGTGCACCTAGAGCCCATGCTCTGCAACAAGAGAAGCCACAGCAGTGAGAAGCCCGTGCACCACAACAAAGAGTAGCCCCCACTTGCCACAAATAGAGAAAGCCTGTGTGCAACAAAAAAGACCCAACGCAGCCAAAAAAAAAAAAAAAACAGAGAGTGAAGAATCTAATTTAAATGAAGCAAATATGGAAGATGTCATCATTGACCCCCAATTCTTCTTCCTTTCCTGTATCCAAGCCTTTTGTCATGTGATTGTTCCAGCCTCTCCCACATAAGGGGTGGAGTGCACTTCCCACCTTTAATTCCAGCTTTGGCCTTGGAATTTGGTTTGACCAAGAGAAGGAGGCAAAAATGATGTTGTGCCAGTCTTGAGTCTAAGTCTCAAGAGTCCACCTGTATTTATATTTGCCTATTGTACTTCTGTCATTGCTGTGAGAAGACTATACCCAGATTAGCCTGCTGGTCCCAGAAGGAGGACAGACACTCAAAGCAACCTGACCTTCCTAATGTGCTCCAGTCAGTCCTGGCTTAAAACGAAGCCTCCAGCTATCCCACAGGCTCATGTGTGATCCCAGCTTACGTCAGATGACCCAGTGGACCTATAGGTGCATGAACTACAATAATAAGTGATTATTTTTTGAACCACTGAGTTTTGATTTGTTACACAGCTATTGTTAGAAATAGCTAACTGATGCAGGGCATCAGAGAATTCTCTCCCAGACAGTGACATTTGGACTGAGACCTAAATATTAAGTAGGTATTAGACAGATGAAGAATGAAAGTAAGAATGTTTTTACAGACGGGAGGCTTCAGGTGATAGAGAACTTGATCACTCAGATGATTGGAAGAAGGTTTAGAGAAAAGGATGAGCTGAAGACAGGTAGCAGGGGCTAGATCATGCATGGCTCCTCATATAGTCTTTTTAGAGAATTTCAGATTAAATTTCAAAAATTGGACTCAGAGGAGAGCTATTGGTAATCAAGAACATTAAAATCAAAGGATTGCTGTCTTCATTATTATTAATCTAGAACTGCACGGTCCATTAGGGTAGCCACTAGACACATATGGCAACTTAAGTTCAAAGTAATGAAAATTCAGTTCCTCACTTGTACTAGCCTCATTTCAAATGCCCAGTAGCCCATGTGGCTAGTGGCTACCATATCAGCTGCACAAAAATAGAACATTTCCATTATGATGGAAAATTCTACTGGACAGGGTCTTAGTTTCTTTTTACTGTGTAACAAATTACCATAAACTGAGTGGCTTAAAACAGCACAAATTTATTATTTCAGATTCCATAAGTCAGGAACCCAGGTACAGCTTAGGTGGGTCCTCTCCGCAGGGTCTCACCAGGCTGCAATCAGCCTGTAGCCTAGGGTCTCCTCTGAGGCTCGGGATCTTCTTCCAAGCTCCCTAGTTGTTGGAATTCATTTTGTTGTATCCACATAGCCAAGGGGTTGCTTGCAGCTCCGAGCGGCCACCTTGAGGTCCTTACCATGTGTCCCCCTCATCTCATAACATGGCAGTTTGTTTTTTATCCTTGAGGCCAGTAGGATATTATTTCTCCTCTGATAATTTCCCTTTTGACTAACTCAGTCCACTGAAGAGTAACCTAATCAAAGGAGGGTATCCCATCATACTCACTGGTTTACGCACATTCAAGTGGAGGTGATTATATAGGGTGTATGTGCCAGGGCATGGGGGAACCTTCAGGGCCATCTTAAAATTCTGTGTACCACAGACAGAACTGATCTAGAAAGTGGGAAAAGGTTAAATAAATTAATAAATAGAGAAGGCAAATGGCGGGAGAATTTAGAATGATTAGCACAGGCTTGGACCACAGGTGTAATCTCTATTTAAATAATCTCTACATCACCGAGGTCTGTAACAGCCTTCTTGTAATTAAAGACTGGCTGCAACCAGGATCAAGGTTTATCCACAGTAATTTCACCCTCAAAGTAGCTGTAACCACTACTCTGCCTGCAACCGGGGAGCAGTACAAACAAGACCCATAAAAGCGAACACAAATAGATGTTACCTTAAGAGCTGACATCCCTAGATTCTATTTCCTTGCTGTTACTAACCTCCAAGAGTTTCTGACCTTCTGCTAGTCTTGATCTTCAAAACCCAATTGCTCCTTCTCAGATTTTACTGGTTTACTGGCTTGACACAGTCCAGCCTTGGCCTGAACTCCCTGGCTTCCAGACCCTTGGCCCATCCAACTGCAAACATTCTTGGGCGCAGTCCCCTCCTCTTGCAAGCCCTGTCTAGCTGCTGTCCATCCCCCAGGTGACTTGGGTTTCAGAGGAGGAGAGGACTTTAAATATTGATTTTCAGGGAGAGGTGAGCTGGCAGAAAAAAAGGATTTACACCATTTGGTTTCTTTTTTTAATTGAAGTATTGTCGATTTACAATATTATATTAGTTTCAGGTGTACAGCATAGTGATTTAGTTTTTTTACAGCTTATACTCCATTAAAAGTTATTACCAGATAATGGCTATAATTCCCTGTGCTATACAATCTATCTTTGTTGCTTATCTATTTTATACGTAGTAGTTTGTATCTCTTAATCATGTACCCCTCCCTTGCCTCTCCCCTCACCCCTCCCTTCAGGTAACCACTAATTTGTTTTCTATATCTGTGAGTCTGTTTCTGTTTTGCATACACATTCCTTTGTATTATTTTTTAGTTGCCACATATAAGTGATATCATACAGTATTTGATTGGTTGCCCTGAAGGTAAACGTCAACCATGAATTATAAGGACTATGTAAGGCTAATTATTCATTTTAAAGAGGTGCTAATTAAAAATCATGGAAGGAATGTATTTATCATTTTGATAAAATTGTATCTACATAATTTTAAATTTCACAAACAAAGTGGGTTTTTTTAAGTGTTGCATTTAGTTATTTTAAGAAATTCTATTTCAAAGCTGTACCTGATTCTGAAATGGCTTCTATAGTAGCACTTCCTTTAAAAAAGTTTTTTTTTTGTTACAAGTGAAGAATAAGTGTTTGCATTCTAACTACAATCAGTATTTCAACAGAGTGGAGATATTTTAGTGCCTTCGGTGGGCATTTATCTTCTTGCCATCAGCACAATAGAACAAAAGAGTACCCATATTAGCATTAATAATAAAACCAAGTCCATTATGCAGATTTTCTTGTCAGTTAAATTTGTTGCAGGCTCAGTTTTGGATTCAATTTCATACATTTGGAAGTACTTTTGCTGTCAAGCAAATTTTTATCATTTTAATTTTGGA
This sequence comes from Balaenoptera borealis, assembly GCF_965194805.1. Taxonomy (NCBI): domain Eukaryota; kingdom Metazoa; phylum Chordata; class Mammalia; order Artiodactyla; family Balaenopteridae; genus Balaenoptera; species Balaenoptera borealis. The sequence goes on along the minus strand of NC_138866.1, from coordinate 14,186,473 downwards.
GGGTTTTTCTTCTTTGTTTTTCTGCTCTCCTGTGTCTAAATTACCTTTTTAGAGGTTGGCAAATGGTTCTTCCCCACTGATATAGGAAGGGTTTGATTTGGCAAACTTAGGTACTTTCCCTGCCATGTGAATAGGGTTAATTTTAACAGAGCCGTTTCATTTTAACAGCCTCAACTTGCTCGGTGTATGTCCTGCCAAACAGCTTTGTGTATGATTGTCGACTGATGTCAGCACAGTTCTAGAAATAGTATTTGATAGTTAACAGCTGCCACAGAGCCAGAAGGGGAACACGAGACATTGTATTTCAGGAGGGTTTACGAAACTAGTGGCTATTGTTTTTATTTATTTATTTATTTATTTGATTTCTTGACAACAGGAGAGTTTAAGATACCAAGTATAGGCTTTTTAAAAAGACTGATATTCCTAAGTAGGTCAAGTGGATCCTAGGACCTTGACACTATATACCATATAAATATTCCGCTCTCAAATAATATTTGATTAATAGAGGTTTTTACTCATTTTGTGATGACATATATGGTCAACAGGTAGGTAACAAAAAACAGGTAGGTCGAGACTTGGCAAACTTTTTCTTTAAAGAGCCAGGTAGTAAATATTCTAGGCTTTCTGGACCATGCAGTCTCTGTGGCACCTACCCAGTTCTGCTGTTACAGGGCTAAAGCAGACAATATGTAACAAATAGGAGTGGCTGTGTTCCAATAAAACTTTATTTACAAAACAAGCAGTGGGCTGGATTTGGCCATGGGCTATAGTGTTTCCACCCTTGTTTTGAATACTAAGTGGGAATATTCCACACAAGTCCATGCAGCATTCCATAAAGGTTAAAGGTACTTACACTCTCTTACAGGCTTCTGAATCAAATTCCCCATGCATTCCCTGTGGAAACATGTGCAGTTCTTTTATGGACACAGAGGGGTACTTAATTACATATGTATATGTGCTCTACAACCACTCTAATAATGGTCTGAGAGTAACGTGAGCAATAGATATGCTTTAATGAACTGAGAGGATAAAGATCATGATCTCTGGTGTACAATGAACCTGATTTTTCCTACCTTTCTAATTTATTTAAGTTAATATCACCCTTAAAGTTTGAATTATCCTGCAAGAATGCAGGTTCATTAACTCCAGTTCAGCTTGTGCATCATCTTAATGGGACATATTTTGTAATGATGTAAATCACAAAACAGTTCTGTGCTCCAAATGACCTGCATATTTCATTGAAGTCATTACAAGCAGTGCATACTAGTAAGAAAATGGATGTTATTATTTAAAGATAACTTACACAGAGAAAAAAATCCAAGGAAGAAAAACTAAAGCATGGTCTAAAAAAAGAAAGTCAAAGAATATGCTGGTTGCAAAATGTTATCTCGAAATCCTTTATATGCCTTGCCCGTGCACTCTCCACCATGAACAGACTACCATGAAAATTACCAATTTGACCGTATACAAAGATGGGGGGAAAATGTAACAATGCCTTACACTTTTTATTTTTCTGTATTCATGTATCATATTGGTTCTAGAAATGCCATTTTCGCCTTTGGCATCTCAAAGGCAAATTGATGGTCCCAAGCTGGAGAATGTCTACTTGTAAAGGACCCCATGCACCAGCAACTTCCTAAAAAATGATGACTTTTTCCAAACATGCCTCTTGCTCGAGGCAACATTTTCTTTTAACAATACAGTTTTTGGAAACTTTCCCTCTCTTAATGTTACCACAGTCTCCTTGTTGTCTTGTTCTTTCTTGTTTTTCCTATTTGTTACTTTCTAGAGACAGAAATGTCACCTATTTGTCTAATGGGATTCAGAATGATTTTAATACTGTTGCTCTTTTTAGCTCAGTCTATTACTTGCCTTCAATATATATATCATATAACACAATAGTGTTGCACCATGTCAAAAGCTATGATGCTTTTTCTTTAATGGGTTATTCTTATAGCAATTTAAGCTGAATACGTAAATCATTATACTCTAAGTTATTCTTATCTATGTACATAATTTATAAAAACTATGCCTGTTATTGTGTGAATCATTTCCTAATTGAGTTAGGACCATCTGTAGATGTCTTTGGCTCTAAGTTATCCGAAGGATGCTATGTTGTCAGCAACCATTTTACAGTTTACTCTCCCACTGTCATGAGTAAACATCACTGGTCTCAGTATTGATTGCTAGAATATCTCAGCCCTAACTTCATCATCATGCTCTTCAAATGACATGGAAGTGTTTTTTATGGGCACTCTTCTCCTTCCCAAACTCTCCATTTTATCCCCTGGAATCCCTATTAAATGCTAAGCAAATTTCCTAACATATTCCATCACTTCACAAAATAGTCCCTCCACTTCCTAATTATAACTGAAATCTACTCTCCCTCAAGGCCATGGGTGTTCTTTATAGGACTCTTCAGCAGCTGTTCATTCTCACAGGATTGACATGTGAATAGGCCAGGAGCTGGGGGTGGTGTCAGTGCAAGAGGGCTTGATATTCCCTTAGCTTCTCATTGTGGCAGCCAAGTCATTACTTCTCTACCTTCATCTGGGCTTTGCTTCCTCTTTGAACCTCGTGCCATCCAATTATGTAGCATTTTACCACCCCTCATGTCTGTCATCTACTGGTCCAGAGGTTAGCATGGTAGAGACACTTCACAAATAGGGAAGGAATTTATGAAATAATCAATATAATTCCCCAGATTCATCAAAGACAATTCAGTCCCTCCATCACAGGTACCACAGTCATTTTAGGGGTTCTTGGTTTCCAAGAGGGTAACCTGTCTAAAATCCTTACCTCACACTTTTTCACACCTCAACTCCAAAGATTTATACCTCCACACTCATGATTGTACTACACTTTACCATCATCTAGAGCACTTTACTAACTCAAACACTTTAAACAATTTAAAATTCTTGAAGTGTGCTCCAAATCAATCCCTTACTGTCCTTACTTTGTTCCCTATCAAACCATCTACCTAAGTGTTTCTCTGAATTTTGATATCTGCAAACAACTTTATGGCCATTTAGAACACATGTGGATATTCAAATGTAGGCAAATTATTTTTTAAAAGATTAATCAAAACTTTTAGAGTGACTAATGAGGTGTTTTATACCAATGCTCCTTCTGAGAAAAATTAGAAAAGCTGAAGCAAATATTAAACACACACACACACCCAAACTCTAAAGATATCATAGAAATATCAAAGCAGAGATAATTTGTAGGATCAAGATTTGAATAAGGGAAAACCCAAAGAGGTAAGCCTGGTATTTGGAGTGGAGTGTGGCTGAGAAAATGAGAAAGTAAGCAGAGATATTAGTGGTCTCATAGATTCAAGAAGTGCTATGAATACACAAGCAGTATGTATATACATATGCTTGATAGTAAAGCTGCTAAAATACAAAGACAAAGAGATACTCTTAGATGCCTCCAGAAGAAAAATTATATATGAGCTTCAAAGAAGCAATACTATAGGACTTACAGCTGACTTCTCAACAGAAGCAATGAATCCAGAATGCAGTGGAATCATATCCTCCAAGTACTGAAAGAAGATAGCTGCCAACCTAGAATTCTATGCCCAGCAAAAATATTCCTCAAAAATGAGGATAAAATAAAAACATATTTAGGCAAGTGAAAACTGAGGGTTTTTTTAGCAGCAAACCTTCTCTAATGCAAATGTGAAAGAGAAAATTTTGGGAAGAAGAACTATGATCCTAGATGGTATTTGCAGAAAAAGAATGAATGATAAATATGTACATAAATTTAAATATTTACTCTATGAAGCAATAGTTATAATGTCCTGTGGGGCTTGAAATATACAGATACAATTGAGGTACATTACAATAACAGCCCAAAATGTGAGGGGTAAATGGACTTAATGTATTTTTAGTTTCAAGTATTATCAAAGAAGAAATAAAGTAACAATTTATATCTTACTTTTTTTTTAACATCTTTATTGGAGTAAAATTTCTTTACAATGTTGTGTTAGTTTCTGCTGTATAACAAAGTGAATCAGCTATATGTATACATATATCTCCATACCCCCTCCCTCTTGTGTCTCCCTCCCACCCTCCCTATCCCGCCCCTCTACGTGGTCACAAAGCACGGAGCTGATCTCCCTGTGCTATGCGACTACTTAGCACTAGCTATCTATTTTACATTTGGTAGTGTATATATGTCAATGCCACTCTCTCACTTCATCCCAACTTCCCCTTCCCCTTCTCCATGTCCTCAAGTCCATTCTCTACGTCTGCATCTTTATTCCTGTCCTGCCCCTAGGTTCTTCAGAACCTTTTTTTTTTTTTTTAGATTCCATATATATGTGTTAGCATATGGTATTTGTTTTTCTCTTTTTGACTTACTTCACTCTGTATGACAGACTCTAGGTCCATCCACCTCACTACAGATAACTCAATTTCATTTCTTTTTATGGCTGAGTAATATTCCATTGTATATATGTGCCACATCTTCTTTATCCATTCATCTGTTGATGGACACTTAGGTTGCTTCCATGTCCTGGCTATTGTAAATAGAGCTGCAATGAACATTGTGGTACATGACTCTTTTTGAATTATGGTTTTCTCAGGGTATATGCCCAGTAGTGGGATTGCTGGGTCGTATGGTAGTTCTAATTTTAGTTTTTTAAGGAACCTCCATACTGTTCTCCATAGTGGCTGTATCAATTTACATTCCCACCAACAGTGCAAGAGGGTTCCCTTTTCTCCACACCTTCTCCAGGGTTTATTGTTTGTAGATTTTTTGATGATGGCCATTCTGACCAGTGTAAGGTGATACCTCATTGTAGTTTTGTTATATCATACTTTAAGTAAACCAGGAATGCATGTTGTAATCTATTGGGCAACTACTAAAAAGAATAGTTTAAAATACATAGATAACAAGTGGAGAGAACTGGAAAATGTAATAACAAAAATGGAATTAATGAATAATAACACAAGGAAGAGAGAAAAGGGAACATAGAACATGTGGAACAAATAGAAAACAAATGGTAAGATGGTAGATTTAAATCCAGATACATTGGTAATTACATTAAATGTAAATTGACTACATTTTTCAGTTAAGAGACAAAAAATTTGAGACTAGATTGAAACAATGACATACTGTTTACACTAGTCACATCTTAAGCATAAGGATACAGATAAGTTGAAAGCAAAAAGATAGAAAAATATATACTATGTGAACAAAATGAGAAGAAAACTGATGTACTATTATCAGTCAAAGTAGAATTTAAAGCAAGAAGCATTACTGGAGATAATGAGGGATACTTAATTATATATCTCTACAAGACAAAGTTAAAAGGAGAAATAGATAAATCCATACACATAATGAAAAATTTTAATATACTCCACTCAGTAACCTGATAGAGAACCAGACAAAAAAGATCAGTAAGATATAAGTTAATTGAATAGCATGAGTTAAGAAATTTAACATAGAGAGAACACTTTACCCAACAACTGTAGAATACACATTCTTATCAAACATATATGGAGAATTTATTATCCATATGGAGAAAATTGTCCATATGTTGAGCCATAGATTTAAAATAATTAAAATCATACACAGCTTCTCAGGCTGCAACTGAATTTAATAGAATTTAATAATAAAAAAAAAACCCCTAGAAATCCCCAAAATATTTGGAAATTAAGGAGTATAGTTCTTAATTAGCATAGGTTAAAAATAAAGCATAATGCAAAAGAGAAAATATTCTGAAGTGAATAATAATGAAAATACAACATACCAAAACTTGTAAGATACAGCTAAGGCAGTGTTTAGAGAAAATTTTTATCATTAAATGCATACATTTGAAAAAATAAAAAGGCTAAAAATGAATTAGCTAAGCAACCTCTCAAGAAGTTAGGGGAAAATAGCATAATAGACCCAAAGAAAGGAGAAGGAGGGAAATAACATAAATAAGAGGAGAAATTAATGAAATAGAAAACAAACATATAACAAAATCAGCAGAGTTTACAGAGTTGGGTCCTTGAAAAGTCCAAAAAATTTGATAAAGCCCTAGACATACTGGATCAAGATGATGCCAAAAGTAGCTCTACCAATTCACATACTCCACCAGCATTTTCTCAGAGGATCCATTGCTCTAATTGACACTTGGTACTGTCAGGGTTTTTGGTTTTTCCTATTTTAGGCATTTTGGAGTGTATGTAATGGTATCTTGTTATGGTTTTAATCTTAGTTTCCCTAATGGCTTATGTGGTTGAGCTCACTTTTATATATTTATTTACAATTTGTAAATCATAGTTATTGTTTATGTTTTGTTGCAACATTTAGATGTTGGATGTGTTTAAAACAAACATACCCAATATTGTATCTTTTTCTTATGTCTTCAACAAATTTTTTAAAAAATCAAGCATAAAATTGAGAAATCTTCAAACACTGTGCTGAAATCATTTGGACTTGAGTTTGTATTTCTAGAAAAATCTAATGTCTGGTCCTCTGCCTTAAGAATTGTGGTGATGGGCAGTGAAATGATTAGTGAGAAAAACCACTTGGTAATGTAAAATGACTTCACTGGCACTATTAGTGTCATAAAGAAATAACTTTGTCTCATCCTTCATTTAAAAATGTTATGGGTACCAGCCCCCCTTCCGGCCCGCAATGGCCAACATGCTTTCATGTGAAAAGCAGAATCTCTGTTCAGTGTCCATTTTGTGTGTTGCCTGACAAAAAGAAGCTTGTACTCAGTGGAGTCAAATAAATCACATTTATATTTTTCTCTATTTTATTCAGCACTTAGGCAGTTGGGTTTCTCTCTTCTTTTGAGGCAGAAATTGGCACGTAGGAGATTTATCTGGGGAGTGCTCTTGAGAGGAACACCTGTGGGGTGAAGGGAAGGATGGTAGACTGGGAAGAGGAGAAGCTGAGCTGCAGTGTAGCCACTGCTAGGTCTCAGCCGACCCCGCCGGGGGCTCTGGAGCTGGGATAGCCATTCAGAGTTGCTCTGAGTTGGGGCACTGGGGTGGGGCCTCTGTACCGTGGTGACCAGCCATTGGTTGTGGGCTGACCTGAAAAAGGAGCATGACTTTGAGTGGGATAGCTCTCTCCAACCTCGGCTATTCCATCAGGGCAATGCAGCCTGTGGCCACTGCCAAGGCTGATCAAATTCACGAGGCACATTATTGAATATTCAAACGCTCTGTGGATACAGCCGTGCTTGGGATGGCCTTTAGGAGTTGCATCTTTTACTTAAGTTGTCCAGCTCTTTCTTTGCTGTGCTTATAGGCAGTCTTGTATGAATACTGAGCCCAAGATACCTACCCTGTTGACATTGTGGCTTATGGAATACCTTACGTGCCCAAATGTAAGGCAATTGTGTATATAGGCAATACTCTATGAGAAAATATGGAACAAAAGCCTTCTGGCAATTTGAATATAATATAAACTTTCAGGAATGCAGATGAAACAGCCAAATAGCTATGCATAATATTTACTTTAATTATGTATATTTAAAATCTCATGTTATAAACTCTCATGCGACAATTTTATTCCAAGTCTTTATATGCTTTACCATATCTGTCATCACTGGAGTCAATTTTTGAGTTTTCTAGAGTTTTTTAGAACACATCACCTTTGTTTCCTTCTAAATTGTTTAAGATACAGTACTTTTGGAATCTCTATATAATAATGAGTGACCTTGGAAATTGTACCCTAAGTTAAAAGTAGCCATTTAGTATTTGTGAACTCCATAATCACTTACTTTATTACTTCTTAAATTGTTTGTCTTTTTTTTCTTGAAACAATTGACATATAACTTTGTATAAGTTTAAGGTGTACAATATTTTGATTTGGTACATTTATATATTGCAATATGATTACAACAGTAGTGTTAGTTAACACCTCTATTATGTCACATAATTATCATTTCATTTTTATGGTGAGAAAATTAAGATCCAGTCTCTTAGCAACTTTGAAGTTTATAACACAATATTGTTAACTATAATCACTATGCTGTGTATAGATCCCCAGAACTTATTTATCTACTAGTTACAAGTTTCTTCCCTTAAACAACATCTCTCCTATCCCCCCAGCCCCAGTTCCTGGTAACCACCATTGCAATCTGTTTTTATGAGTTTGGCTTTTTTGGATTCCACATATAAGTGATATCGTACAGTATTTACCTTCCTCTGTCTGACTTATCTCACTTCTTAAAGTGTTTTTAAAAGGTTTATTCTCAACAATTTCCAACACACGTGACCGAGAGGTCATTTTACTATTAATAATTACTAAATCTGTGTTAAAGTTTTCTTTTTAACTGATGCCATAACTTACCACTATAAGAATATTAAAACAACGTCTTCTCCCAATGGTGTTATTATTGAAAATAAAGCAACTCAGACAGCACTCTGTAATATGAGAGACTTTGTAAAGATTCTAACTTAAGGCAACAGCTTCTTTTCTGAGAGACCATCTGTGGGGAAAAAAGACCTTGCATTATATTTGTGTGTATGCAGCAACCATGAGCTAAATGAAAACTTTTCCTCTGTATAATGGTTTCCAAAGATAAACAGATTGAGAGCTGCCTTAACTTCTCAATTCCACTGTTAAATTTATCTTTATCACATCTTCCCTCTAGTGTCAGAGGAAACTTAGTGAAGGTAGGAAAAAGAAGAACAGATGCGTCATTCAAAGTTGCATCTTGTGGCAAAGACGGTCTCATTATTGCAGCGAAGCTGGGAAGGTGGTAAAACCAAATAAACGAAATGACAAATTGCCGAGGAAAAGAAAAAAAGAGAGTGAGCGAGTGGCAACATTCCTTTATCAGAGAAATCAGTGATGTGTGCCGTGTCAGTGGCCCTCCGCAGGGGAGAGGCCAGGTGACCCAGGCTCGGTCGAAAGCCCATGACTGAGCCCAAATCCCTTACCACAGCGACCCACCTGCTGAAGCTCCTCTTGAGGACATCTGCCTGCCCCCAGCACCACCCCTGGTTCCTAATTCCAATATCCGTGTCACAGCCTTGCTCCACTTGGCTTCCCGGCAAAGGGGAGGGATCTCTGGAAACACACTCCCCCCTTAAATTCCCTAACTCACCTTCTACACAGCTTTCCTCTTCTCCTTCTGAACTCTCCCTTTCCATCTTTTCCAAGGAAATCTCTCATGATTTACTAGTAAAAGTTCTTGTTCCCTAGAATTCCACTGTCTGCCCTCTGCTTAAACTGCATACTCTGCCTAAGCACACTCACTTATCCCTGTAGCTTTATTTGTTGCCTGTAAACTGAGACCTTCCAGCCAGATCGTTTGGGTTTAAATCTCAAATGAACCATGTTCTAGCTGTAGCATCTCAGAAATGGGTATAATAAAAGGACTGATCTCACAGGACTGTTTAATGATTAAATGAGATCATACATACAACATGTTTAGTACAGTGTCTGGCACATGGTATAAAAACACATGAAATGTCAGCTGCTCTTCTTAGTGTCTATTTCCAGCCTCTATCTCCAACCTGAGTTATCTTGCATATTATCATTTAGATGTCCCATAAACACTGCAGATGCAACAGGTTCCATTTAAAACTCATCATCCCACCCTCTCCATCTCACTGTCCCCGCTGTCACCCCATACACACACCCCTAAATATATTCTTCCTTCAGTAACATATCCTAATGTCAGATAGCATCCTTGAGATGGAGAGCTCATGTTCAATATTTCACTTTGCTAAGTTATTTTGTTATTTTATTTAATGCGATCAGTATCCATACATGTGTTTGAGCCCGAAACCTTTGCCTGATTCTTAACTCCTCTTTCTCCCTCCACCCAACACCCTCCCCTTGCTCCAAATTAAGACTTAAGGTAGCAGAAGAGCCACTCCAGACAGAAAGGACAGCGTGTGCAAGCGCTGAATGGGTGCCACATGTTTGTCTGACTTTCAAAACTGTCTGCTGCCAACACACAATTTCAAGAATGTGTGTGGCAGAATTACAGGCCGAATAAAATAATACCTAATATGTTGTGTCTGTATGTGGTCATTTTTTAACGTGCTTGAATACATTGTCTTATTTGATGTGCACAAAAATCATGTGAGTTGGGCAGGGAAGATATTACTTTTCCCATTTTAAAGAGGAGGAAATTGAGCCCCAAAGGGGCCTCAAAGACCTGCTAGAGGTGCATGATCTGAGATCCGTGAACAGAGGAGCAGCTCTACCAGTTTGTGGACCTGTGCTCTGTGCAGTGTGGCCACCTCATCCGACAGTGATCGGGGTATCAAAGCTCATATCCAAACAACTGCCTCCAAATCAAGGGCACTTGCTGTCTGTATTACTCAGGGTTCTCCAGGGATACAGAACCAACAGGAGATATGCATGCATGCATGCACACCCGTGCATACACACACGTCTTAGAAATGGGTATAATAAATGCATAGATCATATAGTATACCCAGTGTCTCTCTCTCTCTCTATATATATATAGATAGATAGATGATAGACAGATATAGATATATACATATATTTATTGGGAGAGAGAGAGAGATTGATTTTAAGAAACAAGTTCATGTGATTATAGATGCTTGGTAAGTCCAAAATCTGCAGGGTAGGCCAGCAGTCTGGAGACCCAGGGAAGAGTTGATGTTGCAGCTCAAGTCTAAAGGCCACAAGCTGGCAGAATTCCTTCTTGCTCAGGGGCCATCAGTCTTTGTTCTATTAAGACCTTCATCTGGGACTTCCCTGGTGGTGCAGTGGTTAAGAATCTGCCTGCCAATGCAGGGAACACGGATTCAAGCCCTTGTCCAGGAAGATCCCACATGCCGAGAAGCAACTAAACCCGTGCGCCGCAACTACTGAGCCCACACGCCACAACTACTGAAGCCCGCGTGCCTAGAGCCCATGCTCCGCAACAAGAGAAGCCACCACAGTGAGAAGCCCACACACCACAATGAAGAGTAGCCCCCGCTCGCCGCAACTAGAGAAAGCCCACGCGCAGCAACGAAGACCCAACGCAGCCAAAAATAAATAAAAATAAATAAATGAGTTCATTAAAAAAAGAAAAAAGACCTTCAACTAATTGTATGAGCTCCCCTCCCCAACCCCACCGCTCCATGATGGAGGGTAATCTGCTTTACTCAAAGTCCACTGATCTTTGAAAATCATAAATCATATCTTGTCACTTCCCTGCTGTAGATCCTCTAATGCCCTTCCAACACTCGAATACAATCCAAATTCCTACTGTGCCCACAAGGCTCTCCTTGGGCTACATTCCAAACTCTGTTAACCTAGATTACAAACCTTCTCCTGAGTCTGTCCCCACCCACCTGGCTAATCCCACCAACACCACTCCCCATTCCTGCTTCTTCCCTTTCAGGAATCCCTGCACATGAAATTAAGATAATTCAAGGAAGGCATAATTGTGGGACTGTGTACAAAGTGTTGGGTGGGGTGTAGGAAAACCACAGAGATAGTGCAGTGCCTCAGGGCTGTTATCACCTGAAGGAGGGAGCAGTTACAGGACCTTGGAAGAGAAAATGGAGAGGTGTCCCAGGACACCACCAGCCAGCCAGAAACCCCTCCACAAGGACCTGAACTCACTTCAGGTCCTTCATCCAAATCTCCTCCATCCAAATCTCCTCCTGGAGCTCCCCATTGGCTTCACCACAACTGGCAGCCGTAGAGCACACTGGTGCTCACCAATGTAGTCCCTGCAAGTCAGTCTCCCTTCAGAGAGGAGGGGGCAAAGGGTGGAAGGTAGACCTCAAGGAGCAAATGGAAGGAACAGGGCACAAGGTCCTTAAACAGGTCCAGCGATCTCTCGAGGGGGCGTGACATATGAACATCCTTCTATCTGGGTCACCTTCCTCCTTCCTGCCCTCTCCCTAACACTCTCTCCAACTCTGATGTCCCTTCACTGGGCTATGTGTCCCTGCCACGTGTCAATAACACCCTGAACCTCCCCTTATCACACTGAATAGTAATTATATTATCTGTCTCTCCTACCCTGTACAACTTGTTCATAGTTATCTACCCAGCAAGTTATCTCTGTGCCCTGCACATAGGCACTCAATTTCTGTTGTTGAATTGAATTAACCAGAATTATTTTATGTTCTTTTTAAAAAAAAAATTTATCGAAGTGAAACAGGAGAGAAGGGGGCAGGGTACAACATTTGAAAGAATGGCATAGCCCAAGGACATGACATAAACTGATTAGAACCAAATGGATCCAAGATGGCGGACAAGTCAACTTCCACTAGACCTTGAGCCTCAGTATACACTCATTGTAACACATCAGCAAGCTAAATGACACACCCACAGGCGCCATGACAGTTCCAAGACTGACCATAAGGATCAAACACTGGGTGGTGGCCCAGTTCCTGGAAATCCCTGCCCCTTCCTGAAATAGCTGGAATACTCCTCCCACTCATTAGCCTATGAAATTACCCACCCCTATAAAAACTGACAACCCCATACCCTGGTGCCTTTCTTGCCTTCTGAGATGGCCCACACTCTGTCTGTGGAGCATGTTTCTCTCTAAATAAACCCACTTCTTACCTATCACTTTGTCTCTCACTGAATTCTTTATGCGATGAGACATCAAGAACCTGAGCTTCATTAAATCCTGAAACTAGGTGTGTGATCTCAGTTGGAAGACTGTGGGTTTAGGTTGGGTTCGAGTCCTGCCACGGGGGTTCAAGTCCCAATCTGAGGTGCACGTTTTCAGAAGTATAGTTGATTTATTGTAACATCTTACAGAAAAACCCGAAAGAACTTTTTGGCCAAGCCAATACAATGTTGTGTTAGCATCAGGTGTACAGCAAAGTAATTCAGTATGTATATTCTTCTTCAGATTCTTTTCCATTATAGGTTATTACAAGATATTGAATATACTTCCCTGTGCTATACAGTAGGTCCTTGCTGTTTATCTTTTCTTTTTTATAGATTCATTTTATTTATTTTTTTATTTTTGGCTGCTTTGGGTCTTCATTGCTGCGCGTGGGCTTGTCTCTAGTTGTGGCAAGCGGGGGCTACTCTTCATTGTTGTGCGTGGACTTCTCATTGCGGTGGCTTCTCTTGTTGCGGAGCACGGGCTCTAGGTGCATGGGCTTCAGTAGTTGTGGCACACGGTCTCAGTAGTTGTGGCTCGCGGGCTCTAGAGAACAGGCTCAGTAGTTGTGGCACACGGGCTTAGCTGCTCCGCGGCATGTGGGATCTTCCCGGACCAGGGCTCGAACCCGTGTCCCCTGCATTGGCAGGCGGATTCTTAACCACTGTGCCACCAGGGAGGCCCCTATCTATTTTTTATACAGTAGTGTGCATCTGTTAATCCCAAACTCCTAATTTATCCCTCCCCCCACCCCATCTTATGTTCTTAACCTCTATTTTAGCTGTAGTTATGTGAAATAAAATTCATATTTTATGGCAAGACAAGACAAATTTAAACATAAATTCTTCTCTGCTCTTGGGCCTGCCTCTCGCCCCACTGTGCATTGTGTACCTTCATTACCCATGGACCAGACCTCCCCCGTTGGCAGAAACACCTGCTCAGCCATAAAGAGCAACATTCTCCCAGCACCAGCAAGACAACTCCTTAAAAGATAACATTCCTGGACTTCCCTGGTGGCGCAGTGGTTAAGAATCCGCCTGCCAATGCAGGGGACACAGGTTCAAGCCCTGGTCCGGGAAGATCCCACATGCCGCGGAGCAACTAAGCCCGTGTACCACAACTACTGAGCCTACGCTCTAGAGCCCGTGAACCACAACTAATGAGTCCGTGAGCCACAATTACTGAAGCCGACGCGCCTAGAGCCCATGCTCCGCAACAAGAGAAGCCACCGCAATGAGAAGCCTGCACACCGCAACGAAGGGTAGCCCCCGCTTGCCACAACTAGAGAAAGCCCGTGCGCAGCAATGAAGACCCAATTCAGCCAAAAATAAAATAAATTAAACAAATAAATTAAGAAAAAAAAAAAGATAACATTCCTCCTTAATCTTGTAAGAGGTCACGTGACCCACCAGGATTACGCTTAGATCTGGATTATGTGAACTGTCAATAATACGTCATTTGACGTACAGCCCTCTGTCTCAAAAAACTTATATAACTGTGCCTTGATTTCTAACCGGTGGAAGAGTCCTCAGAGCTTTCTGAGATGCTCTTCTCGGGTTATAATCCTCAAATTTGGCTCGAATAAAATTTTCCATTTCTTTCTTAGATTGGCTGATTAATTTTTTGTCGACATATATAATACTCACTGACATCCATATTCTTATCACATGTTTGAGCAGATAGGCCAAAGTATTAATTTATACATATTCAAGCCACAAAGATACTGCAATGTTATTGTCAGCATTTTAAACAACCAATTCATTATCTTTATGTATACTCTTTTCTACAATATGCACTGTGGATAAGACACTTACCCTCTTTAGGCCACTGGTTTTTTCATCTGTGATAAAAGGGAATTTGGCCAGATGATTTCCATGGTGTCTTCCAACTCAAAATTTCAGAGGTTTTAAGTGAAGGGCTGCATAATCTCCTTAAACTCGGCACCCACGTCTTACTCGTGGTTGTGTTTCCAGCACTCAGCCGAGGGTTTGGCACGCAGCAGGGACTTGAGAGCACAGCCCAGCTGTGGGGTGTCTGTGCTCAAACCCAGCTCTGCCACATTCTGGCTGGATAAACCTAGGCCGTTACCTTACCCCTTCAGAGCCTCAGTCTCCTCCTTTGAAAAGTGGGGCTAATAAATGGGATAATGTTGGCAAAGAGCTGAGCACAGAAGCCAACTCACAGTAAACCATCATGGAATGTGGATGACTGTACGAGCCAGTGAATCTGGGATGCTAGACAAATTGCCTAGATTAAACTGTGCACTATTTCTTCAGTATCATGTTCTCTAAAATACTGAGTGATTAACATAACTGTTCCTACTCTCTAGTTCGTAAGTAGATGTAAATTAGTGCCTGGCATTTGTGCCAAAACACCAGATATTACTAAGATGTATGGTTAGTAATTATATATACATTTACAGTAGGAGGCATACACTAAATTTATCTTACTTTTTATGTATAAATAGATACATAAACTGATTATTACACATTTAAATGAACAAGAGGCCAAACATTTGCTGAAAGTTTTTTGTGGGCAAGAATTTTGTTTCTAATAAAAAGAACTACTCGATTATCATATTGTTACCTAATTATTCCCGAACAAAACAGTCTGAACTTTTATTGAGTTAAACCAGAGCTCAGGAGTTATATTATCTTTCAAACCAAGTTTCTGACTATCTCAATAAATAAGAGAAGGTGTAACAACAAATGTAATTATCAAATGTGACTATTTCTGCCAATTTTTTCCCTTAACTGTTTATGCTGTCGGTTTTGCCCATCTGGTTTTCATTTGAGAATAGAAATCACTAATCCCACAAACCATCCACTGATTTCTAATCCTAGAAAAGACTGGTATTACTTAGCAGCATAATATGTTTTTCTTTCCTCCTGTGGAAATAAATGTGCAGCTTCATAGTGGATTAAAAAGACAATTGAGAAATTTCCTATTATAAACATGTATGGGATCTTAATTTCCTAGTATAATAGCAGACAGACGAACATAATTAATTATATTTTAAATGCAAATTGTTGACAACTGTTCATCTGGTTGAAATTATTTAAGCCACATCAACTCTAAAGAAAGTCCTCCTTTCTAATTCCTATTTTTTTATAAAAATAATTCCATAGGCTTTTCCATACCCAGCAATCTTTTAAAAATTTCACATGATATTTAAAGCGCCATCGCTGCAACCCCCATAGAGACATCTAGGCAAATATAAGTGATTTATATGCAGATTTCAACCTATTTACTGAGCTTAATAGTGAGAGACAAAATATTATATGCAAAATGCGTTCATTTAAATTTTTGATCAGATCTTTCTGCTGCTTGATGGAATGAGAGAGTTATCTTGGTATAGGAGTAAATACATTTCAGAATAGAAGTCTCATACCACGTTTATCTGTAATGAAAGACCTGGACAACAATGTGGCTAGATGATCCATCAGTTTCACTCGTCTTCTTTTTTTTTTTTTTTTTTTTTTTTATTCTATGTTTATTTTTATTTTTATTTTATTTATGGCTGTGTTGGGTCTTCGTTTCTGTGCGAGGGCTTTCTCTAGTTGCGGCGAGCGGGGGCCACTCTTCATCACGGTGCGCGGGCCTCTCACTATCGCGGCCTCTCTTGTTGCGGAGCACAAGCTCCAGACGCGCAGGCTCAGTAATTGTGGCTCACGGGCCCAGCCGCTCCACGGCATGTGGGATCTTCCCAGACCAGGGCTCGAACCCGTGTCCCCTGCATTGGCAGGCAGATTCTCAACCACTGCGCCACCAGGGAAGCCCTCACTCGTCTTCTTGATTGACAAGTGTCACTGCAATGTGACGCAATCCTGAGATTTCCATAGTCAGCACTGAAGTGGCTGAAATTATGACAGCTCTCAAACCAGCAACGCTGTGGGACCCACAGAGGTCACCTCACCCATAGGATGCCAGCCACATGTGGTATACAAGATAATTTTAGGAATTACACACACATTGGTTGAAGTTACAGTTACGTTTGTGTATCAATGTGTATTAGAAAAAAACATAACTAGCATATTGAAGCTATGATTTCATAGATGGTAGGTATTACTTAGGAAAAGGATCAGTAATTAAGCAAAAAGTGAGTTGATTAAAGAAAAATATTAACAAAATAATAGTGCAGGTGGCATATGGAAATGACAAAAATAGTGATGGCCATATGTAAGAATGACTAAAATTTAGAAAATACTGACCTACTCCAACCCTTAATTGTATAGGTGAGGAACGTGAGGTCCTGAATAGTTTTAAAGGTTTCCCCAAGATCCTATGGCTTGTCAGAGGCAGTTTGGGTTCTACAGTTTACAGCCCCACACTCTATGTATTGCATCTAAGATTGACTATCTTGCCTTTCCAACATTTATTTCAGCCTCATGGAGCACACACATCTTTTTCCTGGAAGAATGGGTCAAGGAGAAATTCAGATAAATTCTCAAGCTATTTATGTATTTGATGTTGTTCCTTTTTACGGAACAACGGTTGTCCGATGACAATGAGTACAGTTGTCATTGGACCCGAATAAAAAGTGCTAATGAAAGCTGATCTCACTTTCAGCTACATTTTTTAATTGAATAAATTTGACATGTAACACTGTGTCAGTTTAAGGTGTACAGCCTGTTACTTTGATATATTTATATATTGCAATATAATTGCCATTGTAGCCATATTTATCACATTATGTAATTATAGTACAATATTATTGTCTATATTCATCATACTGTGCATTAGCTCTCTAGGGTTTATTTACTACTCCTCACAAGTTTGTACCCTTAAACATTGTCACTCTTATCCCCGCCCTACCCACCAACCCCTGGTGACCATTATATTCTGTGGTTTTTTTACAGGTTTAACTTTTTTAGATTCCACATATAAATGATATCATTTAGTACTTGTCTTTCTCTGACTTATCTCACTTATCACGGTGAGCTACATTTAAACAGAGTAATATTGATTAGGTCTGTGTTGGTAATTATGAGT
This sequence comes from Balaenoptera borealis, assembly GCF_965194805.1. Lineage (NCBI taxonomy): Eukaryota > Metazoa > Chordata > Mammalia > Artiodactyla > Balaenopteridae > Balaenoptera > Balaenoptera borealis. The sequence continues at coordinate 14,168,919 of NC_138866.1, read as the reverse complement.
ATAGATGTAGACTACAAGAATGGTAAGTTTATAATCCTCTGTACATTTTGTTAAACTAACTTGTGAGCTTTCTTACTAAATTCAGCTACGCTTAAAATTTCACTTTTATCCAACACACCGAGGCCTTTGGACATTTTTGCTTTGTATGTGAAGGATATTCTAAGATATAGATTCTATAGTTTCCTGAAAATGGGGGGGGTGGAAGTGGGAGGAGCCCACATAAATGTCACTGTGCTCCAAGTGATGTGCTGGAGCCATTTTCTACCAGCCCGTGAGCATCACTCCCCACCCCCCTCCAGCGTTCAGAGATGTCACATTGGTAGCTTGAAATCATTGACCACAGTGGGAGTATTTACACCACAGTAGCTGGCAAATGCTACAAATCAGTGTTTCTTCATTGAGAGAGTTGACTGGCAAACATTTACAAGGAAACCACTTTTTTTGAGGGTGAGTGGAAGGCAGGCCCTTTTAAAATGAGGCTTGGTGGTCTCTCCTTTCAGCGGTGGCATGAGAGCAGAGTACGAACTGCAAACTGTGGCGGCCGGAATCCTGGCAGGACAGGCATTTAGAAAGTTTCTTCCCCTCTTTGACTGAGTACTAGTTGAAAGAAGTGCAGCCGAAACTGTAACCAAAGGAGGTATTACGCTTCCAGAAAAATCACAAGGAAAAGTATTGCAAGCAACGGTAGTAGCTGTTGGATCAGGCTCTAAAGGAAAGGGTAGAGAGATTCAACCAGTTAGCGTGAAAGTTGGAGATAAAGTTCTCCCAGAATATGGAGGCACCAAAGTAGTTCTAGACAACAAGGATTATGTCCTATTTGGAGATGGTGACATTCTTGGAAAATATGTCAATTGAAATATGTCACTATTGAAACGGCATCACGTGAAGCTGCCCATTCCACTGAAGTTCTGAAATCTTTCATCATGTAAATAATGTTCACATTTCTCTGTGTAAAATAAGCTAATGATATCCAAACTAATGACATCCAGTGTCTCTAAAATTTAGTTTCAATGTATTGATATAAACATTTCCAAATAAACGTATATACATGAAAAAAAAAAATGAGGCTTGGGTGCTTTAAGGAATGATACGCAAATTAACTTTTACACCTGTTAGGGAGTAAAAGAGACAGCACCACCCCTGCTCTAGGGAGCAGGTGAATGGAGGATGCAGAGAGCCCCTGACTGTGTTTTCTTTGCTTTCGGGGGACTATGGTATAATTTGAGCCCTGAGGAAAAAAACACAGGTCCAAATAATCAGAAATGGCTTTTCTCATTATTCTGCTGACCAGAAAGACCCTGCCTAAGGCTCTTTGGAAAGTAAAGATGGCAGGTAATGCCTTCTTCAGAAAGAAATATTTCTACATAAAAATCCTCATGAATGGGCTAGATGTGTGCCATCCCATAGAACTTCCTGCAGTGATGCAAATGTCCTGTATCCATGCTGTCCAGCAAGGTAGCCACTACATGCAGCTTATTTAACCCTTGAAACGTGGCTAGTCTGTATTGAGACGTGCTGTAAGGGTAAAATACACACTGGATTTCCAAGACTTAGAATTGAAAAAAAGAATGTAAAATACCACATTAAAATGTTTATATTGATTACAGGTGGAAATGACGATCTTTTGGATAGATTATTAAATATTATATACTATTATTAAAATTAATTTCACCTGTTTCTTTTTACTGTTTTAACGTGGCTACTAGAAAATTTTAAGTTTAAATTTAATATTTAAATTAATGCACACATTATATTTTTATTGGACACCACTGAGCTAGATCATGAAGTTCTGAGTCAGGTGCTATGGAAGAGAGAAGGGTATAGAGAATGAAAAAGGAGGGGCAAGGAAAAACAAAGCTAAATTGTGCACACCTCAGGAGACGGATTTTGTAATGCAACTTCCCCATCCACACGGAGTGTTAGAATGTTGGGAAATTGCATCACAAGTTGCCTGTATGTGGCCTAGGAGGAGAGGGAGACACACCCAAATATTTAAAACCATGAGCAGTATGTCTGAGTGTCAAGCAGAACCTATATTCCCCTTAAACCTCCTTCCTTTGGTGGATGGGATTAGGACATGGTTTGAGAAGTTTCTACAGAATTCTGTGAGAAACTAGGCTCAAATTTTCAGTCCTGCTTCCAGTAGATGTGTCCTATTTCCAGCCCCAGTCTGAGAAAGAACATTGTCGTGTTTGAGAATTTACGTCAGATCATCACCTACCTTGAAATCCAGAACCTCTCTTTTAGATGGGGAACCATAAGGCGTAGACTAAGGTGTAAGCACCCTCAGTAAATCAGGAGGGCTGAGGCCATATAGGACTCAGATTTCATTATTTTAATCTCACGTCTTCCCTTTCTCAAGAAGATTTAAGAAACACAGCACAGTCATTCCAATACACTTGACATCCAAGACCTATTTTTTGGTCTGTTTTTTAGAAGTAGGGGTGGCTTCTGAATCTGTCATCAAAAGCATCTCATGGAGGCCAAATGCTGCAGCCAGCAGAAAAAAGTTTAATTTCAACATATACAAAAAAGGAAAGATGGGGAAGGGAAATTTTTTTCCTACTGCATAGCAATCCAAACTTTCAAGCCTTCAGCCATAAAGGATGTGCACCTTAATGAGACAAAAGTCATGTTCTAATCAGGAAACTTTGATCAAGTAGAAGTTAAATAACTTCCCACCTGCAAAACCATGAAGAAGGAAGCACAACAGGAAGCCCTGAGCGGTAGCGAGGCTGGTACACAAATCCTGACTGTCTCTGCACGCGCCTTCTGGGACTTTAACATTCACCCAGAGAGTGGGAACTATAAAAATAGACGACATGTTTCTGAAGAAGTGAAAGACTTATTGCATAATGGTGGCAAACTCTGTCTGCTAGAACAGAACGACTCTGCATGCAAACAGAAAACTAAAAAATAGCTACCACTCTAGACAAATGTATTTTTGAAATATTCAGCCTCCAGAAAAATGTATGGCTGCATTAGCAGAGTGAAAGCCTCATCACCTGATATTGGGAAAATGGAGTCACCTTCCCTAATCCACAAATCTGGCCCATAAATCTGGCTAATTCATGTTGACCCCTCCTGAACTGTAAGTCTCAGAGTTATTTCTCTCCTCTTTCCTTCCTTTTCTCTGTAAGACTTGTACATAAATAGAAAGGAAATAATTTGTGAACAGAAAATATCGATTTTGGCAGAAGTCCTGTAAGGCAGAGATCTACCGTTTCCTTCATTTTCATCGTGGGGAACGAGAGGAACGAGGGAAACATCCAGACGCAGATGCAACTGTCAGATTGAAGAGGCATCTCCTCTGGTGTCTCCTTTGCTCTCTGCCCTCCCCTTTTCCGTGTCCCCTCCAGAGTTTCATGCCGACTGCGTGAGTCTCTGCCCAACCCCTTCTTCCTTGATGACTACCCATCTGCTGATTCACCGACCCTTACAACAAATATTTATTAAGCAACTAATATGTGCAAAGCCTGGATTAGATGCTTAGAGAGGGGGCTTTGGGGAGGGAGAGAGAGATGCAAAGACAATTAAGATATAATAACTTTCTTAAAGGAATTTAAAATCCAGGGGAGATAAATATGAAGACTGTAATAAAATACCGAGTATATCAAGTGCTGTGATTGTGTGGCAGGAAACCTGAAAATGCCCTAGGATAGGGTTTGTCTCAGAGTGCCTGGAAGTCCCATGGGATGCAGGTGGAAGTCTAAATGCCCAATGAATTGAGAGGCCTTTTGGGAAAAAGTAAGGGGGAGAAAGATTAGAGGTGCATAAGATGGCTGCAAATTCAGTGCTTCCGGGTCAGAGTAATGAGACACGCTCAGTGCAACGGGGCTGTCAGCCGCATCCCTGAGTCTTACAGGGTGAGGCCCAAGTGGACAGACTCCTTCTATCAATTACATGCCCATGGGGGTATCTATGGCCCAAGGTTACATTGTGTCCTTGCTAATAGACCGACTGCATCTCCCTCTGGAGTTATTGTTGGAGCCTATACAGACATGACACTGACCCACTGTTCTAAGCAGCTGGACAGCCCAGCCAGGAGCTGGACCAAAGAAGATGTGTAAGAGGACAATGTGCATCTGCCATTGTGATTGTCAGCAGCAACCTGGTGGCCTCAGAAGATAGTTCCTTTGAAAGGCTTCTCTTTGGCAGGCGTCAGCAATTGTGCCTATAGCATCACAGAGAGCAGAACAGGAAGGGAGAAAGGAGAAGGAGAAGGGAGAAAAAAAGAGACCCTGGAGGGCAAGGCTAACTGCAGATGAACAAAACTCAGGTGCCCCATGGAGCCTGTGTTCTTTACAACCTGAATGTTTATTGGGCATCACCCATGTGCCGAGCATTGGATTAGACCCTAGGGCCACAAGGACCAACCAGTCAGACACTAGCCCCTGCCCCAATGGGCTGACGGTCTGCTGGGGGCAAACAAATATTAACTCATACTTGCATAAATGATTATTTCATTGGGTAAGTGCTCTGAAGGAAAAGCATCGAATTGGGAAAGCATAAAGAAGTTAGGGGCAAGGTCATCTGAGGGGTTATAAATGCTTCCTTGAGGCAAGAAGTAGTTGGGCAAAGGGAGTTGGATGTAGAAGTTCCTACAATCGCAGGCAGGGACAGGACTGGAAGAAAGCTGTTGTGACTGGTGTTATGGCTCTGTCATTATGCCAAGTCTGGGTACCCTGGAAAAACAGGGTACAAAACCTATAAAAAGGGACTGTGGGGACCCATGGGCAATTGACTTGCAAGAACTGAGAAGCCTTCTTAGAAAAGGTGGCCTTTTATCTGAGCTTTGAAATATGAGTAGGGTTTTGACAGGTGGAGGATGGAGGCAAATGGCATTCCAGAAAAAGGAAGAAACAGTAAAAGCAGACACTAAACATGAAGGGAAGAGATGAGCAATTGTATATCTATACCTATATCATATATATATATACACACACATCCCAATACCATGAGGTAGTTGTTATTTCTGTTTTGCAGATAGGAAATGCAAGGTCTAAAAGATACAAAGGTTGGAAAGACTTGCCCAAGGTCATCAGAGTCTTAGGTGATAGAGCCCACATTTAAACCCCAGTCTAAATCTACCCCATGTTGCCTTCCTGAAAGCTCATGGCACATAAGCCCTCACTAAGTGGCTATCATTATAGATACAAATGTGACAGCAAAAATGATCACGTGATGCACCCAAGGGCAGTTGGATAAAGAGGGGGGTAACGGGAATTGGGAAGGAATAGCAGGAGGAGTCAAGCTTTGAACGTCTGTTAATGTACCCCATGTGCAGTAGGTATAAAATGATCAAACAGCAAAGTCTCAGCCAAATCCATTATCCCAGGATCCTGTAAGGCAGAACCTGCTGTTTCAGTGCCTCCTGGGGTTTGTCCAGAGTCAAGAACAAAAAACAAAAAAAAAATGGGAGCAGATTATAGAGATATATTAATGGTAGTTGATGAATCCTCCGTAGTTGAGGGAGAAAGCCTGCCTTTTAAGGACAGAGGTCTGAGAAACTGCAGACAGAAGAGTTTGAACACTGTCACCAAACTGGTGCATTTCAGCAAGGGGGTGACAAATCTCATGGGGACATAGGTAGGTTTCCAGAAGTGAACTGCAGACAATGATGAGCGGCAAGGAGCAATGACCATGTACATAGAGGGTGCTGGCTGAGGAGAGGTGGCAGTTAAAGCCATAGTCGCATTTTAGAACACCGGAGGTCATGTTAGTAATATGCTTCGTTTCAATGGATGCTTGTCAGTATACTGTTCAGTAATTTCATTTAGAGATCAGCCACAGTATTTGCTTAGAAATTTCTCAAAAATCCCTTTTGATCGTCACTCTGATTTTATGAACTCTTTCAGATTTTTAAAGAAGGGATATCTAATCAACCAGTATGGTCTCAGTGCTCTTGTCCTGGTTAACATGCTTTAGATATTTGCTTCTTAAGTGGGAGAGTTGGGGTGAGGTGAGGACAGGGCAGGGGATCTTCTTGTTTGGATAAGGCAGATAAACATCTTTTACATCAAGGAATTTGATATTTATTCCATAGTAAATAGAGTCATCAAAAGCATTTGAGTTGGGGCTATGACAATCAGCTCTGTATTTTAGGAGGAAAATCCCAATAGCAGTGTGAAGGATGGATTAGGCCTTTCATTCACTTTTCTTTTTTTTTTCATATACTTTATTTTATCAAAACTTAACTGCTCCCCTTTAATCAGTACGAGGGTGATATGTATTACAATGAGTATGTTAGTGCCTTACTCCTATTAGCTAATAAAAATTAACGTAATTGAACTTCAGTTGAACTGAATAGTTCCTAGAAATGTAATGACAACCCTTCTAAAAACTGGCTTTTTTTTTAACATTTTTATTAGAGTATGATTGCTTTACAATGATGTGTTAGTTTCTGCTTTATAATAAAGTGAATCAGTTATACATATATCCCCATGTCTCTTCCCTCTTGCGTCTCCCTCCCTCGCACCCTCCCTATCCCACCCTTCTAGCTGGTCACAAAGCACTGAGCTGATCTCCCTGTGCTAGGCGACTGCTTCCCACTAGCTATCTATTTTATATTTGGTAGTGTATATATGTCCATATATACCCTACCACTCTCTCACTTTGTCCCAGCATACCCTTCCCCCTCCCCATGTCCTCAAGTCCATTCTCTAGTAGGTCTGTGTCTTTATTCCCGTCTTGCCCCTAGGTTCTTCATGACCTTTTTTTTTTTTTAGATTCCATATATATGTGTTAGCATATGGTATTTGTTTTTCTCTTTCTGACTTACTTCCCTCTGTATGACAGACTCTAGGTCCATCCACTTCACTACAAATAACTCAATTTCGTTTCTTTTATGGCTGAAATATTCCATTGTATATATGTGCCACACCTTCTTTATCCATTCATCTGTCGATGGACACTTAGGTTGCTTCCATGTCCTGGCTATTGTAAATAGAGCTGCAATGAACATTGTGGTACATGACTCTTTTTGAATTATGGTTTTCTCAGGGTATATGCCCAGTAGTGAGATTGCTGGGTCATACGGTAGTTCTATTTTTAGTTTTTTAAGGAACCTCCATACTGTTCTCCATAGTGGCTGTATCAATTTACATTCCCACCAACAGTGTATGAGGGTTCCCTTTTCTCCACACCCTCTCCAGCATTGAGACAAAAGACCTGTATGCGGAAAATTATAAGACACTGATGAAAGAAATTAAAGATGATATAAATAGATGGAGAGATAAACCATGTTCTTGGATTGGAAGAATCAACCATGTTCTTGGATTGGAAGAAATTAAAGACGATACAAATAGATGGAGAGATATACCATGTTCTTGGATTGGAAGAATCAACATTGTGAAAATGACTCTACTACTCAAAGCAATGTACACATTCAATGCAATCCCTATCAAACTACCACTGGCATTTTTCACAGAACTAGAACAAAAAATTTCACAATTTGTATGGAAACACAAAAGACCCCGAATAGCCAAAGCAATCTTGAGAAAGAAAAACGGAGCTGGAGGAATCAGGCTCCCTGACTTCAGACTATACTACAAAGCTACAGTAATCAAGACAGTTTGGTACTGGCACAAAAACAGAAATATAGATCAATGGAACAGGATAGAAAGCCCAGAGATAAACCCACGCACATATGGCCACCTTATCTTTGATAAAGGAGGCAAGAATATACAATGGAGAAAAGACAGCCTCTTCAATAAGTGGTGCTGGGAAAACTGGACAGCTACATGTAAAAGAATGAAATTAAAACACTCCTTAACACCATACACAAAAATAAACTCAAAATGGATTAAAGACCTAAATGTAAGGCCAGACACTATAAAAAAATTAGAGGAAAACATAGGCAGAACACTTTATGACATAAATCACAGGAAGATCCTTTTTGACCCACCTCCTAGAGAAATGGAAATAAAAACAAAAATAAACAAATGGGACCTAATGAAACTTAAAAGCTTTTGCACAGCAAAGAAAATCATAAACAAGACGAAAAGACAACCCTCAGAATGGGAGAAAATATTTGCACCTGAAGCAATTGACAAAGGATTAGTCTCCAAAATTTACAAGCAGCTCATGCAGCTCAATATCAAAAAAACGAACAACCCAATCCAAAAATGGGCAGAAGACCTAAATAGACTTTTCTCCAAAGAAGATATACAGATTGCCAACAAACAGATGAAAGAATGCTCAACATCATTAATCATTAGAGAAATGCAAATCAAAACTACAATGCGATATCATCTCACACCAGTCAGAATGGCCATCATCAAAAAACTGGCTTTCTTATGAAGGGTATTTTAAGTTCTAGGAGAGGGGGCAGTAGAGCAAACATTTTGGAGAAAGAAAACATTTGATGCTAAAAGTACCACCAAGCATATCAGCCTTTGCCCTTGCCATCCAAGTTTTTTCCACTGCTACAGATCACTCAGAAGTATCTGCTGCAGTGTGGGATAATGCACTCATTTGAATATTTACACTTGAAAATAACAGAAATAGATTTTTTTCTAGAACTTTTTTTTCTGCAGTAAATTTCTGGAAAACACAGCTTTTGCTGTGTTTAAATCAAATTGTTATGACTGTGCTTGAACGTGGCTCTCAGCTCTTCCACATTACACAGTTTTCCTCATTTCCTGGGACTGTGGTTTACTGAGAATTGACATACTTTGGGCAAGAATCTGTATAACAGATCTGTCAGCAGAGGCTGAAAAATAGATTTCATTTCAGACTGCTCTGTGTTTAAATTGTTTGAATAAGTATTGGTTCTCTTATTTCTTACTTTCTGAAACCTGCTTACCACCTGCACCTTTTTCTTTTCCTTCTTTGGATATTCATTCATTCATTCATTCCCTCATTCATTCATTCATTTGTTCCCTTAACAAATATTGGTTGAGGTGTACTTCGTGCTGGGTACTGCTCTGGGGATAGAGATAAGAAAGGTCCAGTTTTCGTCATTGAGAACAGTGTGGTCTACTGGGGGGAGATGATGTGATGGAGGCTGGAAGGGGCTCCCGAAGTTCAGAGGAGCCATGTCTAACACAGATTGCAGAGTCGGGGAGCAATTCTCAGAGGACCTGGCGCTTGAGCCGGGTCTTCCGGATGAGTAGATGCTAATAACATCGGGAAGAAGAAGGAATTCTAGCCAGAGGCAAAGAGGTGTGTTTCCTTTTGTCACTTTCAAACTCTTATTCCCACATCCATTCTCTTTACCTTTTTAAAATTAATCATCCAAAGTGGATAAAGATGGAGAGGAAAACACTAGAAAGTAGCAAAAGAAAAATATTTTTGAAAATACTTTTATCCAATGTCAAAAATATGCAATTCTGTGTGTTCATAAAGAAGTAAGGGGGCCTCCCTAGTGGTGCAGTGGTTAAGAACCCGCCTGCCAATGCAGGGGACACGGGTTCGAGCCCTGGTCCGGGAAGATCCCACATGCCACGGAGCAACTAAGCCAGTGCGCCACAACTCCTGAGCCTGTGCTCTAGAGCCCTCAAGCCACAACTACTGAAGCCTGTGCGCCTAGAGCCCGGGCTCCGCAACAAGAGAAGCCACCGCAATGAGAAGCCCACGCACGGCAAAGAAGAGTAGCCCCCGCTCACCACAACTAGAGAAAGCCTGTGCACAGCAATGAAGACCCAATGCATTCAAAAAAAAATTTTTAATTAAAAAAAAAAAAAGAAACACCAGCTAATGGGCATGGATAATTATTTTTAAATGCTTAAAAAAAAAAAGACTGTTGTGATGCTTTTCACCATCAGTCTATACTAAAAGATTCATAGCCCATATTGATTTTTCTTCCCCCAAAGACATCTCAGTTTTCAACAAGCCTTTCGGCCTGCCTATTCCCATACACTCTTCTCCTTTCTTTCTCTGCTCTCTCTAGCCTGTGGCTACCTTCCAAGGCAGTCCGTTTCCTAAACATGCATACTTTCAAAGAAATTTTAGCGATGATATCTGGTTTGAGATATTTTATTGCTCATTTGTTCTTTGAGGTTGTGTTGAGATGTTCAGGGAGAAACAGGTAACATTAGGTATCTCCGTATATGGATAGACTTGAACCTGCCCATTGATGATGAACTAACAGGGCCAAAGTTTCAGCTAGAATTAGGGAGAAAAGCAGGGGAATTAGGGGATCTTCTTAGAGTACCCACAGCAAAAGCACTAAGATACAAAGTTTGTCTTCCATACAGTCTCACTTCCTTATTTGGTGCCATTCTGTCTCTCTGGGTTGGGCATCCTTGTTCCCCAACCCTGAAGATCTATTTTAGGGAATTAATTTTGTTTCCTGACATGTCAGGTTGGAAATCATTCCTGATAGGGTTGTAGTGAAACAAAGAAAGAAACAAACCATAATAACAATTAAAAAAAAAAAACAATAGCCACCAAAAAAAAGCCTCCTAAAGGTGTTTACAATGTGATTCACTTATTCCCTTAACAAACGGTGGCTGGGAGCCTACGTGTGCCAGACACAGTGCTAATGAATGGAGATGAAACGATGAATATTCAGAATGCAGTATGTTAAATGCTAAGATAGATGTATGCACGAGGTGCTTGAAAGCTCAAAAAAAAAAATCAAGCATAGTGGGCCAAGCTCTGCATGCATGATTTCAGTGCCCTCTCACTACAATCTTGAGAGGTACATACTTTCATTACTCCCATCATGCAGATGAGGAAATGGAGGTTAGGAAGGATACATAATTTACCCAAGGTCGCACGGTGAGTACATGGTAGAACCTGGACTTGACTGACTCCAGCCCCGTGCATCATGTTTTAGCCAGGCTGCTTCCCAGAAGAAGACACGCTCAGACTCAGTTTAGAAAGAAAAGGATTAAGAGCATCCCAGGCAAAGAGAACACGTTCAAGGGTTCAGAGGCAAGAGTCATGGCGTGTGCAAGGAATCCCATCTGGATCATTGTGGCTGAGAGTGATCTAGTTAAAAGGGCACTGGGCCAAGGGCAAACCTGGGGAATCCCAACATTTTAGGGGAAAGGGGGAGAAACCTGAGAAGGAATCTGAGAAGGAGCAAACCATAAGAAAGGAATGCCACTGAAGCCAAAGAACAAGAAACCTTCATGCAGGAAGGAGAGATGCAGAAGAATGAATGAAAATGAAGAATGAAAGCCCCAGGGAGTGAAGGGTGGGATTTCGGGCACCTGAATACCAGGGGATGGGAGAGATGATTTAGAGGCCCTTCCTTAAATACATAAATGAAAATACACTGCATAGGTGGTTACCTATCTCCTCCCATGTTGCCCACTGACGGCCTGCGGATGGGTGACCGATGGATGGAATCACAAAATTTTGGAGAACGACAATGAGATGATTTAATTTAATCATCTAGTTTTCCACAAGAGGAAATGGCGACTCAGAACTCTGCAGTGATTTTTTTTCCTGACGTCGCATAGCTAATTAGGGATAGAGCTGTGATTAGAATTCAGATCATCTGACTCTCTATCTCAAAAGGAAATTTTTCAGACATGTATTCTTTGCAAAGGACGTGAATAGACAATCCACAAACGGCCAACAAACATGAAAAAATTTGTTCAGCTTCACTTGTAATCAAAGAATCCTCAACAGTACAGGGAAGCAGGCACACGCACATATTGCTGGTAGAAATCTAGATTGTAATAATTTTGGGGGGAAGCTATTCTGGCAATATGGAAGGGGCCATATAGTGTAGTGATTAAGAATATTGGTCTCAAAGTCAGACAGACTTGGGCCCAAACACCAGGTCTGCCACCCACTGTCATGTATTAACCATTTCCTGGGCACAGGCCTCAGTTTCTTCTGAAAAAAATGTGGATATTAATAGTACTTATCTCATGAATTTGTTGTGAGGATTAAATGAGAATATGTTGACAGCATACTCCCCAGCATATGGAGTCCAATAGAATGTATATTCGTGATCCTTATATACAAAGAGTTCTACAAATACATTCCTTGGACCAGCAATTTCATAGTTAGGCATTTATCTTACAAAAATAATCAGAACTGGGAACAAAGATTTATGTACATGGATATTCATCACAACATCATTTATAATAGTGAAAAATTGGAAACACAAATGTCCAACAATAGAGTGGGTAAATTAATGATGGTTCATGTGGTTGACGGAATATCACGAGGCCATTAAATATCAGGCTGCAAAAGAACACTTCATCATCGGAGAAAACATCCATACTAAGTGACAAAAGCAGGTTACACAACAATGTATAAGCATAACACCAATTGTGTAATAAACCATACAAACATAAGTGCATTCTATACACGTAGAAAGTACTGGATGGCAATTCGGTGAGAAAGGAAGGATCCCCACCGCCATAAATCCATGCTGGTCATACAAGCGCCATGCCTGTGTGAGACGCCTGTCCCCCAAATTGAGGAAAACCTAGTTTTAGTGGATTGTGTTGTAAACTCTGTAACAAGACTAAGATAAAAGAAAAAATGAAAATAAGTTCCTTTTTCTGATACTATCAAAATGACATAAATATTTGAGTTTAACGAGCCATTCTCAACCTTCCAGATTTGAAAAGGCTTGGAAGGAAATTATATTTTACAGTTGTAAACTGATTTCAGCATGCTGGGATTTCCACATTTAACTTCTATTAATGCTTTTCAATGCCAGCATGAAAACATATACCTTAGACAATCTTCCTCAGTGGTATTTCTTACAGGGAGCTAATTAGACTAAATAAAATAAAGTAGTAAACAAAACAGGCAAACCCTCTCTGGACAAACACTGAAAAAGGATGTTGGAGTTGATTTGTTTACTACTTTCTTCTATCGATAAATCCTAGGAAACCTACAGAGGAATTATAGTACAAATGAGAAAAATAAAGAACCCAAAGGAATGAGTGATCTTTTTTCCTACACCTATGATTCCAAGTGGTTCACTGTAATAAACTTTGAAAAGACTATAGTATGTATTCTTAGCTGTAAAGCACTTATCTACTCCTTCTAGTTGCACATTATTTGTGGAAGGTTTGGAACATACACACCAAATAGGTTCTACAAATACAAAGACTCCATCATTATTGGTTTTGTGCTTTAATTTATAATGGAATTAAGTTATAAATGTGCTTCTAATAATGTACTCTTGGACAAGTCACGTAGCCCATCAAATCCTCCATAACCTCATTTGTAAATAGTTATAGGATTGAACAGAATTGTTTCTAAGATTCCCTCTAGCTCTGAAATTATACAGCAAGCTATTAACTTATAAATTAAAAATTTCTTCAATCTTTTAGGTCAGAGGTTGGCAAACTATAGCCCGTGGGTCCAATCTGGTAGGCTGCCTACTTTTTAAAATAAAGCTTTATGGGAACACAGCCACACCTGTTCATTTACACATTGTCTATGGTTGCTCTTGTGCTACAGTGGCAGAGGTGAGTAGTTGCAGCAGAGACCACAGAGCTCACAAAGCCTAAGATATTTACCACTGGCCCTTTACAGAAAGTTTGCCAATCCCTCTCTTGGGTTCAGTTTACAGATCTTATTATTCTTTATATAAAGTTAGTAAATCTTGACAATCACTTTTAAGGAGGCTTTTATAAATTCAGCTAAAATGCCATCAAACATTTTAAACTACAGGTATATACTTGATGTATTAGATTTCCTTTTAATGTAACTCAGGTGTCTATCTTAACAAACAACTTTCCAAGTGTTTGTATTATTCTTGTAAATCTAGTAAACCATGCTGAATCTTGTAAATATAACCATATATTTATATTATTTTTATACAACTTATAACCATTACTGTAATCCTACAACTATTACGTTCCCTTGAATGTTTCAATACTTTGTATAAATGTGGAAAAGTTTCAATTAGAAGTCAGGCGCCTAAATCAATTATAATTTCTATTTAAGATAACAAGACTGACCTATTTAACCAAGAGCTTAAATTCTCTTAAAAATTAACAGATATGAACAGATTCCTTCTTGAAATAAAATATAAATATTAAAGGTTGGATCCTCTTACATATTTCTATGCTTAATTCTAAATCGTCTCAGAGTTAAAATATGGCAACTCATTAAGGAAATAATTATATCATCATTATAAATAGTTTGGGGGCCTCCCTTCTCAATGATGGACATTGCAGTAATAGCAGTGGAGATAACGGACTGGACATTTCTTGGCAACAGTGATGGGACTTGCTGAGCTCCATTTATGAGCCATGACAAGGGCACCATACATTACAGTAGGGGTGGTCACAACAGTCTATATTAGTTTGCTACGGCTGCCATAACCAAATACCACAAACTGGGTGACTTGAACAACAGAAATTAATTGTCTCTCAGTTTTGGAGGCTAGAAATCCAAAATCAAGGTGTCAGCAGGCAGGGTTGGCTCCTTCTGAGGGCTGTAACGAAAGGATCTGTTCCAGGACTGTCCTCTAGCTTCTGGTGGTTGCTGGAAATCTTTGTTATTCCTTGGCTTGTGGAAGCATAACCCTGATCTCTGCCTTCAGCTTCATATGACATTCTCCATGTGTGTATGTATGTCTTTGTGTTCAAATTTCTCCTCTTTTATAAGGACTTCAGTCATATTGCATTAGTGCCCACTCTAATGACCTCATCTTAAGTTAACCAACTATACCTGCAACAAGCCTATTTCCAAATAAGGTCACATTCTGAGGTAGTGAGGGTTAGGAATTCAGCATATGAATTTTGTGGGGGACACAATTCAATCCACGGACAGAGTCCACGTCCATAGGCTTGACAGCAGACACTGGAAGGCTAAAACTATCTTTCCTGAATTCTCTTGACATTGGCATGGTGGCTGTAACGTAGGTTCAGCACTCAGGTAAAATCTGGAAGACAAAAACGAGGCAGAGGTCCTGCTTCTGCTGTTTCTTCTGGAAAGCATGGGCACGGAGGCATTTTGTTTTTCTATGAGAGTTTTCAGCGGACCACAATGGTTTGGAGCTGGGTCTAGTGAAAGATTCTTGACTGTGGTCACTCCCTGAATATGGTAGCCTTCCAGACCATGGCCATAACAGATGAGTCTGAAGGAAGCAATCTACACGGTATTAAGGTGACTGATCCATGTACCAAGTAAGCTGTAGGGCAGTCAGTTTTGAGTGGGAGAGAGAGAGAGCAAGAGAAAGATCTCAAGCTGATCCAAAGCAAGCAGTTCTGCAATTTGGTTCTTATGATGCAGAGCATCTAATGGTGGGCAGAGCATCTATGACAGGTCAGAGTGCTCTCTGGAGCCTGTGATGAGCCCCAGTGGGAAGGTCACAGCATAGGATTTTGATATTTTGAAACTAAAGCCGCATCTTCTTTGCAAAGAACTATTAAGAAACAGCTCTCAGTTTGCTGAATGCTTGACAATGGAAAACCAAGTGATCCTGTGACCTGTCTTCCCATCATGAAGTGGGTGCTGCATGGATCCACTCACCCACAAAGCTGGCGGAAGTGGAAGTGGTCTATGGGATACTATGGTCTATGGGATACTACGGTCTATGGGATACTATGGGAGCCTGTGCAGGTTCAGCTGGTCCAAGGAGCTCGAGCGGTTGGCTCTCACTCCCACAGTGCCTGCCCTTGTTGCTTGTCTCCCTTCCACACGTAAACCCTCATGAGGAGCTCCCTAAGAAAAGAATTTGTTTAAAGGTAAAGAGAGAAAAAACCTGAACCTGGCTCATGGATGCTTCTGGCTAACAGGCAAGCCCCACTGTTAAGGGATTGTGCCAGCATTACAGACTCAGAGGTGGGGAACAGCAATCTTCCCAGTGGTTAGAACTTCACATGATTCATCCGGTTGTTCAGTTTGTACGGAAAGAGAGATGATCAAAAGCATGGGTTTATTTAGGGACTTGGAAACAAAAAGAGGTGATTGGTGACATGGTGGTCTGGAGAATAGGGATGTGTAGAGCCCTCCTGGAATAAACCCAGAGTGTGATGCATCCCACAGGTTTGCTCGCCAAAGGGCTGCACTGCATTTGGGCGTGAACCCAAATGATAAGGAAGATAAGATGCCTTGTTCAGTGCCTGTGGGTCAGCGGCTTTCCTCAGCCACCCCAGACTGCCCAGAAAGCAGCCAAAAAGCAAGGCTGGGGTCACACCTGGGCTCGGTCATAGGGGCTTCCGTGTATCAAGGCGCATCCGGATACCTCGCACCGCTGAGGGCCACCTTACTAACAGCGGACTAACGCTGAGCCCCCGGTGCCACACCATACCGCCTGGCGGCAGCTTTCATACAACTGACCTCCTCCATCATGGAGGGGGCGACAATTTGTCCTCACTGGACTATTTCGGTTTGGATTCGCCTTCTCCGCCTGCCATGCTTCTGCCAGCAATGCCATTTATGGCCGCATCAAATGCATTATTCACTCTCACAATATTCCACAGGACATTATTTCTGACCAAGAAACGAATGTCACTGCCAGAAAAAAGCAGGTGGCTGACCTTCATGGGACTCACTGACCTACCTATGTGCCCATCACTCAGAAGGCTGCCACGCAGAGAGGAACGGCCAGGGGACACAGCTGAGCCGCACCTCGCGAGGTGCTTCCCTTCTCGGTGTGACATACGCTCCAAAACAGGTGCTCTTAGGTGGTGTTGATGCACCCACAGGCGGGTCTCACAGATCTGGAAACCAAGGGGTGGAAAAGAGAACGGCCCCTCTCTTTACTAAACCTGGTGCTATGTAAGAGCTTTTATTCGCCTCACTGTGACTCGGAGTTCTCGTGCAATTGGAGGTTTGTGGGCTCCTCCATCGGGGAACGCACGCTTTCACTGGGCTGGAAGTTGAGGCTCCCACCTGGTCATCACTGGGCTCCTGACTATCAGGGAGAATGCAGGTCGCTGCTGCACGGCGAGGGCCAGTAGCTGCTCTGGAGCGCCTCCTAGGACTTCCACACCCAGGCGCAAAAGTTAGAGAAGACGTCCACAACCCTAGAACTCAGACGCCTGGGAAAGGAAGGTTTAGATCATGCCACCGGGCAAAGAAGTCTGAGCAAACCTACGGGGAGCAGAGACTCCACGCAGCAGGTCGCAGAGGAAGGAGACTGTGGCTACCAGCTCTGGACCTGTGCACCACAGCAAAACTGAGGCTCGTAGTAGGGATCATGGTATTTTCTTGCTCTTTATGTATCATTTACATACATTAACCGCTTTCATTTTTTTCCCCCTCCCCTTTGTCCCTAATGTTTTATAAAGGGTTTGGGGGGCATGATTAACTTTACAGTTCAGCCCATAGGTTGTGGAACATCACGCCTGGATTGTGACTGGACTTAAGAGAAGATGAACATTCCCCACGTAGATACAGGGAAGTGCTGGTCTCCCTTTGTGGGGAGGGCAAGTGCATCTCCATGTTAGGGAGGACCTGTTGTTATTGCTATCATTTGTTTTTTGTTTCTTTGGGTTTTTTTGTTGTTGTTGTTGTTGTTGTTTTTGGCCGCACTGTGCGGCTTGTGGGATCTTAGTTCCCCGACCCGGGATTGAATCCAGGCCCCCAGCAGTGAGAGCCCAGAGTCCTAACCACTGTACCTCCAGGGAATTCCCGTTATTGCTATAATTTGGAAGCTTAAGTTTGGGAAGAGCAGTGGACAAGGTTCCAACCTCCTTTTCTTTTTTTTTTTTAAATTTAATTTTTATTTATTATCAGAGCAAATTAGATTAAAATGTTGTGCTTGTTCTAGGTGTACAGAATCCGGTTTATTATGTCTATGTATCTATCTATTCATCTTTGGATCCTTTCCCATGTAGGTTATTACAGAGTGTTGAGTAGACCTCTTTTGGTATTCCATAGGTATTTTGTGATTATATATTTCATATGTATTAGTACATGTCTGTTAACCCCCATATCCTAATTCATCTATTCCTTACACCTTTCCATTTGGTTAAACATAATTTTTTTTTCTTAATCCATGCGTGTCCTTCTCTTGGAAATAAGTTCCTGGGTATCAATTTTTAGGTAACACCTAGAAGTGATGTCATAGGTTATCTCCAACCTCCTTTTCATATGCCTTCCTCGACTGCAGAGGTGGTGGGAACGCCACAGTTTTCAGACTTCCTTGAAGCAAAGTTCTGGATATAATTTAGGTTCTCACGGCACACTGGCACTATCCCAGGTTCACTTCTGGGTTGGGCTGTTTCTGCCAGCAAGCATGCCCAAGAAGCCACTGAGGTCAACAAGGTTAACACTGGTGCCAATACTAGCCTGCTAGGTGTCTGGACTTTTCTCCTTATACTCTCCCCTCTTTAGTCAAAATGTCTGTTTTATGTCCTGTCAGAATCCTGTCTATCTGTGGATAGTCTAATCTAATAAACTAATTTAGCCTAAGTTAATTGATGACAGTGGAAACAATGTTTTAATATAGATGATAATCATGATGAGCACAGCCACTGCTGACTAACATCATTCACTGAGTGTTGATTGCGTGCCAAGAGCTTTACAAGAATTATGTCGTTTAATCCTTTAAAATTGCCAAACTTAATGAACTAAGTGCTATTATCTCCATTTTACAGATGAGGAAACTGAGGCCTAGAGAGGTTAAAAAAAACTTGATTAACATCACATAGCTGACATGTATACACTGATGTGTATAAAATTGATGACTAGTAAGAACCTGCTGTATAAAAAAATAAATAAAATAAATTTTAAAAAAACAAAATATCACATAGCTAGTAAGCGTTAGAACCAGGATTTGAATCCCAGTCTGAGTTCAGTGTAGTAGTCTCCTAACTACTACACTACATTGCCTCTTCAAATCCCACGGAATGATCTGAGAATATTAGGTGACCTTGCAGCTAGATGGGAACAAATATCTTGAGATTTCAAGATGGGGGAATCTTCTAGCAACAGATACATTTATATTTTCCCGAGATTGGGAGATCTAAACTTAAGACATTAAGAACTAATGTCTTAACTAATTAGGCACTAAACAAGAACACTTTGTGGTGGGCTTCCCTGATGGCGCAGTGGTTGAGAATCTGCCTGCCAATGCAGGGGACACGGGTTCGAGCCCTGGTCTGGGAAGATCCCACATGCCACGGAGCAACTGGGCCCGTGAGCCACAATTACTGAGCCTGCGCGTCTGGAGCCTGTGCTCCGCAGCAAGAGAGGCCGCGATGGTGAGAGGCCCGCGCACCGCGATGAAGAGTGGTCCCCACTTGCCTTAGCTGGAGAAAGCCCTCGCACAGAAACGAAGACTCAACACAGTCATAAATAAATAAATAAAAGAACGTGAATTTCTTTAAAAAAAAAAAAAAAAGCAAACTGGGCTATTCATTTCAGAAAAAAAAAAAAGAACACTTTGTGGTAACACAGTCATTTCTGTAGTAACAAGTAAGCATTTTGGTTTATTTCATCATATAATGAAAGTGGGAAACATGAATATTTAAAGAAGGAAAAAGGTACACAGGTAAATGAGCAACAACAGAGAAATCTGGAAAAGTAGAGAAAGGTTAGTTTATTCTTATGATAAAATAAAGAGCCTGTATTATGATAAGCCTCTAAAGGATTAAAGTAGTATAGATAAAGCAGTAAATCAAGTTTAGCGCAGGATTAAATAAGAGGCTGGTAGCCAGTAATAAGATGCTCAAAGCTTAAGGTCACTGACTATTTGGAAAAGAGGAAAGGTGAGCATGCAAAATGGATCCTGTGTTTGATAAATATTAGGTTCCTAAGAAACAATAACCATAAATGATAAGGTAGAAACCTTGTAATAATGGAAACTAACTGCAATGGCTATGTGGAGATCATTTTCACGTTAGGAAATTATGCAGAAAATCTAGTAAGGTTCTCGACTTTCATGTATTCCTAATAAAGTAGGGCACGCAGTAACTCTCTAAAACGGTCATTGAATTCTAAGGAGTGAAGTTTGGGCTAACTCATGGGTATAACCAAACCTCTACCTACCTAGAGAGAACAACCAATCAGTTAAAGAGCTGATCTGGTCAGTTCTATTTGCCATGCCAGGCACGTGCAGATCCTTACCAATATCTTGCAATCAAGCTGGTCTAAACTCATACTGATGAATAACTTCTGTGAAAAGAACTTCAGGGTAATGAATGAAGAATCAGATACTAGGAAAATTACCAAAGAAAAATTAATCTTTGCAAATGCTAATATTTTATTATAAAATATATTGTTTCTACCATTCTAACATTTAAACCTCCGAATCTGAAGCACACTCGGCAATTTGCCTTACGCACAAAAAAGTTGTTACTATACTAGTTTTGTACATTCTTTTTTTTCCCCTCCAATTAGTGCTAAACATAAAACTATTATTTTCAGATCCTTGATTTAGCTTTCCGAATGCAAAATAAAGGTTCTGTTTTGATACTGGGGGGAAAAGATACAAACACACATATTCATATATAAATATAAATAATATGATCATTTGCCCAATTACAATTACATTTTCAAACAAAAAAGTATGTGAAAGAGGCTTTCTGAGAGATTAAATATTCTGGCAAAATGAAGAATAAAGAAGTTCCAAGTGAATGATCCTTTAGAGTGGGAAAAGGTTAGCTGTGAACATGCTTGTGAAATACGCTGAGGAGGATTCTCATTCTGAGATTATGGTCGTTCTTGCCTCCAGCTTCAAGTGTTGCTCAATCAGCAAGGTGCTCAATTCACAGTGATTGCTGCGCATTTGCTTGTTGATCAAGAAAATGCATAATCTCAGCCTAGACACATTTACCATAGAAATGAATATAAGAAATAGGATTTTGATTTAAATTTTCCAGTTGCAGCAGATCGAAAAAAATATATGCAGGAGAAGATTCCATTTGAAAAGCTCTGATTCCAATAAATCCAAAGAGAACGCATCTCTATGTACCTAATGCAGTCTTCGCATTACATAGCAAGCTTTTCTCGCTCAGATCCCTTGTCCATTTGATTAAACTCACGAACACGTGACTGACTCCGCCTCTGTTAAAAATACTCTCAAGCCAGAGAATGAGTGAGAATCGTGTGGCTTTGTCTTTGTGAGTGGGTCCTTTAACGGAGCATTCATAACACAGAATACTAGCTAGGGGCGTATACGTTTAAATTTAACACCCCACAACTGAATTCTCCAAACGCAGCTCACTGCAGAGAGGGATTTAGAAGAATGCAAATTCAAGTCCAGAATCCAGACTACACTTCCAGGCATGGGCATTTTCAGTTTAAAATGGCCCTCGTGAAACATGATACTTATTTGCAGGGTTGTTTTTAAAAGGCTGATTTGGAAGCCGCTGTTTTCTGCATATTCTCTTCCCAAGATTAAAGATCCTTCAGGTGAAACACTTGAGAGAAAAGCACGGGACGCTAGGCCGTGTGTGTACGTGTCTCTTGCTGGGGAAAAAAGGTGCGATGAGATTCCAAAACCACAACAGTTCATTCAGCCTAGACCTAGCCCGGACGACCAACTCCGTCCCCACGAGACAGACTGGAAAGTCTCCAGGCCGTTAGCTGGCTCAGGTTGCGGGGGAGCGAGTCGGGACCAACGACCTTGCGCCCCGGCCACGGTTGCAGACAGCTTGGGTCCCCCTGGGCTCCGGGCGAGCGCCTAGTCCCCTCTAGGCCGGAGCTGGAGCCGCGGAGGTGGATGGGCGCCTCCCGACCGCCCACGCGGGGCCCGGAACCCTGGTTTCCCTCCGGCGCCGACGGCGTCGGGCGCGGCAGACGCGCTACCATGGCAACGGCGGCCCGCCCCCCCCCCACCCCTGCTTCCCGGCGCCGCTGCGCCAGGCCGGGCGGGATGGGGCGGGGCGGGTGTTGCTAGGAAACCGCCGGCGGGCGTCAGCCTCCGCGGCGTGGGCTCTCGGCTTCCACCCTTCACCTACTTCAACCCCGCCGAGAGGGCTGTAGGGGAGGGTCGGAGAGGCGGTCGAGGAGCCACGTGGTGGCCGAGGGTGTCAGGGCCTTTCTCCTTTGAGGCCTGGCCTTCCGGCCGGCAGGACATCCTCTTTCCCTTTGCCTTGCAAGTAGGGTGTCCTGTGCCCTGGGAGGAAAAGTGAATGAAAACACTTGGGCGTTGCCTCTGCCCGGGCTGGCTCTATAAGGATAGTGATGTCCTCGGACTCCACTGAAGACGCTGTATCCGCCGTTCTTCCCCTTCCGAAAGGAGCCATTTCTTGAGCTTTACTAGGTCAAGGAGCAACGCTAAGTATTTTGCCTACATTAATTCACTTTCAGTTCTGAGAAGTAGGAGCTAGTTAACTTCATTAGAACATGAACAACATGTGGCCAAGGTCACAGAGCTGGTTGGGGTGGAGCCAGGATTTGAGGTCCGGTCTTGCTTAACTTCAAGGTCCCTGCTTTTTTATAATGCTTAAGTGTTCTCCCTCAGCTGCCTCTTGGCTAGCACTTTATCCTTTGCTATCCAAACACCACACCAATTGGGACACACTGTCTGGAAATGGTCTGACAGGGAGATTAAAAACTGAAATCGGGGTTGTCCAAAAAACCTGGGACATGTGTTTTACATCGATGTATCACTGATAATTTACAGATGTCCCCATCTGTAATATACTAATGCAATCGCCACTTAGCATCCTCAGATTCTTACTAAGGGAAGAGAGTCTAAACCAAAGAATTTGCCAAAACCCAGATCAACTCCTGGTAGGTATCCCATGCCGGGCTACATACGGTGGGAGATTAAAAGATTTTTTTTTTTTTTTTTTCCTAATTAGTGTCTGTCCACAAAGAGTTTGTGTGCTACTAGGGAACTGTCTTGTCAAGGATTTCTTTGCAAGTAATTTATTAAGGACATGCTTCCAGGAGAAACTAGTAAGGGAAACAGAATAGGGCAGGAGAAGAAGACAAGCAAGGCAGCAATTTAAGGTCAAGTTGACCAGCCTCAGCTTGATCCAAAGGCAGCTCTGGAGCACAAATTACACAGTGAGTTGATCCCACCTTGAGGCAAGGGAGCTGGATTTTTATACCCCTGCACTAATCAGTCACTGGCTCCAGGCCTTCCTGGAGAGGGTGGGGGACATAACACCCAGCACTTCTGATTCCAGAGTGAGCCTGGGTGAAGTGGCTCTGGTAGATTAAGGTAGTTCTCTGAAGGTTGGAGGTGTGAGCCATTAGGAGGGAAGCACCCAGTAGCTGGGGGATGTGTACAGTGAACCAGTCAAGGGTCTCTGAAGGGATCTGGCAGAGCACCAGAAGCATCCACTACAGTCCACCCCTTGCAACACTCAGATTCACATGTTCTCACATTAAGTCTCCATCTTGTCATAGCTTATTCAAGATTCTAATTGGTCACAAATCTAGTGGGACAAACCACAGCCCTGGCTGCTGCAACTGGTCCCAAGATTATAACTAACATCCATCATCTCTCTTCTCTACCATCCATTCTAGACTCCTCTCATCCTCAACTAGCCCTTCTACCGATCTAGGGGTTTGCCTGCTGGAGTGACCCAAATCTTCATCCTTGAGGGATCCGAGCTCCTTGCTACCAGGTCTTTATCAGGCAGTGGTTGCCGCGACTGCCTATTTTCAGTTAAAACTCGGCAAGAGAGACCGCAGTGAATCAGCTGAGTGCCAAACACATTCCTCCCCCATCATGTAACAGCAGCCCTGCATTCTTATGATGATTGGGGTCAGTTACCTCTGCCAGTATGATCATAGCTTTCTTTGCTCACATGGAGTCCAAAACAATAGGACTACAGCAGTAGCTTTAGGTTTAGTGCGAAGTATTCTCCCTCTGGGAACTAGAACCTCTAGACCCAATGCCCTAGAGTTGTGAGGACAGGAAGGATGGATTCCCCAAGCAGGTCACTGAGAGCGGCAGTGAGCCAGGCTACTCCTCTTTCCACCCCTGGGTTCCCAGACCCATGCATTCAACTCACTGGAGACAACACAACATAATGGCTTTTGGTTTAAGGCACACGCTGCATCCTGAAGGATGGTGCCCCAACCTCACAGGGTATCATTTCTAAGTTAGTGCCTTCCTCTGCCTTCAGAAGGTGGTTACAATGTATTCTGCTAGAATGGCGTGGTATGTTGTGGCATCCATGGATCCCCTAGTCATTTGCCCATTACCATACCTCTTTGGGACAAAAAAATGTTTTGTGAGATTCTGTGTCCATAAATCAGACCTTCTGAGACCTCAAGTAGTGGATCTTATCAAAGCACTGCAGTCAGGAAAGGCAAATTCATACAATGAATTTGTATCAATCAGTCAGAACAAAATGCTGCCATTGCTAGGGTAAAAGGGGTCCTGCATAATTAACTTGCCATCAAGGCTCTGGTTGGTCTCTTCAAGGAATGGACCTATAGTGGGGACTCAAAGTCGACCTCTGACAGGTCAGACATTCAGCAGTGGCAACAGCTAGATCAGCTGTAGTGAGAAGGAGCCCCAGGCTTCTGGACTCATGTGCAGCCTCCATTTTTGTTACTGTAGCAACAGTAACCAAAATGAGCCTTTACCCGCGCACCGCGATGAAGAGTGGCCCCCACGTGCCGCAACTAGAGAAAGCCCTCGCACAGAAACGAAAACCCAACACAGCCATGAATAAATTAATTAATTAATTAATTAATTAATTTTTTAAAAAATGAGCCTTTAGGACAAGAGCCTTTAGGACAAAAACTGAGGTAGCTAACAACAAATGCTGGCTGACATCTATTGATGAGTTATCCTGCCCACCAGTTTGCTTAATGCCTCTTCTGCAGTCAGTGCTCCCTGGTGGGCATCAGTGTACAATACAAAGGTCTTCACTCCCATAGGTCCTCTTTCCCCAAACCTCCTTGCCCCCCATCTTCCAGTTGTGTGCCTTCAAGTCCCGTGACCAGCCT
This sequence comes from Balaenoptera borealis, assembly GCF_965194805.1. Taxonomy (NCBI): domain Eukaryota; kingdom Metazoa; phylum Chordata; class Mammalia; order Artiodactyla; family Balaenopteridae; genus Balaenoptera; species Balaenoptera borealis. The sequence continues at coordinate 14,144,172 of NC_138866.1, read as the reverse complement.
GTGGAGCCAGTGTCCATTGCCCATAAGTCTATCTGTATCTTTACCTTGGGCCACCTCTCTCTCCACACGCATTGGATCACCAGGTGCAATGCCCAAAGCTCTGCCTATTACAACGATTTATCTTCATTGGTCTCTTCAGAGCCACCTCTGGCTGGGGCTATAGTGCAGCTGTCCATTTTCACTTTGTGCCAGTATACTGAGTCAACGCATCTGTGAACCAAACTTGGGATCTTTCCTCTATCAGCTGGTCATGGGGGATACCCCATGAGGCCATAGGTGTGAGCTGATGAAGATGTCTTGGTTGGTGGATAACACAGAGTCTGGGTCCCTACTTTGTGCAATTTACTCATGTGTTCTGGACCTGCTCAAGCCCAATTCCACCCAATTACATAGTCCTTGTAGTTGTTATTTCCTCTATTTCTCAAAAGCTAGAGACATTGCACAAGCCAGTGCAGCTCCTTTCAGCTGTATGCCATCACAGCTCACCAAGAGTGAAAGTCTTAGTAACTTTAATGATACAAAGATATAGGATGCCACAACTAATGCTTGGTACATAAAAAATATTCTGCTTTCCTCTTTTTTTTAAGATAAAGGTGCTTTTGTCCATTTTTTTAAAAAGAGGTTTATTTATTATTTATTTTATTTATTTTTGGCTGTGTCGGGTCTTAGTTGTGGCAGGCGGGCTTCTCTCTAGTTGTGGTGTGCGGGTTTTCTCTTCTCTAGTTGTGGCACACAGGCTCCAGGGCGTGTGGGCTCTGTAGTTGTGGTGTGCAGGCTCTCTCCTTGAGGCGCGCGAGCTCAGTAGTTGTGGTGCGCGGGCTTAGTTGCCCTGTGGCATGTGGGATCTTAGTTTCTTAGTTCCCTGACCAGGGATCTAACCCACATCCCCTGCATTGTAAGGCGGATTCCTTACCGCTGGACCACTAGGGAAGTCCCTATTCTGCTTTCTTGATGCTTCATCATAAACTACTACTTAGAGGTTTGTTTGTATCAATATGTATGTCCTTAAATGTAAGTAAAATGAGATAAATTATTATATGCAATTTTCTTTTGTATAAAATAAAGATACGCTGATTTTCTAACAAACACAGAAAAAAAAATACAGAATGCCACCTACCACCAGAGATGGGAATCTCCATTTTCATCTTGCTGGTGAATGAGCTGTATCCAGAATCCCTTTCTTAAAGTCAGCTTCCTGGGACTATTTATGACACCATCTGTTTTAGGCAGGTTCCCCAGATGCAGACCCTGAGGAAAGGGTTTGTGTGTAAATAATTTATTAAGCAAGTTGCCCCAAGAGAAATTAGAAAGGGAGTAGGAAAAGCAGAATAGGGAACAAAAATTAGCCAGGCAAGGTTGTGATTTCAAGTAAGGTTCCAGACTCAACTTGAACCCCTGAGGAGCTTTTGAGAATAAACTGCCCAGCAGAGTTTATCCTGCCTGAAAGTAAGGGAGCTAGGTTTTAATACTTCTGCACCAGTCAGTCATTAGCTACAGGCCAAAATGGGGATTTGTAATTTCCCAGGTTGTTTTGGTTCTGGAAGCATCTGAATGAAGTGGTTCCAGGGGATCCAGGGTAGTGCTCTGAAGAAAGTTATAGATATGAACTCTTTGGAGCCTGTAGAAACTGGGGGGTGGGCACACTGAACCAATAATGGGAACTTACAGGGATTTAGACAGAGAGCCACAATTGCTAAAGGAGCTAAGATTCACATATGGAAAACTGACATAGAGCTTATGGTTGCTGACAAGATGGTAAACTAAGTTGAGCTTCTGCCTTCTCCCAGAATCTAACTCTGAAGAAACTGGTAGGGAGACACAGAGAGGTTGGGTCCCCATGTGTGTTGATGGGGGGCACAGTGCATGGATGTTCAGAGCATCAGAGAGATGGGTGCTATGGAGACTTTTGCTTCCCTCACTGCCCTGAGCAGATTATTGCCTTCTGTGATTAGGCTACATAAGATTATGACTTCCATCTTGCTAGTACACTCTCTCTACTGCATGTTTGGGTTGCATGTCTTGATAAAGCAAGCTGCCATGTTGGAGAGGCCCACATGGCAAGGAAGTGGTGGAGGCCTCCAACGTGCTGGCCAACAGCCAGCAAAGTGATCTGAGGCCCTCAGTACAATAGCCCTCAAGGAACTGAATTCTACCAGCATAAGCTTAGGATTCTTTCTGGGTTGAGCCTTCAGATGAGAACACAGCCCTGGCCAATACCTTGACAGCAGCCTGTGAGAGACCCTGAAGATAGTATCAGGCTAAACCAATCCCAGATCCCTAACCCATAAGAGCTGTGAGATAAGACGCATATGTTATTTCAAGCCACTAAGTCTGTGGCAACTGATTATGCAGCAATAGATAACAAATGCTAGCTTTCTGCAGCCGGCCTGTAGGCTTGAGCATATCCTCCTTACAGACGGTTATCTGTGTACAGATTATATCTACCTGCTAGAATGCAGTGCCCACCTCTGGGTCTCCCTGCAGCAGCTAGGGTATTGCCCTGCACATAGCAGTCACACAGATAATGATTTCTAGGCAGGAAGTCCAGGCATTTATGATAATAACAAAAATGGATTGAGTCCTTACTATGTGCCAGGCCTTGTTGTAGACACTTTACAAATCTTAATTTATTTAATCCTCATTGATGGTCAGATTAGGTAGGCTCTTTTAGGATTTCCATTTTGGAGCAGAAAAATGAGGCTTGCAGAGGACAAATAACTTACCCAGGTCTGACGCTTGTGAGTGGCAGAGCTGGGATTCAAGCCCTAGGTAGGCTGGTTCCAGAGCCTGTGCTGCTCTCAGAACTGGGAAGAGATGGGGATCAGTGCCACACAAACATTGTCCTTTTCTGAAGCACCAGAAAGAATCCCAACCTGTCAGCCGCTGCTTGTCAGCTGTTGGAGGGCAGGAATGTACCTTATTTGATATGAAATCTCACTTTTAATATTCAAAACATGGCTATAGTAGGAGCCTTAAAAGTTGGCTGAATGAGTGAGTGAATGAATGAATGAGAGGCCTTGAATAGGATGTGGAGAGAAAAGAAAAGGGAACGCACAGAGGCTCTATTTCTAGATATTACACCAGCAGACTCAGACGTCTCACCCCCCAACACGTTTCTTTCTTTGCAGTTGCTACCAATATTACCTCTTCCGGTGCTTATCTGATAGCATGACTTGGGAAATAAGATGTGTTTTTCTTGATTTGGAATTGAGAGCAGAAAATAATTCATAAGAGGTAAGTGAAGTGGAAGGCGGCTATTGTCCCTAACAAGTGTGTTCATTTCTTACTGGTCTGACTGCACGTGCACACACAGAAAACCCAGGATTACATCTAATTCTGCATTTATAGCAGCTTATTACCTGCAGGGATAAGCAAGGTTATATAATGGGCTGGTTCAAAGAATGTGCTTGCTTGTATATGCAAATATCTGTCTAAATTGCTTAAAATAACAAGTTGTTTAACACCCGCCACTGAGGGAATTTGGTTTGAAATGTTCAAACATCACCCTTTATTAGGCCTGCCTACTCCAAGCACATGAAGTGAAAGATGGTTCCTTAGCCACACAATTTGTCCGAAGAAGGAAAGAAGCTCAAGTCTTGTCTCATATTTCATTGTTTTCAGGTGCTAGAATCAGAATAATAGTTAACAGTTTTTATGATTAAGTTGCTTTGGTTTCTTGACACAGATAAAAACGTATGGGAGAGTTTGACTATACAGTCATCCTTTGCTTAATAAAAGTGGACTCTGCCATTTTAGGCAGTGGGATTTGCTCCCTAATAAGATGGGAACGACTGAGCTTAATTTCCTTGGCCTTTTTTGGCCTTCTTCCTCTCTTTCAGTGCCATCCTGACTGAGCCACACAGATCTGGTCACATCACACCTTGGTTAAAACTTTGTACTGACTCTCCCAGTTCCCTCAGGACAGGGCACACTTCTTGGCCTGATATCCAAGGCCTCTGTCATCCAGTCCTTACTCCTTGGACTGACTTCATCTTTCAGAGGTTTTCCCCACCTTCCAGCCTCCGTATTCCCACCCTTCTGTTCTATTTTTGGTTTCTCAAATTTTCTATGATCTCCAAAGCCCTGGGCCTTTGCATTTGTGGTTCCCTCCATCTTGTTCCCCTTCCTTTCCTACCCACCCCCGAGCCCAACCGGCCTCCACAGGTCCCCGCTAAGATGTCACCACCTGGGAAGCATTCCCTCCGCTGAGGCTCGGTGCCCTCCTCAAGGGTGCTATGGCTCCCGGCACAGCCCCACTGCGCTAGCGTCGTCTGATTCCCCTGCTGGACCCTGATCTCCTAGACGGGGTGTCTCGACACCCAAGCACAGGGGCCTGGTTCACGCAAGAAGCTAAAAACACTAAAATAAAAATCGGTTGAATGTATTTCTCATTATTCTCCTGTAACCTTTGTTTCTCTACTTTGAGCGGATCTAAATTGTAATTAGTCCAGTTTATACATGTCAATCCAAATGAATGACAGTTTACGTAAAATAAAAGCTGTTAGCACAATAGAAAATTTTCCTGAAAACAAAATTAACTTTTGAAATTTTAACCACATGAAATTCATTGCTATAGTGTAAAGTGCAAAAATTGGAAACCAGTTTCTCAAATGTTAGACCCCAGTACTGCTTCCAAATCCATCTATTTTCATTTCTTACAAACCCCCATCATTCTATGGGAATAAGCCCCCATAGACGATGTTGCCTCTCACCCTCCCTCCGCAACTTTTCTTAGAAAGTGTGACATGCATTTTTTTCTGCTGGCATAATAATGAAAAGAAGGGTAAATACAGTAAGATGTGCCTCATGTAGTGCTAGTACAGGACAGAAAAATAGCTAAGAAGATCTAAAAAATGCTTCTAAAATATAGTGTTTATTAGCAAAATTGATTTTTATTTAGAAGGGAATTCTCTCTGTGCTGGGCACACTCTTGATACCTCCTCAGCTATTATCAGCAGCAGTAACAGTTTAGTCAAAGAGATGAGACTTGATAATTTGGGCATTCCTAATCGGACCCCAGTGCTCTCCAGAATGGAGGTGACTTTAAAACAAGTACTGGGAGTTGGGACTTTGTTATTATTTTGGAAGTTCTGCTGCACTTCAGTCTAAATACTTTGTAAACCATAAATCACTACTGTAGTTTTGCTCAGAGTCTTAAACTGCCTTTATCAGTTTGAATTTTTAGAGCCAGGGGGCCCAATTTATACATTATGTAGTTATTCTGGGAAAAACTCCAATGTTTTCTGAACATTTTGTTCAGGAAACTGAAGTAGGCCTGACCCCACTTACCAGGACTGACTTCCCAGGTCTGCTGAAAAGGCATTCAATGGCTCACCAGGCAAGTCGGGAAACAAGAATAAAATGAAAGAAGAGAGCATAAGATATAGAGGGTGTATTAGCTTCCTGGGGCTGCCATTAGAAATTACCACAAACTTGGCGGCAATAGAAATCTATTCTCTCACAGTTCTGGGGGCCGGGGGTCCAACATCGAGGTGTCAGCAGGATTGGTTCCTTCAGGAGGCTCTGAGGGAGAATGCATTCCATACCTCTTCTTAGCTCCTGGTGGTGTGGGCAATCCTGGGCGTTCGTTGGCTTGTAGACGCATCACTCTGATCTCTGCTCCATCTTTACATAGCCTTCTCTTCTGTGTGTCTGTGTCTGTATCTCAAATCTCCTTTCTCTTATAAGGACTCCAGCTGCTGGATTTAGGGCCCACACTTCTGCAGATAAGCAAATACCTTATCCAGGTTGACCTTAAGATCTTTAACATCTGCAAAGATCCTATTTCCAAATAAAGTCACATTCACAGGTACTAGGGGTTAGGACTTCGACATATCTTTTGGGGGGATGTAATTCAACCCACTACCAAGGGAGAGTTCACCTGGGTAAAAACCCTTCATGCTTTGACCCTCCCAAGAGCTCTCTACATTTTGACCTTCTCAACTTTCTCCTCCAGCCACTGAGACAAATCCCTGCCTCTTGTCTGCACTATTAACAATAAAACCAGAATCTGAGATACTATTGTGAGGAGCTCTTGAAGACTGAAAAAGAGAAAAATAACCAAGAAACAAACAAGAAGGAAGACTGGTCCTAGAATCCTAAAAGATGGAACTTTAGAACTAGTGATGTATAACATGGCCCCTCTTTTTTTTTTTTTTTTGTAAGGTTAGATTGTTTACTTGAGATTTTTCTTGTTTCTTTAGGTAGACTTGTATAGCTATAAACTTCCCTCTTAGAACTGCTTTTGCTGCATCCCATAGGTTTTGGATCATCATGTTTTCATTGTCATTTGTCTCTAGGTATTTTTTGATTTCCTCTTTGATTTCTTCAGTGAGCTCTTGGTTATTTAGTAATGTATTGTTTAGCCTCCATGTGTTTGTGTTTTTTACGTTTTTTTCCCTGTAATTCATTTCTAATCTCATAGCTTTGTGGTCAGAAAAGATGCTTGATATGATTTCAATTTTCTTAAATTTACTGAGGCTTGATTTGTGACCCAAGATGTGATCTATCCTGGAGAATGTTCCATGTGCACTTGAGAAGAAAGTGTAATCTGCTGTTTTTGGATGGAATGTCCTATCAATATCAATTAAATCTATCTGGTCTATTGTGTCATTTAAAGCTTCTGTTTCCTTATTTATTTTCATTTTGGATGATCTGTCCATTGGTGTAAGTGAGGTGTTAAAGTCCCCCACTATTATTGTGTTACTGTCGATTTCCTCTTTTATAGCTGTTAGCAGTTGTCTTATGTATTGAGGTGCTCCTATGTTGGGTGCATATATATTTATAATTGTTATATCTTCTTCTTGGATTGATCTGTTGATCATTATGTAGTGTCCTTCCTTGTCTCTTGTAACATTCTTCATTTTAAAGTCTATTTTATCTGATATGAGTATTGCTACTCCAGCTTTCTTTTGATTTCCATTTGCATGGAATATCTTTTTCCATCCCCTCACCTTCAGTCTGTATGTGTCCCTAGGTCTGAAGTGGGTCTCTTGTAGACTGCATATATATGGGTCTTGTTTTTGTATCCATTCAGCAAGCCTGTGTCTTTTGGTTGGAGCATTTAATCCATTCACGTTTAAGGTAATTATCGATATGTATGTTCCTATGACCATTTTCTTAATTGTTTTGGGTTTGTTTTTGTAGGTCCTTTTCTTCTCTTGTGTTTCCCACTTAGAGAAGTTCCTTTAGCATTTGTTGTAGAGCTGGTTTGGTGGTGCTGAATTCTCTTAGCTTTTGCTTGTCTGTAAAGCTTTTGATTTCTCCTTCGAATCTGAATGAGATCCTTGCTGGGTTGAGTAATCTTGGTTGTAGGTTCTTCCCTTTCATCACTTTAAGTATATCATGCCACTCCCTTCTGGCTTGTAGAGTTTCTGCTGAGAAATCAGCTGCTAACCTTATGGGAGTTCCCCTGTATGTTATTTTTCATTTTTCCCTTGCTGCTTTCAATAATTTTTCTTTGTCTTTAATTTTTGCCGATTTGATTACTATGTGTCTCGGCGTATTTCTCCTTGGGTTTATCCTGCTTGGGACTCTACGCTTCCTGGACTTGCGTGGCTATTTCCTTTCCCATGTTAGGGAAGTTTTCGACTATAATCTCTTCAAATATTTTCTCTGGTCGTTTCTCTCTCTCTTCTCCTTCTAGGACCCCTATAATGCGAATGTTGTTGCGTTTAATGTTGTCCCAGAGCTCTCTTAGGCTGTCTTCATTTCTTTTCATTCTTTTTTCTTTATTCTGTTCCGCAGCAGTGAATTCCACCATTCTGTCTTGGAGGTCACTTATCCGTTCTTCTGCCTCAGTTATTCTGCTATTGATTCCTTCTAGTGTAGTTTTCATTTCAGTTATTGTATTGTTCATCTCTGTTTGTTTGTTCTTTAATTCTTCTAGGTCTTTGTTAATCATTTCTTGCATCTTCTCGATCTTTGCCTCCATTCTTTTTCCGAGGTCCTGGATCATCTTCACTATCATTATTCTGAATTCTTTTTCTGGAAGGTTGCCTATCTCCACTTCATGTAGTTGTTTTTCTGGGGGTTTATCTTGTTCCTTCACCTGGTACATAGCCCTCTGCCTTTTCGTCTTGTCTATCTTTCTGTGAATGTGGTTTTTGTTCCACAGGCTGCAGGATTGTGGTTCTTTTTGCTTCTCTGGCCCCTCTTTTTGACACATAAAATTGCATATATGTTCATAGAAAATGTCTGGAAGGATGGATACCAAAAAGTTGACAGAGGTAATCACTGGGTTCGGTGATTATGGGATCTTAAATTTCTTCTTTATGTGTATTTATATTTTATAATTTTAGGTAATTTTAAAACGTCTCTTTAAACATTAGAACCAATAGTTTATTAAAAGAGAATGAGATCCCAGGATGGTAAAGAATCATTCACTTGGTCTGGTTGCTCAAAGAGGCAATTGCTCTGAAATCAAGTAGAAAAGGTGGAACAGGGGTCAGCTGGCATCTTTCCCTGAATCTCCTTTCATTGGTATGAATTCCACGCACCATATCCTGCTGTTTGGTCACTATCTGGATAATCTTACTGAATTGTAGACATGAGAACTGGAAGAAACCATACAGATCATCATGAGAAAAAAGAGAAACCTAGAGAGGGTGGCACACTCTCCTAAGGCTCATGGACAGAGGGAGAGCTGAGACCCGGAGGCGGGGCTTCTTCTATTACTGCAGGAGGCTGCTATCAAGGTCTTGTACATGGACCACTGGACTAACACAAGTCATAGCATTTATTTCCAGTTCAGCTTCTAATGAATAAGCCACTTGTCTATGCCAACATTTCTGAAGGCTTATTCATCGAACAATCACTGAATACCTGTACCCTGTCCCAACATATTCTGGTCACTGGGTATAAAGATGGAAGTCTTCAGGATCTACTTACTAAATGTCCCCAGGCCTAGCTAGACATTTTAATTTAAAGACATTTTAATAGAAAGGCCCAACTCTCCATGACTGAAGTCCCCAGTTGCTCTCCTGGGCATTCATCGCCCTCACCCTGGTAATTTTAGGGAGTCTCAAGATGGGGACATGAGGGTTAGGGTTTTGTTGGTAGTGTCTCACAGACATGTTCCTCACCCCCACCCCCCAGGACCTCATTTGGGAAGTCAATGTCCCAAAAACCATTTGAGGAGATATGATGGTTAATTTCATGTGTCAATTTGGTTAGGTCAGATATTCGGTCAAATACTATTCTAGATGTTTCTGTGAAGATATTTTTAGATAGGATTAACATTTCGAATAAAGCAGATTACCCTCCATATCCACTCAGTTGAAGGCCTTAATAGAAAAAGAAAAAGACTGACCTCCTGGAAGATGAGGGAATTCTGCCAGCAGGCTTGGACTTTGGACTCAACTACAACTCTTCCCTGGGTCTCCAGCCTGTTGGCCTACCCTGCAGGTTTTGGACTTACCAGTCTTTGTAATCATGTAAGCCAATTCCTTCAGATTCTCTGTGTCTGTCTCTCTGTTTCTCTCTCTCTCTCTCTCTCTCTTTCTCTCAACCTCTCAGTCTCTCTCTCTCTTCCCCCTACTCCGTGGATAGATAGACTGATGGTAGATAGATAGATAGATAACCTCCCTTTATCATTATAGATAGATAGATAGATATCTAGATATATCTATCCATCTATCTATCTATCTATCTATCTATCTATCTATCTATCTATCTATCTATCTATCTACCTATCTATCCTTCCTATTGATTCTGTTCTCTCTAACTCACACAGGAGGAGAACCATCAGTAGCACAAGCCCAGAGAACCCTATCTTCTTGCTACTCTAGGGACTAACTGTGCTGCTACTTCACAGCCACCCCCAGACCCTGCTGCTTTGTCCTGGGACAGAAATGGGAGGATGGATGCCACCCTCCTCGACTCTGTGTCAGGCTTGCTTGAATCAGCTAATATGACAAAGGGATGTAATGCCTAATGGCAAGAAGCACTTCTAAAACTTCTTAAAACATTTTCTTTTACTAAAATAAAACTATGAAAATAGCAAAATAAGTAAAAATAGCATTAATAATAATTTATAGATTTAAAAGTACTCATAAAGACTCTTGCATACTTTTCCATTTTCCATATTTTACTGTCTGGACACTTTTCAGATTTGCCTTCCCTATGGTTTCACAATGATTTGCTTGTAAATCAACACTTTTTTGCAGATAATAGGCATGCTAAAAAGTTTTTTCTTCTATGTTGGATTCTTCATCCACATATTCAGTGTGTTTGGCGCTTTTTAGCATGGATTTGTGGGGCTTCTCTCTCATGTTCTATTGTGGTCCCAGGGGTATGAAATAACTTGAATAAAATAGTAGCCTTGGGCTTCCCTGGTGGTGCAGTGGTTGAGAATCTGCCTGCCAATGCAGGGGACACGGGTTCGAGCCCTGGTCTGGGAAGATCCCACATGCCGCGGAGCAACTAGGCCCGTGAGCCACAACTACTGAGCTTGCGCATCTGGAGCTTGTGCCGCAACAAGAGAGGCCGCGACAGTGAGAGGCCCACGCACCGCGATGAAGAGTGGCCCCCGCTCGCTGCAACTAGAGGAAGCCCTCGCACACAAACGAAGACTCAACACAGCCAAAATAAATAAATAAATAAATAAATAGCGTTCCCTTTAAAAAAAAAAAATCGTAGCCTCATTACGTATTATGTGAGAAAGGTGTTATTATCCCTATGGTACAGAAATGGAAACTGAGGTTCAGAGATGTCCAATAACTTCCCTAACACCCTTCAACTTGAATGTCCCAAGCTGGCCCTGAACCCAAGGCTATGTGGATCCAAGCCCACACTGACTTCCGTGATTTAGATGATTCGGATAATTTCTATTTAATTAGCTCAGCCTAGCTGAGCAGTGACTTGCCGAGTTTGTGCCACCACACGCAAGGTCATTCAGCACCTTGTCCGTGTCCGTGATAACCCCACGGCATGGCCTGTGCTGTCTGTTCCTCTTAGATGTGACCCTGTTCTCCGCCTCCTCTCAAACTAAGCCAGCTGGTCCGTCTCCAGCCTTTGTTTACTTCCCCTCAGCTTCCTTGATCTTTCCCAAGGCTTCAGTGCTTCCTCTCCGCCTTCTGCTGTACCTCAGCTTTCTAGTCCTCGCTCCTAGCTGACTCCCAACAACTATCTTCTTCATCTGATTATTCTTAACTGAAATGAGTCTCATGTATATGAAGCAAAATTTTCATGGTTGCAAAAAAAGGCACCGTATTAGTCAGCACAAGTGACTGAACCCCAATTCAATCAGTTTTAGGGAATTAATTGGCTCAGGTACCTGGGAAGTCTGGGGGCGCTGCCTCCAGGCATGGCTGTATCAAGTGGCTCAAGCAATGACATGAAGAGTTGTCTATCTTTTGACTTGGTTTGACTTCTCTCAGATAGAATTTCTCCAATGTGGCAGCAAGAATGCCCTGGCATATCTAGGTTCCTATGATCCCTACCTCTCTTGATCTCAAGGCAAGAGAAAGAAACTCACCCCTACCCCACCCTCACCCCCAGCTCGCATACAAACCCCCATCATGATTTTGATTTACGCTGTTTGGGTTGCATAGCCATCCCTTTGGCAAAGGGGTGGGGACGTGTTTGACAGCCTCAGGGACACGACGCAAAATTGGTGTAATGTTACCCATTACCTTTACAAAGGAAAGCAGTAACTATCCACCTTGGTCCACGTAACAAACTTTCCCCGAGGAACATGCATGACAGCAGAGGGAACACGAGTTCTCCACTTAACCCCCATGATCACCACAGGCTGATTTGGGAAGACTTACCCCCCATTTCCAGTTGGCTTGGGATGGGAGGGGGCCCAGCCTTAGAGCCAGGCAGGCCAGGAGAGAACAGCCAGAGGCCACAGGCCTCAGTATCCGGAAGCCCCTCCCTCATCATAAATGTCCCAGTGACCAAGGGGCCTGCCCGAATCCCTGGAGAGGAGGGTGGAGAGTGCCCAGTTGCTCCTCCACTTCTTCCCCTCCCCGGGCGACCTCAGGGACAGTTTTCAATATGCATATTCCCAATGTCCTTCTTTTTTCTCCCAGATCTAAATGATGATGGTGATGGCGCTGCTAATGACAGTGATAGCATAATAATATAAAACTAAAGCTTACTGAACACCCAAGTACTGCTCAAGATGCTTAAGAGGCATTAACTCATCTAATCCCATCAACAAGTCTGTTTTACAGGTAAGAAACTGAGGCATAGAGAAATTAAGAAATTTGCCCAAGATCACAGAGCTAGCAAGTGGAGAGCTGGGCTTTGCACTCAAGCAGTCCCTTAACAGTTAATGAAAATGAATGTTAACTGAGCACTTGGTATGTCCCAAGTGCTTTATAAGGATTATCTTTAATTTTTACAGCAGTGCAACAATGCAGTGAATATTATCCTTACTTCACAGAAGAAGAGAGTGAGGTGTAGGAGGGATAACTAACTCGCTCAGTCCCCAAAGTCTACAGGGACCCACCCGGCTAAGTGGTCGGGAGCTGGTTCTGAACAGCAGAGAGATATATCTGAAGCTGCACTTCTGGAAAATGAATCTGGCAGCGGCGTAGAAGAGAGACTGTCTTTTCTCGGCTCAGTAGTACCAGCTGGAAGATCTGACCACAGAGCCAGCAAGGGGCAGAGCTGGGGTTAGAACCGCATGTGTCTGATTCCCGTGCCTGCGTTCAAATCCCCTCGGCCGAGTGGACTGAGGCTGCATAAACGCTTAGGCTCCACAGCCCTCGTCCCTCATCGTGGGTGCTCTTTTGCCTCATGGCCCTGCTGTGCTTCCTCTTGCTTTGAACCCTTCTATTGGCCCATCTCAGCAGCAGACAGCTCCTCTGAGTCGAATATGCTCAGAAAAGCCCAAATCCGCCACCAGTTGGAGCTGGTAAGGCTGCAGTACTTCCTGTTGAATTGGGTCCTGGGGGCAGAAACTGCAATGTCATTTATACCCAAAGCTCTTTATTCGTGGGGCTTTACAAAACACAGAAGGCTGAGTCCTGTCTCATGGAGCCAACAGACCACAGACGTACATAAAATAACAGAGAAGGATAATAAAGTCTCTCCCCTCTCCTTACACCATAACTTCCATTCTGCCTGAACAGCCCCCGCCGCTGCCCCTTTTGTTTCTTTCATTACCTTCCTCCGAGCAGGCTTATTACTGACATAGACGCCTAATTAACACATCAGGTTTCCCCTTTTCCAAAAAGTCTCGGAAATTTGCCTGTTCCATGATGCTGTTCACGCGAAGCCCCCCCTGCCGTCTTTATTTGTTCTGCTTTTCGTCCTGGCTTGTATCATTTGTTTCTCTGTATTGAAAGCTTGTCAGCTCATGGAACCTGGCAAGTATTAATTAGGAGGATGGTCCAGCACACGTCGCAGCTTGATGGAAAGCAAGCCTGAGTGGGGAACTGGGCAGAGAATCAGAAATAAGCGGAAGCAAGCAGGAGTGGGAGACGGCTTAAGACCATGACCCAATTTTCAGGCCCGGGGCGACCAACAGGCAGCCTTTTGTTTCTTTTTTTTTTATAACTTTATTTATTTTTGGCTGTGTTGGGTCTTCGTGGCTGCGCACGGGCTTTCTCTAGTTGCGGTGAGCGGGGGCTACTCTTCATTGCGGTGCGCGGGCTTCTCATTGTGGTTTCTCTTGTTGCAGAGCACAGGCTCTAGGAACACGGGCTTCAGTAGTTGTGGCTCGCAGGCTCAGTAGTTGTGGCGCATGGGCTTAGTTGCTCCGTGGCACATGGGATCTTCCCAGACCAGGGCTCGAATCCTTGTCCCCTGCATTGGCAGGCAGACTCTTAACCGCTGCGCCACCAGGGAAGTCCCAACAGTCAGCTTTTTGTGCCATGATTCTTTACTTGGGCTAAGCCAGTCTTCAGCTTGTGCCATTAAAGCTCATATCGGGTCTCGCTTCTGTGCCTCCACCCAGTTTGTTTCCCTCTGCCAGGATGCTCTTCCTTCTGTCTTCCACCTCTCTGAATTCCACTGATTTACAAGGCCAAGATGAAGCCCCATCTCTTCCAAGAATCTTTCCATGATTCCTCCAATCCTAATTAACCTCCATTTTCATGACACTCTTACAGTATTTGTATCACAGAATCTAGCCCTTGACTATGTAGTCTTCTCAAAGAGAACTGTCTCAGCCTCTCCTTCCCTCAGTCTGGAGAGAAAGAAAAAAAGGGTTCCTCCAGACACAGGTTGAATAAGAAAGAGGCTTGTTAGGTGTTTTGGGTCAGACATACCCCCAGAGCAGTCCTGCAGCCACCACAACGAGGGCAGCAGGAGAAGAGCTCGGCAGGCACCTAAGATTAAACAGCAGCTACGAAGGGGAATCACCAGCCATTGTTCAAAAAGTATGACCAAGTATACACACCTCCGCGGCTGCCAGCTGCAAAGGGTTGCCCACCAGTGAGAGAAGCAGCTCAACTGAAAACCAGCTTCTGCAATTTGAAGTGTCTGCCCTTAGAATTTTGGACTCATCTGAAATACCTATTCCTTGTCCTGTACACAGGTTTTAATACATGTGATGAACTATTGGGGGGTCTCTCTGATCCCCTCAAAACTCTTTTTCCATTTCTGGATGCCCTACCCTTGGCTTCTACGTTTGCATCCAAAGGCCAGCACCAGTGACTCTCTTCAGAAGACTGGAATTTAGATTCTCCTGGGGGGCCCTTGGTCGATGACTGACTGGTACCCAACATGAAAGCCCAGCTCTCTGCCCAGAGTTGAGATCAAGTCTGCGGTGTAACTTATACTCCACGGCCGTCCCAGGGTCAGGCTGAGGCTCGGACTTGCCTGCAGTGGCTCCCTGGCTTGGCTTCTTTGTGTTCTCTGTCCTGCCTGTCTGTCCTCCCACTCCCACCCCATCCTCTCTGATTTTCCCCAGGGAGCAACTCCTTTAAAAATTCCTTGCACATGAATCTTCATTTCCGAGTCTGTTTCTGGGAGAACCTGACCTAGGATAATACGTACGGTGTGTTTTTTCTTTGGTCATTGGCAGTCATACACCCCACCCCACCCTGCCAGTTCCACATCTTTGAGTGATGATTGTCATTCTCTTTGAAGTAGCCCTCCAGGACCCAACTCCAAGTAAGTTTCGCCACAGAGCCCATATTTCACGTTACATCATTGCAAACGTGCCCTCCAACCCAGTAAAAATCCACCCAGTCACTCCTAGGTGATGTGATAGCAGATACGCAGTCAGAAACTGATTTTTACTTATTCCATTTAGAAGATAAAATGTATCTTATTTTTTCTTCTTGGACTTTCCCCATTTAAAATAATTTCTATGTAATACATTTAAGGACATCAATGTACTAAAATGTTTTGTCTGTGAAAGAGAGGAACCATTAGGACCAAAAGGAGTCACGGAGCTTGTATATATAATTAAGACAATGATGGTTACTTTCGATCCTGGGTAAAGGTTTCGTTTCACTTTTATATCCCAAAGTTTGCAAAGATAACCAATTAAATGTCATCTCTCATTGTCCTAGAAAACAGTAATACCTTCCCCCTCTGTGACTTTGGATGCTGTCAATGGAGTCACTGATAGATTTCATCCCTCTTTCTAGATCCAGCATTCCTGATATTGTGCCTCAGCACATTGTGCTTCAGCACCCCTGGCCCTGCCCTAAACTCTTCTGATAAGCTACCAACGAAGCAAAGGAAACATTTACCTTTCTGTTCTTGGTCACAATCACTAGACTCTTCCTAACTTCATTAAAATCTATCCCTAAAACCCCACCAGCATGTTGTCACCTTTGTTGCAGGTGTGCATGTTCACTTCCTACCTCTCCAAGCCCAAGGCCAAGTCTTGTAGTTCTGTGTTCCCCTATTTTGCTCGGCACGGGTCCAAAGTCACACCTGCCAAACGCATCAATCTCATGGGAATTGAAAGTCTATCAAGCCAGGCAAATAGGGTCTGTACAAGATTCAACCTATTCATGGGTCCAGGCAACTTTGCAAGCTAGAGCCTCAACTGGCAGCTGCAATGTACTATTCTACAATATAATTTCTCACACTCCTTTAGCCACCTGCTGGAAGGTGCACTTGGTTTTCTTTCTAGCTCTATCGTTCTACAACTTGATCCCTTTTTCTGCCTCCCTGAGATATTTAAGTCCTCCTGAACTCAAGGATTTCAGTACTTCAGATTTCTAAGAAAGGCAGTTTATTAGGAAACCTGTGTTTACTCAAGTATGTGGCAAGTCCCACTTGGCCAGCAAGCTAAATGTGATTCCTTGGAATTTTCTTCCAAGCATGGACTCCGGGGAGCTAAATGTAACATTTAGTCATCAATAGGATAACTTAGGTTCATTCTTTCTACTTAACTTCTAAGAAGGGATTGGAGTTCACGCTGGTATTCTCTAGAAAATGGAACTACCTTCCCACCCTGTAGAGGTATGTTATTATTGAAAGAGCCACCTATTTCCTGCGCTGGCTTCCTCTATGCTTTGGGACTTAGGCACAGTGCCTCTTCAGACGTGCTGACTCTTTATGGCTTCGACAATGTAATAGTGGATAAATGCCGTTGGCCGTTTACCATTTGGGATTCAACTCCACGTCTGGATCTTGTTATGCAGGCGTTTTCAGAGCATTACAGCTCAGCTGTGAAAGCACTCTGGCTTAAAGCGAAAATGCAGTAGAACCTTGCTAATCTAACAGCTTAATCACACTTACCACCCCTTCACAGCAAGGACTTAATAGTAAGACTCAAAGAGAGGCCCCATGTCTTCAGAATGCACAGGAACACATTCTCCTGATGACTGTGTTATCATAAATAATCTCCAACTTTGCTTATTGAGGCAAATGAGACATTACTTTACCGCTGTGCTATCCTTTTAATGCAGCCTTCAAGGATAGCTTCAAAATGCTGGAGAACTTGACTGAGATATTCTGGCTAATGCCTTGAATTCTATCCTTCAGTACCAAGACTCTGTGAAAAGGTATTGTGATCCTGGGCCATTTGGTGTCTTCAGGTGCCTGAAGACAATCTTTAGAGGAATGTTCTAAACAAGGAATGTTTGGATTTAGATATGGAAATTCACACATATATAATTCTAATTATTTGGCCAGAGTAGGTTAGTCCATTTTCTCTCCCTGTGGTGGGGAGGGACGCTTTCCTATTCATATTGAAGTTGTTTCCAGTTATCTCTAAACGATTTCCATGGCATATACTAGATAAATTTGTTTGCTATTTACCATCTCGCCATTCATAAAACAGAGAGTGTGTTTCCAAAAGAAGAGAGACTGAAAAAGTGACCTATTGTTATTTTTGAAATCTAACTGATCTCACCTAAATTCTACTATCTCTAACCGGGAAATTACAGTTGAAAGTTTCTGTGTGTGTGTGTGTGTCCAAAATCATTATACTCTTCTATATGAGGAAGTTTTTTACAGATTCCAGAAGGCAGCCCTCAGTAACAAAGTTTAATGGAGATACAAGAGGGAAAAGTTGATGGCTCATGTTTACAAGTTCCCATGAAAATGAGTACCAATCTATCCAACGAATATGTTTTCTACTGAGTATAGTGCTTGAATCTGAGTACAACATAAATACCTTGTACAGACGGATATGGCCATTTTAGTGACTTAAAATGTCTTGATGGTTTGGGTTATAATCCAGTGTCATGCAGGCTTCCCGTACATGGGGCTTTAGAATGCCCAGTCTCTGGTTATTTCAGAATAGGGTCTAGGTATGTGACTTGCTTTGTGGAGATCCCTTATTTTTTGGCAACAGGTTGCTCAAGACTTCCAAAGTAATTGGTATTCTCTCTTGTTACTTCATCTATTCTAGAGATGACATTTGTCAAAGATGGAAAAGACACCTCAGAGTTTTGCCCTGACTCAAGTTGTCCCAAGTGATGCCAATTTAACATCACTCCTTATAAATAAATTACTACAGACCCAATCAGAAGAACCAAAGTTTTTCTTCAAGAAAAGGGTATTTTTCCATATATGCAAATTGAGCCAGATATTTCTCTTGTCAGAAACTCAGCATCATTGCATGTGGCAGGAGAAACCTCAGCAGTAATCCAGTATTCCAAAGAATTCTTAGCTGATAACTTAACCTCTGAGGGAAGGAATTCCTAGGAAATCAGTGGAGAGTAACCGCTGAGGTCCGCATCTCAACTTTTCTGGGTTTCATGATCAGTATGATCTTTCCAAGTGAATTCTTGGGAGTCTACAGAAAATCTGTTGCAAATTTAAAAATAATCCTTTACAAACATATGTGAAATTATGTCCCTGCCTTGCTCAAAACATTCCCCTGACTTCCCATGACATTCGGAAGAAAATTCAGTCTTCACCATGCCTCCAGGTTTCCTCATGGCTGGCCTCTGCTTGAACCTGTGGCATCCTTGCCCTCCCTCATGGGCTCCGGTCACCGTGGCCTCCTTGATATTCCAGCCTCCAGCCTCGAGCCTGTGCACTCACCGTCCCCCTGCCAGAAGCGCTCTTCCCCCAGATGACTCACCCTACACCTGTGACTTGTTCCCTCATTTGGTCTCTGCTCAGATGTCTCCCCTCCTCAGAGAGGACCTCCCTGAACCCCCATTATGGGCTGAATTGTGTCCTCCCAGAATTCATATTGAAGCCCTAGCCCTCAGCATCTCAGAATGTGATTATATTCACCAATAAGGCCTTTAAAGAGGTGATTAAGTTAAAAAGGGTTTGTAAGGGTGGCCCTAATTCAATATGACTGGCGTCCTAATAAGAATAAGAGATTAGCACAGACAAAGACACACAGAGATGACCAAGTGAACACACAGTGAGAAGATGGCCATCTGTAAGCCAAGGAGAGAGGCCTCAGAAGAAACCAAAACTGCTGGCACCTTGACCTTGGACTTCTAACCTCTAGAAATGTGAAAAAACACATTTCTGTTGTTTAAGCCACTCTATCTGTGATATTGTGTTATGGCCGCCAAGCTAATACACTCCCCCAATCTAAGGGCCCTTCCCTGACTACTCTCCCCCATTCTGTGGTTTACATCTCTTCCTAGCCCTTGAGAGTACGAACTTATTTATTTATTTATTTAATTTCATTTTGTTTCATTTCATTTTTTTCTTTTCCATTATGGTTTATCACAGGGTATTGAATATAGTTCCCTGTGCTATACAGTAGGACCTTGTTGTTGATACTTTTTAAAATTGAGATTTAATTGACATATAATATTATATCAGTTTCAGGTGTACAATGTAATGATTTGAGATATATATATATATATATATATATATATATATATACTGTGAAATGATCACCATAACAAGTCTAGTTAACATTCACCATCGCACATAGTTACAATTTTTTTCTTGTGCTGAGAACTTTTAAGGTCTATTTACTTTCTTAGCAACTTTCACATGTACAATACAGTATTACTAACTACAGTCACCGTGCAGTATGTTTCATCCCCAGGACTTATTTATTTTATAACTGGAAGTTTGTACCTTTTGACCACCTTCACACATGGTAGGTGTTCAGTAAATATTTGCTTAATGAATTAATAAATATATTAAATAATGCACAGTAGTCTAGCTCTACAATAACTCTACTAGGAGCTTTGAGCCATGTATAAATACAGATATTAAGGTCTTGTGTTTCAATCAAATGAACCAACTTATTCCCTAAATGTATAGAAACCTGGATTGAAGTGGTTATAATCCTGGCAGGCACCTCGAAAATGACATTGAAATGAACCTAAGAACTAGAAAGGTACTAAGTGGAAGCTGTGAATATGATATCAAATTCAAGAACATAAAATGGTTTTTCTTTCTGCTTTCTGGTCATTATACTATATTTGGAATAGTTAGGAAAAAACACACAACAAAGAAGCTAATGTTCTAAAAGGCAGAGATACTTGAAAGTCTTTGAACACCTCACCAGAAATAATTTAACCCAATAAGATTAAAATTCCAGATCAAAGGTAGCAAAAATACAGAAAGGGAAGAAAGACAGTTGTAAGACCTCCCATTCCCACACACGTTTACCACCACGCCAATGATTAGTAGACGTGGGGTTCCCATAGCAAATAATTTCCATTTCCACCACCTGTAAGGAATAAGCATTACATCAATTCTCTCGGAAACATAGCTGGTTTCCATCACTCATGATCTGATTGGTCTAGGAACAGATAAACAATAGAGAAAAAATAATGATACACAAGGATGAATCTTTACCATCATATAATCAATCAGCAAACATGTATTGACTACCTGCTACTATTTGAAATTCTATCCATGGTGTCATAGGAAAATCCAACATTATATTCAAAAGCTTCATGTGATTTATGTAGTCAAGCAAACCTACATTAAATGGATATTAAGCCCCTCGCAGGAATGTAAGCCAGGGCCATGACACTGATTCACCTCTGTATTTCAAGATCCTTACACCTAGCTAGGGCTGCATTAATATTTGTTGAATGAATAAATGAATATCAAAATAGAAGTAAAAATATGGCAGTGGCTCAGTTTCTTGAGTGATCCATGAGTCATGAATTCAAAACTGTTAGAATCTTTAGAAGGACTTTGGTCAGCAAGCTTTGTAGGGAAAAAACAGGCTACTGGACGTCCAATCCAAAGATAAAGATTCCCTACACTCAACCTCGTGGTCAAATATCATCCAGTGTCTAGCACTGACTGCTTTACTGGCAGCGGCAACAAATGTCTGTTATTTTGGTCTGTCCTTCATGGACTCCCTCCTTCTTTGAATACCGACATCTCAGTTTGCCTTTCTCACTCTTGATCCACACAGTTTAGGTGGAGCCAAACCCTCTCCCCACCCAACGAAGATGGGCAATTGGCTCAGGTCAGGCCAAGCCAAGGCTGCCTTTCACTTGACCACAGTGATTGGTTTAGGGATATTAGGTGACTCAAGACAGGTCCACAAGACTCAAGGCCAAATTCATGCTGGGACTTTAGAGGGAAAAGCCCTGTCTTTTTACCAAACTCTAGACTTTATTTATTTATTTATCTTCGTTTCTGCGCGCCAGCTTTCTCAAGTTGCGGTGATCGGGGGCTACTCTTCGTTGTGGTGCGCGGGCTTCCCAATGCTGTGGCTTCTCTTGCTGCGGAGCATGGGCTCTAGGCACGCGGGCTTCAGTAGCTGTGGCGCACAGGCATAGTTGCTCCGCGGCATGTGGGATCTTCCCGGACCAGGGCTCGAACCCGTGTCCCCTGCATTGGCAGGCGGATTCTTAACCACTGCGCCAACAGGGAAGTCCCAAACTCTAGACTTTTAGATGTAGGCCTGATGCTAGTCAGTTTAACCACGTTAGCAGAGAGGTAGGCAACTCTAGAGGTGGAGAAAATGTGTGTGTGTGTGTGTGCATGCATGGGCGCTCGTGCCTGGGTTCGCACATGCGTGGGCATGGTGGGGGGAGAGGGAAAGAGAAAGAGAGAGAGAGAGCATGCACGAGAGAGCACGCGAGCCACCATTTAGTCACTTGGATACAGCCGTGCCTGAAGTTGGATACACACCACCGATAAATTCCCATAGTGCTTCAGCAAATTTGAGTTGGTTTCCCAGGCTTTCTAGCAAAATAACTTGAATAACACAACAACACAGAGCAAGCCTCAAACTAGTCTGCTTCTCAGTGGAACATCCCATGGTGAAAGTAGTTGTCAAGAAAAAGGAATACAGTAGACTGTTTAGTCCCTTGAAAGTTTGTTGTTCTCTCCGTCTGGACTCGAGGCTTCTGTCGCAACCATGCTTCGCCAGATCATCATTCAGGCCAAGAGGCATCCCAGCTTGATCCCCATCTTCATATTTACTGGAGTGGGAGGTACTGGAGCAGCACTGTATGTCTTGCGCCTGGCATTGTTCAATCCAGATGTCAGTTGGAACAGAAAGAATAACCCAGAACCCTGGAACAAACTGGGTCCCAATGATCAGTACAAGTTCTACTCAGTGAATGTAGATTACAGCAAACTGAAGAAAGAAGGTCCAGACTTCTAAATGAAATGTTTCACTATAGAACTGCTTAGAATGAAGTTCTTCCAGAAGCCACCTGCGCAATTTTCCACTTAACCAGGAAATATTTCCCCTCTAAATGCACGAAATCATGTTGGTGTATTGTGCTGGGGTTTACACGGATTAATAAATAGTCTGAAACTTGAAAAAAAACAAAAGAAAAAGGACTACAAATTTATGGACAAGCATGGAACTGGGAAAGTTACCTCCCCTCTCTGTGCCCAAGTTTCTGCATCTGTGAAATGGGGATAATAATAAAACCTCCCTCGTGGCATTACTGTGATTAAATAAGTCAATAGGAGCAGTGTTATATGAAAGTATCCCAAATGTTGGTACGATTGGTACTATTATTAGTTATTGTTACTATTATTGTTATTTCCGTCGTAAAAATGATTATATCAATGCGAGAGTTCTATTGCTCTATGTGAAGGCTCTACTTTGGAGTCACATTTGAATTGTTACCAAGTTGAATTAACTACCCATAGGGTCTATTATTGGATAAATTGAGCATTTATTCAATCATTCAGAAAGGAAATCCCGGCCAAAAAAAAAAAAGAAAGAAAGAATTACAAAGGGACTTCCCTGGCGGTCCAGTGGTTAAGACTCTGCACTTCCAGTGTAGGGGGAGCGGGTTCAATCCCTGGTCGGGGAACTAAGATCCCACATGCTGCGGGGCCCCCCAAAAAAGGAAATCCACATCCAAGTCTGGGATCTGGCCTGACTCCTGAATCCACAGGGAGCACCCATGGACAAATAGGAGACCCCTGGGGGACAGGGTCCTTATCACTACAAGAGCCTGTAAGGACCAGGCGGCCTGTGGCTCCATCTGCACCTGTGGAACCAGGCAAATTTCCCTTCTCTGTGGAATCCAGTAGGGAAACGAGTATTTTTAAGGGAACGGAGGGAAAAGGATAATGGTAGCTTTAGCTTGAATCTGAGGCTGCTGTAAGAGAGAATAACAGTGTTGGTAATTTCTCCTTCCTGTTTAAGCACTTTGGTGAAGTGCCTTCCCCTAAATTAAACTGGGAAGTAAGAAAAAACTAGTTCACATGCCAGCATACAGACCCACAGGCCCACTTGGCTACAGATTTCTAGCACACGGGAGTTGTCTTAGAGGAGAACTGGGGAACTGGGCCAGACTGCAATAGCAGAATTTCCCTCCGCTGCAGAAAAAAAGAAAAAAGAAAAAGAAAATGAACTTCAGTCATCTCAGTCAAAAATGTACTGAGGTTTTCTTCCCACATCCTTTATCTCTCTCCTCAGTCTCTTCTTCCTCCTTCTCCTCCTCCTCCTCTTTTTAAGAAAAACTGTGGTAACATATACATATAAAATTTACCATATTAATCATGTTAAAGTGTGCAGTTCAGTGGCACTGAGTACTTTCACATTGTGCAACCGTCCGCACCATGCATCTCCAGAACTTTCTCATCATCCCATCCTGAAACTCTGTCGACGTTAAACACCAGCTCTCCATTTCCCCTTCTCCTAGCCTCTGGTATCCACTATTCTACTTTCTGTTTCTATGAATTTGACTGCTCTAGGTCTCTGATATGAGTGGAATCACACTGTATCTGTAGTTTTGTAACTGGATTATTTCACCTAGCTTAATGTTTTCAATGTTCATGTTGTGGCATGAGTCTGAATTTCCTTCTTTTTTAAGACTGGATAATGTTCCATTGTATGTACCACATTTTGTTTATCCATTTATCTGTTGACGGACACTTACGTCGCTTCCACCTTTTGACTCTTGTGAATAATGCTCCTATGAACTTGGGTGTACAAATATACATGTTCCAGTACCTGATTTCAATTCTTTTGGCTATATGCCCAGAAGTGGAATTGCTAGATCATGGGGTAAATCTACGTTTAATTATTTGAGGAACCATCACACTGTTTTCCTTAGCAGTTATACTGTTTTCTATTCCCACTAGCTATGCACCATGGTTCAATTTCTCCACTTCTTCACCAGTATTTGTTATTTTCTGTTTTTCTTTTTGTAAAAAATAATGGCTGTATTAATGGGTGTGAAGTAGTATCTCATTATGGTTTTGATTTGCATTTCCCTAGTGATCAGTGATGTTGAGCATCTTTTCATGTGTTTAGTGACTTTTTGTATATCTTCTTTGATGGAATGTCTATATATTCAAGTCCTTTGCTCATTTTTTAATTGAGTTATTTGGTATTTTATTGTTGAGTTGTAAGAGTTCTTTATATATTTTGAATATGAATCCCTTATCAGATATATGATTCACAAGTATTTTATCCTGTTTCCTGGGTTGGCTTTTCACTCTGTTGATAATGTCCTTTCACGCACAGAAGTTTTAAATTTTGACGTAGACCAAATTTATCTATTTTTAATTTTGTTACCTATGCTTTAGGTGTCATATCCACAAAATCATCACCAAATCCAATGTCATGAAGTTTTTTCTTTAGGTTTTCTTTGAAGAGTTTTATACCTTTGACTCATGTTTAGGTTTCTGATCCATTTTGAGTTAATTTCTGTATATGGTGTAAGGTCCAACTTCATTTTTTGGCATGTGAATATCCAGTTTTCCTGTCACCATTTGTGGGAAAAAAAAAAAAAACCCACAATGTTTAGTTTTGAAAACACTCATAACTGTGAGGTGTAAAATCTTTTCTGTTCTTTTAGTGTTTGCTTTGTGTATATGAAGCTCTGTGAATAGGTATATACACATGTAGAACTGTTATTTTTTTTAATGAATGATCCTTTATCATTGTGAATTGTTCCTCTTTTTCTCTGGTTATATTTTTTATCCTGAAGTTCACCTTGTCTGATATTAATACAGCCACTCAGCTTTCTTATTATTAATGTTTGTATAGTATATCTTTTTCCATTCCTTTATATTTAAATTAGATCTCTTGTAGGCAATGTTCGATTAGGTTTTACTTTCTTATCCAGTTTGACTTTTAAAGTATTTTTATTTAATGTAGTTTGTGATATGGTTGGATTTAAGTCCAACCTTACTATTTTATCTTCTACTTGGTTATTTGTATTTTTTTCCTCTTTTCATGCTATCTTTTGGATTATTTTTAGATTCTATTTTCTCTCTATTGGCTTATTATCAATATCTACTTGCCTTATTTTTTTGATGGAGTATAGAGTTCACAATAAGCACCTTTAACATCACAGTCTACTCTCAAATCGTAATAGACCACTAATATGTACCCTAAGAACCACACAATAGCTGTACTTCCATTTCTCCCTTGGGGTCCTTTAAACAATTGTTGTCATTCATTTTACTTCTACATATATAATAACCCCCACAATACACTGTTATTATTTTTTTCCTTAAATGTTCCTTAAATGGTCAATTCTTTTTAAAAGAAAATTTTAAATTAGGGAGACATTTATTTTGTATTTATACACACATTCACCACTTCAGGGTTCTTTCCTTCATGTAGAGCCAAGCTTCCAACTGGTATCATTTTTCCTTCAGCCTGAAAAGTTTCCTTTAACATTTCTTATGGTGTAGGTCTCCTGGATAAAAAGCCTTGTTTTGCTTTCATTTTGAAGATTATTTTTTCTAGATATAGTATTCTACTTTACCCTTTTTTTTCCCCTTCCAGCTCTATAAGAACACATTTTCCTTGTCTTTTAGCTTGCATTGTTCCTGACAAGAAGTCTGTGAGCATTCTCGTCTTTGCTCTGTATATGTAATATGTCTCTTTTTCTGCTCCTTTTTTTTTTTTTTTATAATGTTTTTTTTTTTTTAATTTTTTTATAGCTACTTTATTTATTTATTTTATTATTTATTTTTGGCTGTGTTGGGTCTTCGGTTCGTGCGAGGGCTTTCTCTAGTTGCGGCAAGCGGGGGCCACTCTTCATCGCGGTGCGCGGGCCTCTCACTGTCGCGGCCCCTCCCGTTGCGGGGCACAGGCTCCAGACGCGCAGGCTCAGTAGTTGTGGCTCACGGGCCCAGCTGCTCCGTGGCATGTGGGATCCTCCCAGACCAGGGCTCGAACCCGTGTCCCCTGCACTAGCAGGCAGACCCTCAACCACTGCGCCACCAGGGAAGCCCCTCTGCTCCTTTTAATAACTTTTTTTATCACTGGTTTTCAGTAACTTGATAATGATGTATTGTGATGTGTTTTTATTTGTATATTTTCTGCTTGGGATTCATTGAGCCTCTTGAATCTGTACATTTATAGTTTTCATTAAACTTGGGAAAATTTTGGCCATTATTTCTTCAAATAGCATTTCTGTCCCCCCTTTTCTGGTACTCCCATTTTATATATGTTAGACCACTTAATCTTGTTCCACAGGTCACTAAAGCTCTTTTCATTTTTTTCAGACTCTTTTTCTTCTCTGTGTTTCAGCCTAGATAGTTTCTTTTGCAATTTCTTCAAGTTCACTGATCTTTTTTTCTACAGTGTCCAATCTCTTGTAAAACTTGTCCAGTGAATTTTTCACTTCATTTGGTTCCATTGAAATTCCATTCATTTCTTTTTTTATAGTTTATATTTCTCTCCTCAGTATGATCATGTTTTCCTCTGATTTCTTAAACATATTAATATGAGCTATTTTAAAGTTTTTGTTTGATGATTCCATTATTGCTATCATTTCTGGGTCTGTTTCTTTTGATTAATTTTTCTCCTGATTATGAATCATACTGTCTTGCTTCTTTGAATGTTTAGTAACTTTTGACTGTGATTTAAAATTTTTTTAAAATTAATTAATTAGTTTATTTACTTTTGGCTGCATTGGGTCTTCACTACAGCACACAGGCTTTCTTTAGTTGCGGCGAGCGGTGGCTACTCATCGTTGTGGTGCACGGGCTTCTCATTGCGGTGCCTTCTCTTGTTGCAGAGCACGGGCTCTAGGCACAGGCTTCAGTAGTTGTGGCTTGAGGGCTTCAGTAGTTGTGGCTCACAGGCTTCAGTAGTTGTGGCTCATGGGCTTTAGTAGTTGTGGCTCGAGGGGTCTAGAGCGCAGGCTCAGTAGTTGTGGCTCAGGGGCTTTGTTGCTTCGCAGCATGTGGGATCTTCCTGGACCAGGGCTTGAACCCGTGTCCCCTGCATTGGCAGGTAGATTCTTAACCACTGCACCACCAGGGAAGCCCCTTGATGTAATTTTAAACTTCACATTGTTTTGTGTCTGGCTTTCATTGTCTTTCTTTAGAGTATTGATGTTTATATTGGCAAGCATTAATTTACTTATGGACTAGCTTAATTTTTTTTATTTTCAAGCTTTGTTAGGTCGAATCTAGAACATCCATTGTTTTAGGGCTAATTTATCTCTACTACTACTATGGCCTAACTGTTCTGAGGTCTCTAGTAAATGCCTCAGCAGTTGTAATAAGCAAAATAATGGCCTCCCCAAATGTCCACATCCTAATTCCTGGAACCTGGGAATAATTAAGTTAAATGACAAAGGGGAAACAGGGTTTAAGAATTAAGTTTTGCTAATCAGCTGACTTTAAATTAGGGAGATTATCCTGGATTATCTAGGTGGGCTCAAGGGTCTTTAAAAGCTGAAGAGGTGTAAGTCACTTCCTCTCCCAGACCCCCAGATTCCCGTTCTGTTCCCCAGAAAAAAAAAAAAAAAAAAGCTGAAGAGGGAGGCAGAAGAGAGAACCAGAGAGACAGAGTGTGAGAAGGACGCAGCTCAGTGTTGTTGACTTTGAAGACAGAGGAAAGGGGCCATGAGTCAAAAAAAAGTGGGTGGTTCCTAGGAGGGAAAAAATGCAAAGAAACAGATTCTTCCCCAGATCCTCCGGAAAGGAATGCATCATACCCGCATTTGGGTTTTACCCCAGTGAGATCTGTGTCAGACTTCTGTTCTACAGAACTGTAAGTTAATAAATTTGTGTTGTTTTAAACCACTACATTGAGGGTAATTTGTTACAGCAGCCATAGAAAACCAAGGCAGTGGTCAGTGAGATTTCTCCACACTGACTGGGTGGAACTCAATTGTCTTCCAGATAATTGTGAACGCTGAGAATGTTTCTGTTTATGGCTCCCTCATGGTTCTTTCACCTTGTTTTGTTTCCCTTCCCTCAGGGATTATAGTCCTGCTGTCCAACATCTGAAAATAATTGTATCATATATTTTGTCCAGTTGTCTAGTTGTTTATGGCAGGAAGGGAACAAATAGTACTGGTTATTCCAACATGGCTAGAGGCAGAATATAATGTGTGCAACTTTGCATATTGAGAAACAAATTTATATAGCATGACTTTTTTTTTAACATCTTTATTGGAGTATAATTGCTTTACAATGGTATGTTAGTTTCTGCTTTATAACAAAGTGAATCAGCTATACATATGTTCCCATATCTCTTCCCTCTTGCGTCTCCCTCCCTCCCACCTTCCCTAGCCAACCCCTCTAGGTGGTCACAAAGCACGGAGCTGATCTCCCTGTGCTATGCGGCTGCTTCCCACTAGCTATCTATTTTACATTTGGTAGTGTATATATGTCCATGTCACTCTCTCACTTCGTCCCAGCTTACCCTTCCCCCTTCCAGTGTCCTCAAGTCCATTCTCTAGCTCTGCGTCTTTATTCCTGTCCTGCCCCTAGGTTCTTCAGAACCTTTTTTTTTAGATTCCATATATATGTGTTAGCATACGGTATTTGTTTTTCTCTTTCTGACTTACTTCACCCTGTATGACCATCTCTAGGTCCATCCACATCTCTGCAAATAGCACTATTTTGTTCCTTTTTATAGCTGAGTATTATTCCACTGTATATATTACCACATCTTCTTTATCCATTCCTCTGTCAATGGACATTTAGGCTGCTTCCACGTCCTGGCTATCGTAAATAGGTGCATGCATCCTTTGGAATTCTGAGCAAACCCCAAATTTAAAAGATGAACCACAATAGTTTACTCCTTGCATGTGTAACAGTTTGACATTGCTTCCTCCACACAGTCATTCAGGGACCCAGGATGCTAGGTCTCCCCAGTGCAAGGTGGAACATTGTAACAACAATACAGAGAATTCCTAACGAAAGGAATCATCATAGTTCCCATTCATCGAGTGCTTCCTGAGTGCCAGGCACTGTACTGAGACTCACCCTTCCGTCCTCACAACAACACTTTGTGAAGAAGCCAGGGCTTGGAAAGGCTCACGCCCAATTTTGCCCAACCACAAGCCAGGTTCTTAATCATTCCACTCTACATCAGCTTTGTGATGTATGCTGATGTTGCACTCCTGAGAAGTGACAGTTAATTCAAAAACATGTAGAGCAAAAATGAATTTTCTCACCAGAAATGAAGGGAAAGAAATGCAAGAGAAATGCTCTAGTAGACTGCAAAAGATTCCAGTCATGTAAATGTTTTTGCTATATTGCATTAATATGAACAGTAAATAAGCAGTTTATGGGGAAAGTTGAATATATTAAAATTTATTCATGGAATAAAATAGCCACCAAGAAAAAAATAGCCACTGACTAATGGAGCACTGGCCAATATAGCCTGCAAATGTGAGTATGCAAGCCTCCATTTTCTACATTATGAGAATTTTAATGTGTGAAGTCTCTCATCACATTACTAGTGTTCCCAGCCAAACAATCCTGTTACTCCTGGTGGCCCTGCTTACATTTTTTCTTAGCGTTTTCATCAGAGAGAAGCATACAGCCGAAGCCTATGACAATACTAATTAATAATAATAATAGTCAAGAGCAAACACTCACGGAGCACTATGAGCAGACACTATTCTAAACACATGCATTGATATTTGGTCAAACATTATTCTGGATGTTTCTAAGAGGGTGTTTTTGGATGAGATTTACATTTAAAGCAGTGGACTTTGAGCAAAGCAGATTGCCCTCAATAATGCTGAGTGGGCCTCATCCAATCAGTTGAAGGCCTGAAAAGAACGAAAAGCTAACCTCTCTCTAAGCAAGAAGAAATTCTACCAGCAGGCTGCCTGTGGACTCCATCTGCAGCATTGGCTCTTCCTGGTTCACTTACAGACTGCCTTTGGATTTGAAGTGCAACTCTTTCCTGTGTCTCTGGCCTGTTGGCCTCCCCCATCAGATTCTGGACTTGCCAACCCTCCACAATCACATAAGTCAGTTGCTTAAAATAAATCTCTTTCTACATATGTATCACATCCTACTGGTTCTGTTTATCTGGAGAACCCCAACTAATACACTTGCCTAAGGTTATATACCCAGTAAATGGCAGAACTGGCTTTCAATCCTGCAGTCTGGTGCCGAAATCCGTACTCTTGATGGGAACTGTCCTGTTAGCCCTTGTCAGTGCAGCTGGTAACCTCTATTCTTATGGTAGTAGGTTTTTCCCACTTCTTCAAATTAAATGACCATATTGGTTAAGATAATGCAAATTGCCTAAGAAGCTAGCTGCCATAATAAACAAACCCCAAATTTCAGAGGCCAACCACAATAGACATTTACTTCTTACATCTATCTGTAGCCATTTGACAGGGGCCATCCTGGTTGCTAGGTGACCTTCCTTCACACACTCATTCAAGGGACCCAGCTGCTTGAGGCTCTGCCATTTTCAACACGTAGGTTCCAAGGTCACCCTGGGGCTTGACTCCACTCCAGCTAGCCAGAAGGGGAAAGGAACATGGTAGATCATGCATGAGAATTTTTATAATCACTATTGCTAAGGAATTTTTTGTTAAAACAATTTGGCAAGCAGTTTAAATTGTGTTATTCTGAAATTATTTTATGTGCACGTGTGTTGCTCATTCGTTGTTCATTTTAAAGAATGTAATTCTTTAAGATGACATTTAAAAGCACATTTTAGGGCTTCCCTGGTGGCGCAGTGGTTGAGAGTCTGCCTGCCGATGCAGGGGACACGGGTTCGAGCCCTGGTCTGGGAAGATCCCACATGCCGCGGAGCAACTGGGCCCGTGAGCCACAATTGCTGAGCCTGCGTATCTGGAGCCTGTGCTCCGCAGCAAGAGAGGCCGCGATAGTGAGAGGCCCGCGCACCGCGATGAAGAGTGGCCCCCGCTTGCCGCAACTAGAGAAAGCCCTCCCACAGAAATGAAGACCCAACACAGCCATAAATAAAATAATTAATTAATTAATTATTTTTTAAAAAAGCACATTTTAAAGTTGCTCATTTTGCTTTCATTTTATTTCAAAATCCTTAAATTAACAGGGTGTAAAGTGAGAGGCAGGTGTATTTCTTAATGAATCAACCAAATTGACTAGAAGGGTTGTTTATATTAGAGGATATTATGAGAGAAGGTTGGAGGTAAAGTTGGGACAAGATTATGGAGGGCCTTGAATGCCAGGCTTAAGTGGCTTGGACTTTTTCCTTTGAGAGATCTCAAATTCTTGTTCCTTCTCGTCTGAACTAACAGCCTTTATTCTCTACACTAACTAATCATAGGTGATGTTCACCAGCACACTTGAGTGTGATAATATTTAACTCATCATTTGTTTTTCATTGCCTCTCCTCCCTCCACACCCATTGCCTGGATAAACTCTATGCATCTCAAGGGCAGGACCATGACTTACACTCTTATTAATGCTGCACAAGCCTAGCAGAGCATCTCATATGTGAAGTTAAGGACTACATTCTGTTGAAATTCAAGAGATGTCCCTACACCTTCAAATACCCCACAAATTGGTGAATGTAACTATGCATATAATTTTCTCCCAAAATGCAATATATTCTAACTGAAAAATATGAATGATGTCTTGAGGCTTCTAATGACTTTATAAACTACCATGTTCTGGTTGGGGTTCTCACCAAAATGACTTACCCAATTATGCTCCCTGGCTTGGGGATTGCATCCTTTAACTGTTTTCACATCATAAAGCCAAGCTGCCATCACATTTGGCATTCTGTTCTTTGAAATGTCTATTATTAGGTGGGGAATCTCTATTTCTCAGGCCTCTTTATTTTCCTTTCACTCCTATCACTAAGACTAGCAGTCAGCTGATATTTTTTAGCACTTTTTTGGGGGAACAAAGCATTTAAAAAAGATTACATCAAAAATTCATTGCATAAGGAATGACTAGTAGAGAACAAAATCTTATTTGTGCTGGTAGTCAGCTAGGATCACTCACTAGCTGAGAAACTCGCTCCCACCCACGAGCCTGGGACTCAAATTCATGGCTCAGCAAAATTATAAATGACCATACATCATGGATCTGGGATTTGCAAATAATCAAAACCATGTGTGCTGACTCTAGAGATGGTAAGTATCTAGGATATAATAGTAAACGTGACAATAGCATTGATACCACTAGTTACCAAGCTGTGTGACTGTGTGTGTGTCAAACTGGATATATGTCTGTATGAATACATTTGCATACAAACGTGAGTGTGGGCATGTGTGTATTTTCAAGTTCTTCATTGCTACGTAACAAGCTACCTCAAACAGTGGCTTGAAACAATAACCATCATTTCTTCTCTCACTCAGTTCTGGGACTGACTGAGCTCAGCTGGGTGATTCTCACTTGGAGTGGCTCCACGGCTGCAGTCGGCTTGTGAGTGGAGCTGGAATCATCTCAAAGACCTCTTCACACACATGTCTGGGGCTTGGACTGGGAGCACCCAAAAGAGCTGGGAGCTAGGGCTGGAAGATAGGCAGCTCCTTGGGCATCTCTATTTCTATTTGGTTTCTCCATGTGGTCATTCTAGTATGGTGGCCTCAGTGTAGCTGGACTTTTACATGGCAGCTCAGAACTCCAAAAGCATGGGTTCAAGGAGAGAGAGACAGAGACGGAAACAGAAACAGAGAGAAACTCTAGCAAGATGGGTGCTATGCTCTTACAAAATCCCATGCACATAATCATGTACGTCTTATTGCCTTTGCCACCTTCCATTGATTAGGAGCTTGTCACAAGCCCCACCCACACTTGTGGGAGGGGAGTGACACAAAGGTATGAATACCAGGAGGGAGGGATCATGGGGTCCCCCTAAAGGCTGT
Source organism: Balaenoptera borealis (assembly GCF_965194805.1). Taxonomy (NCBI): domain Eukaryota; kingdom Metazoa; phylum Chordata; class Mammalia; order Artiodactyla; family Balaenopteridae; genus Balaenoptera; species Balaenoptera borealis. The sequence goes on along the minus strand of NC_138866.1, from coordinate 14,111,350 downwards.
CTGCCACATGTAATGAAATTAAGCAGTGTGTTCCAAATCACATAGCTAGTAAGCCCCACAAATAGGATTTGACCCCCGGCGGTCTGACTCCGGAGTCCCCATTCTCAATTATCATACTAGAGGGACACTTGGTGTGAGTGCATATTTTCAATTGTCATCATCCTCTTTTTAAATGAATACATTCTCCTGTGCATCCTCAGTTAGTAAGAAACTAAGCTGACAGAATCATGCTCCTGAGTCTGCAAAGTTGAAGACCAGCCCCCAGGACATGGTAACTTCATGCAGGTAATGCCACACCCATCAATAAGGCTTCCTTGGTGGCACCTGCTCCATGCTGATACCTTCAGGTCATAATTATATACCTAATATATTTGTATAAACAGAGAAAGAGAGCTTGTCAGAAGACCATACATTTCCTTGGAACATCTTCAGGCCAGATGGCACGTGGGCAGGAACAAACGGGTAATGTTGCAATGGAAGCAACTGGGGGAAAGTCCTGTAGATGCTGGGACTTCAGCCTTGGGAAAAACTCCAGCAGCAGCTGATTCTCTACCATACAACGGGCTGAAAAAAACACATCTCTGTAAAAATAAAGAAAAGCCTAACCGAGTGCAGCTGCCATCCTTCCAATAATTAGATTCGGAGGATTATGCTGAGATGAATGGAAGATATCATATGGTCACTGCTAGAAATATTTGCCATCTTTGTCTAACTGCACTACCAGATACTAGACTTCTTAGCGGACCCACATATGTTTGTTTTTAATTAAAATGTGCTGAATGAACCGTTAGCTACACTGAAATAATGAAGAAAAGCAACACAAGACAAATCGGCTAATTGACAACTCCAAACATTCTATTTTATACCCTTCAGTTATGTTAATGGAGAGTTCCAATATGTTCTAGTTGAAATAATAATTACACAGCGCAGTTACATAATAACCTAAGAGGTAGATAAAAATGTTATAAATAACTACAGCAGCAAAACCCACAAATGGGTCAAAGGATCACAAATTCATTTACTCAGTCTTTATTCCAACAAGTACATGCTGAGTGTATATTGCTTATTATGTGTCAGGCTCTCATAGGTTAATGCTTATGATGAAATATTCCTAGTGTTTTCAAATACACATTTTTGTTTAAGCCAGCACGTTCTGTGAGTATCGAGGTGCTATGCAGGGTACCTCTCCAACCACATGATGAAACAAAACAGCAAGCAACTCTTGAAAAGGAGAGACCATAATTTTAAGACATTTCAAAAGCTAGTTTATATGAAGGCAGAGAATCTGGCCAAGATCTTGACAAATTACATTTTATTCAGTGCACAACAAACTAGCACAGCTGCCTGAAGGAAAATGTGTCCTGGGATAGTGTACACAGAGCAAGGCCAAAGGGCAGCCATATTCCAAGTAGACCGTAAACAGGGGATTGATTGGAAGCCTTTCCAAAGATCATGGCAGAATTTCAGCTGTGCGATAACCAGAATTCTGGCCAAAATTGGGAGTGATGGAAACCGTCACATATCATTGGATATTTTGTAGAGATTAATCCCTTGGCTGGGTCGTCTCTGATGAATGAAGGAGAATAATTCAGAGTCAGTCACAGAACACTCTTGCTCTTAACTGGAGGGGCAGGATATCAATGAGGTAAATTAACTCCAGGGCATTTAGAGTTTATTTACAACTAAACTGCAAAGCCTCCATCTCATCCATATTCAATCAGAGAAAATTGTGGCTCATCCAAGGCAAGACATGAGCCAAATTTGGGGCGAGGCGAAGGGTGACATCATCTGAAAGGGCTGGAAATGAAGTGCAAATTTGAATATCATCTGTATATAAGTGATAATTAAAGCTGTGAGACGCAATGTGCGCCAACAGAGAAAGTCAATACAAATGAGGAAAAGAGTGTCCCAAGGTACATGGTACTTCTGAAATGGAGATTTTTAAAAAAATAAGGTAGTGGGGACAAGATTTTCTTTCCTCTTGAATGATCTCAAGACAAATACAGGTCACTCGTGAGAAAGACACTCATCTTCTTGCAGAGAGTCACTCAATCACTTGATAAAGTAGAGGAGTTTTCCTGTAAGATTTACATTCCAAGGAAATAAGTTACTTCATTTAGTTTAAGGAAGACCATTCTCTCTCCCCAAATAGATCATTTGGGTAAATAATAACAATGAGAATCACCCATTCAAGCTGACATTTGCTTGTCCTTTTCAAGTTCAGTATTATATTTGGGCAGGAAACACAAGTTGCTTTATCTGGGTGTTAGGTGATTTCATTCATGCAATGAAGAAATAGTTTCTCTTTTCCTAGCTCTGTCTGAACACTGTAACAGTAGCATAACTAAAGGAAATGAAACATGAGTCAAATGAAATGGAGACTAGTTCATAAGGAATTATTCATTACGAAAATGGCAGCTTTTGCCCTAATCATCCCTCTAGAGATCTATGACTTAGGGCTCTCTTTTTCCCTCTCTCTCTCTTTTTTTTTTGGACTACCAGCTCTCCAGGTCATAGTATCTTCCAAACAACCTGTTCCTCAGTAGCACGGGCTGAGTGTGGAGTGACCCTCACCCTGAGTAATGGGTGTTATGGGATGAATTGCATCCCCCCACAATTCCTGTGTTGAAGTCCTAACTCCCAGTACCTCAGAACATGACTGTGCCTGAAGACAGGGTCTTTAAAGAGGTAATTAACTAAAATGAGGTCATCAGGGTGGGCTGTAATCCAATATATGACTGGTATCCTTATAAGAAGAGGAAATTTGGACACAGACACGCACATAGGGATGACCATGTGAAGACACAACAGGGAGAAGGCGGCCGTCTACAAGCCAAGGAGAGAGGCCTCAGAGGAAACCAACCCTGCCGACACCTTGACTTCAGACTTCTAGTCTCCAGAGTTGTGAGAAAATACATTTCTGCTGTTTAAGCCTCCCCAGACCATGGTACTTTGTTATGGCAGCCTGAGCTCACCAATACAATGGGACAAAAGAAGTAGGGCCAAGGATACGACGTATTTTCCATGGAAGATCCTTACCCTGAACCTTTTCTCTCATTCTAATAGACCTACCTCATAGATTTGTTTGTTCTGTCATCATAAGCAACAACAAAAACAAAATTTATTTTACTTCTCTGAGCTTGAGTCTCCTCATTTCAAAACTGGGATGAAAAGTCTTGAATTATTGCTCTGGAAGTAGATTTTCTTTTTTTTTTTTTTTTATACATTTACTTACTTATTTATTTTTGGCTGCATTGGGTCTTTGTTGCTGTGCGCAGGTTTTCTCTAGTTGCGGCGAGCGGGGGCTACTCTTCGTTGCAGTGTGCAGGCTTCTCATTGCGGTGGCTTCTCTTGTTGCGGAGCATGGGTTCTAAGCACGCGGGCTTCAGTAGTTGTGGCGTGTAGGCTCAGTAGTTGTGGCTCATGGGCTTAGATGCTCTGCAGCATGTGGGATCTTCCCAGACCAGGGCTCGAACCCATGTCCCCTGCATTGGCAGGTGGATTCTTAACCACTGTGCCACCAGGGAAGTCCCCTAGATTTTCAACAAATTAACACGAACCTGTTTCTTTCCCCTCTTCCATTCCCTATGTAGTAATAAAATACTATGGCTTCCCAAATATTTTTTTCATCAAAATATCCTATTAAGGTTTGAATTTAGTCTGGTTTAATCACTCACTATGTGACTTTGGACAAGTTACTGAAACTTACTGTTCCTCATAACCTGCTTCACAAGGTTATGAAAATGAAAATTCAAGTGACAATTATTTAAGCCTTCTAGCAGAGTGCCTGGAACATGGTAGGAGTTCCGTGAAGGTTGCTTTCCTCCCTCTAAAAGCATGAGCCTGTTATCCACCAGCGGAGAAATGTTTATTGCATTTGATATTATACTTGTTTTATTTATTTATGCCTCTCTTCACTCTAAAAGGAATTTATCACTTCAGGAAAATATCTCCAGGATAAATTAGTCTTCATAAGGGAAAAATAGTATGGGGTGGTAGACAAGGCCATGGACCACCTTCTTATAATGAACTCAAAAGGAAGTTCAGAGGGCTGATCCCTAAAGCATCCTGTAGTTTCATGACCTCAAAATGCAGTGGGAAGGAGTAACGCTTTGCTAGGGAGGTAGAGGTGAAATGAAGTCCTGCTTTGCAGCTCCTTTATGGTTGGACTTCACCCCAAAATAAATGTAAAGTATCTTTAGGAATGGATGAGTTGGTCTTCCCTTTTGCTTTTTTAACCTCTTTAAAAATTTAAATATATAAAAACTACAAAGAATATAACAACCGAACTCCCATATTTTACTACCTAGAATTAGAAACCATTCACATCTCACCATATTTGCTTCCAATATTTTTTATTGTTTTTAATCGGGATAGAGTTGCTTTACAATGTTGTGCTAGTTTGTGCTGTACAGCAAAGTGAATCAGCTACATGTATACATATATCCCCTCTTTTTTGGATTTCCTTCCCATTTAGGTCTCCACAGAGCATTGAATAGAGTTCCCTGTGCTATACAGCAGGTTCTCATTCGTTATCTACTTTATACATATTAGTGTACATATGTCAATCCCTATCTCCCAGTTCATCCCACCCCCTTTTCCCCCCTTGGTGTCCATACATTTGTTCTCTATGTCCGCTTCCAATATTTTTTAAAGAAATAAAGTACTACATATAGCTAAAGGCACGTTTAGCCAACTGATATGGAAGCAACCTCCAGTGGATTTGAATTAATCCTTCCAGAACACTGAAATGTTTATACATATACAAAAGATATTTGTGTAGGTTTGTGTGTGTGTTTCATGCCCATAGTGGTGAGTGGTAGCATATGGTACATACTATTTTGCTAATCAACATAGATTTTGCAACTATTTTTCAACTCCACATTGTTTTCTGAGTTGAAGCTGCATTGTTAGATGTGTATCTCACCCATTCCTCATGGGGGCTGTTTTGTGGGATGGATTGTGTGCCCCCAAAATTCGTATGTTAAAGTCCTAACCCTCAGTGTCTCAGAATGTGACTATTTGGACATAGGGTCTTTAAAGAGATAATTAGGTTAAAATGGGGCCATTAGGGTGGGCCCTGATCTAATATGATTAGCCCTTATGGAAGAAGAGATTAGGACACAGACACACAGAAAGAAGACCATGTGAGAACACAGAGTGAATACAGCCATCTGTAAGCCAAGGAGAGAGGCCTCAGAAGAAACCAACCCTGCTGACACCTGGATCTCAGACTTCTAGGCTCCAGAATTGTGAGAAAATAGATTTCTACTTTCTGTTTAAGCCACCTGATCTGTGGTATTTTGTCATGGCAGCCCGAGCAAACTAATACAGGCAGCAAGTATTCCACAAAATAACAGCCTACAGTGTTTTTAGCCATTCCCCTAGTGGTGGACATGTAGATGGAAAAGCATAAATCCGCATCCTTGAACATGGCTCCTTGTGCAGGAGTATCTCTAGAGTAATACCTAGAAAGGAAATTGCTGGGTTATACAGGAGGCACATTTTCAAACTTTCAAGATGCTGTCAAATTGCTCTCTGAAGCATGTGTCAATTTACAGTCCCACTGACAGTGAATGAGAGGACCAGTTAATTCCCTCACATCTTAGCCAACATTTAATATCCTCAGACTTAAATATTTTGTGCCAATATGATTGGCAAAAAAAGTGTTTTCTTAATTGCACTTCCCTAATTATATATGAAGTTGACTATCTTTTCATACATGCATTGCCCATTCTTATTTCTTCTTCTATAAATTCTCAGTTCATATCCTTTGCATGTTTTCACTTTGGGTTGTATGTCTTTTTCTACCTGACTTGTGGGAATTATATACATTTTAGATAATAATCCTCTGTCTGCTATATAAATCCAGTTTATAAACTGTTTTATAAATCCTTCTCCCAGGCTACCACTTGTCTTTTAATCTTGTTCATGGTGCTATTTTGACAAAAGTTTTCTAATTAGGTGTAATCAGGTGTACCTCTATTTATAGTTTGTCTTTTTTGTGTCATCTAAAAAAAAAAAAAAAAACCTTTCCTCTCCAAAATTCATAATTTATTTTCTCACAATTCTGGTTTTTTCTTATGTTTTCTTCTAATAGTTCTAGAGCATTTTCACCATGTTTAGATCTTCAGTACATCTTTAATTTATTTCTGTGATTGGGATAGGTAAGACTTTCTAATTATTTCCCCTGTGAGAGTCAACTGTCCCAACACCATCTACTGAAATAGCAGATACTTACTCTAAAAAAAAATCTCAGTAAAGCACCCACAGACCGTCTCATTTTAAGTAGTGTAATTTTCTGATAACTCCTCCAAAATGTATTAGGAGGAAAATGTGCCCCTAGGTAAGTAAATAAGCTGACCTAAATGGGTATTTGGATATGAGCCAAGCAAATGCTAGAAGTTGTCTGCCAAAAGTGGTTTTGATGTTGGAAGGGTTGATGTCAAGCCCTTCTTCCTGACAGTCACTGCATAGTGGGACCAGGTGTCTCTCTGAGGCCATTCTGAGTGTGTAATGATTAAACCATCAGTGGCATTTAGAAGGCTTGTCCTTCCATTGTCCCTGGCAAGGGGATGTGCCTCCTGCCCACCAGAGCAGTGACCCCTGCATGGAAACCTCTGGAAGGACACGCTGAAGCCAGCTACAGTATTGTCTCTGGAGATGGGGGATGCGTGTTTGCGGGGAGGCTGATTTTTTGACTGAATTCCCGCCTTTTTCTTTTGGACCATATGCGTGTATTACCCACTCAAAATAAGAATTTCTTTTTAAAGCCAAAAAAGAAAAAAAGGCAATATGTCACTAAGACACTAAGTAAAACCAGGAGAAAACATCCCTGTGCTATTCTGTCTAAAAAAAAGAAACATAGGTTGATAAGAATTTTGGAGGGAAGTAATTCAAATAGAAATTACACTTCACCTTAATTATTTGAATAATTTAGACCATTGGTCTTCAGATACTTCTTAGCCACAAAAAACTTTGCTCAAACTAGACCTTTCTCAGGACTTCCTTGGTGGTCCAGTGGTTACGAGTCCGCCTTCCAGTGCAGGGGATGCGGGTTTGATCCCTAGTTGGGGAACTAAGATCCCACATTCCGTGGGGCAACTAAGCCTGTGTGCCGCAACTAGAGAGCCCGTGTGCTACAACTACAGAACCCACACACCACAACTAGAGAGAAGCCCACCTGCCGCAAAGAAGACCCGACCCAGCCAAAAAACAAAAAAAAAAACAAAAAAAAACAACTAGACCTTTCTCAGAAGACCAACATATAAAATCGATGAAAATAAAGCAGTCTTGTTTAAAATGAGGATCCCCACTGAGGGTCTTTGAGGGGGCTCTGTGGGACCACCCCCCCACCCCAGCCAGGGCTCTTTAAGAGTACACTGAAGGGCTTCCCTGGTGGCGCAGTGGTTGAGAATCTGCCTGCCAATGCAGGAGACACAGGTTCGAGCCCTGGTCTGGGAAGATCCCACATGCCGCGGAGGAACTGGGCCTGTGGGCCACAACTACTGAGCCTGCACGTCTGGAGCCTGTGCTCCGCAACAAGAGAGGCCGCGATAGTGAGAGGCTCGCGCACCGCAATGAAGAGTGGCCCCCGCTCGCCGCAACTAGAGAAAGCCCTGGCACAGAAACGAAGACCCAACACAGCTAAAAATAAATAAATAAATTTATAAAAAAAAAAAAAGAGTACACTGAAAAGCCTTCTTTAAAGTCAAGGCATTTGAGAATTAGAGATAAGTTATATAATTCTCTTTTTCACTTTCTTCATGTAGTAATTCTATTTCATCTCTGAAATTCACAGTGTTATGTGTTCGTAATTCTGTAAACATTTCTTGAGTACATCTACTGTTTTCCAGGCCCTGGGATAGGCACCCAGGAAGAGGAGGTGGCATGGAGATGGTGAGGCCTGAGAAAAAATTTGAAGTGTGAGGAGGAGACAGCTGAAAGTCAGGGAGGGCATGCCAGCCCCAGGAGACTGCAGGGGAAAGCAGCAAGGAAGCAGGCTGGCAGATTAGAGGCGTGGCGGGGCGGCACAGTGTGGGGAGATGCACAGGGCATTTGTTGGTGGTGGCAGGTGCTGAAACTGGAGAGGCGGGGAGGACTGAGTTACTATGTGCCTGGTGGACCTTTCTAAGTTTGGACTTGGAAGGCCATGAGGAAGCGATTGAAGGGTTTTAAGCAGGAGATTGACACAGTCATATTTGTGCTTTGGAAGGATCACTCTGGCCCAAGTGAGCATTGAAAGGGCACGTGATTAAGGCAGGGAGACTGGGTAGGAGATTGTTGCAGATATCCAGTGAAGAGATGCTGTTGGACTGACCTGAAGCCGAGCTACAGAGATGAAACAGAAGGGGGCTGACTAAGACAAGATGAGCTGGATGGTGTACAGAGGAGGAAAACAGAAGTGTCTAGAGGATTCCTGGAGTTTGTGTTTGTATAACCGAAATGGGTTGGACAACCACTGCCATTCAACACAGCAAGAAAGATGGGAGAAAGGATGATGAGTTCCAATGGGGGCAGGTCTTGTTTGAAGTACCTGTGAGATATCAAAGTGGAGATGCCCAGTAGGCAATCAGATATCCGGTCCTGAAGTTCAGAGGAGAGATGTGGGATGGAGGGAACGATTTGGGAGTCACCCTGAGCACGATGATAATGGTGGGTCAAGAAGGTAGTTAAAATCCTTGAGACACTGGAAACAGTACAGAGAGTAGAGTCCCAAGAAGGCAGGGGAAGAGGACCCTAGGAAGTAGACTGAGTTGGCTCAGCAGAGAGGAAGAGAATCAGGGAGAGTGGGGTTCAAAGAAACAAGGGAGAAAGTTTTGAGATAAGGAGGATTTAATGAGGAGGTTCAAATGCTGTGCTGAGAAGAAGAAATGAAAGAATTGTGATGATGAGAGAAGTGTGAGCTGCTGTGAGGTGAACGTGCTTCATTATTCTGGGGGGCCACACACAGAATGACCGGGTAGAGGATTATCAACTCTAACCGCACAGTAGAAACACCTGGGGACTTTTTTTGAAAATAATAAATCCTGGGTCATAGATTTCATTGGTCTGAGGTGGAGCCTGGGCCAGAATACATTTTTAAAGCTCCACAAGAGAGCCTGGTGTGTGGTCACGGTTGGGAACCACTGTCCCAGTTATGCCCTATTTGAGCCACAAAGGATTGAAACAGGCTCCGCTGGGAGAGGTCAGATGACTTTCACATTGATCCGTGCTGTTGGGATGCACAGGAAATGGAGTCCAGCCAATTACAATGCATCTGTGTGGACCCATGTCTTTTTGGTAGGGACGGGTCCTGAAATTGGGGGAATACCAAAGATGAATCCTCCATTGCTGGTGAAGGGAATTTCGCTGGCTTTCCCAGAATGTAAGAGATCTGTCCCCAAATGAGGCCAAGTTTATACCCACCAAACGTCTTTCTGGTTAATAATTAAGCTTTACCTGGTAATTTAAAAATTACACATATTTTTCAAAATTTGAAAGGAATGCATATATAAGGATAAAAAAAATACTACAGCAGTAACGTTCTTTCCCCTCAGATCATCTCTACCCACAACTACAACCCAAAGCCAACCACTGGACCATTTCTGTTTATGTGTCTGGTGGTTACCCCATAACTGTAAATAATATGCTTACCTCTCTCTTTCCTAATTTATCAATACTGTACCTTACTTATCAACAACAGCAGGTGAAAGTTTACTTACTCTGCTTTTACTGCCCCTTCTCCCTTCCAAAGTTTGGTAGTCTCAGTATTATTTTTAATTCTTTTTTGGGTTACTTTTATAAAAGTATACTTTAATGTACTTAAAATTCTATTTCTCATTCCATGAACTTGACACAGTATTTCTTAACTCCACACAGTGTGAGATGAAGATACCAGCTCCCCCGCTTTCCTCTTTCAACTTCTGTCAGTTTGATCTATGCATTTCCATTGTTCTGATTGACAGCATTACATTCTGTTCTGTAACCATAAGTCCTCTCTGCTTGGTCTGCCGGTTAATTCTGAGTTGAAAACCAAAAAACTGCATTTAAATTATTTTGAGTAGGGCTTCCCTGGTGGCGCAGTGGTTAAGAATCCGCCTGCCAATGCAAGGGACACGGGTTCAAGCCCTGGTTTGGGAAGATCCCATGTGCTGCAGAGCAACTAAGCCCGTGCACCACAACTACTGAGCCTGCGCTCTAGAGCCCGCAAGCCACAACTACTGAGCCCACGTTTCACAACTACTGAAGCACGCGCACCTAGAGCCCGTGCTCCACAACAAGAGAAGCCACTGCAATGTGAAGCCCGCGCAACGCAACGAAGAGTAGCCCCCACTCGCCGCAACTAGAGAAAGCCCGTGCACAGCAACAAAGACCCAATGCAGCCAAAAATAACTTTAAAAACCAAATTATTTTGAGTAGGTAGATGCTGTTCCCTGGAGAGACAAGGACTGTGTCGGCACCACATTTCTTCTTTTTGGGTCCAGTGTCACAACTCTTGGGTGACTTAGGGAGAGTGTTCCCAGTAGCTTGGTCTGATTCTCTTTCATTACACTCCATCAATGACTCAAAATCATGGTTCATTTTAGTTTGCCTCTTTTTGGATCATGCTTTTCTTGTATCTCTTTTCCTAGACTTCTCTTTTTTCTTGTTGAGAAAAGAAACATATTCTGTCTTCATCATGTCACAAACATTTCTGGCATCTTACTCATCCCATCTCTGGAAGAAGAATAATTGAATGCCTTCAATTTTTCTTCTTACAGAGAGATTTCTTGGAGCCCAATTACTTCCTGTTTCAACTTGAACCTGGGAAAAGGGGTGTTAGAGATAAAGAACACAAATATTTTGATCACTGCAAAAGGATGGTCTCACTGTAAACAAATCAATTTGCTGTGTATTCATTAGTCTTGTCTGAATTTAGTTAGTGTGACCTTGTCATGGAGATGCCAATTATCTATGGACACATAAAGAAAATTCAGGTTCTGGGTCTCAGAGATTAAGTATCTGACCCTGAAGGTAGTCACTCAGCCACCCCAAGAGTCTCACCACAATCAGCCAAAATCCTTCAGTGCATTTGTAGTGGATGCTGTGATGTGTTGCCAAGACACCCAAAGGACTAAGGCACTCAGCCCCTTACCTCAATTCAAGACATCTCTGAAGGGCCATCCCGCGTTCAGAGTTCCCCATGGGATGGGCTGAGGCCTCTTTTGCAACTGCTTTGAACTTCAGCTTCTTTTACTGTCCAATCTTTCCTTCACTCTCTTACAGGTGTTGTTCCCACAAGTGCTCCCCAATAAATATCTGTCTCGAAGTCTGCTTTCTGAGGAACCGTACCTACAATCCTACTTTTCTCTCATACATAAACAAACAATAATATAAACAACAAATATAAACAAACAAACAAGGAAGTTAATTTCTTACGGGGATATTGGGTTATTATGGGAGGGGGTTGTTTTCTAGGCAGGAGATGGGATGAGGGGTGGGATTCAGTTTCAGGAGAGGTAGGAGGGGCTGGGATCCAGGACATCAAGGGATGGGAACAGGAACTAAGCTTCATCAGAGACAGGAAGGGAGGACAGTGGGGCGCTGAAGATGTTTAAGGGGATTGGAATGGGGGAGCAAGTTGAGGACGTGGTAATGATGGCTGTGACTCTGAATTTGCTTGAGGAGAAGAGCACTCTATCTCTAACTTCAGTTTTTCCTCCTGTTATACCTGTACCTAGAGACCCTGACCGGAGGTGGAGTGGGGGTGGGGAGATGGGATGGGCGTGGACCTGAACTCCTCCCCCATGATGGTGCCCTGTCTAGATACTGTCAATGCCCTCCCTCAGGAGTCTGGTCCCTCTCTTTGCCGTGCCCTCCATCTCTCCAGACATAGGCCAGGGCCCTCTTTGGATGAAAGAGATCCCCCATTAGATCCCATCAGGGTCCTCTTTGGATGGAAGAGATATACCCACATCCCAGTACCAAGCCATGGATGGGACTTTCAGTATCACTTCCTGCCTGGACCATTGCCTCACCTCCCCCCACCTCCCCATTAAATTGTTCAAATTGTACTTGAACTTGACATGCTTATCAGCTTCCCACCAGTGATGAGGGTGAACAAAATCTTTTCCTCCTCACAAAGACTGATCTGGTAAAAACGAAATTCTGAGGGAATCCATATTTTTTTCATTCAAAATGAGAACTTGAATCCCAAGGGGAAACGTGCAGCCTTGTAGCTTAGATCACCAGCTTTGAGAGGGGAGGAACCTCTCAGCTCAGAGAACACACACCACGGTCTCCGTCCCACCTCCCGCCAGCTGGGTGACTTGGGCCAATACTTACTGTCTCTGACCCTCAGTTTCCACATCTGTAAAACTGTCATAAGAACAGCAGCTACCACGCGAAGCTTGGAAAAATTTTATGGAAAATTAAATGAGACAACCACGAAGATCTGCTGGCATACTGCCTAGCATGTGGTAAGCACAAAGTAAATATTACCTATGATTGTGATTATGATTACTGAATTTTAAATATCAGTAGATTGGCACTGATTTTTAGTTGCTAAAATGCTACTACCCGGGCCTTTGTGAGAAGTAGCTGTACAGAGTCAGCTTTCTGTTTTATTCTGATATGTTGTCTAATCCCTTGTTTCTCCTTCCCCTTCGAGGTTCCAGTTGTGGAGGTCCCAGTATGCCTTAAATCCGAGGAGGTGTCACGTGTAAATCAAAATCAAGTCTGTTTCTCTTTGGTAAATACTTACACTGCCCCACGCAAATGCCTGCCTACTCTATGCGGCAGATTCATCTTTTCAAACTGTCAACACGGAGATTGCTCTGTCAGCCCACACACATCCATGGCGTGGATGTCACATCTTGGGTGGTACTCAAAGGCCTGATCAGGTGGAGAACTTGTCCTTTGGGGACAAGGTTGCATTCTCCCTCTACCTGCTCTTTCTTTCCTACACATGGATTTCTTTCTGTCATCTTATTTTCTCTTTGTCATTTTTGCTTTCTTTTTCTACACAAGTGTGTGTGTGTTTACATATTAAATAAGTAACATCTGCTTAATTTAGAAAACACAGAAAAGCAAAGAGACGGGGGAAAGTGTAATCCCACCACCTTGGGTGTGTACCCTTCCAGAACACCTAGACATGCATACAATTTTTGTTTCCATGAAAATAAAATCATATAGGCTAGACCAATGGTTCTCCAACAGGGAGATTTCTGTCCTCCTCTCAGAGGACATTTAGCAACATCTGGAGACATTTCGGTTGTCAAAACTGAGGCAAGTGGTGCTACTGGCATCTAGGGTAGAGGCCAGGGATGCCGCTACACATCCTACAACGCACAGGACAGTCCCACAGCAACTGACTGTCTAGCCCCAAAGGTCAAGAGGGCCAAGGTTAAGGAACACTGGTCTGGACCAGGGTTCGGCAGATTAAAGCCCCTGCTGGTTAGTTGCCTGTTTTTATAAATAAACTTTTATTGGAACACAAGACATCTATCCATTTACATGTTTTCTCTGGCTGCTTTTGCCTTAAACAGCAGCTGCGTAGTTGTTACAGAGACTGTGTGGACTGCAAAGCCTAAAATAGATGTGAACCACACATGAAATTTTAAGTTTTTCTGGTACCCAGAGTTTTTTAAAGTACAAAGACAACTCAATAGCGAAAGAAACAACCTGACTAAAAAATGGACCAGGGATCTGAGTAGACATTTTTCCAAAGAAGACATAAAAATAACCAACAGGGACGTGAAAATGTGCTTGACGTTAATCATCAGGGAAATGCAAATCAAAACCACAATGAGATATCACCTCACACCTGTTAGGATAGCTATAATGAAAAAGCAAAGCTAAGTGTTGGTGAGGGTGTGGAGAAAAGGAAACCCTTGTGCCCTGTTAGTGGGCATGAAATTGATGCAGCCACTATGGAAAACAGTATGGAGGTTCCTCAAAAAGTTAAAAATAGAACTACCATATGATCCAGCAATCCCTCTTCTAAACTTATGTAATAGGAAATGAAATCATTGGTACTTCAAGGAGATATCTGTGCTCTCACGTTCATTGCAGCATTATTCACGATAGCCAAAATATGGAAGCAATCCAAATGTCCATTGACAGATGAATGGATAAAGAAATTGTAGTATATATAAACAATGGACTATTATCCAGCCTTAAAAAAATGAGACCTTGCCATTTGAAACAACATGGATGAACCTGGAAGACATTTTGCTAAGTGAAATAATCCAGACCCCAAAAGAAAAATACTGCACAATCTTATTTATATGAGGAATCTAAAAGAAGTCAAATACATAGATGCAGGGAGTAGAATGGTAGTTACCAAGGGTGGGGAGATGGGGGAAATGGGGAGATGTCGGTGAGAGGGTACAAAGTTGCAGTTGTGTAGGATGAATGAAGTTAGAGATCTAATGTACAGTATGATGACTATAGTTAATAATGCTGTATGTACTGTGTACTGGAAATTTGTTAAGAGAATAGATTTGTACTTTCATCACACAAAGAAATTATGTGAGGAGATGGATACGTTAATTAGCTTGACTGTAGTAATTTCACTCTGTATATGTATCAAAACATTATGTTGTATAGCTTAAACATATACAATTGTTCTTTTTAAAAATAAAAGTAAATAAATATTTAAAATGTACCAAGAGGCAGGTGAAATAAATTTGAATAGCATGTCCAAAATATTATCATTTCAACATTGCAATCAATGTAAAAATTATTAATGAGATTGTCTATATTCCTTTTTTTTCCATACTAAGCCTTTACTTACAGCACATCTCAATTCAGACTAGCCACATTTCAAGTGCTTATGTGGCTCGTGGCGACTGTACCAGACAACACAGGACTGCACTATTACAAGCTACACCATTTACTTAATATAAAGGTCCTTTCATGTCCATGCTACATTTTTATATCACTTTTAAATGGCTCAATTTACTTAAAAGATCCCCATCTTTTGGATATTTATATTGCTTCCTAGTTTCATAATTATAAACCATGCTGCCATCAACATTCTTACATTAAAACTTTATACCCCATCTTTAATTATTTCCTTAGGATAAATTCCCACATGTGGGTCAAAGAACACACATCTGTGCTCAAATTTTTAAGCCTTTTAAAATATATTGTTTAATAATAATACCTCTCCTGACAAGGTTGTTATGAGGATTAAGTGAGCTAGTACATGTAAACCAATTTCATTAATTCAGGTAAGGTTAATAAGACTTCAAATAGTAGTGCCTTGCACATAAAAGCATTCTATAAATGTCATCTATTATTATTACTAGTACTACGTCTGAATCCATCTCCAGCACTGTTATACTAATTTATACCCCAGTTAACAATGTCCACGAATGCCTGATTGCAGTGTTCTCTCTCCAATACAATTATATTTATAGCTCTTATAAGTTTCATATGCAAAAGTAGCTTCTTGTTATAGTTGGTTTAATCTGACTGTAGTTCATTAGTTTTCTTAGAATTAGTTTTTCTTGGATAGACCTGTCACAACCTCAGTCTATATCCATGTATCTACCGATACTATATAAAATAGTTCAACTATATAGATACACATATACACATATATCTAGTTGGACTATTTCATTGAACTGTGTAGGACAATAAATGACCATTTGTATCAGTCAGCTTTCATTTGGTTATGTTGTTGTAACAAACAACCCTAACATTTCAGGGGCTTACAACAACAAATATGTATTTCTCACTCTCATTCCATGTGAGAACCTGGGCTGAAAGAGCAGTGCCTATTGGGGTTATGCCTTTCTAATGGCAGACAGAGAAGAACAAATGATCAAGAGTAAGAGTGAAGTCTGCTATAACCTCTACCCTTACCTGTCACTCAATCTCTCCTGCTCGCATCTCATTTGGCCCATGACAAAGCAAGTCATGGCACCAAGCCCAATATCAAGGGGGTGGAGAAGTATGCTCCAACCATAAGACACACTGCAAGTCACATGGCAATGGGCGGGGATTGAAAGGGTGAGTAAATGATTGAGGACTAATATGATCCACCCCACCAGTCAAATCAATCCAGTAAAGTTAAACTGGTTATGTGGTTCCACCCACCTGAAGTCAGGAATCCTTCTTTAGGACTCACTATAGTCCCACAGGAGTGTTGTGGTCCCTGCCCCCTAAGGGGACAGATAACAGATGTTGAGCTGCTGAACTGCTTCCAAGGTGCTCTAAGGACAAACTGATCCAGAGGGACTAAGCTTAAAGCAAATATGGCTACATCTCCACTCCCTGCATGAAGGTACAATCAATGAAAAGAGCTTTGTACCTAAAGAAATCATTTCATCATCAAACAACTAGGAAATGATAAATCCCTGGATGCTCTTGCAGCCATCAAACAAACTAAAGTTACGTCGATTCTCTAGGAAAGACGGTATGGCAGTCTCCTTAGAACAGGGGAGAGTGGTGTTCATATCCTGGCTGCATCACCTGTATGATCAATAGTTGCTATCATCATCATCATCACCATCATCACTGCCACAACCACCACCTTTTAAGGTCCAGCCAGCTGCCATACTCCTGAAGCCAGCCAATAGCACCCCGGTTGGCCAAAGGGGCATCTCCATCCCAGATAACTGACCCCTGTCCTAAAGAAATGAGCCACAGGCTCTGGTTGCCTGATTAATTGGAAAATCACTAAGCTATTTGAAACTGCATTAAAATGTATTTGTAAAATCCTAACACTAGATAGTTTCGGAAATAATAAGTGTGTAGTAAAATTACAAGCCTATTCCACTGCAAACGTAAAAGAAAGCATTCCAGGAATATGAAAAACGAAAAGGAGAAATGCCTGTTTCCTACGGTAAGTCACTTCATATCTGAATCATTTATTTATATAACAAGCCCTTCTGGACTGATTAAGGGAACTGCCAATTACACTCACCATCCTTTCTTCAGGTTACAGAGAAGCACGACGTTTCTTCTTGCTTTACATGAGAGTGCCTGGGCTGGAGATGTGTGTCCTGGCAACCAGACTCTTCCCCATGTTTGTCCACCTCTGGAAGGATTCAGTGCTCAAAGGGAAGCACTTCTCATCCCGAACCAATGGCAGAGGAAAGAAAAACAACAGGATCCTTTCCATCCTACAGTGCTACTGAGCTTGCCTGAGCCTTTGAAAATGGTCAGAAAAGAAAGCACAGTATTTTCTTCTTTATGCATTTTTAAGCTCTAAGTCTTTCAAGGCCCAGTTCAAACTCCACCTCTGCTGTGAAGCCTTTCCAAATTCCCCCCAGTGAGCATGATTTTCCATCCTCTGAACCCCAACTTATATTTCCTGACTTTACCCCCTCTTCGGGGCTGTATTCACTCCTGGTAATGTTGGTTAACTTCTCAAGTAAACTGTTGCAGGTAGTGATTTTACAGATTCATTCCAATCTCCTTCTGGGGTTCAGAGCAATGAGTTCAGGGGTGAGCCTGTGATCCCAGCAGGACCATCCAGCATTTGTTCTGCATAATTAAAAACATATGTTGGAAGAGAGAAGCTCCTGTCTTCTCCTGGGTCATGAGCTATAAGGAGATTTTAAGCCTGGAATTTCTGAAGGCCATCTTCCCTGGACTTCTGCAGAAAGCCCAGACTGAGAGATGGAGAGCCCTAATGACATCGTTTGAACCCCTAGATCCAGCTATGCCTGAAATTCTTACCCCAGACTTCCCAATTACGTGAGCAAATATACTCGTTTTGCTGCTTCAGTGGATTTGAGTTGACTCTTATCTGCAACCTAAGTGACTAATCTGCTCACTCAGAACTCCTTAAGAAAAAGGATGCTTAAAGATTCTCTGGACCGCAAAGCCTCCAGAATCTTCCCATCTTGCTGCTCTGCTCTTGTCCTTGCGCGGTTGAAGCTGACTGCCCCCACCTCTGGGTTCCAGCTGGAAATGGGTAGAGCACGCGGAGGAGTGCACAGCCAGGGTCTGAAGGCCCGGCTCGGGAGCTGGCACAACTACCTCCCTCAGAGCCCTGTGGTCAGTACTTAACATCACAGCTACACCTGCAGGGGCCTCTGGGACATGTAGTCCATCCAGGCAGCTGTGTGTCCAGCCATGACTCTGTTCCTGAAGGAAAGGACAGATGTGGATGCACAACTCTCCATCTAAAGCACACCAGCTGTTTGCAGATTAAAACAGTTGAAATGCCAAGTCTCCTTGAAGTGCATGCAAGGTTGGGAGTGAGGTGGGGGAAAGCCGCATCCTAAGTGAAAAGTGCTGGTGAGCGGAGCTCCACAGGGTCCACCTCGGAGGTGCGTTACCAGGGCAACTGAGCTAAGCGGGAACTACATTTCCTAGCGTGCCGCTCCCCATGTGGCTCCGCGCCGCGCTTGGCCACGAGAGACGTGAGCGTGAGGTCCAGAAGATGGCGGTGAAGCAGCAGCCTTTGCACTCTGAAGGTCGGTGCAGGGCACCGCGCATTGCCGCAGCTCTTCTGCTGCTCCCCTGTTGCAGGGGGCAGCGGCCTGCAGCCTCTCAGCCAATGCCCAGCCTCCTCTTTCAGATTTTCCAAGTCCTCGGCCAAATGCAAGCCTAGCTGCACAGCACAGGGCGCCAGCAGCTTCCGTGGGTCACCCTGCATGGAGCTTGGACGCTGTGGGAGACAAACATGGGCTCCAGCCGGCCTTGCAGGTCCCAGCCTTTCTTTACCTTAACCTTGAGGTTTCTCAGCCTCAGCACTGATGCTGTTTTCAGCCAGATGATTCTTTGTTGTGTGGGGCTGTCCTGTGCATCGTGGGGTGTCCTGTGCACCCCTGGCCTCTACCCGCTAGATGCCGGTAGCGACACTCAACGGC
Organism: Balaenoptera borealis; assembly: GCF_965194805.1. Classification (NCBI taxonomy): domain Eukaryota; kingdom Metazoa; phylum Chordata; class Mammalia; order Artiodactyla; family Balaenopteridae; genus Balaenoptera; species Balaenoptera borealis. Next base: position 14,092,556 of record NC_138866.1, on the reverse strand, counting down.
AGTTGTGAGAACCCAAGCTGTCTCTAGGCTTTGCTGAATGTCTCCTGGGGGTCAAATCACCCCGGGGTTGAGACCACTGTCGTCATATCCATGTTTCCTTCCCAATTTCCGGCCTTGTGACCTACAGCAACTTCAGGCCCACTTTCACACGCAGAGGCGAATGACTCAGAGACTCCTTGAGACCTCGCCGCCAGCTCCCACGGTCACAGTGTAACCCCACAGTCAGTCCCTTATCTCGTGGTCCTCAGGGCTGTTCCGCTCAGGGCTGCATTATGACGTTCATGCGCCCCTTCCTCTATAAAAAATAAAAGATGATATGCAAAGGCTATTTTGGTATAAAAACAAATACTATGTAGGCTGGATTTATTATTAGATATTCATTTTTATACTCATTTTAACTAAAATTAGAGCTTTTGTGGGCCCCTGCAAGGAAGGGGGAGCCCTAAGCATTGTGTCTTTGATAGAGGAGTTGGCCCTGGGCCTGCTTCTTCCCCCGGAGCCTAACAGGTGCTCTCACTTCCCACAATTATCTTCTTTGTAATCAGAACAAAAACACATGCAGCAGTGATTTGCTTCTTTCAAGACCAGCTTGAGTTCAGGGGAGGAACTCCAAGTACTCGAGGCTGCAGTCAATGGGAGCAGGGCAAAATTGGGCGAAGGCCCTCCACGAGTCTGCCTCTTAGCCCACTAGCTGGACCAATAGAAATGACGGATGCGATTTAGGGAATTCGGGGCAAAAGATGAGTGTGAAATAAAACTCCCTTTTAAAAGCACATCAAGGAAAACACGTGTGTCTCAAGGTGAAATTGTAGACATGTGTTTGCTATGTATTTTCCATTAGATTGTTAATAATTGGATATAAATCATCCAGTGCAATCAGATGGACCAATCCCGGGGTGCCTTTCCCCACCAGTGACGGCTGTTTCTGATTAGCACGGAGCCCCCTGCCCTGACGAACAATGGTCTCTTCTCCGGCCCGTGGAGGACAGGAAATTAAGCCATCAGGCATCTTGCCTATTATTCTCACGCTATCCTCAAGCTGTAAATCCATCAAATATGAAAGGCAGAAATATAAATTGGGGCCAAGTAGGAGGAAGTTGGAGATGCAGTTTTATTCCACATGTCTCTCAGAAAGTTTGTCCACAAATGTTCAGTATTCACTCTGGAATTAAAATACCCGCTTTACAGCAGATGTTTTATAGACGGGCACCACTGTAGATGGTAAGAAGTTCGTATCAGAGCACCAAATATCTCCTTTAGCAAGAACTCTGCTTTTATCTATGGAAATATCAGGAAATCATTTTGAGTCGAACAACCAAAATAAAGGCAGTGGAGTTTGAGATAAATGTTAGGAAAATTGCGTAAAACATTATATCAAAACCCTTGGCACTGTCAAAAAGATTTCTGAATCCGATGAGTAGCTGAAGAAGAGAATTCAATTGCATTTTTTCACTTTGTCTGCCAATTTTATAGCACTTCATTTAAAATGGAATCTCTAAAGAATCTATTCAAATTAGCTTTACAGTTTTCCCCCAAAGAATCTGCTTTAAAATAAATTGAATTGGAGCATGTGACATAATATGTAAGCATAAAATTCATGTTAACTAGTCTGACGGAAAAAAGTTCTCATAATAAGGAAACAAATAATCTGCACATGACTGAGCTAAAAATAGTCTTTAGACTGTCAGTTTCAAAATTGAACAAAAATAGGGAGAGTTGTTATAATAATGATATGGCACATTTCCTCCTAATGAAATGGCCTTGAATTCTGTAATAAATTACAGAAAGAGAATCCTCTGGGCAAAAAGAAAAATACCAGACATGAGTTGCTGTCATAAATAGAGCGACAGCAATGCAAATACCTTCCAGCTGGGACTGAGCAGCCTCTGCTGGAGGCTTCATTACTGAAGACAGGGCTGAGCTGGGGTGAACAATAGAGTGAAGATGATCCTTCATCATCTGTGGCCCCCTGTTTATAAAACAGCTTCTGCTGCTGTATTTGCTTTGTTTTGATCAGGTATATTGAGTATAAATATTTATCTGAAATCTCTTTATAAAGTTTATTAGGAGTCTTAGGCTCCTTGAGAATAGGGACAATAGCTTATGTGACTTGGTAACCACCCGTACCTATCACAGCATCTGACACGTGGTAGGAATCCCATACGTGTCTGAGGGAGGAACATAAGAATGAATAAATCAATGAATCAATTTAGCGTTAAAATCACATTAAACTTAGTTATTATACCTTTAAAAAATTTTTTACAGTTAAGTTAGGAAATGTACTGTTAGTTTAATTAAGGAGGGGATAGTTGGGTTGTGGTGATTTTTTTTTCCTCTGTTGAAATCAAGAAACAAATACTTAGGTTTATCACTGAATAAGGCTTGATGGAGATTCTTTTTTTTTTTAATTTAATTTTTTAATGTATTTTATTAAAGGACAGTTGATTTACAGTGTTGTGTTAGTTTCTGGTATACAGCAAAGTGATTCAGTTATACATATATATAATAGTTTACATCTGCTAATCCCAAACTCCCACTCCATTCCCCCTCACCCTTCCTTGGCAACCACAAGTCTGCTCTCTCTGTCTGTGAGTCTCTTTCTGTTTTGTAGATAAGTTCATTTGTGTCGTATTTTAGACTCCACATATGTGATATCATATGGTATTTGTTCTTTTTCTGACTTACTTCACTTAGTATGATAATCTCTACATCCATCCATGTTGCTGCAAATGGCATTATTCCATTCTTCTTTATGGCTGAGTTATATTCCATTGTATATATGTACCACATCTTCTTTATCCATTCATCTGTTGATGGACATTTGGGTTGTTTCCATGTCTTGGCTATTGTGAATAGTGCTGCTATGAACATTGGCGTGCATGTATCTTTTTGAGATATAGTTTGGTCTGGATATATGCCCAGGGTTGAAATTGCTGGATCATATGGCAACTCTATTTTTAGTTTTTTGAGGAATCTCCATACTGTTTTCCATAGTGGCTGCACCAGTTTACATTCCCACCAATAGTGTAGGAGGGTTCCCTTTCCTCCACACCCTCTCCAGCATTTGTTATTTGTAGACTTTTAAATGATGGCTATTCTGACCAGTGTGAGGTGGTACCTCGTAGATTTGATTTGCATTTTTCTAATAATTAGCGATGTTGAGCATCTTTTCATATGCCTATTGACCATTTGTATGTCTTCTTTGGAGAAATGTCTATTTAGGTATTGATGGAGATTCTTTAAGGCCCTGCCTGAAAGTAACTATACAGGAGAAGTTTATCTTAATGGGACCCAATATCTTGGAATTTAGCTGTCTTGAAGTATGGGCCAGTCCCTCTTTCCACAATACCCATTTGAGCTTCCTTGCTTTTCCACCTTACCTATCCTTCCATTCTTCAATCCACCCATGCATCGGTCTATAGCCATCTATCTGATCATCTGTCCATCAAATACTTAGGGGTACAGTGATGAACAATAATAAGAGCTAACATTTATTGAGTACTTACTCTACGTCAAACACTGTTATTAACACTTTATGCTAATTAACTCATTTAATCATCCATCATACGCTTCTATGAAGGATGTACCATCATATTCCACACTTAACATTCAAAGCAACTCAGGTGCAGTGAGATGAAACATCCTGTCCAAGATCACATCACTAGGAAGTAGGGGAGTCGAGATTTGAACCCAGAGGGTCTGGCTCTAGAACTACCAGTCTGCTGCACTAATTAGGCAGAAATTCTCTTGACCTTCACAAACTTTATATTCTAGGGGGAGAAACAGAATTTAAACACATAATTATGTAATTTTAACCGTTAACAACTGCTTTGAAGAAAAAGTATAGGTGTTACAAGAGTATGTAAAAGGGACATGTAGCCTAGTCTGAGGAATTCAGGAAGGCCTTGCTGCTGAGGAAGTTGACCCTTGGGTTGAGCCATGAAGGGTGGGTGGGTGGTGAAGCATAAGCAGGAAAGAGTGTTCAAGGCAGAACAGCATGTGCAGGGGAAAGAGGTATCTGTGCTGAGGACCCATGGGGCCTTTGGTGTCTACTGATGTCAATATGATCAAAAGTCAATTCTAACATGAGCCTCTTCTGATGCTCTCCATCCCACTGACTTGCACCTAGGTAACCCAGTTACAGAAGGCAGACATCTCCAGTTAAGGAGACAGCCTTGTCATCTTCTCCCTCACCCAGTGCCCAGCATATCCACTCTTGCCATCCAGTGCCACAAAATTTAACCCACTGTCCCCATTGATCTATCAGATCCACTTGTTTCTTTCTGATCCCACCCCACCTCCTGAATACAAGCCACTTTCATTTCTTGCTTGGATGCCTGCAGCATTCTCCTGTATCCAGCACTCTTCCAGAATGCACTCCAGAACCCCTCACATCCGTTGTCCACACCGCGGCCAGACTGATAATTTCCAAAGGCAAATCTGGTCATTCCACCTCTGCCCTCACTAAAAACCTCCGATGGTCTCCCATTGCTCTCGAGAAAAAGACAAAATTCCCTGCCCTGGTTTAGAGGGCCCTGCATGGCCTGGCTGTCCCCACTGACAATGTCAGCATCATCCTCGCCCCATGCCGTGTCTCACAGCTCCTCAGCCACCATGGTTGCCTCCCCTTGGTCTCTGCTCCCTGCCATGCCCCTCCCACCGGGAGGCTTGGCAGTGCCCTTCCCTCTTCCTGGAATGCCCTTCCCCTCCACTGTGTTTAGTTAGCTCTTAATCATCCTTTAGAGTCCCATTTAATCCTCAGCAAGCCCACCCTATGTCTCTGCTTGGGTACCCATTAATATCTGACCCTTCCCCATTAACATCTCCATCTGAACCAGATTACTCTCTGTTATGGCTGAATCGTGTCCCCCAAAATTCATATGTTGAAGCTCTAACTCCCAGTGCTCAGAATGTGACTGTTTGGAGATAGGGCCTTTAAAGAGGTGATTAAGTTAAAATGAGGCTGTTAGGGTGGACCCTAATCCAATCCGACTGGTGTCCTTGTAAGAAGAGGAGATTTGGACACAGACATGCACGCACACAGAGGAAAGACCATGTGAGGACACGATGAGAAGTCTGCCATCTGCAAGCCAAGGACACAGGCCTCAGATGAAACTAAATCTGCTAAAACCTTGATCTTGGACTTCTAGTCTCCGGAAGTGTGAGGCAATAAATCCCTGCTTTTTAAGCCACCCGGTTTGCAGTATTTTGTTATGGCAGCCTGAGCAGACTAACCCTTTCTTTCATAGAAACTGTCATAGTTAAAGTCAGTTGTCAAAATTAGTTGCAACTTAACTTTCATTTCATTATTTGATTGCTATCTCCCTGATAAGAATGCAAGCTCTGTAAGGACAGGAACTGGGTCTGGTTTTGCCCACCATGGTATCGCCAGAGCCTGGCACAGTGCCTGGCATATAATAGGTGCTCAGTAAATACTTGGGGCATGAATGAATGAATAGACAAGTAAAAACATATGAGTGAGTGGACGAACACACATGGAGAAGAAACAGTAATTACACAGTGGTTTTACCTTTGGAAAGATTCACTTTGGGCCTGGACTGCATCTGGAAGCAAGGGCACCTTGTCCTGGCTAATATGAGTATTAACACGAATTTATGTAATTTCACTAGATACAGCAAATTCCTGGAATTTCAAGTTTTTAGTCCCTCAGAGCAACACTGTTCAGTGAAATTTAATCTCATGGATGTTATTTTTAAAGAGGCAAATAACTCTCTCTAGGGTAAAAAAAAAGATAATTCTAAGAGACATAAATCCAATATCCTTGCAATTGGAAGAAAATATCTTGTTTGTATCAAACCATGATACAAACGGCATGCTTGATTAATGGCATGCTTGATTTCCGCTTGGAAAATGTCCTTGCTGCTTTCCACGGGACAATGACACAGTGAGAGCAGCGTGGAATCACCACACAGGAGGGAGGGTGGGACACACGTGAGAATTTCTGTTGCAGTTTTAAGAGGAGTCTTCTTTTCTGAGAAACTCATTATTCACTTAATTATTCATTCTGTTTATTTACTGTAGAGTTATTACACATAAATATGGTGCAAATCCCTGGAATCCTCAAACACCAGATGCCAGTTTCCCTCTGCAGTCCCAAAAGACATAGCCAAGCCATCACTGTGAGAATTAAAACAACAACAACTAAAACCCAATTAAAATTGTGCCAGCATGTTCATTTCCAAAATAAAAACCCTGGGAATGAATAAGCTTTTAGTCACTCCCCTGACTGCTTCTGCAAAAGAACAAACACAAAAAACTTTAAACTAAAACTGGCATATAATTAGTATTTAAATCACAGTTACAATGAACCTCGTATCTGCACAGAAAGGGCATTGGCTAAGTCAACGTCGTATTATTTCTCCCATTTTCAAAAATCACGTGATTGAAGAAAATGGCATTTCGCTTTTCAGAATTTCTATGTGTCTGGCCAAAGCCCAACGATGGCGGAGGAAGAAGCCAAGATGGCGACGTGAAGTTTGGGGTCTTGGAATCCACAGGTTACACAACCTCTTCCTCCTCATGATGTGAGGGGGCCTCACACCCAGGTGCATCTCACCCACCTGAGTATAAGACTGGGCACAGGAGGGGATGAACACGCAGCCCATGTTCTTAGAACAAAGGCCAACAGAGCACAGAGGAGGCCTGTCTCCTTCAAGAAACTGCTGGGAGTGCAGAGAGAACCACACGACTGAGGGCAGTGCAGGGCTGACCGCGGGGCTGGAGGACGCGTGTGTGTGTGGGGGGGGGGAAGGAGGAGAGGTCGGGTGTGTGTGTGTGCACGTGTTTACAAGTCACCAGTCCTCAGGTGATACTGGCTCCACGAAGAACCAAGTGGACTTTCTGATGAGCGGGTGGCTGCGGTCACCTCCACTGGAGAGTCGCAGAGTGATGGGAGATCTGTCTGGCCTGCTACACCCATACCAAACCACAGTCTGCCCAGGGGGGCACTGTGAGACCCGAGGTAACCTTGGAGGTGCAGGCAAATGAGTGCGTTAGTGGAAATACGTGAAGCTCTTCTGGATAGGCCAGAGGCCTGCAATGCCTCCCCTAACCCAGGGCTCAGACCCGAAAGGCCAGGGGTCTCCATCCTCAGCGTTGTGGTTATAAGGGCGGGCTCAGAAGACAGGCTGTCCGGGTTCATACCCCAGGTCTGCCACTGACCTTCACTCCTCTGTGCTTATTCCCCATCTTGACAATAAGGATAATGCCTCTGTCTTAGAGTTGCCACAAGAATTATCTGTGACAGTGCGTGTGAAGTGCTGACAGCAGTGTCAGCCAATGGCAGGCATCTACTAAACACTGGTTTCTACCATCAGTGCTGGTATGTTCCAGTCCGTGTGGCAATTTATCACAGGACTGAGCTTTGTGGTAACACTGTTGTTTTCTACTTTGTATTTCCAAGGCAGCTGATAAACTGTTCGTTTCACTCCTGAGCAACAAGAATGTTGCTATTCCGGGCACCTCAGATTAAAATAAGTTCATTGCCTCCTGTCTCACAATGCCCATGGCCATTTTTGTTACCTGTTGCAAATATTTTCTAGTCACGTAGCCTAATCTGGGGCCTTTTTGCTGAGAAGGCAAAAACATTTTCTAATCTTTTTGGCAACCACAGTGTAAAGTATCAGGTCCACAAAAACACAAAAGGTCTTCATTACTAATATATGGAATAGGAACTCTGTATAATATTTCATTATTGCTTTCTTATTAACATAACATTAATAATCTGTTGCTGCTTTAACAATTCCTGGGCATGAAAGCCCGGTATATTAAGTTATGGCTAAGATTAGATATACTAAACAGTTACCTCCATGATATCATGAAAGAAACATGATAGAGCTGAGAAAATCAATTTAAATTAAAATAAAATCATTCTGTCTTATGCTTCAGTTTTCAAGGCAGCTGCTCTTAGATCAGCTCTGACGTGATCTCACTATCTGAGGTCTGAAGTTAAGTGGGTGCACCCCAGGCCCTTCCTTCCGGGTGTTTCAAGTCGAGTTGCTCAGTGTCTTCACTTGGGTGGGACAGGGGTGCAAGGGGAGATGAGGAAGCAGGGGCAGAGGGAGTGGAAAGTTAAGTGTGTGGCTTATGAGTTTACAGTCACACCACCAGTCAAGTTAGGTACCAGGGACGGTAAGATGGCAGCATGTTCATAAGACATAAAAACATCGAACTGGAAGATCGCTTAGAGACAGCTAATCAATCATTTCCCAAAGTATAATCCGTGGAACATTAGTTCTTTAAGACGGCTCTCTCTATATCCTCACGTGCACATAAACACACACACACACACACAAACACAGAATTACACGGTCCATCAAATAAGTCTGAGAAACTGCATTCTACCCATTCCTTGGAGTGCCATAACGGACTTCAGCATTTTAAAGTTTCTGTGAACTCTTACAGTAAGAAAACACCCATTTGTCATGCTTGACCAAGTATTTCCTGAGCTTCCTTGGCCACGGCACCCTTTGTTCATATAACACTTATTTACGTCTAACAGGCAATGAGCAATCTTGTCTAAGTCAACCTCCTCCTTGAAATTGATGAGGAAGAGGAAACTGAGGCCCAAGAAAAGTGTTTGACTTGCCAAGGAGCATCATTCAAACACTGAGTGGAGAGGGGAATTCACATCTTCGGATTCTTAGCTCTGCCTCTCAGAGAAACTTCCCTCTCATTCAGCAATGTATGCAAACCCGTCTTGCACAGGCACGGCGCCAGACACTAAAGACACAAAGATAAAAAATGGTCCTGGCTTCGGGAAGCTCGTAGTCCAAAGCTGGAGGCGGAATGGAAATGCAGCGACCACACTACAGTGTGAGGAGAGCTCTGAAGTGACTGCTGTGGGAGTGGGTCCAGAAGAAAGTATGACTCATCTCCTAAGGGGTTAGGAGTTAGTTGTCATACAGGACGTGAGGTTGGCATGGGGCCTTGAAGGGTGAGCAGGAGTTTGCCTCGGAATGTTTTTATCTCCCTCAATCCCTTTCTAAGGAGTCCCCACAGTAGCTCCCTTGTGTGGGATGATGTTCGCATAAATCACCACAGGATTCTGTCACCTGACTGGACCAGGATCAGGGCCCCGGAGCAGCCAGTCCAGAGGCTGGCCAGCACACTACAGGAGTGTCTAGGGAGTGCTGTCCAACAGAACTCTGTGCAATGATGGAAATGTTCTCTTTGGCGCGGTTCAACATGGCGGCCACCAATCATAGGTAGTTATCGCACACTTGAAATATGGCTACTGGATATGGCTATCCAGTGAGGAACTGAATTTTTAACCTTATTAAATTTTGATTAGTTAAAATTAAATTTAAGTAGTCACATGTGCTGATGACTTTAGACAGCACAGCTTTAGACTGATTAACAGATTCACTTTGTGATTCCAATTTAAAATACAAGTTGGGAGACTTCCCTGGTGGTCCAGTGGTTAAGAATCTGCCTTCCAATGCAGGGGATATGGGTTCGAGCCCTGGTCGGGGAACTGAGATACCACATGCTGCGGGGCAACTAAGCACGCACGCCACAACTAGAGAGCCCGAGCACCGCAACTACTGAGCCCGCGCACTCCGGAGCCCACGCGCCACAACTAGAGAGAAGCTCGTGTGCCTCAACGAGGAGCCCGCACACCGCAACGAAAGATCCCGCATGCGGCAACTAAGACCCAACACAGCCAAAATTAATAAATAAATAAATATTTTTAAAAAATACAAGTTGGTTTAGACTTATGATTTTGAGTTGAAATTCGAGTTTACAAATACTATTGAAACATTCAAGAGACTTAAGACATCAGATTATAGAGTTTACTTAATTATACTTAAAATTTATTTAAATACATGGGAAGATGTATTTGTTCACTGGAGAACTTAAGGGCTTAAAAGCGAATTGATTCAAGGATTTGAAAACATTAAAAATAAGTCCTCTGACCAGTGGAATTAGCTAGAAATCAATAACAAAAACTAGAAATGCCACATCTTTTGAAAATTTAACAACTCATTTCTGTACAGCCCATATGTCAAAGAAGAAAGTACAACAGAAATTAGAAAATATTTTGAACAAAATATTAATGAAGACAAGACATACCAAAACTTGTGAGATGCAGCTAAAGCAGGGCTTAGATGATACTTATAGTCTTAAATATAAGTATTAGAAAAGAAAAAAGGCTGAAAATCAGTACAGTATTTGTCTTTCTCTGTATGATTTATTTCACTTGGCATAGTGCCCTCAAGATCCATCTATATCGTCACAAGTGGAAGCTTTTTTTTTTATGGCTGAATAATATTCCATTGTATGGGTACAGATACAGATATATTTCATATTTTCTTTATCCACTTATCCATCGATGGACACTTAGGTTGTTTCCATGTTTGGCTATATTAACATATTAATAGGCCTCTGAGACTGGCCACAGGGAGAATCTAGGAACCATACCTGTGGGTTTTCTCAGTGCTGTAGGAATTATGAAGTTCAAAAGACATGCAAAGGGCTTTCATTTCGATAGGTCCAAAGCTAAGGGATTTCTTCTTTTGAAATGTATATTGCAAGCAGTATTATAGGAAAGCTAGGCACTTTTGTTTTTTGAGGCTCTCCAAATGCAATTCAAAAGCAGATATATGAGGTCTCTTCTTTGTCAGAAACCAACCCATATAACAGGTTGTGAGCATAGGTCCCTATGGCAAAAGCCTGACCCCAATGGGACACTGCTGAGAGTTCAGAGTCCTATAAAGTTGCCATTAAGTGGTGGTTTTCCATTTTTTGCTAATGTATCCTATAACATTATTTTGAAAAGCTATATATAACCCCTTTATACATTTTTAATTGACATCTAGACTTGTATTATAAATTTAGAGTGGCAAGGGATATAATTTCCACCATACAGTAATACCTGAACATTTTAAAATAAACTTTTATTTTAGAACAGTTTTAGATTTACAAAAAAAAAATTGTGAAGATAGTACAGATTTCCCATACACCTCACACCCAGTTTCACCTATTATTAACATTTTACATTAGTATCATACATTTGTTATAATTAATGAAACAATTTTGACATTACTATTAACCAAAGCCCATGCTTCATTCAGTTTTCCAGGGTTTTTATCTAATGTATTTTTCCTTTTCCAAGATCCCATCCCAGCTATCACATTACATTTAGCTGTCCTGTCTCCTTAGGCTCCTCTTGGCTGTGACATTTCTCAGGCGTTCCTTGTTTTTGACCTTGATAGTTTTGAGAAGTGCTGGTCAGGTATTTTGTAGAATGTCTCTGAATTAGGATTTGTCTGCTGTTTTTCTCATGATTGGACTGAGGTTGTGGGGTTTGAGGAGGAAAGCCAGAGAGGTTAAGGGTCATTTTCATCACATACATAGGGCACATAGTATCAACAAGATCTATCACTGTTGATATTGACCTTGATCACCTGGCTCAAGTAGCGTTTGTCAGGTTTCACCACTGTTACTCTATGTCTCCCTTCCATACGGTACCCATTGGAAGAAGGTCACTATCTGCAGTCCACACTTAAGGAATGGAGAGCTATGCTCCACCTCTCTGAAGGCAGAGTATCTACATAAATCATCTGGAATTCTTCTGCAAAGGAGATGTGTCTCAACTCTGCCATTTATTTATTCAATCATTTATTTGAATCAGTGTGGACTCATGGATATTTATTTTATACTTTGAGTTGTAATCCAATACTACTTTATTTTGTTACCAAATTGTTCCAGCTTTGGCCACTTGGAGCTCTTTCTATTGGTTCTTGTGTCCCTTTGATATACCCCTACCAATGTAAGTTGTTTTTTTAAAAATTTTGTTTTGTTTTGCTTTTTGAGCACTTCCTCACTTTCTGGCTCATCTTGAATATTTTACCACACTAAAAAAAAAAAAAAAATTCCCTGTGCTTTACCTGGTCAACCTTTCTCCACCACAAAAAACCCTTGATAATCACTGGTCTTTTAGTCATCACTATAGCTTTGCCTTTTCCAGAATGTCATATTGGTACCATACAGAATGTAGCCTTTTCACACTGGCTTCTTTCACTTAGAAATATGCATTTAAGATTCACCCATGTGTTTTTGTGGGTCAACAGCTCATTTCTTTTAATCACTGGATAATAATTCCATTGTATGGTTGTATCACATTTTGTTTATACACTCATCTCCTGAAGGACATCTTGGCTGCTTCCAGCTTTGGGTGATGATGAATAAAGCTGCTATTAACATTCTTGGGCAAATTTTTTTGTGGAGAGAAGTTTTCAAATCAGTTGAGTAAATATGTAGGTTCATGATTGCTGGATCATTTGGTAAGACTATGCTTAGCTTTGTAAGAAACTGTCAAACTGTCTTCGGAAGTGGCTGTGCCATTTTGCATTCCCACCAGCAGTGAGTGAGTAGAAATTACTTAACTGAAAGTTAAACTGAGGGAGGAAGAGAGGGAGGAGGAGAACAGAGAATGAGAGAGATGTCAGATAACATCGTCGGCATAACATACGTGTAACTGGATTCTGAGAGGACATTCTCTTCAAGGATATCATAAAAGAAGTGTTTGGGGGCTTCCCTGGTGGCGCAGTGGTTGAGAATCTGCCTGCCAATGCAGGAGACACGGGTTCGAGCCCTGGTCTGGGAAGATCCCACATGCCGTGGAGCAACTGGGCCCGTGAGCCACAATTACTGAGCCTGCGCGTCTGGAGCCTGTGCTCCACAACAAGAGAGGCCGCGATAGTGAGAGGCCCGTGCGCTGCGATGAAGAGTGGCCCCCGCTTGCCACAACTAGAGAAAGCCCTCGCACAGAAACGAAGACCCAACACAGCCATAAATAAATAAATAAATTAATTTAAAAAAAAAGGAAAAAAAAAAAAAAGAAGTTGACTCAAGCACTATTTCTGCCATGTTTAACCTTAGAAACATCATTTAAAGTCAAGGTTGGCTTCCTTCTTTAAAAGAAAGAAGATGACCAAACCTGGCTTCTACTTTACAGTGACTATTATTATAATACTTGCGATGTACTTCCAGACCCTTGGTCAATTTTTTTGTAAAGATTTAATATTATTGCAATTGTTTTTCCTAATGAATATACTACAGCAAACCTAACTGCTTTGTTCTCCTTTGAAGTTTTTTTCCCCTGCCAAGGATCAGTAAATCATAAAATAAGGAGTATATTTGGATTTCAGTTTATGTTTTCATATAAATTAATCTGCATTTTCTGTGAAGTTAGAGTAATGTTCTTTTTGATTCACACTTCTGAGCATTTTACCAATGTAGCAATCTAAGAGAAATTTAGATTGAACACTCCATATTTTATTATGTTAAATTGTTTTCAGCCACTTTTGAATCCACGTGGCCAAGCCAATTTAAATTTGTTTTGTAAGAAAGGTCACTTTGTGAGCTGCTATCCCTAATGCCATTACATTTCCATTTGTGTGGGTTTTAACTGTCTAATTCTGCAGTTCTAAACAGATTTCTCAAAAGTTACAAGCTAAGAAAAACGAAAGCAACCGTTTTTATTAACCCTAAATTACAATTCCGTAAGTGAAGCGTGAACCCCAAGTACCGTGACTGTTGAAAACTGTGGTTTAGAATTTACACACATAAGTGAGTGTTGCCCAATGAGGATGCACATCTATTTCAAAAATGCTTCCACTGTTCAGAGCATTTCTAGAAATCCTCTTTGAAAACCGCCTTTAGAGCTGGCAGCAAATTTTAAAAGATATTGTCTCTGGTGGCAAATCTTTGTCTTTTGAAAGTGGATTTGATTAATAACCCAATGTAATTTGGATTAAGCTTGGTGATGTGTAAGATGGGAATTAGTATTTAATACCTACCATGTGATAGAAGCTTGACCTGGGATGGCCAATGAATCTGGATAAACTCATTCTGGATCAAAAACAAAGTGTGACCAAAGAATACGGACCAGTGTCATAGATGATTTTCCCACTGGAGGTGATGTAGCATAATAGCAGTTATTTATGCTTAGTCAGGCTGACAGGTTTGGATCTCCACCCTGACACTCCACCCATCGCCATCACCTGGCCTGAGCCACGTTACTTAGACTCTCTGAGGTGGTTTCCTCATTTATAAGAGAGGATGCTAATGTCTATCTCATCAATTTTCAAGAATAAAATAAAATAATATAAAATACCCAGCAAAATTGGCCCCCCTTTCCCCCCCTGAAGGTGACAATGGGGAAGGAAAAATATTCATTAGGACACTAATATACCTAAAATAGATAACTAATGAGAACCTACTGTATAGCACAGGGAATTCTACTCAATCTTCTGTGGTGACCTAAATGGGAAGGAAATCCAAAAAAGAGGGATATATGTATACGTATAGCTGATTCACTTTGCTGTACAGCAGAAACTAACACAACATTGTAAAGCAACTACACTCCAATAAAAATTAAAAAACAAATTCACTAGGATGAAGGTGGCCCAATGTTTTTTTAAATGGAATTTTATCTTATGGTGTATTTCCCTATTCCCTCATCAGATATGAATTCCAAGGTTATTTGTTAATTTTCTATTTGGGGCAAAGATCTAGTTGTTATTTTGGTGTTTTTAGGCTAAGGGACTTGTATGTGTGTGTGTGAGTTGCCTGGTTGTGGGATGGTATGGTAGAGGTAGTTGTGAAAGATAAACCTGAACAGACAAGTGGAGACAAGACTGTAGAGGGCTTTGAATGGCACATTAAGGGTTAGACATGACCCAATAGAAAAGATGGCTATTAAAGCTTTTGAGCAGAGAAAAACAAAACAAAACAATTCTATTTGTGCTTTGAGAAGATAACTGACATGCTGGACTAAATTTCATGACAATGGGGTCTATTTCTTACTTATCACCACACCCTTTACTCATCTTTATACCAATGAATAGAAGAACATATGGCCCGATGGATGGATGGGAGTGGGAATAAGAACATGGGCCGAGAGATCATGACGGATGGAAGGAAATGTCATGAAAGTTTTTGCAGATGCAGACTCAAAGGAGGCAGTGACTGACTGGATGTCACAGTGAAGGAGGATGGGGGAGATTTGAAAGAAACTCCTAGGTGGCTGGTTCAGATGAGAGCTTGGGGTGGGGGATGGGATGGATGCCATTAACAGAAATAGAAAACACAGAATGAGAAGCCAATTTTGGAAATCAGAGAAAACAATGAGTCTGATTTTAGTTCAGTGAGCTTGGGTTGAGGTGAAAACATCCAACCGGCAAATGAAAACACAGCTCTGGGTGCAGCAGAGATCAAGACTGAAAGATAAAGTTTGGTTGGTGGAGTCACACCCACAAAGGTGATATCTGAAGTCTTGGGAGAGAATGAAATCATCCTTGGAGAATGTGTTGATCAAGAAGAGTGGCCAAGGACTCCCCTGGTGGCGCAGTGGTTAAGAATCTGCCTGCCAATGTAGGGGGCACGGGTTCAAGCCCTGGTCCGGGAAGATCCCACATGCTGCGGAGCAACTAAGCCCGTGTGCCACAACTACCGAAGCCCGCATGCCACAACTACTGAAGCTTGCGCACCTAGAGCCCGTGCTCTGCAACAAGAGAAGCCACCGCAATGAGAAGCCTGCACATCGCAATGAAGAGTAGCCCTCGCTCGGCGCTCCTAGAGAAAGCCCACACGCAGCAACGAAGACCCAACGCAACCGAAAATAAATAAATAAATTTATTAAAAAAAAAAGAAGAGTGGTCAATTAGAGTACCCTGGAGAATACTACCACTTACAAGATGGCTGAAGATACAGGAAAAGAGAGTCAGGGAAGAATGGGCACAGAAATACTACGTGAGAGCAATGCTATGGAGGCTAAAGAGAGAAGGACCCAAGAGAAAGGACAAGTGTGACGGGGTCCGAGAGGGGCTCGTGGGTTTGGCCGCTGGAAATCACTGGTGATCTCCGAGAGAGAGCTGTTGCCACAGGGGAAGAGTGGAGCTGGTCATAGTGAAAGATGAGGTAGAGGCGGAGGTATCAGCGGGAGAGATCTGGCGACAGCTTCCTCTTCCATCTTGACTGCTTCTTCTTAGTCTATTTAGAAGACTCTTTCTCTGCTGCTCCAGTAAATGTTGATGTTACCTAGTATCTGTCCTTGGCTCTATGCTTGTAACAGTTAGGGTTCTCTTGGTTTCAGATAACAGAAAGCAACTCCAGCTGGCTTGAGCAGAACGATTTATTGGAAGGATACAGAGTTACCTCATAGGACCCAAAGGGTTATGACTGGGCCTTGTGTACAAGCTTTAATCAGAAATCCGGTACCATGGGGTTTCTCTAGTTCCTCTCTTGTTCCCCTCTTGGTGTCTGTTTCATTTTCTGCTCTCATTGCAAACCAGCTGCCTTGGTTTTCCAGGCCACATGGTGGCAAACACGTCTGCCCCTCGCCCCTGAGTCATCACCACTCATTCGGCCGGAGGAGCGCTGTTCCGCCTCCCTCACCCTCACTCCCGAGGCCCTCCATGGGGAGAGACCGAGCTGATCAGCCTGCACAGATGCCCATCCGTGGGCCATGCAACTGAAGGGAGACCAACAGGGTCACATTGCAGACAGCATCATGTGGCTTGGGGACGAGGGTGGGGTCCTGGAAGTGAGAAGCTGGGGCAAAGCTTACAAGACAAGGATTTGGACTGAGTGTAGGGCGAGTGGTGAGGAGGGAAGGTGACATGAGCAGCTTCTCACTGCCCCTTCGTTTGGTCTGTGCTCTGCCCTGAGAGCCTGGGCCCTCCTAAGCACCAAATCCTCGAGGTGCTCTCCCTCCTAGAGAAGGTCCAGGTCATATGGCTTTCTTCTAAACAAGAACAGGGGATGGCCGCCCAGCTCTTATCAACTTCCCCTCCTGTGACCAGCCCTCAGCACACCTGGCTGAGTGCCTAGGGACCAAGCCTATACCCTCAAGATGAATCAGAGTTGACTGATCCAGGGGCCATCTGAAGCCTCTTTCTAGGGTCTCTGCACTTGCACAGATGACGGGCCAGTTCCTTTTTGGAATGGTGTGAGGCTGCGGTGACCATGGGACGGGGGCAGAGTCCGGAGGTGCTCGTGTTGCTGGCTCTCGTTTTCCTGGAAACCCAGCTGCACCACTGCCCTTCCTATGTTGGATTATATAAGCTAGCCCAGTATTTTCTAGTAAATTCCTTTTCTGTCTAAGCTAGTGTGGGTAGGTTTCTGTCATTGAGACCTCACTGAGACCGGAGAGAGCCTGGACTAATCCCAGATCAAGGCAGTTGCCCAATAGCTCTTCCCACCCTGGCCTCCTGCCTGCCACTCAACGGGAGGACGTGACCTCTCCCACTCTCTTGTCATGTTTACAGGAAGAAATAAAGTCCAAATAGTGATTGCAATACAAGGTTTTGGTATTCTGGCAATTACTGAAATATAAACATTTTGTTGGTAGATTACTCTAATTTTTATATTTTAAAAATCTAAAAGCAGGATCACTTATGTACTGAGATGAGGACCAATGACTCAACTATTCAATTTATGATGAAAATACTTGCTGAATAAAACTCTACCCAAAGTCAGAAAGGGCTTTTCATCAGCCAGTACAATTTGTCCTAAAACGCACGTGATGCTCAATGATACCATGGATCCACTTTGTTCTTGAAATAATATTTCATGTGTACTTCTTAATGATTTTCAAAGTTTTCTTCATTTTAGATAGTGTTTAGTATGCTAATTTTGGAATAAGACTTTATTTTTTAACAACCTTTTTATTTTGGAACAGTTTTAGGTTTATAGAAAGATTGTGACGATAGGACAGAGAGTTCCCATGTACTCACTCACTTTCCCCTATGATGAACATTTTCTATGAGTATGGTACATTTGTCACAATTAATGAACCAATATTGATATAGCATTATGAACTGAAGTCCATACCTTACTAGTATTTACCTAATGTCCTTTCTTCTATTCCAGGATCCCCTCCAGAACACCAAATTACATTTAGCTGTTATGTCTCTTTAGGCTCCTCTGATTTATGACAGTTTATTAAGTTTATCTGCTAATACTTTGTGTTAGAAGGATGCCTATTTAATGTTTCTCTTTGACAAATGTACATATTTCCTTGACCTTTAATACTTTTAAAATTTGAATTATATTAGATGTTTTCACAGTGTTGTTAATGTTTAGCATTCTAAACATTCACAGATAAAATATTAGTACTGATATGAGTATTTATTTAAAATAAGTGCTGAATGTCCAGGGTCACAGTTTTTGTTCTAGGACAGCAGTCCCCGGATCCTAGGTATGGATGGGCAGAAAACAGAGAACGGGAACACAGATGGCTAAGGCTCTTGTTTCAGGGCAGAGCCGCCCAGAACCAGGGAGGGTACCGCAGAGGGCAGCCGGGCAGCCCAGGGCTTGTTGTTCTGCTGCAGGAACCCCAGGCCCAGGCCATTCTAATGGGTTCTGCAGGTAAGTCTTTTGCCCCCGATATCCTTACTGCACCCTGTTCTTCCTCTGTATGCAGCTGGAGAAGACTTATACTAATGTCAGCTCAATCTGGTTTTTCCATCTTGCACAGCCAGCGCCCTAGGGCCATTTTTGCGATGATGATTTTTGATGACTACTAAGGATACACTGTCATAGAGAAGTCTTAACTTTGTTTTCCAAAAGCCCTGCTCATTGCTTGGAACGCAGTCAGCACTCAGTTGCATGTAGGTGCTATTATTTGTTCAACCAAAGCTGAATGCATGAAGGAAACTGGTACCACTGGCAGTTCCTGACATTAGGAACTGCTGAGGATCAGGGAGGCTGTGGGTAGGGTGGCAAGGACCAGTAAATGAGTGGAGCATCCTGGCTGGCAGCGTGGGCGGGGGGGGGGGGGGTCGGGGGTTGAGAGTAAAGAGGAAGGGTTGGGGACCATCCCAGTGGCAGTGCAAGCAATTGTCAGCATCTGAGAACCATGATGAAGAGTTTAACAGAAGGTATGCAGCATGACATCATCGGTAGAGTGGGATTTGACATCTAAATATATCACAATCTATTTCGGTCTCCCCACAGGTTGCCAAAAGCAGCACACAATAGTTAGGCTTACTTTTGTCCATAGTTCATGGCATATTCGAAGTCTTTAAAGCTGACGTGACCATCTGAGTCTTGATCTACTTCCCTGGAAAATGAAACAGAAAGTTATTTACAGGTTAGTTTCGTCTCACCTTATGCATCAAGAGCACATCAGAATCTTCATTTCTTTTCATGTCTATGTGAGAGGCACCTATTTTATCTACTTGAAGGCTGAGGTTGATGCTTATCTTTTTTTTTTTTCCTTGATAATACCTAAGGTGTGAAGGAAAGGAAAAGTTATATATTAAAACCTACAGAAATAATATATTCAGTAAATTTAAAGGAATGTCATCAAATGCACAGGTTATATTAAAAAAGGCAGGAGTGGTGGTTTTTCTAGTCATCCTGCAAATTCTTTCTGTGATATATCAATAAATATACATGCATTTGTCAACCAAAAAAACAATGCAGGAGGCTGCAAAGAAGAAAAGAGTTTATTTAGGGTCTGAAAAATTGCAATTTGGGAGATACAAATTCGGGTAACCCCGAAAGAGTGTTCTCAGGAAGAGACGAAAAGCCACGGGGTTGTTAAAAATTGCCTGGTGAAATCTGTGACTGACTCTGACTCAAGTTAGAAAAGATTTGCCCTTGAGGAATCACAGGTTGTTTTAAGGTAAGGGTCCAGCAAATATTTTGCGTTTCTGAAAGGTGTTCTGGATGACAAAAGATTTTGGTGTGTAGAAGTCACACTTCCTTAATGGTCTCCTGGCTCCATTTTAAAGAACTCTCTTAGCAATACCAACTCCATTTTGATTTTCCTTTCACACATTACACAACAGAAGTGTGGAATAAAGAATTAAGAGATAAGAAAAACATTTTGGGAGTAAATAATAATGATGGGAACAGTGACTGACACCCTGCCTCGTACTGTCTTTATATCACCTGTCTCATCGAATCCGTGCACAGATGCCAGGACGGGTCCATTTTACAGACATTGAGCCTAAAGGGGTTCAGTGGTTTCTGAAGGATCATGTTGCTGGTAAGTAACCAGACTTGAAATTCAAATCATGATTGTTAAATTCCCAAACCAGGGATCTATACTCTATTCCACATGTCTCCCTATGTAAATAGGATGGTCCAGAGAGAAGCGGTTGTGTTGCAATTCCCATGCAGCTAACTCAAGCTCCGGAAGTTTTCACTGGCTTCATTCATGGCCTCGGAAGCTTGGTTAATTCCTCACAAACACCTGATAAGCTTTTCTGACGCCTACGGAGAGAGGTGAAGATGTGAGCCTCTGGCTGGTCAGCGGAGGGTGTGGGCGGCCTCAGCTGGGTTGTCCGTGTGTGTCCCTACAGCCACTGAGACAGGGGCATTGCTCCTTGAACAGGCAGCAGAGAAATGGCACCCATTCCACCTGGTTAAGATAACACATGGCAGAAGGACAAAATCATGGCATAAGCAATACATTCAACTGCTACCAGTGAAAGCAGTGTTTAAGAGTGTGTTTGAAAGATAACTGATGAGTTGTGGTCCCAATTCCTCTTTGGGGGGCACTCTAAAACAATGCATTACATGCCTTATTTGGAGCTCCTGGGTTGGTGCAAATTATATTTTGTTGAAACAGCAAATGGTATTAACCATGACATAGGGCTTTTTAAAGCAAGGACTGGCCCAAGTAACAGAGCCACTAATCACTGTAATAGTTTTAAAGCAGGCTTTTAAAATATTGAATTCTAAAATAAACTTTCTGAATATTTCATGCCAAAGTCTCTGAAGTCTATAATGGTACTGGATAGAGTGATAATAATTTTTCATTCTTTTGAAGTAGAGAAAATCCCTACTTCTCTGCCCCAGGGCAAAACCATGTTGCAGTATGTTAGTATAAAATGACTGCAGACTGTAGGGGCCATTATTCTTGTTACTTCTTCTGGTAAAATATACATGACGATTTCATGCTATACAGGACCAAAAGCAGAATGTCGGATCTCTTCTAAGGGATTAGAAATAATCAGTATCACATGTTACTGATTATAGAGTATAAATCATCCCTTCTACTAAATTAGATAATTGAAGATTCTTAATATTGCCTACGTATTTTTTCTCAAGGAATTGGATTAGATAAATGGCCTTTTTTCTTTCCACTCTGAACTGGTATGATTGAACTATAAATCTCATAGGGTGAGTTAAGTGGATAACCTAGAAAAGTAATATTTAGAATGAACTGTTTCTGATATATATACGTGTGTGTGTGTGTGTGTGTGTGTGTGTGTGTGTGTGTTTATTCACTTATTGAGATGCTGAATGCTTGTAGAAAAGGAAATCCTTTTGCCTGATTTTCTCAGTAAATAACTTTATTGTAATTCCATTAACTTCTTATTTTTCTTGCTGCCTTTGCCAAAGCTTCCCATCATAAAATGGGCACAGTATAACCAAGAGGTATTAAAATGGAAAAGTTTATTCATAAGGCTTGGAGTGGCATTTTTATAATGAATGGAGGAACATCATGTTTATATTTAGAATGAGACATGGTAAAATACTGTCTTCAACTTTTCTGCCTCATCACATATATATATGGTCGTCTCAAGGAGAATGAAGAGGAAATTCACATTTCAGAGCTATAATTTTAAAAGCTAAAATACTGTTTTTCATTGCACACGGAATTATTCCAAAGAAGGAAGGTTTCACAGCACCCACACACAAGTCACCATGTGATGGAGGAGCAGATGTGGCAGGTGGGTAGAATTAGTGGTGTGCTGAGGAGATGCAGAAAACGTCACTAGGTAAAACGTTTCATTGTTTCTGTTTACAGTGTTTAACCCTAAAAGGAGTATACTCTCCTTATGAAACCAGAGTGTGCTGTCTTGGTGTCACCAACATACATTCAGCACTGAAATATTCCACCACCGTCACTCCAACTAGAAATAAACTCTGGGAAGGCAAGAACTTTCTCTTGTTTGCTGCTGTGTCCCCACCTCTTAGCCCACAGCAGGTAATGAATGTCTGCAGAATGAATGAATTTGTGGAGTAAATGAATCTGGGGAAACAGTGGACAACATTTTGGAATATCTACTGCCTCCCAGGAGGTTTGGGGGGATTAAAGAAAGTATATCATCACGGTTTTTATAGAGTCTAAACTACTAGCCAGAGAAATAAAAACACACTGAAGAAGGCACCTAGGAGCCATCACTCAGGGACCAATAAGGAACGGTCAATTGTGGTCTCCGTGCCCAACCACATTTTGTAAATACAGACCAGGTACAGAGAGACCAAGTAAGACATGGACTCTGAAAGATGAGGTTGCTTAGTAGAGCAATGGATGGAAGGAACCCCTTGAGTGTCAGGCTGAACAATTTAGAGATAAAGAGCTGGAAACTGGAAACCAAGGCAGAGCACTGGACACATCTGCGTCTAACCTGCCCTGTAGCTGAAGTCCAAGCACTTGAAGCCACTTAACTAACTGCTCTTTTACTGGACATGTGGCTATAGACATAGATATAGATATATGCATATATACACACATACATACAGGCTTATATTTCACAACTGTCTTTTTAAAGGAATGAATAAAGTTTATACAGATGGATGAGAGGAAAATAAATTGCTATGAACAACAATCACTGCTTTCTAGACATGTAAATCCAGTTAAAGGCTTTTTGGTTTGCTTGGTTTTGAGATGCAAAGGGAGAGCTGGAATTGATTTGGGGAGTACGGACTCAAGAGAGCTGAACTGCTCTGTGTAACTCAGTATGAACAATATAGGACCATCTGGGAGGAAGGAGATGATGAGCAAGATAAGACAGGATGCAGGGAGAAGGGCTACTGAGGGGTAGGGAGGAGGCTGGGATGTTATACAATGGGAATTGGCCCAAGAAAAAGGCCCCAGTGATCAAAGGTCCTTTAATTAACTGCTACGTTTACTGTGTGCTCCGAAGTTGTTCGTGCTGCGTGTTATAACCTCTCCTTTATCTTTACCAAGGGCTTGACAGGCACACAGTCTAAGGGGGGATGGTGTGGTTGGGGAGTGTGTGCTGAGTTCGGCCCTGGAGATGAGTTCTGTCTGAGCGGGTGCAGTAGGGAGCAAGAAAAGTGGGGTATGGTAAGATGACCCATCAACTGAATTAACTCAGAGAAATGAGAACTCAGAGCCACAGGTCTTCCAGAAATTTGCAAAAACCTAGGAAGTGCTTTAAAATTCCACAGGATGTGGAATGGGAGTTCCAGGCAATACTATCTGGACTTCAAAGGGCAGAAGACCCAGGGTGACAATGGGATACATTGAGAATTTCAGGCAGACTAGACTCTGGCCATTCAGCTGAATTCCAATAGTTTTCATATCTGTTAAAATACAAACATTTTTTGACTCATCAGATAAGTGGTTATAATTACTTTTATCACCATGAGCTTTAGCATTTGTCTCTTTACATCCTGATTTGTTAAGCAAGATTCTGCTCTTTCCTTTTTTTTTTTTTTAAACATCTTTATTGGAGTATAATTGCTTTACAATGGTGTGTTAGCTTCTGCTTTATAACAAAGTGAATCAGTTATACATATATATATGTCCCCATATCTCTCCCCTCTTGCGTCTCCCTCCCTCCTACCCTCCCTATTCCACCCCTCTAGGTGGTCACAAAGCACTGAGCTGATCTCCCTGTGCTATGTGGCTGCTTCCCACTAGCTATCTATTTTACGTTTGGTAGTGTATATATGTCCATGCCACTCTCTCACTTTGTCACAGCTTACCCTTCCCCCTCCCCATATCCTCAAGTCCATTCTCTAGTAGGTCTGTGTCTTTATTCCCATCTTGTCCCTAGGTTCTTCACGACCATCTTTTTTCTTTTTAGATTCCATATATATGTGTTAGCATACAGTATTTGTTTTTCTCTTTCTGACTTACTTCACTCTGTATGACAGACTCTAGGTCCATCCACCTCACTACAAATAACTCAATTTCGTTTCTTTTTATGGCTGAGTAATATTCCATTGTATACATGTGCCATCTCTTCTTTATCCATTCATCTGTTGATGGACACTTAGGTTGCTTCCATGTCCTGGCTACTGTAAATAGAGCTGCGATGAACATTTTGGTACATGACTCTTTTTGAATTATGGTTTTCTCAGGGTATATGCCCAGTAGTGGGATTGCTGGGTCGTATGGTAGTTCTATTTTTAGTTTTTTAAGGAACCTCCATACTGTTCTCCATAGTGGCTGTATCAATTTACATTCCCACCAACAGTGCAAGAGGGTTCCCTTTTCTCCACACCCTCTCCAGCACTTATTGTTTGTAGATTTTTTGATGATGGCCATTCTGACTGGTGTGAGATGATATCGTATTGTAGTTTTGATTTGCATTTGTCTAATGATTAATGATGTTGAGAATTCTTTCATGTGTTTGTTGGCAATCTGTATATCTTCTTTGGAGAAATGTCTATTTAGGTCTTCTGCCCATTTTTGGATTGGGTTGCTTGTTTTTTTGATATTGAGCTGCATGAGCTGCTTGTAAATCTTGGGAGATTAATCCTTTGTCAGTTGCTTCATTTGCAAATATTTTCTCCCATTCTGAGAGTTGTCTTTTCGTCTTGTTTATGGTTTCCTTTGCTGTGCAAAAGCTTTGAAGTTTCATTAGGTCCCATTTGTTTATTTTTGTTTTTATTTCCATTTCTCTAGGAGGTGGGTCAAAAAGGATCTTGCTGTGATTTATGTCATAGAGTGTTCTGCCTATGTTTTCCTCTAAGAGTTTGATAGTGTCTGGCCTTACATTTAGGCCTTCAATCCATTTTGGGTTTATTTTTGTGTATGGTGTTAGGGAGTGTTCTAATTTCATTCTTTTACATGTAGCTGTCCAGTTTTCCCAGCACCACTTATTGAAGAGGCTGTCTTTTCTCCACTGTATATTCTTGCCTCCTTTATCAAAGATCACAAGCACTGAAATTGAAACTGTGATTAAAAATCTTCCAACAAACAAAAGCCCAAGACCAGATGGCCTCACAGGCGAATTCTATCAAACATTTAGAGAAGAGCTAACACCCATCCTTCTCAAACTCTCCCAAAATATAGCAGAGGGAGGAACACTCCCAAACTCATTCTACGAGGCCACCATCACCCTGATACCAAAACCAGACAAAGATGTCACAAAGAAAGAAAACTACAGGCAATATCACTGATGAACATAGATGCAAAAATCCTCAACAAAATACTAGCAAACAGAATCCAACAGCACATTAAAAGGATCATACACCATGATCAAGTGGGGTTTATCCCAGGAATGCAAGGATTCTTCAATATACACAAATCAATCAATGTGATACACCATATTAACAAATTGAAGGATAAAAACCATACGATCATCTCAATAGATGCAGAGAAAGCTTTCAACAAAATTCAACACCAATTTTTGATAAAAACCCTCCAGAAAGTAGGCATAGAGGGAACTTTCCTCAACATCATAAAGGCCATATATGACAAATCCACAGCCAA
This sequence comes from Balaenoptera borealis, assembly GCF_965194805.1. Classification (NCBI taxonomy): domain Eukaryota; kingdom Metazoa; phylum Chordata; class Mammalia; order Artiodactyla; family Balaenopteridae; genus Balaenoptera; species Balaenoptera borealis. Next base: position 14,067,094 of record NC_138866.1, on the reverse strand, counting down.
CATTGTCCTCAATGGTGAAAAACTGAAACCATTTCCACTAAGATCAGGAACAAGACAAGGTTGCCCACTCTCACCACTATTATTCAACATAGTTTTGGAAGTTTTAGCCACAGCAATCAGTGAAGAAAAAGAAATAAAAGGAATCCAAATCGGAAAAGAAGAAGTAAAGCTGTCACTGTTTGCAGATGACATGATACTATACATAGAGAATCCTAAAGATGCTACCAGAAAACTACTAGAGCTAATCAACGAATTTGGTAAAGTAGCAGGATACAAAATTAATGCACAGATATCTCTTGCATTCCTATACACTAATGATGAAAAATCTGAAAGTGAAATTAAGAAAACACTCCCATTTACCATTGTAACAAAAAGAATAAAATATCTAGGAATAAACCTAAGGAGACAAAAGACCTGTATGCAGAAAATTATAAGACACTGATGAAAGAAATTAAAGATGATACAAATAGATGGAGAGATATACCATGTTCTTGGATTGGAAGAATCAACATTGTGAAAATGACTATACTACCCAAAGCAATCTACAGATTCAATGCAATCCATATCAAACTACCACTGGCATTTTTCACAGTACCAGAACAAAAAATTTCACAATTTGTATGGAAACACAAAAGACCCCGAATAGCCAAAGCAATCTTGAGAAAGAAAAACGGAGCTGGAGGAATCAGGCTTCCTGACTTCAGACTATACTACAAAGCTACAGTAATCAAGACAGTATGGTACTGGCACAAAAACAAAAATATAGATCAATGGAACAGGATAGAAAGCCCAGAGATACTCTTTCCTTTTGTGATGTGGTGTGGACTTAGCCCAGACTAGATATGTTCCTGTGACCTAGAGGTTAAGTGGCCCCCACCTTGAAGGAGCCAGGGTTTCACACTGTGAATCTTTTTATTAAGCTCAGCACCAGTGCTGCTCTAATATTACATTCTAAAGAAAAACATAGGTTGTTTTTAAATTTTAAAAATACATAAATAGCAAATGTTTCTCACAAGTAGTAAATTTACATCGTACCAATTTCTTGTAATGTTTTGAAAATAATTTTTGTTGTAAAATAATTCAAGATGGGCTTCCCTGGTGGCACAGTGGTTAAGAATCCTCCTGCCAATGCAGGGGACACGGGTTCGAGCCCTGGTCTGGGAAGATTCCACATGCCGCAGAGCAACTAAGCCTGTGCGCCACAAGTACTGAGCCTGCACTCTGGACCCCGCGCGCCACAACTCCTGAAGCCTGCGTGCCTAGAGCCCGTGCTCTGCAACAAGAGAAGCCACCACAAGGAGTAGCCCGCGCACCGCAACAAAGAGTAGCCCCCACTCACTGCAACTAGAGAAAGCCCGTGTGCAGCAACGAAGACCCAATGCAGCCAAAAGTAAATAAATAAAAATAAATTTTTAAAAAATAAAAATAAAATAATAATTCAAGAGTGCCCCATGGCCAGGTCTCCAAAGCCAGATTTCAAATTGGAGTGCGTGCTTTTGCTCAAGTTACTTTAAAAAAAAAAAAAAAAAAAGAAGGAAGGAAGGAAAGAAAGAAACGAAGAGAGAGGAATTGAAACAATGGAATATTCTCTATTAAAATGATGTAAAGACTATAAAAGTGACATTTTTAAGTAGAAACAAGAATACAAACTATATGTAACTGCAATCTTATAAACACCTATATTCATTTGGGCAGAAGTTGAAGATTATAGGCTAAACGCAAACTTGTCTTATGGGTTATTTTGGCTTAAAATAGTCTTTAATATTGATCTCTTTTTCAATTGAAGGAAGGAATATTTTTTTCTTTTTGGTCTGAATTTTCCAAACAAGTGACCTTATTTATGTATAAATCCTCAACAGCTAGAGCAGGATTTCTCAGTGTCAGTGCTGTCGACATTTTGGGCTGGAACATTCTTTGCTGTGGGAGCTGTCCTGCACACTGTAGATGTTTAGCAGCATCCTTGGTTTCTACCCACTAGATGCCAGTAGGACTCTCCCCCTGCCCTCCCCGGCTATAACAGTCAAAAATGTCTCCCCTTATTGCCAAGTGTCTCCTGGGGGGACAAAACCATCCCTGATTGAAAACCACTGAGCTAGAGGAGCCAAAGTTGGAGGCAATTCTCTGGAACATTCCAGTTAAATCTATACTTACTAGAAAATTGCTTTAAAGACTTTTTTTTCTTTTTTCTAAACAAGTGATTTCGGGGCAGAGGAGGCACACGTTTCTTGGACGGATTAAGCAGATAATTGCCTCAACCCTCTGCCTCGCCGACACTAAGGTTTTGAATGGAGCCCAGAGAAGAAGGCAAGCTCTGCCTTCTTCTGGTGATAACAGAGCCAGTGGCGGGCATATCTGTGTTCGCAGCACATACACTGACAGTCGGCAATTATTTTGAGTCACTGTGATAGTTACACAGGGTGTTGAAAGTTGACGCCGCATTTGATTCACCTGAAACATGAATGAGAAATTTAATGTGGAGGCAAAGATGTAAATGAGAAAAGTTTTCTGAGTGGAATTTTGGGGGCAGGGAAAAGGGAGAGAGGCCCTCTTTCTCTCTGATTCTCTACGGAATAATTTAAAGGAAAGTCAAAACTACCATTATATTAGGGACAAAGCCGTCATACTGACTGAACAGTGAGAGTAAAAATTACCCTCCAAGCAAGGAGCCCCTGCTGGGCATGAGAGGACCCGCCAGTTGATGATGCGATACTGACAGTTCCTCCCGCAAGCAGCCTTCTCTTCTGAGGACCCTGCCGGTTCTCCCCACTGGCGTGCTTGCCTCTTTGTTGATGAGAGTCCTGCAGGGTTAGACAGCAATTCAGTCGGTGATGTGTTTATTAATTTTACCTTTTTAGAGACGTGTTGTTATAAAGCAGAAACGAACACACCATTGTAAAGAAATTATACTCCAATAAAGATGTTAAAAAAAAAGAAAGAAAGAAAGAAAGAAGGAAAGAAAAGCCATTCAGACACCCAGGAAAGACAGAAGAGCCACGTAGCTGGTTCCTGGTCCTTTGCAGGTTCCAACATGGCTCTGGCAGACGCCTTCTCTTTAGTGTGTGTTGCACCCCCTTCGCGCCTCACACGCTCGCCACCCATCTTTTGCTCCAGCCTTTGCTGGGGGTGCCTCGCGTCCCCAGGTACCTCCTGCTGTTCACCTGGGATTGCCTGGAATCACCTGGGTGGGGCCTCACCCTTACAGCCCGGAAGTATGAAAAAAGGAGTTAACGCCCCATAGGTGACCCTTGACCAATGAGGGGACAGGCGTCAATGGATAACCACTTTCCCTCGGTCCCTCTAAGGTTGTTCTCTCGGCTCATGGGAGGTTCTGGTGGGACTGAGTCACTCACAGAAGTAACAACCGCGGTAAGAGGTCCTTGCGCCGGTTTGCTTTCATTACCTGTTCCGCTCTTGCACACCAAGGTTGTGCCCCAAACAAGCAACCTGCAGTGCAAGCCCTCATCCAAAGCTCTGCTTTCAGAGAGACCCCAGGCTGACACAGTGAAAAGTTTATTTTGAGAGATGAAGTTCTCACGGGGCATTTAAATTGCCATCATCAACAGCATGTCACATCAGATTCTCATTCAAGTAAAAGGGAACTCACTATTGAAACAGATCAGTTTCTTCTATTTGGAAAATGATTTTTAGAGCAAATTAAATATTCCCTTTAAGAAGAGCTCTGAAGTTTGAAGTTCCAGGCAGTTGAAATGCCAACGTCAACCAGAAAAAGAGAGCAGCATTCTCTTCATCGTACCATATGCATGTCTTACTTAATACTATCTAGCCTGCCAACAATAAATGGTATTATTAGACTTTAGGTGAGGACAGTATATTCCTCAATATAAGAGACTTATTCTGCCACTTGGATGCAGAGGCACCGCTATGGACTGGCTGTGGGCAGGTGGCGGAATTGGCCATTTAGGATGAACCGTGGAGGATAAAAGGATGGCCAGGAACAAAGAATGACACAAGCCAGGCAAAACTTTGGCCTCATTAGGATCAGGCTCAGCCTACGAGATGAAAGACACAGTGGATGCTGTCAGCTACTTCCCCAGCATCTATGCCCCCATCCCCTGTGCTACTCAGCAGCTGTGTGATTTGGGTGGATGGGTCCCCACCCCAAGCTCCAGAAGCGGGATCCCACTGGCCTAAGCCAACCGATTTAATCCCACTCTCCTTAGTGTGGTGACTGGTTTAAAGATTCACTGGTTACTTAGTACATGGCATTCCTCCTCTGACCACTGCTGATGGGTAAAGAGTTGGGTCAACCATAATGAAGCCTGGGAATTTCGTTTGCGAGCTGAGAAAGGAGAAGCTCTTTCAGCTGGGATGCAGAGGTGACACGATATTACAGTGGTCCTCTTCCTACCACAAGAGTACAAAGTCCACAACAGTTCTATGAGCCATTGATCCAAAAATTTTTGCACCTGCTTTTCATTGTCAATTATCAGCCTGAAAATGGAGCTATACACAGGGAAGGGAAGAATCAGAAAAATTAGAGTGAATTGGAGCCTAATCAACCAGGCCTGAAGCATGCCCAATTTCAAAACTCTTAGTCACCTGATTCAATAAATTCCCTGGGTTGTTAAAGGAAGTATGAAATGGATTTCCTGGTACTTGCAAATAAAAGTGTCCTCACATGCCAGGTATCCCATCTGAAATCTTTTCTAAACCTTATAATATCTGGAACTTGGTAGACATAGAGTAGACACTCATAAATTCAATATTTTTGAAATAATTATTCTATTTTGAAAGAAACCCTAAAATAACTCAGATTTTTCTCTTTAGGTGCTATCTCAAGATTCTGGATTATTCTCCACAGTTCTGCATTCTAAAGAAGTTACTTTCTTGCTGTAATCCAACAAAAATCTTTGTTTACAGTGGCTTAACTGTGATTATGTGCTGAAAGAAGGTATTGATGGGACCGATACGGTTTTTCCCTAAAGAGTGACAGGATAGATTCTCCAGTCCAAGAAAAAGAAAAATGGATGTGAAATGCAGTCACAGCTGGCAAAAGTGATTAACCATAAATAATGACTCACTTTTTCCTATTTACTAGGTTTTTAAAATGAGGAGTCTTATGTAAAGCTAGAGATATTTTAAAAGGAGGAAAGAATGTACTTTCAGTATGCCTGATTATTGACTACTTGCGTGCATGTGGATAAATGCAATCAACATATAGCCCAAAGTCTCATTTCTGGCAAAGAGTTTCATATTCCTTCTCTATCAAGTGTTTTAGCAGAACTGCTAATAAATAGTGACATGATCTTTTTTCTCAGTTTGAATCTCTGGAAGAGAAATTGTGATGGAAGAAAATAGCATGGATCAGACAGCTTTAAGGATAAAGAACAAAAACAAAAGTGAGCCTCTTTGGACTAATCATAAAAAATCTGGTTCCTGTACTTTTGGGTCACTAGGTCCTCTGTTCTCTCCCTACACCATATCTGTGTAAGAGGCCTACTCTGAATACAACAGGGAGGCAGTGTGATCCACCAGAAAAGGCCTAGGAGTGAGCTTTCGTCTTGGCGAGGCTAGGTGACCCTGGGCAAGTGTCTCAGCAGCTGTGAATCTCAAGCTTCTCACTGGTCAAGCTGCTCGGCTATGGTTGCTAAGATTTGATACAGCTGTACATTTTGATGAACCTATGCTGGCTCTTAATCTACAACTAGTGTCTTTGTACCGAAAGTCTAAAAAGGCAAGCCAACCCCCGTTAGCCATTTTTAGCCTTTAAAAAGTAGTTTGAGTCTTTAACCCACAGACAGTTGTAAGGAACTATAAACATATATAAATGTAAACGGGAAAAAAAATGATCCTGCCTACAATAGTATGAAATATGAATGGAGATAAAGCCATTTCTATTTCAAATATATAATCACTTCAGCTGAGATATCTAGTATCATCTTGAACTTGATTATGAGATAACAGAAATGGGACAGAGATGGCAATCATTTAATCTCTTAAGAACAGCTATTTTGAAGAGCTTTTCACTCTACGCTCAATAGATTTCTAGCAGGTTATGATCTGGCTAGAAAGAAAGCATAATGATGAGGAAAATTATGTTTTCAATAACACATGCTTTTACACTACAAGTTCTTCCACAAAGGAGGCAATAAAATGAACTCTGACCACTTTAACTGATGGCGTAATGGCTCCACGAACAGATGTGGCCTCTCTGAAAGCAACAAGTTCATATCCTTGACTGGAGGTTTAGGAATGAGCTGAACTTTCAAGTGTAATGTAGGAAAGATTACATACTTCCAGACAAGAAAGCTGAGTATTAGGGGGTTCAGATGCTTGGAGAGACGGACTAAAAGAATTAAGCTTAATAAGCTTCATTTTGCTAATGCAACAAATAGAGTTGAAGTTGAAATATGAACTATAAACATCGAGCCATTTATAAATGCCCTGTTAATAATGCTGTTAGCCACTGTCAGATAGGAAGCTTGCTTTTTTAAAAAGCATACTTCCTCGGAGTCAGAAAACACCAATTGTCAGATAATGCTTATTTTCCCTAGTAGTATAATGTTTTCGAGTAGAATATATTTTTAATAATATATGATAGGGGGACTGTGGAATTTTTTGTTTGCTTATTTGTGCTTTCCTTTTTTAGAAAACTAGATAAATTGAATCTAAAGTTTATCTGGATAAATGTGCCAGAAGAATATCTTTTTCAAAAAAATAATAATGATATAAAAACAAAATATAAAGCCTCAGTGTGATTATGGCCCAGGAATTAATGAATGAGAACAGCATCCACATATACACACACACACATACACACACACACACACACACACACACACACAGGAATTCAGCAAAGGTCAAAAGAAGCATTTCAAATTGGTGGGGATAAACAGGTTGGTAGGAAAAGGAGCTGGGATCATTGACTATCCATTTATCCATTTGGGAATGGCTGGGGTCTGTTTCCATGGCAGAGCCTGCTATGTGTTCAACAAAACTTATTTCCTTCTCTTCCTGAGAACGTAGCTAAACCACATTTTCCAGCCTCCCTTGCAATTAGACGGGACTGGGAGTTCTGGCAACAGAAGGATAATAATATAATAATATAGAAACAAAGAATATCCATTGCTCCATCTAATTAAAAGCACTCACATTTCAAAGGAGTGTACAGGACCTGACAGTCACCCCAGGGACTGTGGCACAGCCAGATCCTGAAAGATATTCTCATACTGTGTTAGCAGAGACTCACAGTAATCCAAGGGATTAACTCTATATAGCTTGGTAGAGGAACAATATTTTAAAATTCTATCAAGTCAGGGTGTTTTTTTTTTTTTTCATTAAATGAGAGTACAGGAATTTATAAAAATTAAGATTTTTAACTGCTTACACTGTAGTTTTAAATAATCCACTTGGGAAAATAAGATTTTACATCTCAGGCCAGTTCTCAATGATATGCATCACTGAGCCAATAGAAAATCTGGCCTTACTTCATAATTACAATAAATTATTTATGTTTTTGTTTACAGCATACTCTCAGCATTTAAAACCTCTGGGTCTGTGGACAATAATAAGCAACATAAAAAATGAATAACACTTCATAATGAAACAATTCCCTCAGATTATCAGAAGTAGCCTATTAATAAAGCCCACCTATAATCACAAAGTCACACCAAATGGAATAACCACAAGGGCTTTTTTAGAATTTCAGTCGAAACAGAATTTCAGTGGAAAGAGATGAAAGTTCAGAGGGCATATGGCAAGTGTTTAGAAAATTATGAAATGCAAAGAGAATGAACATGGCCAAATTAATCAAATCCTAGGCTAAGACCAAGGGACTCCAAGTGCAACTGCAGAGGGGATATTTTAGGACTGAAACCTGGAAGGGCTTCTTCACACAACAGCTAGAAAACAGGACTCCTTTTCTATCCCTGAACTAATAATTCCCAAGGTTGGTATGGGGATGGGGGAAGAAGAGGGGATGCACCCCGCTTAATGAGGTCTCACAAAGTACACAACATCCCCCTGTCCCAATCCTGACGGGACTCTCCCCTCCCGCTCAGCACTGAGAATCATTCTCCAGCGGGGTGACCACAGTGCCAGAAGCTGGCATGACATTTGCCTTCTGAGTGGGTGGGAGGGTTGGTGAGAGTCTTCGGAGGTCTCAGGCTGAGAACAGAAGCTGGCTCAAGGAGGGTTTCAGTAATGCGTAAATCACCAAGGGACATTAGGAGTGTGTTGAGGGTTAGGGGCGGGGCCCTTCTTAGCCTTGGAAAGAAACTGGACTCTCCCATAAACGGCCACAGCAGTACCGATTTCAGGGGTTCAAATTACTGGTCCCAACCAGCATGACGTCTTCTACCCATTACCTAGTCTCTCCTGCCCACAGGCAGGGCCACATCACTGATGACGGAGTATTTCAGCCACTAAAAAAGATCCCGATCATCATTAAAGATACTAAGTGTTGATCTGTGCTGGCTAAGTGAGGTAAAATGTTTGTGCCCTTCTAGTAACAACTCAACGAGGCTATTTCAGGATATTTATTAAACCAATTAAGTATCTACAGTATGCTCAAGCACAGAGGCACAGTCATAGAGTACATAAATATGAGAAGATGAAAACAAGAAAATTTATGTTGGGAAAACTGTTTTTCCAGTTTCCTCGAATTGGGTGCAGAGGACGCACTGACTGTTTGGAAACAAGTTTGCGTTGAGCAGGCATCAGTGGTGACCTCGTGGCCACCTGCACACATCTTTTTGCTGTGGTTGAACTAAGGTAACCAGGAAAAGTTCATCACCTCCCCAGGTGTTTTCCTTGTAGGGTGTACAGTCTACGTCTTGGAAAGTGGTGATTAAGGGCTGGAAAGACAATTTAGGAAATCTCCTTCAAAGCCTAAAGACTAAACGAAATGGGTCTATTCCTACAATTTTCCCCCTCAATTAAAATTTTTAGTGCCATGATGATGATGAACCCAAACTACAAACACTTTCTTTAGCCTATGGTGCACATGTGGTAAAGGAGTCCATGTTTTCTCAAATACAGTGATAGTCTGTGAATACTGGACCACCTGTGTTATATTATTACTAGTTTTCCTCCTCACCTGACTGTAAACTTGCAGTAGGCAGAGACCACATACATGTTGTTCACTGTGCTCTTCTGAGACTTGACGCAGTGCCTGACACCCACACTGGCATTCAAGAAACATGTGCTGCATATGTGAACATGTGAATAGGAGAGTTTGGAAATGGGAGAAAAGAAATATCACTTACCATCCCATGATCTTAAACCAGTTTCTATGATCATTGTGGCATTTTTCTTTCTGATTAGGGTAAGAAATTCTGTATTCTTCTCTTTTAAATGTGCTATAAACATTTCCCCCATTGTTACAGTCTTTATTATTTCCATTTTTAATGGCTGTATATGATTTTATCAAAGGGAATTATAATAATTTACTTATTTGCTGGACTTTTGAAATGCCCCAGTCTTTTTGCTTTTATAGCTGTGTCAATGAACACATTCACTAAAAATGCTTTTTCTGAGAAATAGATTCTTGAGTTCATTTACTTATTCATCAGACACACACTAAGAGCCACTATGGACCAGGTGCATTAGGTTCTGAAGATGTAGGGGTGAGCAGAAAAGAAATAGAGTCCCTTGCAGCTTTTAGTTCAGCCAGGGAGAGAATTAAATAATTCTACAAGAAAGTAGAAGCACCAGTGTGCTAAGTGCCCTGGAGGAGAGACAGAAGGCGGTGAAGTACAGGGCAGGGACGAATTGCCCAGCAGAGGGGACGGCATGCACAAGGGCCTCATGGCAAGAGATAGCAAGTACATTCAAGGAACTGGGAGAAGCAATGTGGCCAGAGTACAGAGTGGGGATGAGCACGGAGCCCAATGAGGCTGAGGATGAATGGAATGAAACTGCTCAGGACCTGGTGGGCCACTTAAGGATTCTGGTTATAATCCAAAGAGCTATGGGAAGCTGCCAAAGTGCTTCAAGGAGAGGGCTAATGTGCTTAAATATACATTTTGAAAGTTCATCCTTGCTGAGGCAGGCAGAATAACGGCCTTCCAAAGATGTCCATGTCCTAATCCCTGGAACGTATGGTTGTGTTCCATGGGAAAAGGGGGACAGGGTTGTAGATGGAATTAAGGCCACTGACCTTAAAATGGGAGATTATCCTAGATTATCCAGGTGGGCCCAATGTAATCTCAAGGATCTTTAAAGGTGGAAGAGGGAAGTAAGTAGAAGACTCAGTAATGAGTCAGAGAGAGACTGGAAGGTGCTAAGCTGCTGGCTTTGAAAACGGAGGAAGGTGCCATGAGCCAAGGGATGCAGGTGGTCTCCAGAAGCTGGAAAAGGAGAGGAAATGGATTTTCCCCTAGAGCCTCTAGATGTAATGCAGCCCAGCTGACATCTTGATTTTGGCCCAGGGAGGCCCATTTTGGATCTCTAACCTCTAGTATGGAAAGCTAACAAATGTGTGTTAAGTCACTAAGTCTGGGGTAATTCGTTACAGCAGCCATAGGAAATTAATACAAGGGGGGAGGTCTTGAGTTCTGTTTTGGATAGTTAAGTTTCATATGTCCTCAACACAAAGAATATGGACATTTGGAAGTATTCAGCTATTTAGCTACTTTTCTAATAAGTTACATGATCTGTAAAGAAATTTGACTTTTCACGACCCCAGTTTTATCATATATAAAAACAAGTTTTATTTAAGGTCGGTTCTACTTCTAAATCTCTGAGTTTATAAGCTTGAAAAGAAACAAATATGCTTTTCCCTTAGATTCCTGTCAGTACTTGGCAGTCACTCGGGAAAAAGTGATATTAAAAATAGTGGATCTAAAGTAAAGGGGGAAAAGATTCCATTAAAAAATGTACCCCATATATAAAATTATCTTTAAATACCTTAATAAGAAATGTGTTGAATTTATATAAAGAAAACTACAAAATTCCATGGAGACATACAAAAGGATATTTAAAAATGTCCATATGTGTGTTCCTGGATGGGAAGACTGAACGTTGTAAAGATGCCAAATTCTTTCCAATTAATTTATAAGTTGAACACAGTTTTCATCGGAACCCCACAGGGAGGTTTTTCGAACTCTGCAAAAATGACTCTACCATTCATCTGGAAAATAAACAGGCAGGAAGAGCTGAGAACAATTTGAAAACAAGAAATACCAGGTTTTAGAACATATTATAAGAACTGGGGGGAAAAAGTGTGTCCTTGGTGTAAGAATAAGGGAAGAGAGTAGATCACAGCCTGGAAAGGTCGCCTAGGATGTAAAAGAACTCAATATAGAATATGATAATCAAGACATTATATATAAATAGGGGTTATCTAGCAGATGATAAGGGGAAAACCGGCTTGCAATTTGGAAACAAAAATGTTTAGATCATCACCCCATGCTAAATACCCAACTAAATTCCAAAGCACTAAACAATCTTAAAATTCAAAGCAACCAAGAGAATGGAAGTGGATATTAACCTGGCCTCTAGATGAGGAAAACTTTCTCAGTATAAAAGCAGTGGGAAAAAATTGCAAAGGAAAAGATCACAGGTTTGAATATATGAAAACTTAAAGCTTTGCAGATCAAAAAATCATCATAAAATAAAAGGAAAACAGCACACTGGGAATAATAGTTGTGATAAAAATAGAAACAGGTAAATATTCTCATCATTGAAAAGAGGTAAATGACATGGATGGATAATTCACAGAAGAGGGAATAGAAAGAGCTAATTAACATGTGAAAATGTTCAATATTACTAGCAATCAGGGAAACAGAACCAAAAATGAGATACTGTTTTCCACCTATTAGATTATCAAAGATTTGAAAAATAAATAACATTCAATCATCAGTGAGAGCACAGAGGGGCGGGTGCTGCAAGAGGCAGTCACATTTGTTAATTAGGCCATTTGGTAAGAAGAATCAGGAGTCCTAAAAATGAAAAAATAAGTTCATACTACCCAGTATGGTCTTCCCACATCTAGGAACCTCTCCTAAGGAAATAACTTAAAAGTGTGGACAAATATGTTGATTGTAGGGTTATTTATAAAGTGAAAACGGCAAAATGATTGAAAAGCATGGGATCTAAAACTCATTTAACAAAAACACGGAGAGGAACAACAAAGACTAAATACCGAAATATTAACAACAGTTATCTTTGATTTGCTAGGAATGTGGTTGGTTTTTTATTCTCTTTTTCTTACCTTTCTCTATTTCCCAAATATTGTACAAGGAGCATTTGTTACTTTTGTAACCAGATCTCTTCCCCGCCATACACACGCACAAGCGCACTCCCCCCTCCCACACAACCACCTCTTCTCTATTTTGCCAGCTTCCCCCTGCATGCAACTGCGAGCTAAGGGAAAATTCATGTTTGATAAAATCATGCTGCGAGTGATGGCCAACAAAGGAAAAACATTTAGCACTTCGAGGGCTTATTTGAGTTTATAAGAAAGGAATGAAAGGAAAGATGTTATGGACAGAACTGTTCAAGAAACAAGTGTTTTCGAAGGAGGGTCCCAGGTGCCGCCGTCTGGGCGCACATTCCTCCGCTGCAGTTTTCTTTCTGTGACTGCATGGTCTGACTATTCGGCACACTTGACACTCTTTAGCAATAAATATATCCCGCGTATGGAAGTTTTACTGAAAACAGCTCCCAGCGGGGAGAGAAAACAAACAGAACCCTTTTCTTAGTTTGAATCAAACCGCAGGGATAAAACGAGTCTGAACTTCGCGCTTGGTGTTCTCATCTCTGGAGGACCGTACAGAACAAACACCCAGAGGTGGGAACGTTTCATGTCTTCTTTTCTTCCCTGTCGCTTCTCTGCACCCCTACCCCTGCCCCCCGCCCCGCCCAGTGAAGTGGGCTGCTGCGATGAGGACTTCAGATCTGCCGCCTGTCAGCCCCACGGGCTCTGGGACCCTGGGATGGAGGCGGGGTCTAACCTGCCCATCATGCTTCCAAATTCCCACCCTCTCCCCAGAATAAGGGCATGTAGGCATTTTTTCTTTTTAGAGACTTTAGAAATCACCCAACCCACTCTTTTTTTTTTTTTCCAAACCACTCTTGCCATTTTATGGATGAGGAAATTGAGGCTCAGAAGCATAAGGCATCTTTCCTGAAGTTACCTATCCAGCTAGCAACAAAATTAGGCCAGAAAACCAGGTCTCTTGATTCATAGCACAGTCCCATGCCCAGCTAGTAATAATTCTGTGCTTTCTGAGATCATAAAGACCTTTGTCAGAAATCCACGTGGATCCTATTTTACATAGAAAGAAAAGCCAAGTTGTAGAATACAAACAGCTCAAAGCTACATACACACTGCATGTAGTACTAGAAGCAAGACTCCGGGACTCATTTCCAACTCCTAGACTGTTCTCACTGTATGTGGGAATATGGGATAAACTCTGGGATTAGGATGACTTTGTTGTACAATCAGCCAAGCTTTTCACAGCCGTGCAGAATTACGGGCTGAATAAGACCTGGACCTGGAATGCCCTAGGCCATGACATCACATTGAGTGTCCTCCCCAGAGCGCCACAGAACATTCCACTAATTCAGGGCTGGGAAAAGAAAGCACAAAAACATTTCAAAAAGTTAGTGCTTCAAAATTATGCAGTGAGTGTACATTTGAAAATTTTCCATTAAAGTTCTTAATTAGGTTTTTCTCCCACAGATGCTGGGTTGTACTTAAGAGCCCTTGGCAAAATCTGAGTTTAAGAGAAGCACTGGCATCAAAATTAGAGGAATTTCATTATAAAATACTTTTTAATTAATGCTACATAGATAGCTGTAAACTTGAGTTTTGAGCAATGGTGAGGAGATATACTATTAGAGGACAGTGAGTGCTCCTGGAGCATCGTGAAGATTAGAGTTTTGACTGATTTGATAGAGAGTCTAACTGGAAAAATTAAAATCAAGGGGAAAGTTGAAGGAACAGGTTAGAGACAAGAGCTGAGACCAGAGAGAACGTGAAGTCTACAGGAGTCTGAGCAACAAGATGAATGAATGCTAAAGCCTCTCAAAATTCAGAGTAAAAGATGAAAAATTTGTGAAGCAAAATGGAAAGTAACCAAAAAGAAATACATTCTTTTTATAATATAGTTAATTTACCCTTCACATACTTTGCTGGCATGCATAATTAGTTGTATATTAGAAGGCTTCAAGGGGAATTCTGTAAAATATAACATACACGCTTGATTTTGAATTTGTGAAAACTAAACAAAAGCCTTAATGATATTGTTCTTAGTGGATATACAGATATTAGTGGCATGTTTCCTAAAAGTAAAGTCAAAACAAAGATACTCTTCATTGTACATGTTATTTAATAAATTATTAGAAGGTCTTGCCATGGTGATAAGGCAGGAAAAACAAGTAAGAAAAATTAATAGGAAAGGAACATCACTAATTGCTGAAGTCATGATTATATAACCCAGCAAACTCAAAGGAATCTACTAAGAATTTTAGAAATAAAATAATTCAAATAAAATAATTTGCCACATAAAACATATGCCAATAACAATAGCATTCTTTTTTAATGGTAACAATGATTAATATTTTTGTTTTGAAAACAGATTTCTCTTACAACAAGGACAAAATATATCTGTACTTAATGTACATTTATTGAGGTAACTAACCTAAGGTGGGATATATCAGTCCAATACAAATAAAATTACAAACATTTTGTAGAAGAAAAAATAAACAAAAATCTGTAAACGTGGCAATACTTCAAGTTAATTTATATATTTAATACATTTTCAAATAACAGTAGGATAATTTGTTATATAAAAAATTCTAAAAATCATCTCAGAGATTAATTTGGACAATAAAGGGGAACTTGTCTTAGGAAATACCAGTTTATGTCATAAAGCAACCCACATTGAAAGTATGCTGCTGACTTCAGAAATCTATGGAACAAAGTAAAGAATTTAGGTATAGGGCATAAGTTATATGGGAATTTAATATATGACAATCTGAGTGCAACAGAAAAGAGAACTTCTGAGGTTATTCCTTAATAATATTAAGGTATATAAACTTAGACTCTTACTACATATTACAAACCATAATAAAATTATAGTAAAGAAAAATTTAACATGCAATTTCCCAAATTTAGAACAAAACAGAATAATCTGTTTATCCCAAGTGGCCATTTAGATTTACTATTTAAGAAATAGGAGAAATTATAAATAAGTGGCAGCTGGGGTGGGGAGGTAAAAATAAGATAAAAGGTAAATATTGATACGAAAACATTTGTGATAAATATTGCATGTGTTTACGCATCTAAATTATGAGGGAAGCCCCTACAAATCTGTAAGAATAACTCAAATTTTCCAGTTATAAATGGCCAAAAGTTACAAAAGAAAAAATTTTAACTATACCAAATTTAAGTAAATGTTCAACTTGCCAGGTGAGTGGAGTGCAATAAAACTGTGATGTAACACTTTATACTTACCAAAATAGCAAACAAATACAACTGATAAAGACCAGAGTTGGCAAGCCCCCAGGGAACATACTATTATTCAACAACAGTGTTTCATACTTTTCCCAAAGTGGTCTGACAAGAGGTAACTAGAACCACACACACACAGAAGATGTTTTTGACCTTTTAATCCTATTTCTGAAAATTTATCCAAAGAAAACACATTTTAAAAACTTCTACTCTTCAAAAGACACTGTTAAGAGACTAAAAGACAAGCCACAGACTAGAAGAAAACTGTTGCAAAGCATATACCTGATAAAACAACACATAAAGAATTCTCAAAACTCAAGAAAGTAAACAACATAATAAAAAATGGGCAAAACACTTGAACAGACACTTCACTAAAGAAGATACAGAGATGAAAAATAAGCACATGAAAAGATTTTCAATATCACCGGTCGTCAGGAAAATATGACTGGAAACTACAATGAGATAACCACTGCATACCTTAAAGAATGGCTCAATTTACAAAGACCAAGTGCTGATGAAGATGTAGAGCAACTGGAATTCTCACTCACTGCTGGTGGGAATGAAAATACTTTGGAAAAGTTGGGCAGTTTCTTAAAAAATTAAACCTACACCTACCATATAATCTAGTCATACATTCTACTCCTAGGTGTTTACCCAAAAGAAAAAGCACATATCCATTCAAAGACTTGTACCTGAATGTGCAGAGCAGCTTTGTTAGCAACAGCCAAAACCTGAACAACCCAAATGTCCATCGACATGTGAATGGATAAGTCAACTGTTGCACATCAATAAAATGAAACACTACTCAGCAATTAAAAACGGATAAACTACTGATACACCCTATATCATGAATAAATCTCAAAGTAATTAGACTGAGTAAAAGAAGCCAGACCAAAAAAAGAGTATATATTGTGTGATTCCATTTATATAATATTCTAAAAATGGGAACTAATTTGTAGTGTCAGAAAAGAGTTCAGGGCTTCCCTGGTGGCGCAGTGGTTAAGAATCCTCCTGCCAATGCAGGGGACACAGGTTCGAACCCTGGTCCAGGAAGATCACACATGCCACGGAGCAACTAAGCCCGTGCGCCACAACTACTGAGCCTGCGCACTAGAGCCCGCGAGCCACAACTACTGAAGCCCACGCACCACAACTACTGAAGCCTGTGTGCCTAGAGCCCGTGCTCCACAACAAGAGAAGCCACCGCAATGAGAAGCCCGCGCACTGCAACGAAGAGTAGCCCCCACTCGCCGCAACTAGAGAAAGCCTGCGTGCAGTAATGAAGACCCAACGCAGCCAAAAATAAATAAATAAATAAATAATAAAATTTAAAAAAAAAAGAAAAGAAAAGAGTTCAGTAGTTGCCTGTAAAGAGGAAGCAGGAAGATGGGACGGGGTAGGACAGTGGGATTGCAAAGGGTTACAAGGAAACTTTTGATGGTGATAAATATCTTCATTATCTTGACTGTGGTGATAATTCAAGAGTATACACATCTCAAAAACTATTAAACTGTATACTTTAAATATGTACAGTTTATTGCATGTCAATTATACTGCAGTATAGATGTTGAAAAATGCTTTAGGTAGAAAATCATCTATACATACCATCATCTTTTACAATGGCAAAAACCCAGTAGGAAATCCAAGTGTCCCACAAAAGGAATATAGCTCAGTAAATTGCAGCTCATCAATGTACCATAAAGCTTTTCTTTTATTAAATAATATATGTGATGCCATGTAGATATAAATTAATATTTTCTCATAGTAGAATATGAAATGATATACACAACATTACTACAACTATACAAAACCCTGTGATTACATATGGCTGAAGACTGAAAGAGGCCATAGAGAAACTTAACAGCTGTTATTGCAGAGTAATACATTATAGGTATAAATGTAGAGTTGTTGAAGTAAGTTTCTTTCTTTTTTAAAAAACAATAGTATGTTTGTATTTTAGAGTTTTGTTAACATCTTTCTAAAGCTCTCTCTAAAGTATTCAGGGAGTTCTGCGGTAAGGAGACAAAGAAACTAAGTGAAATTTCAATGCTGATTCTCCAACAAAATATTAATTATTTGCCTCTTTCCTCTCTCCTTACAGGCACTCTGCTACATTCCCACTGGTCCCACTACCGCCATGATCTTTCCATCCCCAGGACACTGCTTTCCTCAAGTCCTTGCCATTCTTCCCCCAGCTATCATCACGATTCTGCACATTAAACCTCAGTTTCTATGCTGCCATCAAGACAGACTACATCACCAATTTCCCTCATAAAAACAGAAGACTCCCACTCTGCCCACACAATATGGTTAACTCCTTAACATTAAGTCTCTCATGAGCTACTGCAACCTCTACTTCCAGCCTTATTTCCAAAATTATTTCCTTATTCCCAGACTCTTATTTGTTAGTCCTTAATTCCTATGTACCACCCTAGGCCCTGGGGGTATAAAAATGAATAATATTTGTGTGGTGGTTAATTTTTTGTGTCACCTTGGGTAGGCTATGGTGCCTACTTGTTTGGTCAAACACCAGTCTAGATGTTGCTGGGAAGGTTAATCTTTTAGATGTGATTAACCTTTAAATCAGTAGACTTTGAGTCTGGCAGATAACCCCCAAAGTGGGTGGGCCTCAACCAATTCGTTCAAGGTCTTACAAGCAAAGAGTGATGTTTCCCAAAGAAGTGATTCTGCCTCCAGAATGCAATATAGAAACCTTGGCTGAGGGACTTCCCTGGCGCTCTGGTGGTTAAGACTCTGAGCTTCCACTGCAGGGGGTGTGGGTTCCATCCCTGGTCAAGGAACTATGATCCCACATGCCGTGTGGTGTGGCCCCAAAAATAAATAAATAAATAAAATTTTAAAAAAAGAAAAGAAACCTCGGCTGAGTCTGCAGTCTGCAGCTTTCCCTTGGACTTCAGACTTGCCCGCTCTCAATCTTGTGAGCCAATTCCTTAAAATAAATCTCTCTCTCTATATATGTATGTCTTATTGTTTCTGTTTCTCTGGAGAACTCTAACACCATATGGCTCCTACACTTATGGAACTCGTAGGCTAACCCAGGAAATAGAAATATACACAAATAATTAAATCAAACTTGGAGAGTACCAGAGTAGCCCTTCTCCCATAAACAATGAAAGATATATAGAGATATTTTTTTAAAAATTTGTTTTTTGATGTGGACCATTTTTTAAGTCTTTATTGAATTGAATTTGTTACAATATTGCTTCTGTTTTATGTTCTGGCTTTTTGGCCACGAGGCATGTGGGATCTTAGCTCCCCGACCAGGGATCAAACCTGCACTCCCTGCAATGGAAGGCGAAGTTTTAACCGCTGGACCGCCAGGGAAATCCCGAAAGATATATTTTTTAAAGTGGCTTTCAGAGATTGGACAGCAGAGAGCAGGGCTTATATGATTCCTGAGAAGAAAAACAAGTGAAGAGAGCCCTATAATTATCCTGGCTTTCTGCCTAGAGGTACCATCCGAACTGAGGTAAAGGGAAGGGAAACTCAAGCAGGGGATGGCGGTCTTACTGAGCTGAGGAGACAGAGGTCAGAGTCTGGGGCACAGAGCACCTAACATATTTGACACCAGGAGCCTATCATTTCTTAAACACCTCTCTTCTCTGTATGACAAAATTATTTTCAGCAATAATCATGTAATAATCAGCAATAATCACTATGTTCTTGATTTATTCTCTGGTTTTAAAACAAACCATTAACGATGCAAAAAGGGAATAAACATCATTTTACAAAATTTTATTGAAATCTGTAAAATAGTTCAGGTGTTAACTAAACCTTACACTTAACAAACATAAATATGATGCCTCACATTTCCCACTTGGTTTCACTATTTTACATTGTAAACACAAAGTAAAACTCTTAAGTGGTCACATACAATGAGACTTTAAATAACTCACATTATTTCTTTATCTTCACAACAACTGTGTTATCGTTGTTTATACCAAATCTATTCTCTAAACATGGGAGTTTCTTATACCACAGAAGATGGAAACACAAATTATATCTGAAGCCAGTCCAAATGATTCTGAACTGCTACTGCTAGAAATGTACGCTCAAAATAAGCACATTTAGCTGTTTAATAAAAGAAAAATATAATAATGTGCAATTTAAAGTTTACACGTGTATTATTAAAACTCAAAAGTAACCTCAGCAATTGTTTAGAACGTAGGCCAACAAAAGTCCCGTTTCCCACCCCATCCCAAGTATTTTATCACCTGATTAGTCAAGAGTTGTAGAGACATGATGATAAATACAAGATAGACTTTTAGTCATTTTTATAATTATTTTAAAATTCTCTTCCAACTACATACCTCCAAATTCCCAGCACCTGGGTTGGACTGCTCCCTCCCCCTAACCTTTGGTGTACCTGGGTTGGGAGTGGCTGAGGGTCTGGAATTTGTGGTGTGGAGTGCCATGGGGAAGGAGCCATGCAGAGAAAGAGCTCCAGAAATCTGCATGGGATTCCCTGAGGACACGCAGGGGTGAGAATGCAGAAAACCTGGGGAAGGAATTGCCAGGGATGAGCCAGCTGAACAACCACTGATCTCACGCAGGGCTTGTACCTGTTGAGGTTCCCCCTAGTGAGACTGGAGAAACAGCATTGTACACCTTGGCTATTGAGTAGACACTGGAAAGGCCACACCTCCGGAGTGGGGCTAAATTAGCTGTAAAGGGTACTCTAAAACTATACAGTTCACCCTTGAACAACACGGGTTTGAACTGCGTGGGTCCACCTATACATGGATTTTTTTCAATAAATATAATACCTGTATTTTCATTTCACAGATCTTTAATCAAGTGTGGGGAAAAGTTTGTGTTTGATTAGAGATCACAATATGTGGAATCAAAAGAACTAGGGTTTGAGACCTGATTCCGTCCAAACAGTTTTAGCTTCCTGACCTTGGGTGAGTCATCTTTCAATTCCTTTGTTTTTTGAGGCAGAGATAGCAGTACATGGATTTTTGACTACAAGGGGATCAGTGCCCTTAACCTCTGCATTGTTCAAGAGTCAACTGTACAAAGCTTATAAACAAGCCTTGAAAATCAAGCCCATTAGCAAGTAAATTTAAAACCTGTCAGAACTAATCTCAATACTCAAAAGAAGACATCAAAATCTCAACTGTCAACATCATAACATTCATAATTGTGGTAGGCAGAAGTTCTAGGAATGGCCCCCAAGATTCCATACCCCCGAGTCCTCAGAACCTGTGAATGTTATGAGAGATCATTTCCACGATTGTTAAATAATCCAGGTAAAATAATCCAGGTGGGCGTAATCTAATCACATGAGCCCTTAAAAGCAGAAAACTTTCTCCAGTTGGAAGCAAAAGAGATCAGAGAGACTCAAAGAGTTAAGAAGGATGTGACACACCACTGCTGCTTTGAAGATGGAGAGGACCACATGAGAAGGAATGCAGGCATCTGCTAAGAGCGCAGAGTAGACTGGCTGACAGCGAGCAAGAAAACGAGGGCCTCTGACCCACAGCCACAAGGAAGCTTCCAACAACCCGGATAGGCTTGAAAGCAGATTCTTCCTATGAATTTCCACATAAGAGCTCAGCCCAGAGTTTGCATGCCACAACCAAGGAGCTGGTGAGCCACAACTAAGGAGCCAGTGAGCCACAACTAAGGAGCTCACCTGCCACAACTAAGGAGCCCACCAGCCACGACTAAGACCTGGTGCAACCAAATAAATTAAAAAAAACAAAAAACAAAAAAATCTCAGCCCAGCCAATACCTTGACCCTAGGCAGAGAACTCAAGTGAGCACATCTGACTTATAACCTGCAGAACTGTGAGATGAAACCAGAGGCTGCTGTAAGCTGTTAAATTTCTGATAATCTGTCACAGAGCAATAGAAGATTAATAAAATAAAGTCTAGAATCCAATTAAAACATTGTTATACATGCTAAGAAGTAAGAAAATGTGACCCCTAAACAGGAGAAAAATCAGTCAAAAGAAACAGAACCAAAAACAACAAAGATGACAGAATTGGTAGACAAGGACTTCTAATTATAAGTATGCTCCAGGATCAAAGAAAAGATAAACATAATGAAGAGAGAAATGAAAAACATAAAAGAGAACCAAGTGGAACTTCTAGAGACTAAAAGTATAATATCTGAAGCAAATAATTCATGGGATGAGATCAACATCATATTAGACATTACAGAAAAAAATTGTTTGTGAAGTTAACGAAATGGAAATAGAAACTTTCCAAATTGAATCTGAGAAAAAAAAAAGGCTGAGAGTGAAATGGAAAGAACATCGGTGACTTGTGCGGTAATACAAAGTGGTCTAATTTACATGTAATTGGAGTACCAGAATATCAGGGAAGAAGAAAAAACATTTGAAGGAATGATGGCCAAACATTGTCCAAATTTGGTGAACACTAGAATACCCCTGATCCAAACTCAACAAACTCTAAGCAGGATAAATAAAGAACACTATAAAAAGGAACATCATAAGCAAATTGCTGAAAACAAACAAAACAAAATCTTAAAAGCAGCCAGAGAAAACGACACATATGTTCAGAGAAAAAAATGTATAAAAATTACCACTGACTTGTCATCAGAAATAATGGAAACCAGTTAGAATGACAACTTTAAAGTGCTGAAAGAAAATATCCTTCAAAAATGAAAGTAAAATAAAACGTTTTCAGACAAACAGAAACTGAGAAAATTTGTCACCAGTAGACTAGAAATTTTAAGGAAGTTCTTTAGGCTTATAAAAAAATTATAAGGAATGGAAAATTGGATCTACACAAAGGAAAGAAGAGTCCTGGAAATAAAGGTAAGAAAGGAAGGGAAAAAGAAGGACAAATAGAAGAAACAGAAAATAAATATGAAGATGGCAGGCTTAAACCCCACCATATTGATAATTACATTAACTGTAAATAGGATAAACACTCTAATTAAAAAGAAGAGATTGTAAGAATGAATAAAAAAGCAACTCAACTGTATGCCATCCTTAGGAAATCCACTTTAATCATAAAGACATAGATAAATTAATAGTAAAAGAATAAAAAAAGATAACAAAAGAGGAATGGCTATATCAATATCACTTCAGAACAAAGAATACTATCAGAGAAAAAGAGATATTTCATAATAATAAGAGTCAATCAATTAATCAAGAAGACATAATCCTAAATGTATATATACCTAATAAAAGAGCTTAAAAACACATGAAGCAAAAAACTGAGAGAACTCAAAGAAGAACCAGACAAATCTATTATAGCTGATTATTTTAATACTCCTCTGGTAGTAAATATTGACATCTAAAAGATATTCATTCCACTCCATTTCTAATGGAACATTCACCAAGACAGATGCTGAGACATAAAAAAAGTTACAATAAATTTAAGGAGCTGAAGGGAACAGAATTAAATAAAAAATCAGTAACCAAAAAATCTGGAAAATATCTAAATATTTGGAAATTAAGCAACATATTTCTTAACAACCCATGGTTCACAGAAGAAAACACAAAGAGAATTAGAAACTATTTTGAACTGGATGATAATGAAAACACAAAATTTGTGGAATGCAGTTAAAGCACTGCTTAGATGGAAATATAAAGTTTTAAATGTTTACATTGGAAAAGAAAAAAAGACTAAAATCAACGATGGAAACATCTACTTGAAGAAGCCATAAAAAGATCAAGTAAACCAAAATAAGTAGAAGGAAATAATAATATAACAGCAGCAAAAATCAATGAACTAGAAAATGGAAGAATAATACAGAAAATAAATGACACCAAAGATGGTTCTTTAAAAAGATCAGTAAAATTAATAAACCTCTAGCTAGACTGATGAAAGGGAAAAAACCCCACAAATTACCTATATCTGGATTGAAGGTGAGGCAGGTCTTACAGCCATTAAAAATATTGTTAAGAGAATACCGTGCATAATTTGTGCTAATAAATTTGAACTTAGATGAAATGGACACATTTCTTTTACATTTAACATTTCTTTTAAAAAAGAGAACGAGAGAGAAGAAAACAAAATCAGAAGCAAATATGGCAAAATGTCAAAATCTGTTAAATTTGGTTGGTAGGCACCTGGGTGTTATGATATCTTCTGCATGCTTGAAATGCTTCATAACTAAAATTATAAATTAATTGAGGAAAAATTATTTCTCAGGATCATTCAATCAACAAATATGTATTGACCATCTACTATGTGGTAGGCATTGGAGCAGCGTCCTGGGAATACAGCAGCCAATCAGACAGACAGGTCTCTGCCCTAATGGAGTGCAGTTTGGTAGGGGGGAGATGAACAAGGAAATAAAAAAGACTACAAAGATTGTGGTAAGTGCTATGAAAGAAATGAACCCGTGATGACATATTTACAAGGGGAAAGGGTTGAAGGGAAGCAGTCACATACGAGAGCTTGGGGAAGTGAATTCCAATGAGAGAGAACTGTAAAGGTGGGAGTACCACAGCTGGAAAGAGCTAGAAAGACGAGAACAACTGAGAAGAAGAAAGCGGTTTGAGATGAGGTTGAAGAGGTTAGATTTTAAGTGCAATAGGATGTCACTGGAGGTTTTAAGCAGAGGAGCTGGTTTTAAGGCACTTGGGTCACCATATAGAAAATGGATTGTCAGAAAGAAGGGCTGGAAGCCGGAAGCTATTGCAAACTTCAGGGGAGGAAATGAGGATGGTGTGAGGCAGGATGGTGCAGTGCAGATGGAGAGAGGCGGGATCATTTGAGATTTGCCATCTATGACTTGACCTCAGTGTTTAAAGATGTGAGCTTGTCTTTTTTTTTTTTTTCCTACAAATACACATCCAGGTAGAAATAGCCACCCTATTCCCCACTCTTAGTTGTCATCATTACTGCAATGATGGGTACACGCAGCAGCCTCAAGTTTCTTGCTTCAGTGGGCACTCCATTACCATCAACCCCTGGGGGTGATCTGATTAATCACAATGCCACTGCATGACGTGGATTACTACCACTCCACTTCCCACCGGCAAGCTGCTCGGCACTGCATTCAGGGCTGGACACAACCAAACCACTGCCATACCAGCTGGGGCCATTGCCAGTACATCAGCTGGGATCCAGTCAGGAAGTCCAGTCCAGAAATACAACAGTTATTTTAAAAGAGAGATTTTAACCTAAGAAATAGTTAGACAGGTATTGGAGGACTACAAGGCAAAAGGGAAACATTGCAGTTATTAAAAAGAAAAAAAAAGTCATAACTATGAGTATATGAAGCCTCTGCCATCGTCAGGGCTGAAGACACAGAGGGAAGAGGCTGAGGTTACGACCTAGAAGGCTGGTGGAGGGTCCCGGGAAGCTGGAGCCCACCCTCTGGGAGCTGTGGCTGATGTCTCTGAGGGGTCCAGGGTGAGAAACAGTGGGAAACTAGAACCAACAGCAGGTGCTGGAATGAAGTGACCCTTCCGGGAACCGAGAGGAGACAGGGAGGAAAGAGCCACTGCTGCTCCCTTCTCCAGCCGTCAGGCATCCTCTGCACGTTGGGAAGATGGAACCTGCTGAGAGGCAGCTGGTAAAGGAGAAATGCGGCTTTCAGAGTCTTATCCCAGCCTCACCATGCAGAGTAGAGAAGGGTGGGTTTGGGGCTGAGAGACAAGAGCTTAATAACCAACACACGCTGCTTTTTTCATGATCACGTTTCATGAAACAATTTTATTCATTCTTGACATGTGCCTTCATATCAATGTTTTCATTATCACCAGAGCCACTTTTAGAGACATTAACTCTATTTTCCAGAGCATGTCATTTTCACATCTGTTAAAGTTGTCTGGAATACAGGACTTTGTAAATTCCATGCTTGGTACTGACACTAGAAATTTTTACCTAAAGCCACTTGGTAGCTATTTGCATAACATTATAACATGTATGTTTTGGATTTCTTTTTCATTCAATCTGAGATTTATATTTGTGATCTCTAATATGTAACCACTTACTGGATTGCTTTTAAAGTGATCTTTAAAGGCTTGTTTACAATGACAGCCAATATTTGCAGTTATGAGTTTATAACATCAGGCAGAAGAACTGGATCTGTGTGACATTTCCTTCCTCCTTTATTTGCCAATTTCATCAGGTAACCTCTGTAAGCATCAAAAACTCACACTGACTGAGGCTGCTTCAGGCTCAACACTCTTTTCTTGTTCAAAATAAAGTAACTGAGAACATGTCTGATAGTTTGAAAGACTTCGTAAGAGAACTAATTCTTTTCAGAGGGTATGTTTTGAAGAAAAGCCTCATTTTCTATTAAGTCCCCTAAGGCAGTGCTGCTTAAATTCTCTTTGGTAAAGGACCAATTGAAAAAATTTTTCCAGTCTGTTGCAAACTGCTACTTTGTAAAACTTAATAAAAATGAATTACTAGAAAAATGAAATAAAAAGACTTACAAGATAAAAGCTGCAATTCTGTATTATTAGTTCAACCAACAGGAAATTATACTGCAATAAATATTACCAAAGTATACATAAGGAAAAACGTATGAAAATTGTACATGTTGTTTATTCATTGAAAGTATGTATGTAGGCAACTAATATGCAGTATAGGCTCACTATTACACTTGTAACTTTTTTTTTCATTTTGAGGGAAAAAAATGAATCCCCATATTAAATGTCTATAGGCACACTTTGAATGAACACAGTGTATATAAATGCTTAAAATTTTTAATGTGACAAATTGACTTGCTTCTTGATTGATAATTTATCTAATCTAGGTGGTTTTGCCAACAAGGCTACTTGTAGTTGATAAGGTACATCTAAACTATTTCTATGTTTTATGTTAATAATAATAAGAGGAAAGAAACCAGTCTCACAGAATGGAATAGAAGAAGAGGTTTTACAGCAATTTCAGCAAGCTCAGTTTGTTCACTTTAAAATTTTATCTAAAATGGAGAAAGTACTACTGTGTTTTCAGAGTCCTTTAAATCCTTCAAAAGAAGTCAGTTCCAGCAATGTATCTTGTAAGTTATGGTTAAATTTAAGTTATCTTTTGATGAAAGAAATGGATTCTGGATCCATGAATTTTTTAGGCGTAGATCTTCTTTTGATGGAAAATAAAATTCAAAATGCCTTATCAAATTTTAAGGTGTTTTGTGATAGCTTTTCACAGATGTGCAGTATAAAGATCACCTGCATCATTGATAATTGTTAATTTATGGAACGTGTGTCATAATAATCTGTAGAAACTCTGTTCTTCCAAGCTCCTTTCTTTTTTTTATCAGCCACTGAAAAACATGTTGCATTTCTTCTTTGCATGGAAATACTGAGATCATTAAAAATAATGAAGGTATTAGATACATACGCAATCCTGCTTGTCCAATTCATATCTTCAACAAGCCGGGATCAAACCGTCTTCTGATTTTACAGAAACGTTTAGAGTTGTTCTATAAATTGAACATTCTCGAACACTTGTCCTCTTGATTATCATCACACCTCAGCATGTAGTAATAGCTGTTCATGATCTGCCTACACAGTATCATGTAACACAAGAGAATAATCCAGAATTTAACACACCAGCCTTTACCTAATTCATGATTTTTAGGACGGCACTAAGCCCACAGTTTAGTTCCACCAACATTTCTTTTCATAGCAGGACTTCCTCATGAGAGAGACAGCCCGCTGATTTACATTCTGGTGCAGCCCCTAAATCAGGGCGATGTCTTCAGGATGTTTTCTGCACCATCGGAACACGCTCCTACACAAAATGTAAACTCCAATCCATGTTTGTTGACAACTAATCCTTCATCTACACAGTTCAGACTTAGTTGTTTGTCAGCGACAAAACTGAAAAAAGAAATTCTTCCTTCGTATCACCAACATGTTCAAATTGCACATAAATAGGAATATGAGTGAAATGATTGCACTACAATGAAAAAACATGTTGCTGGCTTCAGTTGCTCTATGAGTTAGTCCTCCACACCATTGGCCGGTTCCAGAATAGGCTGAGCTGCGGGGGCCCTGGAAGTATACTTGAGCTACCTTCTGTGCGCGGATTCACCCAACATTTCTGAGCAAATACCTTTGATACAATCCTTCACCAATGTCTCACCACCTGTATATGGATTTTAGTCTTGGCGAGCTGAAACACTACTTACTAAGAAGGCTGTAGAACCCTCATGTTTATAAGAGAAATACTGAATATCTGTTTCAATCAGCTTTTTAATCCTCTATTCTTTCTTTCAAAAAATTCTCGTGGCTTTGAACTTAATTATTTTTTTTTGGATGCCATTAAAGAATACTTTTTTTGTGTGTCATCGTGGATTCTACTACCCTATATGTTTTGATGGTTCCATTGCTTCATAGCCAGTATGTCTCTACAAATCACTAAACATTATGCTTTTAGGATGTCAACATCAATGACAGCTATAAACTGAACTCAGTATGTGAAGGATTACAGTTTTGAGGAAAACAAATATGTACTCTTGGGCCTTTGTTTCTTCAGAATCACTTCCACCTTCACCATTTGGTTTATACTCTTGCCACATTCAGAAAAGACAAGTGTTTCCTTGCCAACAAGCTAACAAAAAACTCCAGTGAGGCTTGTTTTACCTTCTGTAACTTGAGGGTGAAAATAATCAACATAAATTTTATTTCCTTAATTAACTAATAATGTTAAACAATAAAATGAAAATTTTTGATTAAAAATGAAAACTTGTAAATATAAGTTATAACAAGAAATGCTTACATCTTCACAGGTTTTTATACACTTTGAGAATACAGCTGATAAACCAATCATAAACTATCACATACTGTAATATGGTCCTATTGCACGGGATTATTTATTACACAACTTGCGCCACATGACTCACCATTTGAGCTTGCCAGAACTGAAGAGGTCTATACCCTGTTCAACGAGATGAATCTGCCATTGTGAATGTGGCATCATGACAATTTCAAACTGCTGTAAAAGCTTCTAATGCTTACTCTCAATGTCTATACCTAACTCATCACAGACCAGCACTGATCTGCTGACCACACTTTGAATAGCACTGTAATAAGGTATTATGAATAGAGAACCAACATTATTTGCTGATGAATTGCATTAGGGATGTGGGATAAGGGGAGGCAAGTAAAGGGAAGGTAGGATTCAAGGAAGACCCTTGGGCAATTTTTAGCTTGAGTCAATGGATGGATAGTGATGCCACTTACTGAAGTAGTAGGGAGAAATATGTTTGATTATGAAGTCTGGGATGCCATGAGTCACCCAAGTAGAGATGGTAAGTATGGATGAGCCTGGATCTTAGGGCAAGATCTGGTCTGAAGGTGTAACTTTGGAAATCACCAGCATTTAGGTGTTGCAACTCTGCATAAGATCACGTAGCGAAAAAACGTGGATAGAGAAGAAAACCAGGAACAAGGCCCAAGCTCTCCAACATGCAGAGGTGGGTAGAGGAGGGGAGTGAGTCAAGGATGGAGAGGCTCTGGGTAGACGGTTCTGATGTGCATCACTGGATTAGTCACTTTCAACGTTCCCCAGTGAGCATACGCAAGGAGCAGATCTTCCCCTTTGATTTGCAGAACTCTTGACACAGAGCACTGCCTATAGAAGCACTTAATAAATAAGCATCGGATGAACGAATGAAAGACACGATAGCCATAAATATTAGTGTATCTACTATTCTGGTACTGAAATTTTGTGGCACTTTAATTTTATAAAATGCCTAATGATTATCTGTATGACTAACTTACTCCTTCAAATGAACAGCAGCTCCTTCAACGAACAGAGCTCTTAACTGTTTTTGCACCATGAACCCTTGTGGCAGTTTGATAAAGACTCTAATTTTAAATGCATAAGATGAAACCAATTATACTGAAATAGATATGAGTATTAAAAAAACAAATTAGCAATAAGGTATTATAGGTGCTTCTTTATTAACACATTAAATAACAAGATCTAGTGGCGAGACAAATAACTAGTGGTGGGTAAAGGAAAGGGAGGATTCAAGGGAAGGAGGATTCACTGTGATTCCAAAGCAGGGAAGAGGGTGAACAAATTCAAGACAGCCACAACATTTATACTATGATACAAAAACATCTGTGACTTCTGTTAGTGACAAAGTCCCAGATACTGTTAAAATGACTGTGCTTGGTTGGCAACGTTTCCAGTTTAAAAAGATGCTGAATATCCATCAGAAGTCTACGTTCATGGACCCCAGATGAAGGATCCCTGAATTAAAAGGTCCCTTTCACTTGTAACCTCACCCCTACATCCAGGTTAAGTTCTATTTTAAAATACATCTTTTTTTTTTTTTTTTTTTACAAGAAGAATCATATAGTATACCAAATGTACAACCTTTATGGAAAGCAATTTACAATACCTATTACATTTAAAATAAGCATGCCCTTTGGCTCAGCAATTCCACTTCTAATAATTCACCTTGAAGAGATAGCCCCACATGTGAGCAAATAAATATGTATGTGGACGTTCACAGCTGACACGTTCATAGCATCTGTTCATTCAACAAGTAGCTACTGTCAGCCTACTGTGGGGCAGGCACTCGTCCAGATGCTGAGGATTCCACAGAGAACCAAACAGACAAATTTCCTGCCCTCCTTATCTTCCAGGGGTAGAGACAGATAATAAACAAAACAAAAAGTAACCTCTATTGTAAAGTACATTAGATGGTGATAAGTGCTACAGAGAAGAGGGCTAGAGAAAGCTGGGAAATGTTCTTTATAAATACCCTGGGCAAGGAACGCCTCACTGAGAAGGAGACTATTGAACACTTGAAAGTGTTAGGAAGCAGGCTTGTGTATATCTGGGGGAAGAGCATTGCTGACAGAAGGCAGAGCATGTGCAAAGGCCCCGAGAGAGGAGCATACCTGGCATGTTTGAAGACAAGTGAGAAGGCGAGTATGGCTGGGGCAGCATGAGCAAAGTGGGAGAGCTATAGGTGAGTATGGGCGGGGGAGACAATGGTGGCGGGGGGTGGAGGTGGTGGGGGTGATCATTTAAGGCCTTGTCCACCAGTGTAAGGACCTTGGCTTTTATGCAAGTGAGACAAGAATCCACAGAAGTGTGGCCTGACCTGCCGCACATTTGAAAAGGATCCCTCAGGTTGAGAACAGACTGTCGGGTAAAGGCAGAAGCATGGAGCTGACTTGGGAGGCCGAGCTGGTGCTGACATAATGGATGTGGAGAAAGAGAAAGGAGCCTGAGATGATTCCAAGGGTTTTGGCATAAGCAATGCAAAGGATGGAGTTCCGTGAATTAAGATGGAAAACTTTAAGATAAGCAGGTATGGGGGAGAAGATCAGGAGTTTGGCTTTGAACGTGGAGATGGCTATCACACATGCTTGTAGAGAGTTGGATGCAGAAAAATAGAAAAGCTAGAAGCAATTTAAACATCACTAATAGGGACTGGTGAAGTAAATTATTATATATTGATAAATAGCTGTTATAAAGAATGTGATATAATCACACTATTATGAAAATTTGTCTGTGATGTATTATATGGAAAAGCAAGTTGCACAATGGTATGCAGTATTTTAATATTATATTTATGCATAATCTATGTGTGTAAGTATGTGCATGCATATGTTAGTTTATATGTTCAGAAAAAATGTGGATGAATATACACCAAACAGCTAATAATATTTATCCAGGGAATGGGATTGGCAGAGGGGAGAAAGGAAGAAACTCATTTTACTTTAGTTTCTATACTGTTAGAACTTTTCAAATGAAGAACATGTATTATATACATACAATAAAAGCTAACAAAGATTGAAAAGTTTTAAAAAGTGTTTTAAATGATGCTTGGTTAATATGTACACAAACACTCGCAAACCCAGGCACATTTCATTAGTTATTACTATTTTTTTTTTTTTTTAGATTTTGCTGAAGTATAGTTGATTTACAATGTTGTGTTAATTTCCTCTGTACAGCAAAGTGACTCAGTTATATATTCTTTTTCATATTCTTTTCCATTATGATTTATCACAGGATATTGAATATAGTTCCCTGTGCTATATGGTAGGACCTTTTTGTTTATCCATCCTATATATAATCGTTTGCCTCTGCTAATCTTAAACTCCCGTTCCTTCCCTCCTCTACCCCCGCCCCCCCCCACCCTTGGCAACCACAAGTCTGTTCTCTATATCTGTGAGTCTGTTTTTATTTTGTAGATATGTTGACTTGTGTCAAATTTTAGATTCCAAGTGATATCATATGGTATTTGTCTTTCTCTTTCTGACTTACTTTGCTTAGTATGATAATCTCTAGGTCTATCCCTGTTGCTGCAAATGGCACTATTTCATTCTTTTTGATGGCTGAGTAATATTCCATTGTGCATGTACGTATACACACCACATCTTCTTTATCCATTCATCTGTCGATGGACATTAGATATTCTTTGAAATGAGGTAGAAACTTTGTGATTACAGCTCTCGGCTGAAGTGGCAAGCAGTCCAAGACACAGGGTGGATGGTGGTGGGAAGTAAAAGAGTAAAAGAGGGTATGTGGAAAGGGGAATGGAGGAAATAAAGCAAGGCATAGGCATACTTCAGAGATCTAACACTTGGGCTGGGACAGTACTGAATCTCTAGACATGTTTTTGTTTGGCGAGCACAGTGCTTTTCAATTTGTTAAACATGGATGCCTTTAGGCAACTTAGGAGCTCTCTAGGTTACCAAAGCCCCACCACTGCCTGTGATCTCCCACCCAGCCTAAGTCATACATTTATGCTACCGCTGCAGGCAATGGCTTTTCCACTCCTAGGCTAACATGCATTGGGCTCTTATTCTGGGCTGGGACTGTATTCAATTCTGCCTTGTGCTCTCTTCGGCCCCTAGGTAACGCCAGAAGATTAAGAGCATTAATAATGTTTCCCACGAAATCTGCAAGTCTCATCTATCCCCCTTTTAGCCATATTCATATTCTTACACATGTCGATAAAAATTAAAGTGGCCGTAATATCACTGTTTTAGTTCATACTTAAGTTGTAAAAACGTGAACTGTACAAATCAGCAGGCCATGGAACCCTGACTTCTGATTTAATTTTGACAATTCCTTCTTTCCCTGGACTGGTAAGAGTTCCCTCTGCTTAAGTACAGAGTAGCACAAAGATACCACAACCCAAATCACTATTAAAATGACTGTAACAGGGAAAGATGGAATATAATAATATGACACATATGCAAAGTAGGTCCTGCTGGCAAACACATTCTGAAGGTGGGGAAAAGAAACCTTGGCAGGTAAAGGCCAAATAAAGTAAAAAATAAACTCAGCGTCTCTTTTTGCCATGCATCTTTCTGCACAATAAATAATACCTATTCTAAGATGACTTTAAGTGGCTATTAACATAATTATTTGTGGAATGAATGATGAATGAATAAACAAATAAATGCTCTACATGTGGCATCTCTTTATCTCAATGAAAAGAGAGCCCTAAATAGTTCTCTGTGGAATTCTTTTTTCAAAGTGGGTTTCAAGATCTAATTATGGCCCCTAGGCTGAT
The DNA here is from genome assembly GCF_965194805.1 of Balaenoptera borealis. Lineage (NCBI taxonomy): Eukaryota > Metazoa > Chordata > Mammalia > Artiodactyla > Balaenopteridae > Balaenoptera > Balaenoptera borealis. Next base: position 14,034,215 of record NC_138866.1, on the reverse strand, counting down.
GTTTGGCCCTCGAATTTTAGGTTTGGAACATGGAGCTAAGAGAAACTTTACGACGTTTCTCTTAGCTAGAAGGGAAAAGGCCATAATGTTTAATCACACGTCTCTAGGGGAAAAAAAACAATTTTGAAAATGTTCTATTTCTAATAATCATGGAACATACATTGCCTTTTAAGATTTGTTTCTCAGAACGGCTGAACTCATTTAGTCTAGGAGAACACAGTGTGGCTTAATTATTTTTTTTTCTTTTCTAGATTCTCTGCCAAGAACTACAGAGCAAAATGAAATAGTGCAGGAGACAGCTGCTAAGTTATCTCTTTGTTGTATTTCTAATAAGATAGCGACATCATTTCTGTTGCTAACGTATAGCTGTATCAGTTCTGAAATAAGCTATTATGGTTTTTTCCCCCTCAGTGGACTCCAGTTCCAATAAGTAATACATCATTCATAATTGGAAATGCGTATCCCTCCAAAAAAAAGTTTGCTCCTTCTTGCTTAAACTTTTAAAGATTTGAGTTCCTTGCTTGAATTTGAAACCACTGCCTGATTTGCATACATAATTTGAGATTGATTGAGCACCCACAGGTCAGGGCTGAGAGTTTAATGAATAAGAAGAGAAGCAGCTGAGGGCAGAGCTCTGAAAAAGACAACAATGAAGGGAAGGAGACTCAGAAAGCTGCCCGGAAAAGCAGGAAGAGCATGGGTGTCAAGGGCAAAGAGCATGTTTAGAAGGCCAGCTCACTTGTGTCAAATACTGTGCAGAAGGACTAAAGTACCCATTGGCTTTAGCCAGTAGAGGTGACTGTTGGACCTGATCGGAGAGGTTTCAGCGGAGTTACTGGGGCAGAAATAAGACCGCCGTGGAGTGGAGGGGATTTGGAAATGAGAGGCAGAGGAGTGACTGCAGCTTAAAGGCAGAGTGTTAGACAGAGGAGATCACTGATGCAGTTAGGTCCCCAGCAAGCAGGAAGGGGCAGAATCCAAAGTCATGGCGGAAGGATCTGCCAGAGGCTGGGGGGCAGGGAAGCAGCCCCTTCACCTCTGAGACAGGAGGAAGGTGTCATGGCGGCAGGTGGGGCTTAGGGGTGGAAAAAGTTAGCCATTATCCTCCATCCTTATCCTCACCATCATTGTCAACAGTGTCCAGTAAAACTGCAGAGCGGTGGCGGGGGGGGGGGGGGGCAGGAAGTAAAAGACACTGTGGCTTTGGTGACTTCTCTTTTCTTAGAGAAATGGGAAGCCAGGCCATTTGATGAGAGTGACAGAGAAGAGGTGGGGCAGGAGCCTGAGAAGAGTGGCGAAGTTTCGAAAATGTTTCGGGGGAACCAGGAAGAAGCTGGTGGTCCAGAGGTCCAACTGGGATGTGTATATTGCTTATACTGTTCCCATGGCAGGCCCTCACCAAGCCGAGCGTAAAGCAGGAAGACGGAGACTCGGGTTGCTGGGTACGAATGATGGAAGGACAAGGGGGCTAGGAAGTTGAGGGCCTTGCTGAGAGCGTGATGGACCAGAGGACCCAGACCAGGCGGGGAGGCTCACAGTCTGAGAAAAACACAGAGAAGAGAAGGGACTGGAGGTCCTGATGAAGATGAAGATCAGGTGCAATGGGACCAGCACTAAACCCAGGCCAGCGGGGACCCTGCCCTGGGCCCTGAATGTTAGAGGCCTCTGCTCTGGCCCTTCTCTGGCTGCACCCCTCTCCACAAAGGGAGTCTGCAAGACGAACGAGATGTGCCCACCCCTACATCCTACATCCTCCACCTTTCAGACCCCATTCCAGGTACCTGGGACCCTAGGATTCCCTACCCAAGCAGCCCTAAGCACGCTTTCAGTGCCTGTGCAGGCCTCTTCCTGAGGGTCCACGCAAAGGGTGGCTGTTCGTAGGTCATGTGGATTAAGGTGGGATGTGAGGGCTGGGTGTCCACACAAGTGCATGTGAGGCTCCTTATCACCTGGAGCAGAGCCAGGGACAGAGGCCAGCTCTCCCCCATTCCGTGAGTGCCCCACGTGGCTCTCCCAGGAACCGATGAGTTCCAAATCACAGCTTTGCCTTCGAGTCATTATTAAAGTATATTTGTCAAGGTAGGAAGATAAAACATACTTTACCTAATAGTTTACCTTGATTTATAATTTTCATATCTATAGACATATAGCATGTGGGCTTCTGTTTGTACCTTGCCCCAGGCCCTGCAAATGTTAGGGGTGTGCCCGAATGAGAGATTCAGCTGAGTAAGAGGTTGGAGTAGGGATTATTAGACTTCTGAGTCAACATGGCAGGGTAAACACTTGCTGAAAATTCTCAGTCTGCTGCAACATATAGAAATAACAAATGAAATTTTTTTTAACAAAAAAATCACATAAGCCTTGTATTATTTATTTATTCTCTACTTTCATATCCCTCCAATCCATTCCCTGCCTTGCTCTGTGCCCCTCTGGGCCCTATTACCTGGGCTTCCTTGCTGGTGCCTTCCAGCTGGGTTTGGCCAACAGAAGTTACCAGCAAGAGATAGGAGAAGAGGAGGAGAGAGGATGGGGTATTTCTTTCCTGCTCCCTCCCTGCCTCAGGTCTTCCTTCTGGTAGTGGCTACTTCCCTCCAAACTCAGCTTCTACCCTCCTCCATAGCTCCAGCTGTCCCTGGCCTCCAATAATAACATTCTCTCCCTTGTCCCTTCAGACTGGGAGTGGTGACAGCTTCCTAGTCCCTGGTACCTCAAATGACCTTGTTGGATTCTTTATTCCTGTCCATACTTCTGTAAATAGTTTCTTCATTAAAATCTCTTGAATTTAAGTATCTGAGTGATGCTCTATTTTCTGCTGGGACCTTTACCAATTGAAACCATTTTCAAAAACAAGACAGGAAAGTCTCTGAATAGAAAAGGATCATAAGCCCATGGTGCTAAGTAATGACGAAGACTCTGTGGCCATTGTGAGGATGGGGTGGGGGCAGGCGCCAGAAAGACTGGAGGGGTCTGAGGTTTCTACATCTGCAAAGGGGAAGGGACTGAATATGCCTCACAGACATCAGGGGTAGGGTGGGGTGAGAAGAGTTCCATTTTTTTTCGGTTAGGATCAAGACCCCACATTACCTGTGACTAGAAATGAAGATAAGATGCATATATCTCACTAGCAACTGAGTCTGAATCACACGTGGGCACAGAAATTTTTACGTCCCTGTAGTAGGATTCCCAAGCCGTGCTTAATTTATGACTTGTTTCAGAGCTAAGAAATTCCTGGGTCTGGGATTGAGGAAATCTCAAAACCACCCTTCAGAGAGAACCCTTGTAGAGCAGATCCACAGGGGAGGTAAGCTCTCAAGAAAAGAAAAGAAAACTACAAAATATGCAAGGATATGCAGCATGATTAAATGCACTCTGACAAAAGAGACAATTCACATCTGAGGAAATAGCTATAATAGAACACTCTGAAAAAGACTTTTAAAATCCTCAAAGTCATCATAATGGAGGGACTAACAGCTATCAAACAAGACTGTGAAATCAGAAGGGTGTGAAAGAAAAAGAGGTAGAAATGAAAAGAAACCAACAGAAAATCTTGTAATGAAAAAATATAATTAGCAAGTTTCATACAGCTTAAGAGAGATTTAATGAACTGGAAGGCAAAACTAAGAAAATCTCCCAGGATGCAGTAGAGAGAGATAAAAAAAAGATAGGGGGAAAAACTGAAAGGAAAATTAAGGAGACAGATGTAAGGGGAAAAAATTAAGGAGAAGATGTAAGGGAAAGCACTGACATTAAAGAAGTTTCAAAAGGAGAGGAAAAATGGAGGAGAAAATAAATTTAATGCTGTAAATATCAGATTAAGGGAGAAAAACAATATGAGAACTTCACATGTGTAGGAAAAAAAAAAATTCACAGAAGCCCAACATCTATTGACAAATGAAAAAATTGAGCAGATTTGGAATATAAAGGATTTTTTTCCTTCCACCAAAACCCTATAGCAATATCATACTAAATGGTGATATAAAGACTTAGAAGCATTTGCATAAAAAGCCAGAAATACAACACGGATGCCCACTACCAACCCTACCACTCAATACTGTTATCAGAGGTCCTGGCTCACAGAAAAGAGTTATTTGAATGTGAGATTTTAGAAATGGTGCACTTCCTGGTAATGGTCCAGACATTACCAGGACCAAACAATGGTCCTGCTAAGTGAGCAGTCAGCTAAAGTAATGGAGATGAAGGTCACTGGAACTGAGACAGCGAAGGAACTGAAAATCTAAAGTACTGGGTAGCACCCAGGATGATGTCAGAGGCTGTATGTGATGCAGGTGATCTGGAACTTGATGGATGACAGTGCCATGGACACAGAAAGCAAATCAATCAGATTCGGGATGATCAAAAAGGGAAGGTCTACCATAGGGTGGGAAATGTTGGTCTCCAAACAGCATCGTGCTTCTGAAGTAGTGTTCCCTCAAAAGACCAACTGGGCAAAGCTCTTGAAGAAGAGCTGAATGTCAGCTAAAGCAAGAAGGAAGATGCAATGTTCTACCACTCAGTTAAGGATGTAGGAAAGTTCACTTGCAATGAAAGAAAGATTCCAAGGATGTCCTTGGAAAGCCTGAGTGAGGGGAAGAGTGGAGGCCAAGTCAGAACAAATGAAGATCCAAGTAGAATAGGCATGAGACACCCAGAAAGAGTGGAGGGGCTTCTGTTTATAACAGAGATGGTGGGGCTGGGAGCCAGATGGGATTAGGTGGCATGGAAGACAAAGCTCTCTCCATTACTCTGCCCCAGCCTGGATATTGACAGGAGAATCCACTATACATGTTAAGAAATGGAACAGACGGCCTCTTGGGGGTTACACTGGGAAGAAATAAAAAAATAAACTCTGACCTCCTGATCAGATCCACTAAGTATTAACTGCAGATTTCTCATTTGACAGTGCCCTTGTATTGTACTGAGTCCACACTTATAAGTACACAACACAGGGATATTCTCATTTACCAATATTAGAAATTTAGAGAAATTAGGATATGTCATTAAAGAATGTATCTGGAACAAACACCAAAGTCTTAAATACAATAAATATTTAGTAGAGGGCTGTAGACTTGGAATCTATAAGTATTTAATGGCTTAATCTTATACTGAAGCTACTTGAGATATTTTATTTCACAATTTCAACAAAGAAACTGTTTCATACTTCGCATAATTAACCTCAGAGAAATAGATTTTGGAGACCAACGTCTCTGTTGATCACTTAGCTTAGCTGTGCCCCAAAAGCAACTGTCTCCATTACATCTGTCTTATCATTTCCCCTGATGCAGAACATGGCATGTATAAGTCTTAGGAAGCATCCCTTTCAATAAGGAACAAGTATCAAAACAAGCAAGGATTGGCATCTGTTAGCCTATGAATCTGGACTATTAATTATCTAAGACAAACACGGTGTATTCAAGAAAATAGTACCCATTCATCCACTTTTTTTCCAAAATAGAAATGCACTACATTTAATTTTCGGTTCTCTACGTTTTAAATAGACAACTCAATAGAGCAATAAATGTGTTCATAATGAATAGATTTTTCTACATAGGGAACTCAATGTCAGGAGCATAGATGAAGATTTAACCCGGTGAACATAAAATTAAACAACAGAACACACAGGAATAATTTGAATTGGCTAGAAAATATTTTGGTTAAAAAAAAAATGAATCACTATTATTGAGGGTAATTTTTAGGTTGTGATACAAATGCATCATTGTGTAAAAAGAAAAGATTAAATTACCAATATCTGTAATTTAATTACCAATATCTAAAATAAGATCCAGCTCTCTGTGTATCCTGCCTTTCTCCTCATGTAACTGTTCTACTTGGCCACTCTGGTGAGCCCCTCTAGGCTTCGTCTTCCCTGTCTTCTTCCTCACGCTGCTCTGTTTTTTTTCTCCTTTGATCCAAACTCCCACTGCTCTCCTCCTAAACCTTTCCAATGGGTACCACGGAGCTTCCGTTTCTAATTAAACTATCCTACATCTTCTTCAGCTAATGCTCACTGTACCTTATGCCTTAACTGAAACTTGGTTCTCTGTTGGAGACATAGCTTCCCTCCACCTGTTCTCCAAATCCCCTTCCCTCCTTAGTCTTCTGGAACCTCACCATTGATTTCCCCTTGCCTCTTGTATCTTCAACCTTCTCTCTCTATGGGCTCCTTCCCATAGAATTATAATAATCTCACATCTCAACATCCCTCTCTCTCTCCCCACTCACCCACCACACCTTTTTCTATCTTTCCCCTCCTGTCCTCCACCAACCCCCTCCTCTCTTCTCTTCCTCTCTCTTCCAGCTCTTGGAGCCTACCGCTCCATTGACATTGCTCTGGATACAGTCAATGACTCAACAACTACTTTCTTGTTGCTCAATCCAGAAGACTCTCTTAATCATTTCACTGACTTCTTGACAACACTGGTCATCACTGACCCCTCCTTCCTCCTCTATCTCCTTGGTCTCAATAGTCTCAATAGTCTCTGCGGAGACCACATAGTCTCTGGATTCTCTTAATTCTCTGGGCACTTTTCCCAGCCAACTTTGCACACTCTTTCTTTGTTTATTCCTAAATGTTGGTACTCCCCATGGTTCTCTCTTCAGATAGTCTTCCCTTCTTGTCTAAATCCTTCTCTCGGCAAGATCTCACTCATCCTATGCCTTCAGTTACCATTTATATACTAATAACTCTCAAATCTATGTCTCTTGTCCAGCTCTTCCTCCTCAGCTTCAGAACCACATATCCAAATGCTGACTGGGCATCTCCTCTTGGATAGCTCGGAGATGGCTCAAATGGAATACATCCTCCCCCTTTTACAACCTGTACCTTCTGTTTTCCCTCTGTCAGTGAGCATTATCGTTACTCCCAGGTGCTAAACCTGAAACCTAAATTCAGTCTTGTAAAAAAAATTTTCTTAATTGAAGTATAGTTGATTTACAATGTTCAATGTTGTGTTGTTATCAAATGTACAACAAACGGACTCAGATATATATATATATACTTATATATATATGTATATACTTGAATCAGATATATATATATATATAATCTTTTTTCAGATTCTTTTCCATTATAGGTTATAACAAGATATTGAATATAGTCCCCTGTGTTATACAGTAGGTCCTTGCTGTTTATCTATTTTATATATAGTAGCATGTATCTGTGTATCTGTTAATTCCAAACTCCTAATTTATCCCTCTCCCCCACTTTCCCCTTTGGTAACCCCAAGTTTGCTTTCTATGTCTGTGAGTCTATTTCTGTTTTGTAAATAAGTTCATTTGTTCATCTCTTATATGTGCAATCTACAAAAATGATACAAATGAACTAAATTTAGTCCTGATGCCTACCCTTCCCTCCTTAACCACAACCAATCTATTTACCTAGATCTGTAAACTTCACACAAATCTCCCTTAAGTCTGTCCACATCTCTCTAACACCTGGGCCATACCCTAGCCCAGGTTCCATCATCTCTTGATTTGGTTGCCATGGTGACCCCTAACCGGTCTCCCTGCCTCTAGACCTCCATTCTCTACAGCCAGAGAGGTCTGCCTAAAATGCAATCTGAAGTCACTCTCCTGACTTAACGGCCTCCCCCGGGATCCTCCATTTCCCCTAGGGGGAGGTCCTCACACACTCACAAAGCCCTTCACGACCTGGCTACTGTCTTCTAGTCCAGCTTCACAGCTCACCATCCCTCCACTCTGTGCTCCTGTTACACGCGACTTTTATTTCTGCAGTGAAGTCATGATCTCTCACATGGCGACCTCTGCACATGCTTTTCCAGATACCCAAAGCAATCAGGCTCTCTTTGTCTGGCTAACTCTTACTCATCCTTCAAGCATCACCAGAGACATTAATTCCTCCTGGAAGTCTTCCCTAAAAAGGGCCAGGTGCTACCATATCACTTTGTGCTTCTCCTATCATGACACTTCCCACTCTATGGGAACTATCTGTTTAATTGTAGGTGACTGCTAGCTCTGAGGGCAGGGCCCGTGTCTGTCCAGTGCACCATACTATCCCTGTACCAGCGCAGGCCCAGTACATGGTAAGTATTCTATATGTACTAAACCAGTGGTTCTCAAACTTTTTGCCTTCAGGATTCCTTTAAACTCTTAAAAACTCAGAACTCCAAAGGCTTCTGTTTACGTGCGTTATATCTATCAATTGTTACCATACTAGAAATTAAAACTGAGAAAAATTTAAAAGATTAATTCATTTAAAAATAAGTTAATTACGTTTTAACATAAATTTTTAAAATGAAAACTAAGTAAACTTTCCAAAACAAACCAAAAAACTGTGGTAAGAGAATTATTTTACATTTTTGCACGCCTTTAAAATTCTTAATGCATTACAGCTGGATTCTCCTATCTGCTTCTGAAATCCCTTTGTGGCATTCTGATTGTGGTATATAAAGAAAAATACAGCCTCACACAGACATGTAGTTGAAAAGGGAGGAGTATTTTAATAGTCTTTTCATATAACTGTAGATATTCCTTTTGATATTATACCATAACTCAGTAAGTGGTAATTTCTTACAGGCTAGCTGCAATGTATAATTTGAAATCATATCAATTAACTTTTCATACTTTGCTACATTAAAATCCTTTGGTGTATTTTGTATTTTCAATGGAGCTTTTACCCAACCATGATTTTGTAACACCATGCATTGGTTATCTTCTAAATGTTAACACATTTCATTATACAATATTTTAAAAACTACATTTGTTAATATCACCACTGAATTTATCAGAAAAGTCTTTAAGTATTGAGAAACTGTCAAGCTCACAGTGGCAGATATAAGTTTCCGAAATTTTAATTTTCACTTGAAAGCTTGAATGTTAGCATTGGCAACAAATACTGTCACAGTTGTTTTCCTTGAAATGACAGGCTCACTTCGTTCATTTTTAAGAAAATGTCGACCAAGTACTCAAGTCTAAATAACCGTAGTTTGTCTGTCAGTCATTCTTTCAAATAAAAATAGTGTTCCATTAAAACAGTGGCCAGTCTAGATCTCAACTTAAACAACTGGGCAAGAGCTTTTCCTGGAGACAATCATCGTGCCTCCACGTGTGACAGAAATGCAGTATGGGTACTTCCCAGAATGTTAAAAAGATGTGCACTTGAGAATTAAGATTTAATAAAACAATTTTTTATTGCTTCATCAAGGATACTCAAGTGAAACTGACTTTTCTTTTTTTTTTTTAGCTGTGAGGGCAAAGTGGCGAAGAATACAATGATTATCAGTACAATTTGGTATTACTGCCTTGATTTATGCTAAAAACAGGTGAAACGATTCATGCAGTGCTACCTACCACAGATTTTGCATCATCAATGCAAATGTCAAGAGAGTGAAACAAGGCACACAGTGCCTTAGCATTATGAAAATAGTTTGGGCCTCATAGACCCCCTTGGGGCCGGGGATCACACGTACGGAACCGCTGGGCCAGATGAATGAATACAAGGAAGGTGACCGCAAGCCAGCTTGGGTGCTGGGGACACTGCTGCCCAGGCACTGGCCCTCCCGACCGGAAATCCAGCCTGAGCACCTCCTGCATGGCTGACCCCTCTGCTCTTACTCTCGGGCTTCTAGTTGCTTCCTCCCATCCAACCCTTAGGTGTTGACACCTGGGCCTTAAGAAAGTCCTGGTTGGAACCTGATCTCCTGGTTTCATTTTTGTTATTTCTGGGACCCGGCTTTGGGTATCAGCCCGCTGGCCTTAGGCCCCATGATAAGGAGTATTTTTCTGGACCATTCTGGGGTGTACTGACCAGATTTACCTCTTGCTAGCTCTGTGTACTGCACTGTGTGTGTTGGAGAAGGCAGTGGGGGAGGGGAAGTACAGGGTTAGGGATTTGGTACAAATTGATATTGTTTAGGGATGTACCTAACTTTGAAAGTAAAACAAAACTGTTCTGCTGTTTTACTTCTTGTAAGACAAGGTGGACTATTCTTATACTCTTGCAGATAGGGCTCAAATAAAAACCTTCATCTGGTCAGTGAATATAAATTGAAAGAAATGACCAACATATTACAGTTTTAAAGATGTGTGCTCATCCATTTCTCTCCCATCAGTACCCTCTGAATACGCATCAGGAGTTCATCCAAGTATGAGACCTTGGTAAATGCATCTTTTAAATATGAAAGTTGGAGTTGGGCCTGCACAGAACAAGGTATCATTTCCTGAAAATAGCTTTCAGCAAATAGCAAATTAATTTAGTAGTAAATTAGTAAAATTTTCAAGGTGGTCCTTCCTATTGAGTAACTCATTTTTATCGTTACACAAGAAATGCTTTCTTCTCCTTGCATACCTCTTATATTACTTTTCTGAGTAATTCTTTTTTTTTTTTAATTTTTATTGGAGTATAGTTGATTTACAATGTGTTAGTTTCCAGTGTACAGCAAACTGAATCACTTATATATATATATATATATATATATATATATATATATACACACACACATATATATATATACATATCAGTTTTATATATATATATAGTTATATATATATATAGTTATATATATATAGTTATATATATATAGTTATATATATATATTTTATATATATATATTATATATGTATATATATCTATATATATATATCTCCATTCTTTTTCAGATTCTTTCCCATATAGGTTATTACAGAATATTGAGTAGAGTTCCCTGTGTTATACAATAGGTCCTTGTTAGTTATCTATTTTATATATAGTAGTGTGTAGATGTTAACCCCAATCTCCTAATTTATCACTTCCCCCTACGTTTCCCCTTTGGTAACAGTAAGTTTGATTTCGAGATCTGTGAGTCTGTTTCTGTTTTGTAAATAAGTTCATTTGCATCTTTTTTTTATGAGATCCCACATATAAGTGATATCATATGTTTCTCTTTGTCTGATTTACTCCACTTAGTATGATAACCTCTAGGTCCATCCATGTTGCTGCAAATGGCATTATTTCATTCCCTTTTATGGCTGAGTAATTAATATTCCATTGTATATATGTACACATCTTCTTTATCCATTTCTCTGTCAATGGATGCTCCCCTATCTTGGCTATTGTAAGTAGTGCTGCAACGAACATTGGGATGCATGTATCTTTTCTTTCTTTTTTTTTTTTTTAAGAAATTTATTTATTTTTTAGATTTATTTTTGGCTGCCTTGGGTCTTTGTTGCTGCGCAGGGGCTTCCTCTAGTTGCGGCGAGCGGAGGCTACTCTTCATTGTGGTGCGCGGGCTTCTCATTGCAGCGGCTTCTCTTTGTTGCAGATCACAGGCTCTAGGCGTGTGGGCTTCAGTAGTTGTGGCATGCAGGCTCAGTAGTTGTGGCTCGCAGGCTCTAGAGCACAGGCTCAGCAGTTGTGGCGCACGGGCTTAGTTGCTCCGTGGCATGCGGGATCTTCCCAGACCTGGGCTCGAACCCGTGTCCCCTGCATTGGTAGGCAGATTCTTAACCACTGAGCCACCAGGGAAGCCCAATACAAACTATTATGTATAGAATGGATAAACAACAAGGACCTACTGTTTAACACAGAGAACTGTATTCAATATCCTGAGATAAACCATAATGGAAAAGAATATGAAAAAGAATGTATATATGTGTATAACTGAATCACTTTGCTGTACAGTAGAAATCAACACAACATTGTAAATCAACTATACTTCAATAAAATAAATAAATAATAAAAAATAAAGATGTCCCTCCCAGTTAGGGTATAAACACTCCTCTTGGGGAGTGACATATTCTTTACTTGGTGGCCGGGAAATCTGATAGAATCTTCAACTTTTTCTTAGGAACCTCTTCCTGGGATTGGTAGGGGAAGAATATAAAAGTCCTAGATTCATTTTTTCTCCTTTTGGGAAATGTACAGCTTACACTTTCTGAAGAATAGTGTTAATAATAATAATAATAGCAGCTGTCATTTGTTAAGCATTTTCCACGTGCCAGCTACTGGGCTAGGCACTTTATGTAGATGATTCTTTACCGCCTTATAACAAGATGGGTACACGTTCTCTCACTGTTTCATAGTTAAGCGCTCTGAAGATTAGAGAAGTCCCTTGCCCGAGGTCAGTCAGCTTGTAAGTGACAGAGCCAGCATTCAAATCCAGGCCTTCTCCCTTCAGAACTCAAGATCCTGGCTTCTCAATGGCTGAGGATACCGCACGCCACAACTACTGAGCCTGTGCTCTAGAGCCCCCGAGCCACAACTACTGAGCCCACGTGCCACAACTACTGAAGCCCGCGCACCTAGAGCCCGTGCTCCGCAACAAGAGAAGCCACCACAATAAGAAGCCCGCATGCCGCAACGAAGAGTAGCCCCCGCTCGCCGCAACTAGAGAGAGCCCGCGAGCAGCAACAAAGACCCAACGCAGCCAAAAAAAAAAAAAAAAAAAAAAGTTTGCATCTGCTAATTCCAAAGGGGGGGACCTCTTTAGACATAAACATTTGGATTAATAACAAAGAACTATAAAAAGATGCACTCTTATCAGATGAAGGACACCAGTGTGAGGTCTCAACCATAATTCTAGGCCTTGAGTCCCTTGATCTCCTCAATTCTGATGACCTTCACCTCTACTCTGCTTCAAAAACTGAACTTAATGGCAAGACCAGGGGCCTTGTCAACTATTCAGAACTTCTCTGCATATGAACTGTTGAGTGTCAAGATCCCATTCACTGTGGATAACTCGCCATTCTTACGACTCTACTGCTCATTTATTCCCACCTTCCTTTCAACATCTTCTGAGACTCCTAGGACCCTGACCGCTTAACGTTCTCTCAGTCTATGAAGGGCCGTCCAGTTTTACTTGTCCTCTCCCTAGCCTAGAGCCCACAGGGCCAGCCTGTAGTTATACTGACCAGTATCCTCAATTCTCTGCCTCCTCATTCCTCCTAACACACCCAGCCCACATGACCCAAACACAAGATCAGTCCAGTCATAATTCTCCGGCCAGGCTTTGGATCCCACCAACCACCTCCTAAGGCACTAGGCTCCTTCAATCGCGTTCCTATACCTTCACTTCTATCAATACTTACTCTTTCTTCCCAACACATATATGTTGTTAAATATCTCCCTAGATTCCCAGTTACTTCTCTAGCAGCTGATTCTTCAAAAGTCGTTTCCGCCACTTCTCTCTACTTGCTCGCCATCAATTCACTCCTCGACCAAAGCAACCTGGCTTCTGCCGCCATTACCTTATCCAAACTGCATTTGTTAATATTATCGATGTTGTTCATCTTGCCAAGTCCAAGGAATCCTTTCTAATTCTTACCTTTTATGACTCTGCCCTGTGGCACCTGAAACGGTTGATCCTTCCTTCCTGCTCTAAACTCTCAGCTTGCCTTTTAAAAACCAGTGTTGCCCGGGGCTGCATCCTTGCCCTCTCCTCTTCTCACTCTATAGACCCTTCGGGTGTAATCCACTCAAACCCAGGCCGGCAACTACGCCCAGGACTCACAAACGGGTACCACCTAGCTTCGATGTCTCTGATGAATGGAGACCCCATATGCAGTTTAAAAATGTAGACTCTGAATTCAGACAAACTCGCATCCAAGTCCTGTCTCTGCACTCAGCAGCTCTCTGGCCGTCAGAAAGTTATCTTACTTAAACCTCAGTCTCCTCAGCTACAGAATGGGAGTAATCATATCACTGGTATCCACGCTAGAGTTCTTTTGAGGATTAGCGCATGTAAATTATTTCTTTTGAAATAACACATGTAAAAACACATAGTTAATAACGCTCAACAATGTTAGCTACCGTTGTTATTACAGGATTTTTTTTTAATCTAAAAGCCTCCAAAGCAACTCAAACTTCACGTAATAAAAAAAATTAACTTGGGACTTCCCTGGCAGTCCAGTGGTTAAGACTCTGCATCCCCTCTGCAGGGGGCATGGGTTAGATCCCTGGTCGGGGAACAAAGATCCCGTATGACACAAGGTGCAGCAAAAAAAACAAAGAAAAAAACTCCCCAAAAACCCCCATGAACTTAATGCCCTCATGCTCCTCCTTCATTGTAGTAATAATCATAATAGTTTCTGTCTTTCAAGTTTTAATTTTTATCACTAATCTGCAAGTTAAATATTAGCGACCCCATTTCACATATAAGGAAACTGAGGCTTAGAGAAGTTAATTACTCTGCTGGAAGTGGCAGGAAAGTGATGGTTAGGATTCAGACCCTGGTCCTTCTGACTCCAAAGTGAATGCTTCCTGGCCCTGTTATCTGACTTTAGTGTTCGAGTCCCACACCAAAACCCAGGGCATTTATTCTGGACTTCTTCCATCTTAGCCACGTCTAGCAATGTGCTGGGGAACTGGCTCTCCTGCAAAAAAGAAAAATTTCCTGATTTGCAGCATTTGCTGATTTCAAGCTACCAAGGTGACATCACTGAATGTGAGCGAGGAAAAAGATGGGCAGAGCTGGCTTGAGGGCCTGCACCAGCGGCTCCAGCAGACTACCGGATCCCTAAGGCCCCAAATCCTGTTAATTCAGATCGAAATAACTTGACTGACAGCAATTTGCCAAAAACAACTTAGTCAAAATCAGGTTGGTGAAAACAACAAAGTATACCATTTGGTGATAGGCTGCAGACTTTTTCTCTTTTTATTTGCTAATCTCTCCAGCCTCCACACCCCTCAGCCTTCCCCCTCCACACTCCAGCCTGACCGGACAGCTCTCCACTCCTCCCAGGCACCACGGTCTCCTCACCTGCAGTGCCCCTGGCCTGGAACGTCTATCCCTCCGGCCTGCCATCTTTCCCTGGCTGACTCCTGTTCTTCCTCACCTTTCAGTTTAGGCATCAGCCACAGGGGATTACCGGGAACAGAGTAAATGTCAAACAACGGGAGTTAAGTTGGAATAGTGCAAATGTGAGACAATTGGAAGACTGCTTAAACAAATTATACTAGTTTTCAAAACACACATGGCATGACCCTATTTCAGTAGGGAAAAATGCACATAGACACAGAGAAGGATCTGAGAAGCTAGTCTCTAGGGGTTTTAGCAGTGATTTTCTAAATAATGGGTGGGATTCTGTGCATTTTTTTTTTTTTTGTCTATAGTTTCCGTAATAAGCATGCATTGTTTTTGTAATAAGAAAACCTATTTCTATAAAGCCTTTTTATCGTTAATGTCTTTGTATTCCAATTGTTCACAATGATAGACCATTTTGGACAAGGATGAGTGGCTGACTATTCATTGGATAGGAAAAGAACCTGGAAAATAATGGAAAACAGGTAATTGTGTGTGCGTGTGGTTTAAAATGACACATTTATTATGTTACAGTTCTGGAGGTCAGAAGTCCGAAATGAGTCTCACTGGGATACAATCAAGGTGTCAGCAGGGTTGCATTCCTTTCTGTGGCTCTACAGGAGAATCCATTCACTTGCCTGTTTCAGGTTCTAGAAGCTGCCTGCATTCCGTGGCCCATGGCCCCCTTCCTCTAACTTCAGAGCCAGCAATGTTGGCCTGAGTCCTTCTCACACTGCAGTCTCCCTAATTCTGACTCTCCTGCCTCCATCTTCTCCATTTAAGAACCCCTGTGATTACACTGGGTTCACCTGGATCATCCAGACTAATCTTATCGTGTTATCTGATTAGCAGCCCTATTTCCAGCTGCAACTGTAATCCCCCCGGCCAGCCATGTGCCCTTTGCCCCAGTAACACAAACTCCATGTCCCTGAACATGTCATGTGGCTTCAGTTCTCCATGCTTCTGCATGTGCTATGTGCTCTGAAATGCCTTTAAAACACATACGTGTGCACACAGCGTGACACAATGTGATTAACATGATCACACCATAGACTATCAATAATAATCCTATCTGCGCTATGGACATGATGGTGCCTTCTTCACCTTGGCATTCTGAGTGTCTCTGGAACTCAGGTACCCAAAGCGTGCTCTGTATACCAGCAGTATCAGTATTACTTGGGATTGTGGCTACTAGATATGCACATTTTCAGACCCTGCCACAATATCTACTGAATGGGCAACTCTGAGGATGGGGTCCAGGAGGGGTGTTTAAAAAGTCCTCCAGGTGATTCTCATGCACCAAAAGTTTGAGAAGCACTGACCCAGGTCCTCCTTAATGTTGGCTGAATGAACTGATAAATGGTTAAAAACCTGTGATGCTCCTTTACATTTTTTAAAACATACCTCCAGTCCAAGCTTTTGCTTTTATATGTGTCAACCTGGACCGATGTATATGTATATACATAAATAAAATAAATAACCAATCCTTTCAAGATGTCCAGTGAAATTTGACTCATTGGATCACTGTAGGACATTAAACTCTCTTCTCTATAAACAGGCAGTTAACACAGGGCTTCATTTATTATTTGTTAGTTGTTCAGTAACTACGTTTGCATTACAGTTCTGAATTTTGGTTGCAGGAATAGGTAAACTCACAGTGTCTTGCCTAGGACCACACAGCAATTTAACGAGAGGCCAGGTTCAGACTGAGCAGCCTCAGAATTTCCCGCTATGGCTGAGTGTACTGAGTCACAATGTTGTTCTACCTTCAGGTATATCATGGTAATTAACTTGGTATAGAGACCTCAGAAGGTTACAGTAAATACTTTGTTTTGTGGTCAGGTAATTAAATGTGTAAAGGTCCCTACCCTCTGTTTGATCATTGCCTAAAGGACATTCCTATGGGGCCAGAAGTGATTTGTTGTTGTTGTAATATAGGCAGCCTTTTTACATCTCCCTCTGTAGCTGCTGAAATCTTGGCTAGCACCCAAATGCCCCACTTGGGTTTTGTTCAGGAAAGATTTCTTCCAGCTGCTTTATTTGTTGCACAATTACATGTATGAGCTTCCAGAATGTACAAGATCACAAGTCAAATGAAAGGCTTCAGCTCCCAGTTCGCATAAAGAGATAAAATTTGAAACCAAGGAAACAACAAAACATGGCTAAATGAAGGGCTAAGTAGAAACGAGACTGAATAGTATTCTTACTAAAAGGTTAGCACGTGCCAGAACTCGAAAGGAAAATGAGACACCATGGGGTAATCATAGTATCCTTGTGCTATGTTTATGGCCACCCTTGCAAAGGGACTCAGACTCCCTCTTTAGCATTTACAATTTGGGGCACAGCAAGCTGATAGAAACAAAAATATATACCTGTATTTAAGCAATTATACTCCAATAAAGATGTTAAAATATATATATATATATATATATATATATATATATATATATATATATATATATATACACACACCTGTATTTAAAAATAAAAACTTGCACACTCACATTCATAGCAGTATTATTCACAATAACCGAAAGGTGGAAACAACCCAAGTGTCCATCAACAGATGAACAGATAATGTGTTATATACATACGATGGAATACTGTTCAGCCTTTTAAAGAAAGGAAATTCCTTTTAAATGTGGATGGCCCTTGAGGACATGATGCTAAGTGAAATAAGCCAGTCAAAAATGAGAAATACTGTATGATATTACGGAGATGAAGTACCTCGAGTAGCCTAACTCACAGAAACAGAAAGGAGAACGGTGGTTGCCAGGGATTGGAGGGAGGGGAAAGGGGAGCTTCAGTTTTGCAAAATGAGAAAGTTGTAGAAATTGCCTGTACAACAATATAAATATAGTTAATGTTATGGTACTATACACTTAAAAATGGTACAAAAATAATAATAATAAACACAACCACATATAGAGGACTTCTGTTTTAAGGATTGGAAGAGTATATTTAAAAATGAACTGAGGTATCCTGGAGATTGGCCATCATTGATGTCAAGGGCCTGAGGATCAGGATAAACAGGCAGGTCTACATGGAAAATGTAAAGTAAGGGGAGCAGGAGTCAACGGTTACTTGTGGCAGATGGAAGAGTAACTGAAGAATCTGCAGATAAAGAACTACAGGTCATAGGATGTGAGTCAAAGGTGACCTTTGGCACAAAAATGGAGAGTTGGACCAAAGGAGGAAAAATAATCATCAAATGCCAAAAAAAAAGTCTGGAAAATTTAAGAAGCAAAAATCGGAGGTTTCATGAATCACAATATTGGGTTGGCCAAAAAGCCCATTTGAGTTTTTAACAGAAGAAACCGAACGGACTTTTTGGCCAGCCCAATATATACTGGAAAGTATTTAGAAGTCGATGGACTCCCAAACATCGTTTGAGCTTCAAACACATCACACACGTATCCACTGTGATTAAGCCTCACAGGATTGCTATTGGGCTGGCCAAAAAGCACGTTCGGGTTTTTTCCACATCTTACAAAAAACCTGAACGCACTTTTTGGCCAACCCAAATATATCACAAATGGGACAACTGGCGTATGTAAAGATCAAACACAGTGAGACCTTCAGAAGATCATGCGTAAGCAGTGAAGACGCTCTTATCTGAAGCCATCTGGACCGAAAGTCAATCAGCCAATTTAAAAAAATCTGTTGAAAAGGGAAAACATGCAAAAAATGGACACACCCAGTTGTGGATGCTGGGGACCATCACATCCCCCAGCTGGAAGTGTCACCTGCTGAGAGTGGACAGGTGAGAACCTCTCGGGCTTCACTTCCAGCCAAAGGAAGTCGCCTTGCTCAAGGCGATGTCTCCCTTCGCTGGGGGGCAGCCCACACCTGATGTCTGGTAAGTGCAGGAGGCCAGCACGAACTGCCTCACTCTGCCACATCTCTGAAGGGTGGTCAGCACTAGCATCCCCACGCCACGGGCTGAGGCCGGAGCTTCAACTCTCCTTCTATTAGTCCTGCCTCTCTCACTCCCATCCAGGCCTGGTTCCGAGAGCGCTCACTCCCAACAAGCTTCCTGCATGCAAATCTCCATCTCAGAGCCTGTTTCCCCGGAGCCCAATCTAACACACATACATAACTTAAACGGTTAATTTTAAATTTTAAATATAAGCATGCATTCATTCTCTGATATTTTGACCTATGCCAAAGCCTTCGTCTTCGAGAACCGGTCATGGGTCAGCATGCTTTGTTCTCTTTCTTGCATAAACTACACCTAAAATTTTAGAATTACCTATTATTTCCGATTTTGGTTTCCTGAAAGTAAGAAAACTTAAAGACCACTAGAAAACAACCTAGATGTGGAATTCCTCTAGCTTTTTAAATTCCACCAATCCTTAAGAGGTATCTCACCCACAGTTAATGTGACAGATTAAAACAACTTTTTAATTTAATAAACTACATATAAAATTTACCATCTTCGTTCAGTCGTATGAAGTGATACATTCATATTGTTTCGCAGCCATCTCCACCATCCATCTCCAGAACTCATTTCATCTTGCAAAGCTGAAACTCTGTCCCCATTAAATAATAACTCTCCATTCCCCCTTTCTCCTCGGTCCCTGGCAACCACTATTCTACTTTCTGTCTCTATGAAAATAACTATTCGAGGTACCATGGAATTTTTTCTTTAATTTATTGAGTTACCTTTATTAAGTCTTTCCAAATTTATTTTGTATAGAAAAAGCAGCTGTGGATCTTCCCTGGCAGTCCAGTGGTTAGGCCTCTGCACTTCCACTGCAGAGGGCATGGGTTCATTCCCTGGTCGAGGAACTAAGATCCCACGTGCTGCACGGCCAAAAAAATAAATACATACATACAAACGTACATGCATACAAGTTAAAAAAAAAAAAAGCACTGTCTTTTTGGATTGCACTTACATCCTTTTTTGCTTAATGTTTAATTAAATCACCTAATTACAATTATAAGTTCAACTGGCACAAATCGGTTTGAGAACAAACAACATAGAACAGGTCTGGGGACAAATACAACTCAGACAGTTGGAGAAGTACACGAGGGCGCTGGAGAGAAGGCTCCGATTACAAGTGTTCAACATGCTGTGGGCATCCCCTAGACGGCTCTGCACAGGGACTGGAAGCTTCCTTTAAGCTGCTGAACTGGTTAAGAGAGCTGCTTCTACTGTACAAAAATAGATATTGATAGCATTTATTGAGCACCTATTATGTTCCAGGCACTGTGCTAAGCATGTAACGGGCATTGTGTCACTTAATGTCCATAATCCGTGAGGCAAATATTATCATCTTCATTTTATAATACCTACAGGAAACTGAGGCACAGAGAAGTACTCAAGCAATTTATCCAGAGTTGCACCACTAAGAAGTGGCAGAGCTGAGATTTTCAGGTTGGTGTGAATCCAAAGCCTGTCCCCACTCTACCTGCCACACTGGCTCTTCAAATGAATATTAAATAAAAGGTGTAACAAGAATAAAAACACAGAAGTGAGCCTTTGTTTTCTACTGGCATCACACAAAATGACAAAATATGTCACAGGTAGTTTTTCTAAGACTATAATTTAACAAACGGGATGCACTTAAATTCTCGTAAGACAGGACTGTAGGTAATACAATCTGCAATTGTTATTTGTTTATATAGGAATGATTTCAGTTAATTAAAGACAGAAGAGTTAGGCAGTATTTGTAAGGAAAGAACTGATGTCAGACATTTTAATTATGCTATCAGATTAGCACAAAAAAGAGAATAAGCTGGAAAGTTTATAGAATATAATAAAAGCTAAGTATGTTATGTCTCAAGATAACTCTTTGGATCAAGAAAAAGAGAGAGACAGCACATCTAAAATAATTCATAGAATCAGATAATAAGTGACTAATCAAAGAGGTCTCATTACAACCATCTATATCAACACCCACATGGAAAAACCAAGCTATAGTTTTTTGGGGTTTTTTTTTGCCACACTGCACGGCATGCGGGATCTTAGTTCCCCGACCAGGGACTGAACCCGTGCCCCCTCCAGTAGAAGCGTGGAGCCCTAACCACTGGACTTCAGGGCATTCCCCTTTTTTTTCCCCCCAAGCTACAGTTTTATTAGAAGCATTTTCCCAAGAAAATAAAGCATGAATTTGTGCTTGTCTTCTAAAAAGAAAAATGAATGACAATTCAAAACAGATACAGACAACAATGAAAGCTAACCAAACCAAAAAAAAAAAGGGAGGTATTTAAGATTGCCAAATCATGAGTAGAAGCAAGCTCCGTTTAGCAGCCTCTGGGAGACCTGGCAGAGAGATGAGCTCTCGTCATCCAGGACAATGTGGCAGCTCCCTTCTCCATCTACAAGCAAGAGGTCACTCATTACTCCCCAGTCCATCCAGGATGTTGAGATATAATGATAGCTATAGAGATTCCCAACAGAACAGCACAGCCAAGAAAGGCTGCCTGTGCCACTGGGCTCTTTTCTACACCAACAACCCATGAACCATCAACAGACACGCATCTAAGACCCAGGCTCTCTCCCAGACACCCTGGCAACTCCTCTCTCATGGGGCCATCTGACCTTGATGCCCATTTCTAGACAGAACACCTTCCCTGGTTGTCCCACAGACACATCCCAAGTTGACATCATCATAAACCCCACACCTGCTCCTCCTCCTGTGTCCCCTGTCACACTGAATGGAGCCACCATTCACTCAGATTCCCAGGACGGGGCCTCAGGTCCATCCTCAACTCCTCCACCTTCCATATCCTGTCGCCATGGTGATTTACATGTAAAACATCACTTGAATGCATGTGCTCTTCCACTACTCCCTTAGTTTAGGACCTAGACTCTTGCAAGAAGGCTTCTTAGTAGTGATCAGTTTGGTCTACAGGGGGTCAGATACACAATCTCCTCATTTACTGAGCCCCAACTTCATATCTAAATACCATGTTTGATTCCTTTGAATCAACCAGGGTAGAATCCCTGGAAAAAATGGGAAAAGAGAGAGGAGACTTTCCCTTAGCACTTTAGGTGTGAGAAACTTTTTGCATCCCACTTAGAGATGAAAGAAAATCAGGTTAACACCAAAAATTCATTTGTAGCCCAAATATAATAGGCCAGTTTATTTTCAATAGCTTTTTATTCAATCAACAAACTGTCTCCTTCTAGCAATCTCTCTTAAATCACAGTGATTCATTCTGGGTAAACACAGAGATACCGCCTAAGGAATTTCTCCCAGGTGAAATCTGTAAGGATGCTACGTGGGCCTCCCAACACAGGTGCCTCCTAGAGTCTTCCCAACACCATCTATGCTGATGAACAAAACATAGACCTGACTTTGAAACCCAAACTCTGACACTTACTAACTGCAGGGCTTCAATCAAGTTACACAGTCTTATAGAGAAAAAGAAGACAATGGTATTTAGTTGTATATAAGGCTCGTTAAGTTCAACAACAAACAAAGATCAGCTAAGGGCCAGGCACTGCCTTGAGCACCTGAGATTCAAAGATGAAAGTCACAGCTCTGCCCCTTGCACTTCCAGTCTAGTGGGACAGACAGATACGAACCAAGAAGTATGACAACATATGTGAGTGCTGGAATCAAGATGTGAGCAAGTTCCATGAAGAGGGAAGGCTGGGGATGATGGAGAAGAACTGAAAGAGAACTTATTTGAAATGGGATAATTATGTAAACACCTGATACTTGGCTCACTTAAAAAATGCTTATTGGTTGTTTTTTAAAACTAATTAATTAATTGATTAATTTTTAATTATTATTATTTTTTAATATTAGGTTTTTAAAACATCTTTATTGGAGTATAATTGCTTTACAATGGTGTGTTAGTTTCTGCTGTATAACAAAGTGAATCAGCTATACATATACATATACCCCCTTATCTCCTCCCTCTTGCATCTCCCACCCAGAGGGGTGGGATAGGGAAGAGATTTTTTTTTTAAACCCACATTTAAGCTTACAACTGTTACTGATGTAACCTTCTTCTTGTCGTCCTAAAAGTTCATATATAAAGTCACCAACAAAACGCCTGATGGTCACTCTATTGTGAAGACACTCAAAGAGCCCTGATAAGAGGGCCTCATGCAAACAACAGGCACTAAATTGCCAGGTGTCTCAAGGAGCCACCTGGGAAGTGAATCCTCCAGCTTCAGTCAAACCTTCAGATGACTGCGGTCCTGGCCAACATCTTGAGTGTAACCTCATGAGAGGACAGGAGTCAGGACCACCTGCTAAGCCATTCCCAGATTCCTGACCCACAGGTGTTATGTGAGGCACTAAATATTAATATTTATTGCTTTAATCTGCTAAGTATCAGGGTAATTTGTTACTCAAAAATTCATAATTAAGACACAGGTCAATAGGGTATTAGTGATAAGGTTTTTGTATTCAGGACAGCATAATTTTCTTAGTTAAAAACCAATTCCATTTCTTTTCTCTGGAGCACAGAAATATGATACACATGATGGTAGGTTGTGAGACAACGTGGAGTTAATGCTGGTTCTACTTCTTTCCTTGCTTCACATCATCACCCCCCAAAGGAAACTATAGTTTAAAATACCAGAATTACATAACTAAAAGAAAGTGATGGGTTGTGACTCCTTAAAGACAATTTAAAACAAGGTATATGGCAAGGCAAGTAATAATGAAAGCAAATGACTTATCACTAGGTTGTAAGAATTAAGCAAATAAAGCACCGTAGTTCTAGCCACAATTGTTAGGTAACAAACTATGAGTTTTGAATTTATTAGGACTGATGATTTGGGCACTCAATCTATTTCATTTCTTTAAAAATATAATTTATTATGGGTAGTATAAATTAGTATTTAAAGTTTCGAGGTGTTATATCTGTAGCCAAAAGAAAGGGCATTTTATTCTCACTTATTATTGATCTTAAAATTAAGATTCATTTATTCACAAACATTTACTGTACACCTAATTTCTTCCAGAAATTCCCCTAGGGTTTGGGAATGAACTGATGGAAACTATAATCTGTGACCTCCAGGAACTCACAGAGGGTAGACCAGTGCTTCTCATATGAGCCTGACCTATTTTTAAATATGGATGCAAAGGCCGATTTCTAGAAACTCAAATATTGAAGGCGGGCGAGTGGGACCTGGAGATCTCCATGGTTTTACACTCATAATTGCTTCTGATGCTTGGTCCGATGGTTCTCCACCACCAGGGTGGACGATAATACAGTACAGCCCATTTACTCGATCATCAAATATTTACTGAGCACCTGATCTGTACCGTAGGTGCTGGCTGCTGGGGGCTGGGGGGTGGGTGAGGCTGTATACCAGAAAATACACAACATGAAGTCAGAAGGATAAGAGAGTCAGCCAGATGAAGGAAGAGATGATGTTCCACCATTAGCAGAGCAGCTCCAAATGTGGAATCACACCAAATGGTAGGCTTCGTGACTAAGTTAAATGATAAAGTATATTCATGGATTCTCAGATTTTTTTACTTGAAAGAGACCTAATTGACCCAACGCCACGCAACAAAGAAGGGAACTGAATCTAGGTCCTGTGACTCCGGTTCTTATGTACTTTTTTCTTGATCAGTTCCTCTTAGGAGTAAAGCACATCTTCAAGAACAAGAACAAAGAATATTTCTCAATTCTAAAAAGCCTGTGTTGTTACTATACGCATACTATATCTTAGGAGCTATCAATCTGGGGCGTTTTTGAAAAGATACAATCAGTGAAGAAAAAAACAAGGTGGATGTGAAAAATGTCTTTGAAGCTATTTCAGTTGCTACTGCTGGAAAATGTTTGAATTTCAACTCTAGTAGGCATAAAATAGCTTATAGAAAACACTGGTTTTGTTATCAGAATCAATGACCTAGAAATAAATCTCCAAGTGGGATAAGCAAAATTTTGAAAGAGTAGAATCAAAGAAAATAAAACTGTTATCTCCAAATGGTTTGTAAAAATAATGTTTTGGGGTTACAGTTGGAAATAGGTACATTTTAGAGCTACAGGTATTAATGATATACTGGAATTTTGTGACATAACACTAGTCGGCTAAGGAGTAGATTTCCTTCAAAGGGGTTTATCAGTGGAAATAACTGAAGGAAGGATCTTGTCTTGCAATCTCACCAATAATACAAAATCTTCTCCCTTTTCTGGGTCTTTGCCATCTGGCATCTACTCCTGCCACTTTCCTGAGGTTACTCAAGGGTCAATAGTTTGTCCTTCTCTGGTACAAAATCAAACTCAGACCTCTTATTTTTTGATTTCTCTGCTCACCCTGTCTTCCTGAAACATTGTCTTCCCTTTGTTCCCATGAAACTGTAGGTTCCTGGCTCTCCTCTGACCTCTCCTTGCCTGGCTTCCCTCCTAATCATGCGCATCCTCTCAAGGTTTTGTCTGGTCTGCTTCTCTTTCTAATCCTCCATTTATGCCAACATGGGACCATGATTCTCCCACTCACACAGGCTCCCCAGCCCCAGGAGCTAACTGGCATTGCTTTGGCATTGCTTCCCAATATCCAATCAGCTTTTGAGGCTATCAGATTCTTTCTGTGTAACATTCCTAAGACTTGACCTTCCCTTCATATGTCCATGTCCTTTTCTCTGGAACCTCATCGATTAAGCTCTAGTCAGTTACCATGGCTTCCTGTGGACCAGCTCGTCATTCTTTGGTACATCCTACAGCCTGAGGCCAGATGAAGATCCTTTTCATCATGCCCCTTCCTTGTCCAAGGATCAGTACATGCCTTGCTGAATCCAACCTCAGTGCCCCATACCTGGAATGACTTTCCCCTTTGTAAACCAAATATTCTACTTTCTCCAAGATCCAACATGAAATTCCTTCTCGGATGATACCAACCTAATCCTCTTCCACAGTGAATTTTAATTTCCTCAGCAATCATATCTGGATCACTCTCTCTCACACTCGCTTTATTGCAACTAAAGGGCAGTTCTTGTAGAGACCACCATAATACGGGGGGCCAGCAAAAGCATCTCCATGTTTGCTAAATTGAACTGAACTTACTGCAGCTCTGCCAAAATTTAATTTTAATTATATAAAGACTGAAGGAACATAGAAAGCAGATCTTGCTTCAACCATAACAGTTATTACTTCAATTTCTTAAACTATAATAACAGAAATAGATACACACTAAAAGCATTTTTTTAGTTAGGAAAATCAATGGAACAAAAATCTTTATATATTCTTAGTTTTCTCTCCCCTGACGTTTTAGGTGATCTTATCACTCCAATTACAAAAGGGTCTTTTGGCATCTGAGGAGCTAAGGATGGATGACGATGAATGGGTAGACTCAAGTATGTGAAGGATGAATTGTATCCAGAAAGCTGTGGGTCAGAGAGAGATTTTCCAAAAGGGAAATGAATTCTGACAGGAAGCTGCCTGCTGGGAAATGAAGGAAGGCTTTGAAAAGCTAGTAATCATGATCAAATCGTAGTTGTGTTGACCGGTCGGAAATACACATGTAGAATCTACAATGTAGAAGTTGTTCTGAAAAGAACTTAATTATGCAGAAGAGGAAGCCAAAGATCTTTTAAAATGTGATCATCCACATTGTCAAACGTGTTAATACGTCACAGATAGCAGGGCTGTCTCACAAAATAACTTATGTTCAAAAGTTCTTTGCGAGGCTCATAAATCTTACCTCCTTCAAATCAAGATTAGCTGCTGACTAGGTAAAACTAGCAGGAAATTGCTTTAATAAGATAGATTGTTTAAAAAAAATGTGAAAATTAAAATCATACACATGTATTTATACCTAATTTCTTCTCTATTATTTCTTTCTAATCATATGTGAAATGTTGTTTTCATTCATTCACTAAACATTTATTGAGCACTGTCCAAAGCTCCAGGGATTCAATGATTCCTACCCAAAATGAACTCACAGGCTCGGTGGAAAGAAATGGAGAGTAAAGAACAGGAAATAACTAAAAGGGAAGAAATAACACTGAAATGGAAAATTTTATGTGTACTCCTAATTTACTAATTAAAGAATAATCCAACAAATCAATGTCAAATAAAGCCAGTGAAGAACTCTGCCAACTTGATCACAGTCAGATTCAGTTTTCTGAAATTCTCATATGTGAATGTGTCAAGCCAAGACAGCAGTGAGGAACAGTCTGGAACACTTTAAGATGCTGAAAAATAGTGACTGTGTAGGTAGAACAGGCTTTAGCCACCTACAGATAAGAAATGGTTCCTACATTTATTTCACAAGAAATGTAACTGTTGATACTTTTATCTTCTAGCTTGCTTTTGGCAATAGTTTCTTCATCACTATAAAAGAAATTTAGAATTATATTATTATATCATTATAAAAAATTCTAAAAGAACAATAGGGAATCATTACGGAAATTTTGGAAAATAACAAACGGTCGGAAGTGATCCATACAACCAAATCCTAACAATTCTACAGGAAACTGTAATACAACAAAGAAAATCTTGGAATCAAACAATATGCTCAATAATAATTTTAGGGAAAATGGAATAAAAGGCAACTGCAAAAGCAAAGTTACCTGGTGGCCTGGGGATCCCTTCCCTTCCCTGCCGTATCTGAGCCTCTCCCATCCTCTGCAGGACCACCCGTCGCCCCAGCAACTGCTCCCTCTTCTGAACTGCTTATTTCATCTTACCCGGTGGAACCAGACAGTGAATAACCTGCTACTATTTATTTTCCATGTTTTCGCCTTTTTTCCCCAAATAGATCATATGCTGTTTCCTGAGGACAGGAAGTATGCCTTCTATTTCTCTGTATCCCCAGCAACTAGGAAGCACCCTGCACAGGATAAATGTTTGTTGATGAGGATGCATATGCTCATTTTTAATACTTACGTGAATATTAACAAAATCTAGTTGGTTACTATTTTGAAGAAAGGACCTGGGGTTAAAAAATCTTCTAATATTATATATTTCGCCTTATTTGGCAAGATTTCTGAAGAATTCAGTACAGCTTTGTATTATTTAGACAAGTAAAAATGGTAAGAAATAAAACCATTCTCATTAAAAAAGTGAAAATTCATTTATTCTGAATTTTGAAATCTCTTTAAACTTAGATAAAATATACAGAGAACAAAAGATTATCAAACCTTTCACTAACCAGTAACCCTTATGTGTCCTTCCCCTCTGCCAAACTCCAGTTTATAAAATCATTCTAATACATGAGTGAGGAACACTGTTTAAAAAAATTTTAATAACAGTTTTAAATAATGCATAATTATATGGGGATATATGTATATGTATAGCTGATTCTCTGTTATAAAGCAGAAACTAACACACTATTGTAAAGCAATTATACTCCAATAAAGATGGTAAAAAAAAAAAAGCATAATTGTCCTAAACAAACAGGACCCACACCTTTTTTGAATTCCACCTACCACACCCCCTACACTTAGCCTATGTAAACTTCAGACTCCCAGGTTCAAATGCCAACAGCACAGGCGTGTCAGAGACAAAACTCACTGTGTAATCTGAGAGCCAACTGAGATCAGCTACACGGAGGAAATGAGAGTTGGGATGGGGTGGGAGAGGGGGGAGGAAGCAGCAGGTGATTCTGGAGCAGTTCGATCACAGGGCTCTGGGGACCCCTGAGGGAGGAGGACACGAAAGAAAGGGTGAGCCCAGAGCCCAGAAAGGCAGAGGAAAAGCTCCCCCTCCTTCTCTCTCAGCATTTTAACACTAACAGGCCCACATGCATTAGGGCGGGGGTCACTCGCTCTAGGGATTAAAGATGCTGGTGGGCTAGCCTGGGAAACTAAGCAGCAGTTTACTACATTATCGGGGCACCACACTCCAAGCTCCAGATTCAACTTTCCCAAATGTTAGAAACCAATCCGTTCTTAGTTGGGGACTATACTCTGTCACTTCCAAAAGGGAAAACCGTGTACTAAGCCCATAGTAAGTGTGCAATAAACACCCGTTTAATTGATGGATCAACAGGGTACGATCTGATCACTGCCTCAAAGAACCTGATCCCTGGGGAGAAACTCAGAAGGACTAAACAAAAGGAAAGGTTTCTTTCTGATCATCTTCCAAGACCTGCACGTAGCTTGTGAGAGTGGCCTGCGTTTCGAATTATGCATTATATTTCAACCATCACTGCGCATGAGATTGTGTGGTCCTCAGGAAGTTTATGATATGAGATATTCCTACTACAAGGAGATTTTGATTTTGCATCAAGCTCCACCAAAAAAAGGCACGCGTAAGTACATATCGAGATAAAAAAAAGTACCCCATAGAGCTGAGGAGTGAACCGTCTCCTGTCAAACGCTTTCCTGCAAACACTACAGCTGGGGGTTCTCTTCCTGAGTCATAAACACCCAGCACTCGCCTTCCAGGTGCTGCCAGCCTGAGGCACCCTCTGGGGTAGACTCCTCCTGCTATCTTTCTGCTGCAGTTCCTTGTTTTAAGTGCTCTGTAAGTCAGATTAAAGTATTTGTTTATTTTTTCAGTAGCCAACTAAAAATAAATCTGCAAGCTAAGGATAAAGAAAGACACTTCAGACTCTGCCTTTGAAGCCCATTTCATGGCAAGTAATTGACTTCCCTCCTAGGGACCAGTTATAGATCAGGAGGAAAACAGCATTCAGAGCTTTCACGAGAATACCAGAGACTGAAACACGATTCGCACCCAGCTTACTTTCTCGTAGAAACAAAGGTGTGCATGCCCTGTCTGCTTCCCTCACGTGAAAGAACTACCATGTTTAGCAAAATAAAAATCTCTCTAAGGTGCTTGTCCCTCCTCCTCATACTTTAGGAATGTTACCTCCAGTTTTTCCAAAAATATCAACCACCCAGATACTGACGACAGGGTTTTGATAAGAAGAAAAAGTATAAGATTCACTAAAAAAGAGGGGTAACAGGATCTCGGCAACGTGGTCTCCCTCCTGCCTGCAGGCCACAGAGCTTGCCCACTTGTCCCTACTACGTAACTTCCTATCGCCACAACCCTGTGGCATTCTGATATCCATCAGGTAAAATCATTCTGTATGTTCACATGACAGTGTTAGAATTAATGGATGAGATGACAAGGCTGTCACACTGCTAAAAGCATGAGCTGTAGAATCCACAAACAGACTGCATTCTGTCTGGGAGAACATGAAGTTACTGCACTTCTCTCTAAGCCCTGCTTCAATAAACAAAATGGGGGTGATAATAACAGCCACCCTGGGGTTGCTGAAAAGAGTAAATGAAACAAAGTATGAAAAGCGTTTAGTCTCCAGTAGGTGATAAAAATATTTAGCAGTAGTATGACGACAACCTAAGGGTGACCTCACAAAGAATCTAGTGTCTTAACTCTCAAGGTCAGCTAGAGAAGGGTTGGAGAGCTCCCAGAGGTCTTGTGTGGGGTTGTCAGCAAGGAGCTGCAGTCATTCTTGGGGGACACAGAAGGACAAAATTCTCCTTAGAGTTTCGCCACCTGAGAAAGGCTTGAAGAGCCCTTGCTTTTCTCTTGTCCTCTCTCTCTCTCTCTCTCTCTCTCTAGACTAGATAGAAGACAGAGTTAGGAAAGGAAAAAAGACTTCTCCATTCCCCTTGGACAGAGAAGTTGGTAGAGTACGTATAATACTTCCCCAAATTTCCCAAATGCATGGGGAATGCCCTCTTAGTACTATAAATATACAAAGTGTTTACAGTCTGTTTTTAGGAATAATGAAAAAGAACAGTATCTAGAATTAGACATCAAGCTAAAAATAACTCTTAATTGGTCTTAGCTTAGGCAAATACAAGAGCACTTAATTTGCAAAAATTTCATGATGTATCCACTGTCCAAGAAAGGTCAAACACTGAACCTCTCCAGTATTTCTCACACAAAGGTATAGAGATGTACACCATTTTCCTGTTGCATGTGGTAGGGCTCTCAAGGGAAGACATTATCCTCTACTCTACCAAAATCCATACAGAAATCTAACAGATGCTATGTCATTCACAGCAATCCAATAATTTTAATTATAAACTAAATTTCCCTAAGTTGGTCGTAAAAATTTATTATGTAATAGTTGATACACACAAAAGAATGAATATATGTTAACAAATATCTACATTATGAAGCTTGATAATAAAACCAAAACCTGTGAGCCCAACCCCAACTTAAGAACTAGAAAATTTCCAATATTAGTGTAGCTACCTGCACGCTCCTTCCCGATCTCAGCCCCGTGCCTTGCCTGCAGAAGTAATCGCTTTCTTAAACTTTGAATTTATCATTCCCTTGCTTTTCAAAATACTTTTTTGCAAAGACGGATCTTCAAGTGTGTATTACTTAGTTTGGCTAAACACTGCAAAAACTTGGAGACCTTTATCTCCAAATGGATCTGAAGTTGGCGCCACAGAGCCTAGGATGTCTCAGCTGTTGCCATTCTTCCTTAATAGGCATTACGTGCCCTGCCCCTCATCTCCCAAGAGAGTCAACAGAAGTTCTAAGGATTCTCTCGGTTTGTGCCCACAGCAGTCACAAAATTTCCTTCATTCTCAGAATAGGTGTCTGTCTACACAGCTGCTGTCTGAAATGGGGAGAACTTTCTACCCACCCAATATGAATCTGTGTACCAGTTGTAACTAGTTTGTATGGAGTGGACTTGAGGCTGCCTGCCATATTGGTGCCTGGAGGAGAGGTAGCACAACCCACACATCTCTGGACAGGTATCTGTGAATCTACTGCAACCACCTCCCTGACAGCTCTTCATCAACAAGTACCAAAGCAGACGACCCTACGGCCCGGTTGACCATATAATTTGGACAACATATTCCCTACTAATTCCCCCGGACTTCCTCCATCTCCTGTTAAGAACCATGATTTCCTCATCATTCTTCCAGAAAGCCCCGTCACTGTCAGCATCCCATCCTTGTTGATAAAACTGTTAACAACTGTGAAGGGCCTGAGAATTCAGCCTCCTTGCAAGCTACCACGGTAGCTCACCACAGTTTCACGGATGCTGGCAGAAGATCCAGGTCTACTGGTTCAGAGACAAAGGACTTCATTACTCATGGCACAGCGAACAGCACGAGCATCACACATTTGCATCAGCTTCCTGTACCCCCAGATTCTACGGGGTGGTGTGGATGGGCTCAGATAGATGCCTGTGCACACAGAGGGCTGCATCACAGAAGAGGGACCTTGAGCTTAAGGAGCCCAGCATGCCTGCCTTTTGTTCTGGAAGGAGACACTAACTCCATCTTCCAAGGATGTTCACTATACAAATATCCTTGAAAAGAGACTGTGGAACAAAAAGCAGTCAGTGCCTTACTCATAAGATGTGTAGAAACAAGAGAGATCCATAGAGTTCCCATAGTCAACCATTATCTGTTACATTTCAATTAAAATTATTATTTAAAACGTTTTTAGTGGTATGATTGTTTTAAATTCTATCTTGAACCCAGAAGTGACAATCATATTTACAGAGCCTCGTGGAGAAATGTGTGACGATGTGCAGGAAAGGGTCCCCCAAAAGATACTTGTTTATTACAGTTGACAAATATGTGCTTTACAGGTTCAGGACTTCAGAGGCTTTGAGGGAATCTTTCTGACTCCGTTTTTTTTTTTGTTTTTTTTTTTTTTCTCTACTAAGCAAGAACAATAATTTTCCTCTGTAATATTAGCTTAGAATTTAATTAATAATTCTAAAAGACATAAAGATCTGCTGTGAGATAGAACTATAAAAATACTGAAAGTTCTAGCCACGGTCTGCATGGCCAGCAAGCTTCCTTGATATGATGTAAGCTCATCTTTACAGTGAAGCCCCTACTTTACAATATCCTACAATTTGCACCTTTTCTTCCCAAATCTGCCAGTTTTCTCATGTTACTGATGTACTGACCTCTTCTTTATATTACCCTGTAATTTATGCCTTTTCTTTAAGTCCATCACATTCCCTGCATTACTAACAGACTGACCTCCCCTTTATATTATCCTGCAATTTACACCTTTTCCTTCTGACTCCATCAGATTTCCTAATGTCACTACTAATGTACTGACAGCTCACAATTTGTACTGCATTTCTTGCAATTTGTACTCATTTTTCAGAAAAGCTGGAGGAAAGCTGCCTTGTTACTGTGTGTCTAGGGCTGAAGACCAGAGACTGCTGAGCGTGCGTGCTTCACTACAGGCCTGTGGACAGGGCTCCTGACTTAGGAAGGCGATGCTAGGAAGTGATGAAAGATGATGAGCTGGGTCCTCAGTTGTTGACTAAGTATCAGTAGATGATGAAAAGGAAGATGTACATTTTATTTTATATTTTTAAATTTATTTATTTTATTTATTTATTTTTGGCTGTGTTGGGTCTTTGTTGCTGCGCGCGGGCTTTCTCTAGTTGCGGCGAGCGGGGGCTACTCTTCGTTGTGGTGTGAGGGCTTCTCATTGCGGTGCGTGGGCTTCTCATTGCGGTGGCTTCTCTTGTTGCAGAGCACGGGCTCTAGGCGCGTGGGCTTCAGTAGTTGTGGCACGTGGGCTCAGTAGTTGTGGCGCACGGGCTTAGTTGCTCCACAGCATGTGGGATCTTCCCAGACCAGGGCTCGAACCCGTGTCCCCTGTATTGGCAGGTGGATTCTTAACCACTGCGCCACCAGGGAAGCCCAGGAAGATATACATTTTATCATCTGTCCTTTAAGAAAGTTTCAGGGGCTCCATAGGATGAGAAAAGTCTATCACAACTAACTTAACTTACATTTAACACATTCTTTTTCACTGAGTTCAAACGAAAGAGAGGCTTTTTCACATGTTAACAAGTTCCCCTCAGTTTGTACTCTTGCTATTTGCCATATTTCCTCCTGGTCACTCTGAAGTAAGACTTCCTGCAGAATGTGCTACCTACATGGAGTCTGAAATAAATTAGAGTTGGTAAAACAAAGGGAGGTAGGGTTAAGGAAAAGAAAATTCCAGATACAGGACACCGCATGTGCGAAGGCACAGAGGTGCAGGTCCAAAACCTTTAGGGAACTTCAGCTATTTCAGAGTGGCTGGAGCACAGACTGAGCAGGAAGGTGCCTGGAGCAGATAATGAGGACGTGCCATTTGAAGGAATCCAGACAATCTATACAATCGGGAGCCACTGAAGAGTTTTAAGTGGGGAGAGTAATGTGCTCATATTTGAAATCAGAATAATCTCTTGGATGGTGGAATGGAGGCCACGTTAGAATGGAGATGACACTGGAGGTAGGGAAACAGATCAGGAGAGTATACAACTAGCTAGTAAGGAGATGACAAGGGCATGTGTTATGGGCTGAATTGCGTCCCCCTAAAATTTCTATGCTGATGTCCTAGCTCCTAGTACTTCAGAATGTGATTCTATTTGGAGACAGGGTCTTAAGAGACAGCCATTGGTCTCAGAAGAAACCAACCCTGCTGACACCTTGATCTCAGACTTCTAGCCCCAGAATTGTGGGACAATAAATTTCTGTTGTTTAAGCCATCCCATCTGTGGCATTTGTTATGGCAGACCATGACAGCCTGGATCAAGGATGGTGAGGAGGAAAAAACCTGAGACAGACTTGGGTGGTAGAATACACAAAATCTGGTGACCAGTTGGTATAAGTGGTCAAGAAAGAAGTTGATTTAGAGGATCCTGGTATGGGTAACTGGGTAGATGGCCATATCATGGACCAAGAAAAGTAATACAAGGAAAGAGAAAGATCAGCAGTTCTGAGGTAAAAGACAACATCAAGCATTAGAACATGTGCAGTTCAGTAGGATGTGAAGACATGGGTCTGGAATTCAGAAAACAGGACTGAGATCGAGGCAGGGAACTGGAAGTCCTCCACGTGGAAGTGGAGGCTGTGAATGAAGTCTCCCAGAGAAAGTATACTGGTGTAAAGGAGAATACTGGAAGGAGGATGCATCCAGTGAAGGAGATAGAAAGGGATGCATAGGTAGGACCGGACCCAGGAATGAGGATTGTCACAGACATCAGTGGAAAAGGGTGTTCAAAGAGGGAGTGGTCATCAGGGTTGAATGTTGAAAAGAGGTCAGAGACTTAAGGTTATCCATTGAATCTGACAATTAGGAGCTTATTGGTGAACTCAGCAAAATTATGCAGTAGAGCTGTCAGAGGTGAGAGCTGTGCTGCACTGAGTGGACAAGTAAAGAGATTGGGGGTAAACGAAAATGGCAAGCACAGATCACTCTTGCAAGAAGCTTGGCTAAGTTGCAGCTGGAGGTGATGCAGGGTTCAGGGTGGGTTTTATCATCATCATCAGTAGCGGTGGTGCTGGTAGTGGTGGAGGAGGAGGGACAGGCGGGAATAGTACTACTAAGCAGGTGGTCACATCCTAAGGTCAGAGGGTGCTGGGCCTGCCTCTTTGACATGTTATTTCTTCAAGATGAAATCAAACATCATCTTTACAATGAGTTGTTCTAACTCCCACTTGGGGTGGCTGATTTGGATTAGAGCAATTTGCTGTTCAAAGTATGGTCATGGGTGCGGGCAGCCCACTGGTGGAGAATCCCTCATAGACTTCTCTGCAAGGTGAGGTAGATTATATTCATTTGATATCATGAAGGGGTAAGTTGGGTCAGGGAAAAAATAAGAGGGGGACAGGAAATCAAGAAGGAGGTGAAGAGGAACTCTATCCCCTGGCAACACCTGTCATGGCCGAAGCTAGGTGAATTCGAGTCCCTCGCTATGCATTTACTCTCCCACCAGACTGCAAGTTCCCTGCCTGCAGCCATAAGTTACCTAGAGCACCCACACAGTGCCAGGCACCTAGAAGGAGCCCAATCAATTCGGAATGAGAGCTCTACCATGGCCCTACCATGTAGACATCATGGCCCTACCATGTAGAGATCATGGCCCTACCATGTAGAGATCATGGCCCTGGAGCTGGGTCTTCATGCCCTGATGCCCAGTCCTGCTCACAAGGCAAGAAATGAGCCCAGTGAGCATCCACACGTGATGTCTACGTCCTCTCACAAGACTAGGACAGGTCAGGGAGGGATGTGTAACTGAGACGGTTAGAGACCACCTCTCCGGGTAGATCCCAAATTCTTTCTGAGTGAAATCAAGGTTACATCTAGGGAAATAGGGGAATAGAGGCCAAGAAGAGGGTTTTTAAAAGGCAGAATAAAGCAAACTGGATGGGGATAACATTTAACATAGGAAATCTGAAAACAATTCAGAACCAGGTGGCTATGAAATGTTTGTTAAGGGTTTAAGGTGCACCTTATCTTATTTCATTTATAATCAGGACACCTTTCCCCACAACTTAGCATCTCTAAAATTGTGGTTGCATCTTACAATAACTGGTATCTTAGCACTGTCATAGTTTAATGGGCAGAATTTTTTTTCATTAGTGGTACATGATATGAGGTGCCCTAGAATCAATGGTGTCTTAAACTTCATGATATGGTATTTTACTCTGTGAAAGGGTATGGCAGTTGTTTTGATCTGCTGCATTAATTGAAAGTACTCAGCTTTAGCAATGGGTAAACTCTAAGTACTATCTCAAAAAAAGAGTATCTCAAAAGGCACCCCTTCACATATTAAGTCACTGAGTAACTATTTTGAGAGCCCAACTGAGCACTTTAGTTGATCACTCCCAAAACAGTGAGCAGGAAGAACTCTAAATCACAGAAAGCTCTGTTATGCTGTATCGTGAGCAACAACATTCAGGACCCAAAACTCAGGAATAAAAAGAGTCTGATTATTACCATTTTCTGTTCAATTGGTTCTACATTTGTAATTAAGTCTGTGCCTTCTCTTCAACACTGTGGAATGTTGATCACTTACTACATGGGTCAGAGGAAAAAGACTTGAGACTATTTCAAAAGATAGGAGGAAAATTCTAGCTTGCAGATGGGACAGACTCTGAAGAATATTTTGAGACAGTAGTCTTTCACCAGATGAACCCTGTGGTAACTGTGGTATTATTTGGGGTTTGTAATGCTTTCAGTGTTTACAAGGTCAAATCTAAATTCATATACTGGAAATGTGTTCTATTTTCACTGCTGAATACGGGCTGCATCAATTTATTTGCTTATTTTTAAATGCGTCTTCTGGCCTTTAGAAGCTATTATTTACATAAAGGTAGTTTTGAACTTTACAAACATGTTGGATGCTACCTACTGTCTACATATTTTAAATAAGGTTAGATATGTACAAAGTAACAACCTATATCCAAAATAAGAAAATGAAAGATGGAAATCATTGCCAAACGCCTTCCTAAATCATATTTTAAAATAATCATTTTCACAGATTTGTTTTTATCATACTGAATTAAAATATACTTTCTTAAAATATTAAACCATATGAATATCTAAATCTATTTTCAATGTTTTATACAAAGAGTATGGAGAACATTTTTTAGAGCAATCAACAGGTCTACTTTGGGCAGTTATTTCATTTAACGATTATTACCACCCAGTGTCTGTTTTTTAATATTGACCTAAGAGACAATCTAAAAATGTGAATATTTATCTTAACCTTCTTTAAGATCTAAATTCACTTTTCATCTTGGCTTTTCTCATTTTCACCTTGTACCTGATTACTTTACAAGGCATATGTCTCTTTCTTCCTTTAATTGCTTTTTGTACCTCCTTCTTCATTTTTTACAAAATTGCTTGTTGTTAAGCAATGTGCATAACATTAGGATATACATTCATTATTCTAGAACGCTGTCTACTTGGTATTATTTTCCTCTATTCCTTTACCTCATTTGAATTGACCTAAACTGTACTGATTTCTTTTGACATTTCTTTCTGTCAAAACATGTTCCCCCATCTTCCTGTCCTTTGATCACTACTCAATAGCTATTGTATTCAATATTTAGCCCCATGCTTTTCTGTTCTCCATTGTTTTTGTTAAGCTCTGGTGGACAGGCTCATAGCATATGACTATTTTTCTTCTTAGTCTACTCTGCCTTACTTCTTTCTTTTGTATTTAAAGACATTAGAAAGACATTTCTTATGAAATTTAGGTCACTTCCTACTATTTTCCTTTTATCACTTTTGCTCTTCCAGATGTTGGTTTTTTCAGGACCATAGCACCTGTTCTGCGCTCTTCCTCATCTTACTGTAGTGTTTATAATACTGACTGTGGTATACTCCTATGAAACCACTTCACTTACCCAACTTAAATTTGTTCTATTTTTCAATGAGCTACAATGCATTTAATTTATTTAGCTATGGGAAGCTGCCCAAAACAAAAAGTTCCCCCAGAAAACCAAGAAACAAAACAAAAAACTAAGCACGTCAATTACTTACATATACCATAATTTTCTTTTCCATATATGTCTGAATAAATATTTTTGAAGAACACAAAGAGCACACTTTACCTTTACCAAACCAAGCTAACTTGTAGCCTAACTTGTACTGCTGGGCTCATATAGATTCTTGTTCCTATTATTATTCTTGAAAACAATGATTTCTAAGTAGAGTGTGGACGGGTTTATGACACAGGATTACCTGATATTCAGCTTGACTTACTCTGGTCATAACCTTATATGGCCTTGCTTTTCTAATTGTAAAAAGAAAAAAGTGATGATTCTTCGCCTATTAGAACACAGGGATGTAACAGAGTTACAGAATAAGTTTAAGCAAGATTCATTATGGATAAACTCTCTGGAACAAAGTTGTTCTATCAGAAATGTCACAAGAGGGAAGAGATATGGGAACATATTGTATATGTATAACTGATTAACTTTGTTATAAAGCAGAAGCTAACACACCATTGTAAGGCAATTATACTTCAATAAAGATGTTTAAAAAAAAAAATGTCAGAGATGTGTATGGGTACACATGTTAATATTAGTATATCCTCTTCACATCTGGCCTATTAATACTTTTCAAGTTCTATTTAATCTAAACTTTGCAAGTATACCCTTCTTAATATTTATTTGTATGACTCCTTTCTCTTGAATACTGGACTGCACAGTCAGATGAAAGGGCTCAAATTAATTGATCTCATAGTCAAAGGTTCTTACCATATTTCAAATCGATCCTAAACTGAGAATTTGCTTCCATTTTTTTTTTCTTTTGAAGGTGGTTTATAATAAGTTGAAAAATAAGAGTGGAAACTAAATAATAAACCGGAAAAAAACGTTAATCACTTAAAACAAATGATAAAACCATGCCAGCTATGTCTGTCTATAAACTCTATGGCTTATTGAGAGGCAGCTCGTGTAGTTGTTAAGAGTATAGGCTTTGGAGTCAATCGGCTTGGTTCTCTTGACTATTTCATTAAAATGAAAGCTAATAAAACTTATGGAGCAGTAGAACATAGTGGCTAAGAAGGTAAGCCTGAAAATTTATAAGGAAATGCACTGAGTTAAGGACAGTCAAGATAATTTTGAAGAAATTACAAAGCTCTAGGACTTATACTACTAGATATCAAGACTTATTATAAAGCCATATAATTAAGAGAGTGTGGTATTGGCACAAGGATAGACAAATAGATCAAGGCAAAATAACAGAGATGGGAACATATGTATATGTATAACTGATTCACTTTGTTATAAAGCAGAAACTAACACGCCATTGTAAAGGAATTATACTCCAATAAAGATGTTAAAAAAAAAAAACAGAGAGTTGATATTACAGTCTCCCAAGTCTGAAGTCAGTCTAGAGGCAGAATTCCTTCCTCCTCAGGGAATCTCAGTCTGTTTTTTTTTTTTTTAATGGCCTTTAACTGATTAGATGAGGCCCACCCACATTAGGAAGAGTCCTCTGCTTTACTCAAAGTCTACTGATTTAAATGTCAATCACATCTTAAAAACATCTTCACAGCAACATCTAGACTGGTGTCTGATGAAAAACTGGATACCACAGCCTAGCCAGGGTCACACATAAAACTAACCATCACACTTGCATAGGCAAAGAATAAGATAAGACCAAAAAAAGCATGAATCATAAAAAATTGATAAATTGGACTTCATCAAAATAAAGAACTTCTGTCTTTAAAAGCAAATGTTAAGAAAATGAAAATGAAAGTCACAGACTGGGACCTGTATCTGGAATATACAGAAATCTCTTACAACTCAGTAGTTTAAAAAAAATAAAATAAAATATAAGCAAAAGATTTCAACATACCCTTCATTACAAAGGTGTGGATGGCGAACAGAACAGGAAACAATTGTTTAAGTCATTAGTCATTTGGGAAGTACAGATTAAAATCACAATGAGATACCACTATACACCTATTAGAAATGGGTAAAAACAAAAACAAAACAAAAAATTAATAATACCCAGTGCTAGTAACAATGGACAGCAAATGGCAGTCTCATATTCTGCTAGCGGGAATGCAAAACAGTACAGTCGATTCAGAAACAGTGTCCCAGTTTCTTTATAAAATTAAAACATACACCTACCATGTGGCTCAGAAATCACACTTATTAACTCAAAAGAAATGAGGATAAATATCCAAACAAAAACCTGAACACAAATGTTTATATAGCAGTGTCATGCATAATCACTCCAACTGGAAACAACCCAGTGTCCATTAACTGGTGAACAGATAAACTGGTACATCTGTACAACAGAATGTGACTCAGCATTTAAAAGGAATTAACCCCTGATATGTGCAACGGCATGGATGAATTTCGTATGCATTATGTAAAGGGAAAGAAGCCTGAGACAAAAAATTACAAACTGTATGATTCCATCTACATGGCATTCTGGAAAAGGCAATAACATAGGGGCAAATAATAATAATCATTATCATCATCGTCAGTAGTGCCAGAGACTGGGAGTATAGGGAGGGAACTGAAAGGGATAGAAATATTTTATATGTCGATTATGGTGCTGGTTACACAACTGTATACATGTGTCAAAACCCATATGACTATGATACAACTATTAATGGACAATTCTACAGTCTGTAAACTATACCTTAATAAACCTGACTTTACAATATTGGCAGTGAAAGCCAAAAAGATGAAAAAAACATCACATTAGGATGAAACTTAGTGGGGGAAGAAAAACTGAAATACGAGTTCAAA
The DNA here is from genome assembly GCF_965194805.1 of Balaenoptera borealis. Taxonomy (NCBI): domain Eukaryota; kingdom Metazoa; phylum Chordata; class Mammalia; order Artiodactyla; family Balaenopteridae; genus Balaenoptera; species Balaenoptera borealis. Next base: position 13,993,591 of record NC_138866.1, on the reverse strand, counting down.
AAGAAAGGATGTAAAATTTCAAATTGGTAAAGAACTTTTTCACATAATTTTAAATGCTTGTTCACACATTTTTGAAAGAAAAATAACGACTGTCAAATCACTGTGGTATGTAAGTTCCACCTGATACACTTAAGAGTGACATAACAGCTTTATTTTTAAATGTCAGTTTATAATACACTGGAAATTTTATGCTTTGCAACCATTAAACTTACTTTGAAAAGTTTTAGCTATCATTCTAAAAATGCACAAGGAAATGCATAGTTTTTAAGAATCCTTTTAGAGAAATACAAAGACTCCTGCTCTAGAAGATAGCTTCCCCCTAACTGCCACAGATGGTTTGCAGGTGAGGCAAGATACTGAGCTCCAAAGTCTCTTGGGCAGGCAGGCTGTTTGCCTTGAGCTGAAAGCAACTTGTCTGTTTACCTAATGTGCTTTTATAAATACTCTCATTGTCTCTGAATGCAATAAGGTGAAAGAGATTGTAAGACACTGTCCTAGAGAAATTCTTGCACATGAATACAGATGGAAAGATACAAGAAAACCTACTGCACAGTTAACTGAAATACTGAATAACTGAACAACTTAAATGTCCATCCACAAGCAAATGGATAAATAAAATGCAGAATTACCTTTCAGTGAGATTTTACGTAGCAGTGACAATGAATGAGCTACAAGAGCTCTATGTATCATTATGATGAACCTCAAAAACTTAATGTTGAGTGAAAAAAATCAAGGTCATGATTACATACAGTACGACACCATGTAGAAAACATTTGAAAACATGCAAAACAAGATAACGGATTGTTTGCATACAATAACTGCATAAATATCTATGCAGTCATACTAAAACATGCACAAGATTGATAAATACCAAAATATAGATCATATGGTTCTCTCCAGAGAGAAAGGGTAAGAAATCAGGGAAGGATGCATAGGGGTTTTCAACTCTTTGTGTAATATTTTATTTCTTAAAAAATCTGAAATAAATATGGCAAATGTTAAGACTGAAGAAAGCTAAGTAGCTGAAAGGCAAGTGTTACATTACATTACTATCTATGCTGTTCTGTGTTTAAAATATTTCCAATGGACACAAAAAAAATGAAGTATGTATTTGGTATCCTAAAATTTGGCAGGAGTTCTGGTTTATTGTAGATGTCGTGATTTATAACAGATACAAAATCTTCAGAGTCTGAAGAATCAGAAAACTTGATCAAGCCTAGAGATTAAATATACACGTTATTAACTTTTTAGTTAGCTAATTACTGGAAACTAAACCCAAGGCCAGTCTGGACATCCTCCTCAAGTTCTAAGAAACTTAAAGAAAATCTGATGCACTTGAATTGGTAAAGATCGAATATTATATCTAACATAAATAACTTACTTTTCTGTAGTCTTTAATAAATGAATTCATTGATTCATCCGACAAGAACTGAATGACCATGTGCTCTGTGCTAACTTGAATATCCAGAGGAATCAAGACAGAACAGACGCATCACTGCTCTCATGGAACTTTATAGTCAAGTGTAAGAAACAGACAGTAAGCAAACAAAGAAAAAAGATCGTCTCAGAGATTGGTTAAGTGCCATAAATGATATAAAACTGGGTAGTAGAGATTTATTGTTAGGGGGAAGGAGGGATAAGGTGAAGCCACTTTGGATACAATAGGCCTCTCTGATGATGCAATGTTTAAACAGGGAACCATAGTGCAAAGACCCAGAATAGAAGGTAGCAAATGTCTTGAACAACCAGATGCGTGGGACTGCATAAGCATAACAAAATAGACGTAAGCTTTACCAAGCCTATAGAAATACAAGGACATTTATCCTCAGGTAGTAGTTTAAAAGTTTTACAATTTTTTTAAAACAGTTAAAACTAGAAATACCTTGTTTCCTATCCAGGAGCACTTTAAGTATCACACCTCAGTCATCTAGCTTGACTTCTTATCTGGTATTTCAGTAAAAATAGTACTTTGGTATTATACTGAAATAAAATAACACTGAGAATAAAATAACAAGGAATCCTCAAGGTACTTTCTGAATGACACCAGTAAAAATCAACCTTTTTCTAACATACGTACCAACCATTTAGAAAAGACAACAGACTGTAAATATATTCTTGGTAACAGATGTTATGGAATAAAGCAAGCAAGCTAATGCAGGGATCAAAAAAGCAGGTGACTATGAACAGTAAAATAATATTACAGTAAGACATTAAACATCTGTATCATATTTCAGCACATGTGTTAATACTCAAACTTTTCTTGAAACTATAATGTATTTTCTTGGGAATGGATATAGTGAACAGTGGATCTCTTCACTTCAATCAGAAAAAAATAATGTAAAGTAGACTTACAGAGAGGCAAGCTCTATCAGCTATATTAGTTATCAGCTATATCCCAGATGGCCATCTAGGGGTATTTAAAGACTATTACCTACGTCATTGTCTAATATACTGAGGTAGACAATGTGGTTAACACAATGAGAATTACAAGGAAGGAAATAAAACAGAAAATGCTGTCCTGTCTTTGTTCATAAACCATGATGCAGTGATACTTTCCCTGTTTGCAGTTCTAATTGCTACATCTCTGAAGATGCCAAAAAGAGGTATAGAAAGAATAGTGGAACTAAAATTAGTGGTCAAGAACCAGACAAGCCTTCTGTAGGAAGATGAAAAAACAAAAACAAAAAGAATTCAGATCCTCTAATCCAGAAACACAAAGGCTGAGGAAAGCCTATGAGATCAGGAAAGGTTTGCATATGATAATTAGAATGATTTTCCAAATCTGAAAATTAAGAGCCATGAAACAACACTGAAGATTAAAAGAGGTCATATGGAGACAATTTCTTTGAATCATAGCTGTATGGAAATGTATAAAACATCTTATCCATGAGGTGGAACAAAATGAAAATAATTTTTAAAAATAAATAAAGTGTTTGATAAATCATGGATTCTGAAGCCTGCGTTTGAATCCTGACTTTCTACTTATTAGCTGTGCAACATTGGACAAGTTTCTTAACCTCTCTGTGTCTCAGTTCCTCATCTAAGAAATGGTCGTTGTGAGGATGAAATGAATAAAGAACAGTGTTTGACACATAGTAAATGCTTTAAAAACTTTAGTCATGACTCCATGTGCAGAAAAGAGTTAACATAGCTGTCCTGACGGCCATACTGCTTACAAGGATGGCCCTTGGCTGGCCTCCCACCAACATTAAGTCATAAGAGTGGATCACTGTGCTGAAAACTCTTTGTGCAACAATATGGTTTATGCTGAACCCCTGCTTTCCTTCTGGGAGTCTGGAATTTTGGTACATGCCAGGCAGAGAATGCCTACGTGATCATCCCACAATAAAAATTCTGGGTGCTGAGTCTCTAATGAGCTTCCTTGGGTGGCAACATTTCACACATGATGTCACAACTTTTAAGCACATCCTGTGTGACTTCACTGAGAGCAGACCCTCGGAAGCTTGCACCTGGTTTCCCCTAGACTGAGCCCTGTGCACCTTTCCCTTTGCTAATTTTGCTTCATATCTTTTCACTGTAACAAATCGCAGCTGAAAGTACAGTTACATGCTGAGTCCTTCCAGCAAATCATCAAAGCTGGTGGTGGTCCTGGGGCCCCATCAACACACTCAGACATAGATTATTATTAGCAATTATTTTACACTAGGTATAAGTATAGTAAAAAATGCATTTTAATAAATCTGGAAGTCAAGTTCAAGAAAAGAGACTTTTATATATAACACCTTGATGAAAATAGAAAACGTTGTATTGTTTCTTTTCATAAATAATGGATGAAAAAAACAAGTTGAGATTCAATGGCATGTTCATTCAATTATACCGCTATTTCCTGATAATATGCTTTCATGTCACGTGAAAATAAATATTTAGCTGTTACACCTTTCTAAATGACATTCAAGACAAGAACAATAAGTGGTCAGAAATACTTGGGTACATCCTTCAAATAGCAATAGAAGATACAGCATAACTAAAGTGCCAGAATCACTAAACTGTAGAAATGCATCACTAATTTTATATATTTTCATCATCTCTTACAAGTAAGTGGTTAGTCTTCCCCAAAACTTAATAAATCCAATGCTCTGCCCAATAAATCTAATGTTCTGTCTAAAAAATCAATATCTGGAAAAGAGAATTTAGAAAGAAAAGCCTGAGAGAAAAAGTATTTAATAATTCATGTGAGTTTCTATTTTTGGATAGTCAGACCAATTCCCCCACTGAAAAAAACAAAAATGGTAAATAAGATACTAGAACAAAACTACCTCAAAGGCACTGAGTTAAAAAGATAGTGGGGACAGGCCATATTCTTGAGGCAGCTTGAATCCAAAGAGGTTAGTGGAAACTCAGCATCCCAAGGCCACTTTTGCCTTGGGGTGTCGGTCCATATCTGAACTTGAGCTTTGGTTTCGTGGCTTCATGGGAGAAGAGACCAGGAGTCAAGATCCAGGGCTTGCCCAACATGGATAATCTCATAGGATAACTTTCCCACGTTAAGCTGATACCCAAAGGGTAAGATGGAAGTTGCCTTGAGCAAAGAAGTAAACGAAAAATAAAAGAAAAAATGATAAGCTATCTCTGAAAGGTTATGGCTATTGATTGCCCTCATGTAGACTGGTACCCTGAATCTGAGCAAACCCTGAGTGGGTACAAAAATTTCAACCTGTGAACTTGTTCTAACATGGTCTTGTACTGATAGTACACACACACACACACACACACACACACACACAAATATCTTAAGTAAAATATTAGCAAACTGAATCCAACTGTGTATAAAAAAAAATAGCATGACCAAATTGTGTTTACATTTATATATACACACACACACACACACACACACACACATATATATAAGCCATTCAGCACATTAACAGATTAAAGTAAAAAACCAATATCATCTCCTCGATAGAGAAAAAGTATGTAATAAAATTTAATGCCCATTCTTGACAGAAACTCTTGTGCTAGACTAGGGAGGAACTTCTTTAATCTGACACAGGATATAATTATAAAACATCTATAGCTATGATCAAAGTAAGTGATAAAATGTTGAAGTCTTTCTCCCTGAGTCTGGGAACAAGATATTGCCAACACTGGAAGTACTAGCCAGTGTAGTTAAGTCCAGAAAAAGAAATTAAAGGCATAGGATTGGAAAGGAAGAAAGAAGATGTTACTATTTTCTACTGGTATCATAATCTTCTTAGAAACACCTTTAAAAATCTACAGATAAATTTAACAAGGTTACTAGATATAAGATTGATATACAAAAATAAATTACATTTCTATTTAATTGTTTCTGTAAGTAATTAAAAAACAATTTTCAAAAGCTACCATTTTAATACCAACAAAACTATAAAATACCATATTATAAACTCCAAAATTGCTAAGAGACTAAATCTTAATTGTTTTCACCACAAAAAAGAAATGATCATTATGTTACCTGAGAGAGGTGTTAGCTAACACTAAGGCAGTGATCATATTGCAATATATAAATGTATCAAATCAACACATTGTACAACTTATACAACATTATATGTCAATTATACCCTAATAAGAAACTATAAAATATGTAGGAATAAATCCAACACAAAAAGAGAAAAACCTATTTGCAATATAGAGTAGTGATTAAAAGCACAAACTCTATACCCAGGCAACTTGGTTTAGAAACCTGCCTCTGCCATTTACTAGTTGTAGGATCTTGGGCAAGTCAATTAACCTCTAGGTGCCTCAGTTTCCTGTGTGAAATATCCCATATTACTAGGACTACCTCATAAGGTTGTTAGGAAGACTGAATACAAAGTAACAGAATGAGGCCTGGCACACAGGAAACCGTTAGGAGTGCTTCAGAAAGTGACAACCGTAATCATTATGATGATGATACTGGTAGTGTGATGGTGTAGAAAATTATAAAAATTTTCTGAAAGGCTTTAAAGAATACTTAATTAAATGGAAAATATACCATAATCATGGATAGGTAGGCAATATCATTAAGATGTCAATTCTCCAGAAAATCTGCAGGCTCAATGCAATGTTAATTAAAATGTGAACAGGGTTTTTGCCTCTCAATAAGCCAGTTCTGGAATTTAAAACAAAAGGCTCGATATAACCAATACACTGTTGCAGAAGAGAAGTAAAGAGGGAGAGTAGCCCTACAGATATTAAGATTTTATAAGGACAATGTGGTATTGGTGCAGGGATAGGTTAAGTCACCAAAGAAACAGAATAGAAAATTCATAAACAAAGGCAGAATGGCAGAGCTGTAGAGAAAAGAGGGCAGTCAATAAAAAGAGCTGAAAATATTGGTTATCCATATGGAAAAAAAGTGAAATTAGGTTCCCACACACTCTATGCCATACTAAAAAATCAACTCTAGAAGAATTAAGGACTTAATTTACAAGAGCAAAACTTTAAAAATTATGAAGAAAATACGAGTATTTCTCTGACCTTGAGATAAGAAGGGGTTTCTTAAATAAGACACAATCACTCTACTACAAAAAAATTTATAAATTCAAACAAATTAAATTTGATTTATATTTCAAAAAAGATACCTGAAGGAAGTGGAAAGATGAGCAACAAACTGGAAGAAGACATTTGTTACCTGACAAAACATTTGCCCCAAGAACATGTATAAAGAACAGGTTCAAATCAACAGAAAATGCAGCAGAAGAAAAATGGGTAAAAATGACAGACATATTTACAATATACAGATAGACAATATACAGATATATAACAAACATGAAGAGATATGATAGATGAAACATTATTAATCAGGGAATACAAATCAGGCCCATGATGAGTTATTATGCCCACTCCACTAGAAAAGATTAAGAAGTCTGACAATACCAAGTCTTGAAGAAGATACAGGTCAACAGACTCTCTCACATTCTGATGACTGGAGTGTAAATTAATACAAATGATTTGGAAATATCATTTGGTATTATAATATTTTGGCACTGAGTAAATATGCCACTTTGGAATAATTTATCGTAACACTTAGCTTATTTATACAACCTGCTGGAAAGACTAGCATGTAAACACTAGTTAAACAAGGAAGGAAAACAGTGTACATTACTTCCATAAAACTAATTTAAGGAAGTATGATAAACAGTTCTTTTGATGCTAAGTAACTAAAAAGATGCCAGCAACAAAAAAGCCAAATTCACTGAAACCTATCAGTCAAGGAAATCTAGCTGTAAAAATACACACCAACTTTATATAAAAATAGACAGTAAAGCCATGATTCTATAACATATATACTACAGACTGAATGTTTGTATTCTCCCAAAATTCTTATGTTGAAACCTAACCTGCAAGGTGATGGTATTAGGAGGTGGGGACTTTGGGAGGTGATTAGGTCATGAGGGTGGAGCCCTCATGATTGGGATTAGTGTCCTTGCCTCTTCCACCATGTCAGGACACAATGAGAAGACAGCTGTCTGTGAACTAGGAAGCAGGCCCTCACCAGACATGAATCTACCAGCACCTAGATCTTGGACTGCCCAGCCTCCTGAACTATGAGAAATAAATTTCCGTTGTTTAAGCCACCCAGTCTATGGTCTTCTATTACAGCAGCCCAAATGGACTAAAACACCACTGCAATGGAGAGCACACTACACTGTGGCTGAGAGACCTTGTTCTTAACCTTGATTTTATGCCCATCTCGGTGTGCAACCTTGGGTGGATTATTTAAACTCGCATGTGTAAAATAAGAGACTGTACCAAGTGCTCTTTAAGAATCTTTTTATTGGTGTCTATAACCCTATAAGAAACTATTCTTATCAAGAATTAGCAAAATCGTGATGTAATTTCCTTATATAAGTAGCATGATATTTAATCCAGACTCAAGTGCCTTTGGATAATAACAATGTCCACAAGCTCTGAGGAGAGAATGAAGCATTAATACAGCACTACTATAGGATTAGTTAAAAGAAAAAGTTGTTTTCCACACATAGAGTTTCCAAGTGGTAGATGAATTTGCTTTTTGGTAGATCAGAGGTGTTTTATGGTATAGCCTATTAACTACACTGAGGGAAAAAAAAAAATCATAATTTAAGTATTAAGATTTAAACATGAAGCATTAAATTCTATAATGTCAAAGAATCTGAAGAGTAACATAAATCTTGCAGAAACAGTGTTCAAACAGCCTAATATAAAATAGGAAAGATTAGCAGTTGTTCAAAGACAATGTAAATACTTCAACAGGCAGAAAACACAAGACCCTATTAGTATGCTCAAGTGATACTACCCACATTCTCTATATAATTTTAGACTTTGGACATGTCAAAGTCTACAAAAGAGAAAGTCCTTTGATATCCCAGATATATGTCTAAAGATACCCTAATAAAAAAATGAAAATACAAGCCACAAACAGGTAAAGATTTTTTATGACTCATAAATGAAAAAGGATTAGTACTGAGAATATACAAAGAACCCCTCTAGATTAACATAAAAGAGACAACTCAATATTAATACATGGGCCAATAATATAAATAGGCAATTGACAGAACAGGAAACCCAAATGGCTAGCAGACATGACGCTGAACTTTACTAGTAATCAGGGAGATTAAAATGATAATAAAGTGCCATTTCACACTCATCAGCTTGGGAAAAACTACAGAGTTTGATAACAAGTGTTGATGAGGATATGGATAGAAAGGAATTCTGATGCACTGATAAGAGAGAACGTGAAAGACCACTTAGGGAGCAAGTCGGGTTACAGATCAGCATGGCTCTGATCCTGCCATTCCACTCCTAGGTACATGTGCTCCACAGGATAGCTGCCACATGGGGACAAGGAGACATTGTAGCACATCTGAGATAATAACAAATGAGTCTATCAACAGGAGAACGGATATATAAATTATGGGACACTTATATAATAGAAAAAAATGTTCCGGGGAAAACTTGCTTCTCCCTGTCTACTTCCATGCAGAGGGACCTCTTTTGGAGTAACATTCCCAGCCTCTCTCCACCTCCTCACTCATTCCTCCTAGAGAAACAATTGGTGTCCCCTTCTTCTTTTCTCTGTAAGAGGCACCTGACTGTGTGGGGCATACACAGTGCCCCAGTGCTATGCGGACAGAGCTCAGGTGGGGAGTCCCAGGCTAACTGCACAGCCTGTGATTAGAAGGGTACACCTTCTATTTAATCCTGGCTGCATACTAGCAAGCCTGTCCCTCCAACAGAGCTATCTCACAAATAAAGCTGATATTTTTATCTACCACTCTCTAACGCTTGCATCTATTTCTCAATTTATTCTAGATGGCAAGAGAGGGTGCTAGTTATTGTACCTCCTCAGGCTTCAACAGAATACTATACAGCAGGGAAAATAATTGAAAGATGCCAGTATCAAGGGGGCTAAGTCTTTAAAATATAATAAGAGAAAAGGCAATGTGCATTTATGTAACCTTGAAAGATAAAACAATACTATGTATTATTTAAAATACATAAATCCATATCATAAAATATAAAGACATACATGAATGATTTTAAAAATTCAGGATAGTGGTTATCTCTGGGGCAGAGGAAGGGAAATGCAACCAGGCAGGGTGACCCAGTGGGCTTCTCAATCATGTTTGGAATGGAATGTTTTGTTTCTCAATCTGGGAGGAACATACATATTTTTTTCAGCCTCAAATATTTCAAATACACACACACACACACACACACACACACACACACACACGCACGCACACACTTACATACCACATGTACATCTACAAGAGAATAAGCAGCAGAGCAGGAGAAGCTACGAGAACTGCCTGAAGTGGCCTGCCCTGTTAGTCAAGCCTGGCCAGCTCTTTTCCAGACCCCCTGGAACCAAGCCAGTGGGAAGAGGGATTGTCCATGCCTGGAGATGGATACTAAATGTAGTGCTGGTTTCTACAGTGTTATTCTAAACAGGAGGAAAATCTATTAAACCACAGAATCAGTGAGAGTTAGAAAGGATAAAGCAAAACAAGAATCCAAGGAGTGGAATTACTAGCAGCAAATCATTGAAAGGCTTCTAGAACTTACTTTTGCTAGAATGAAACCTAAACTATTGCCTTTAAAAAAATCTTTTTATTAATTATCTCTAAAGGAAGATTCAATAACTGCTGTTAGTAATGCATCTCAATGTCTTATAAATCACTAGAAAGTTTAATTCAGTGGAAATTTTCAGTCAGTATATTATGACTACATATGGTCTGAAGATGCACAGAAAGGAGATAATCTGTATTATTTCCTGATTCCCTAGGCTAAATCAGACACTCTGAATCATCACCATAATAATAGAACAGAGTCTGCAAATCTGTGTTGCTTCATTTAAAAGAATATATATATTTTAAACTTTCATATATATTTTATTAAATTGTTAATTTTTAACAACTTATTTCCTCCAGAAGAAAGGTATTTAAATGATAAATTCTTTTTAGCCTGATGCACACGCAGGCCTCAAAATCATTTTTTCTTGTCTTGTGTCTCCAATGAAGAGGAACAAATGAAGACTATGTTAACATTACAAATCACTGACATTTAGACTAGATATTCGGTCCTTAATACACGTTATGATTTGCAACCTAGGGATAAATAAGATGTTAGAAAAGGTAGCTGACCACCGACTGAAATAACAGATACAATGCAGGAAAGTTGCTTTCCAATGAAAGCCTATCACATTTTCTGCTGCATCAGTCTATAACTGCCCAGTAGACTCATCAGTTTCTTGTGCCCAGCATGGATTCAGAAAATATCTATTGAACTGAATTTAACTGATAATTAGAAAGAAACATGGGAAGATGGTGAGGATCCAGGAAAGGATACTACAGCCCACAAGCATGACTTTGTATACTGGGAATGCTCAGAAAACCTACACATCTTGAGGACTCGAACATCTTTCTTTAACCCTTCATCTCCCTGCTTACAAGGTATAGAAACATAAATATGTATTTATACAATACGCTGAGATATGGTATGATACAACACAGCACAGAGAATAAAATAATACCGTATCATATGGGGCAGCATCCGTGAATAATCCATCATCTTGCCCCCCTCCACCTTTCAAATTTCACTGCAGATCTTGCCTCTTGCTCACTGCAATCCAGCCACTCTGGTTTTCTTTCAGTTTCTCAATCCCGCCAGGCTTATCCCCACATCAGAGCCTTTTTAACTGCTTTTCCTCTTTCTGGGCAGCTCTTCTCCCAAACAGCAATCAGCTTTTCATCATCTAGGTCTTATTCCAAGGTGACCCTCCCAAAACGCCTTCCCTTACCTCTCCATCAAAACCACCCCCTTGTCAGTCATTCTTTCATTTCCTCTGTTTTACTTTCCCTATAGCACGCTATCCCTACCTGAAGTTAACTTGTTTGCTTACGCGGTTATTGCCTGCCTTCTTACTACTAACTGTGAACTCCTTGAGAGCAGGGACCTTGTTTGCTTTGTTCATGGCTCTGGCCCTGGGACCCAGAAAGGGACCAGGCACACAGTAGGTCCTCAGTGACCATTTAATGAATTAACAAAAATATGCCTGCTCAATTTAAAATCCCTCAATTTCAAGGCTTTTTCAAAGAATGTAACAAATGCATTCCCTATTTTACCAAATTCAAAATCCTGAATATTGGGTTTACTTAAAAATGGGGGAGGGTAGAAAAAAATGGAATAGGATGAATATTAGAGAGCCGATCCCACTGCAAAGTGAATGCTATTATTTTACATATTTTTAATCACACTGATCCGATCCATTAAAAACCAAAAATAAATCCTTCCACTATTTTTACAGTAAGCACTAATTTAATTATATTCTGTTACTACAGCTATTACATTTTCTATCCAAATTGCATTGTACTTTTCTAGCAATGATATGAGCTACCTCAATATGTCGCAGGTATTCTTGTAGTCTGAGAAACAGTAAGAGGTGAAACACAATATGAACATATTACTGTATAAAATGCTTATAAAATGTCGTTCCTTCTCTCAGCCAGAAAAAGGAGATACAACACATTAGGTCAATCATTAGGAGAGTAAAAGCCCACGAACAATGAATGCATCTGTGTTATGCATGAATCTGGCTCTCTTACAGGTCTACTAGAGTCTGAATAACTGTGTTTTACTGAATACACATTTAAAGGAGAAAGTCATCCCTTAAAAAAAAAATTCAAGAATCATTCAAACATAATTTTACTGGCACGGTTTCGGAATCTATCGTGAGGTATTCCAAGTGAAATTTAAAACTCCTCATTTTTCAAGCTGACCTGTTACAACTAATAGGTTTTAAAATGATGAACAGCCACAGAACCATAAAAAAGATTCCATTTTATAAAACCAAAGATCATTCTATCTGAAATGAAGTTTCACTTTTAAAACATAAGGCATTTGAAAAAAAATCATACACTCCTGGAAGCAATGGGCATTTTCCATGAAAGAAAATGTTACTGGGACACAGCAGCAGCACAGAAGTGAAATATACACTGTCAAAGAAAAGCTGGTTTGCTATTTGGCAAATACAGAGCTTATTTCCATATAATGGGTAGGAGAGAAGGGGAGGGGAGACTCCAAGATTATGTTCAGGAAATTAGGAGAGACAAAACAGAAGTATGGTATTAGAGCATGTAAATAATCACAATTTATTATCTACTTTTAAGACCCCTTTCTACTGAAGTGCAGAACTTTAAAATGCAGTAAGACTGTGGTTAAAGAAGCATTTCAAACCACATCTCCTATTTGCACACAGTAGGACAAAAACTCAGGGGCTAAGGGGGCAAAAGGTATGGCTTCCGATGGAGTCCTTTTGGGGGTGGGGGCTCCCAAGATCACCCTCAAGTTTGATGATTTGCTACTTTTTCCTCTGTCCTTGGGTTAAAGTAAGTCACAAGGTCAGCTCAAATTCGGAGAGAGAGAAATAAATGCCTCCTGATGGCAGGAGAGTCAAGACCCTTTGCAAAGGCCAGCACCAATAGCGGGCAGGGAGAGGGCTGGTTGTGGCCATTTTTGCAAACAACCGACCACCGCAATCTGTGAATGCACATGGCCATTTTCCACTGAACCAGGTCTCTGAATAATACGGCTTTGGTGGATTAATGAGAGATCTGTTAACTCACTGAGTTCGATGTGAGAGATGTGCTATAGGGACCATAAAAATTGCTATCCTCATGCATGCACAAGGGACATGGAAACTTGCACCTTGGGGTGTACAGCAATGTTCTGACGATCATGAGGGGTCTAATCTCTGCCCCTGAGCACCTGTGAGAGGCAGATCACACACAGGAAGAGCAATATAAGGCAGGTAGCACACACTTAGAGCAAAATGAGAGGTTGGGAAGCTACCATAACAAGCACTGGGAAGAGGCGGATACTCACTGAGGAATGGACTGATCAGAACACATGATAGAGGAGGAACCCGACCTCAACCTGAGGGAGGAGCAGGGCTCACAGAGCAGGGAGCAGGGGAGGGGACATCCCAGAAAGGAGCTATCATGCACAACGGGGGCCACACGGAAAAACAGCAACATGTGTTTAGGGAACTAGTTCATCGCGAAGGAAGTGAGAACAGAAGAAAGTAGGAGCCAGAGGTTAGCCAGCCTATGTGAATACTGAGTTAAGAGTTTGTTCTTACAAATGCTGGTGAGGATGTGGAGAAAACAGAACCCTAGTGCACTGCTGGTGGGAATGTAAATTATGTAGCCCCTATAGAAAACAGTATGGAGGTGCCTCAAAAAGCTAAAAATAGAATTACCATAAGATCCAACAATTCCACTCCTGGGTATATACTTGGAAAAAATGAAAAAACTAATTCAAAAAGATACATGTAACCTGATGTTCATAGCAGCACTATTTACAACAGCCAAGACATGGAAGCAACCTAAGTGCCCATCAACAGATGAATGGATAAAGAAGATGTGGTACACATATACAATGGAATATTACTCGGTCACAAAAAAAAAGAATGAAATTTGGCCATTTGCAGCAACATGGATGGACCTGGAGAATATTATGCTTAGTGAAATAAGTCAGAAAGAGAAAGACAAATCCTGTAGGATATCACTTATGTGTGGAATATAAAAAATAATACAAATGAATATATATGCAAAACAGAAACAGGCTTATAGATATAGAAAATAAATTTGTGGTTACCATAGGGGAGGGGGAAAAGGAGAGGTGTATGTTGGGGTATGGGATTAATAGATACAAACTACTATGTATAAAATGGGAAAATAATAAGGATACGTTGCATAGCACAGGGAATTATAGCAATTATCTTGTAATAATTTATAATGGAGTATGATCTGCAAAAATACTGAATCACTATGCTGTACACCTGAAACTTATATAATATTGTAAATCAACTATACTTCAATAAAAAAAGAAATTCTGGCCTTTAGCCTCTACACTTAGATGTAAGGCCTAGACCCCTGGACAAGGGTAATGGGAAGAGGGCTGACAGCACAAAGACACTGAACAAGCAAAGGGACTTGGTGACTGAATGGATTTAGAGCAAGGACAGAAAAGGAAAAATCAATGGCTGTGAGAATGAATCTAAGAAAATCGTGGTATCACTGACAGAAATAGAAAGAAAGGGCTGACCTGAGGACAAGGATAATGACTTTTGATTTAAATATGATGAACTGAAGGTGACAACAAGCAACTTGAAACATTTTCAGCTATGCGTTAACTGTGTGACTTTGGGAACATTATTTAACCTCTCTAAGCTCAGTTTTCTCATCTGTAAAATAGGAATAATAATAGGTGACTGTGAGGATTGAATGAAATAATGGCAATGCCCAGCGCTCACTAAAGCACGCGAAAAATGACAGGTATTTTGGCCATTATTATCCATCTTATTTGACAAATTGCCCAATAACTCTTTTTTGTCACATGAACTTATGACTATCTGATACACCTCTTATCAGGGTTTTTTTCTTTTCTGTTTTTTTTTTCCCAATACAACTGAGATAAGTCAAAACACTCTATTCTAATTGCAGTCCTTGTAAATTTTCCACAGCATTAGAGTCTGAGCAATTTACAACCTGCAGAAGGCTCCAGGTCTATGACAAACCCATCACTGCAAACCATTAGACCTAGCATGTCAGCTGATCCAGCTGGATTCGATGTGAGCATTTGACGGCTATGGTTTTCCCTATGAAGCAGTAGGTTTATGCGGCTTCTTTACATTGAAAACATGGAAAGAAAAATGCTGTACATGATTTAATAATAATTTGCAACATATTAAGGATCCCTTTGAGATGAAAGTTTTCTGTTTTGCTTTGTTTGTTCGGGGTATAAGAAAATAAGATTAAAGAGAATAAGATTCTAGAGTAATAACGTAGCCATGAAGGGTACATTAGCAATGGGGAAACTGAGAGAAGGTAAATTCCAAGTAAATCTGAGAATTTAACATTGTAATTATTAGTAATGCTGGGCGGTGAAACACAAGTATTTATCATGTACATGGTAGGTGCTTAATAAATATTTGTTAAATAATGCTGAGTGAAACTGATGATGGTGATTGATGAAACTGATGATGAAATTGATGATGATCAGTGAAACTGATGAGCAAATTATTTGCTTGCCCTTTTCTTCATTTCTGGCGATTAGTTCACTGCGCTATTAATCATAATTTTCTTTAAAGAGTAAGTAAACAAAAGGTATGGAAACAGAGAATCAAGGTATTTAAAGCTAGAAGTCCTTTAGGAGAAGAAACTGAGGTCCAGGGAGGTTAACAGACTTGCCTAAGTCAACTCCCCATAACATGAGATCCGAGCCTGAACAACTAACAAACAGCCCTGGGCACATCCCACCACCCCACGATGGAGAAGAAAAGAGTTACGGAGAAGCTCAAGCCAGTCAGTTTTGTGATTAGTTTGAAGATCTAACAAAAGGGTGAGATGAGTATACAGATCCTGAGAAACAGGGACTTCAATTATTTAAGCCATAAATGTTTCTCATTATGATGTTTAAACAGGTCATGACAGGCTAAAATACAGATTTTTTTTACTTTTTTTTGCCATTAATGCACCCACATTTTATAGTATTGCAGTATGAGGTTTTTGATTTTTAAAAAAAATAAATTTAGTTATTTGTTTATTTTTGGCTTCGTTGGGTCTTTGTTGCCGTGTGCGGGCTTTCTCTAGTTGCGGCGAGCAGGGGCTACTCTTCGCTGCGGTGCGCAGGTTTCTCATTGCAGTGGCTTGTCTTGTTGCAGAGCATGGGCTCTAGGTGCACGGGCTTCAGTAGTTGTGGCACGCGGGCTCAGTAGTTGTGACTCACGGGCTCTAGAGCACAGGCTCAGTAGTTGTGGCGCATGGGCTTAGTTGCTCCGCAGCATGTGGGATCTTCCCGGCCCAGGGCTCGAACCCGTGTCCCCTGCACTGGCAGGCGGATTCTTAACCACTGCGCCTCCAGGGAAATCCCATGAGGTTTTTGATATTTTTATCAAAGATTTTATGACCAAATTGTCAGAAATCAGGGAATTTTATAAAAAGGGTGTACAATTTAGCTTAAGTGTTTTCATATATCCACAGCCTTAGGTCCATGAAAAGGCTTATAGCCATAGATTATATAGCTCTATTTTTGACTGCGAAAATTTATATGCTGTCCAGATCTTTACTCTACTGAAATTGAACTGGAAAAGGCCCTTAACTAAAATTCCTTCAAAATTATAAATTGTAGTAGATCTGACTGATAAAGAGATTCAAAAGCACATGGGGAGAGATGTAAAAGGGAAAGAAAGGCAAAGATTCTCCCTCGCATGATGTGTATGCCTATTTGTGTTTCCAATCTGGAGTCAGAATGTCTGAGTCAAAACCAAATTCTATCAGTTACTGTGATCTTAGCCAAGTTACTTGGCTGCTCTGTGTCTCCGTTTCCTCATCTGTAAAATACGGGTAATAAGAGTAGCCACCTCACGGGGTTGCTGTGAGGGTCACAGCTAAGACAAGCAAAGCATTTAGAATGGGGCTTGGTGTCCAGTAAGCACTCTGTGTGTCATCACACCCTCAGGTCTACTTACCTTTCCTGTTCCATCTCCTACTCTCTTCCACCCACTCTTTGTCCATGCTCTTCTCTCTCCTGGATGCTTTCCTTCCAGGGATTCTTCAAATCCTAACTCAGTTGCTAAGTTCCTCGATTACCCTGGCTGGAATTAAATCCTCTCGCCTCTTTGTTCTTCTACAGTAGGTACCATTTTCTACTTACAGTCACTCTGTGAAAGACTGTCCCTGTCTGATTTGTTCCTGTAGCCCTGAAAGTACCCTTCTCAGTGTCTTGCACATGGCATTCAGCAAGTATTTGTGGAATAAACCAATATATAGGGAGAGTTGTCTTCTCCTGCCTTATCAACTGGTAGCTGTTATTATCACTATTATTAAGGAGGAAAGGCAGGTCCTACGAGGCCCAAACTACTGATGCAAAACTGAGGCAAACATCATGACTGTCTTTTGGATAATTTATGAAATGCAAAGCTAATTTAATTTCATGAAAATTCAGAGAATTTCTGGAACAAAATCAATGGAGAATAAAACCTCAGGTTTGAAAGGAAGCCAGGCTGGTCACTACTCGGACTGGGAAGGGTGTAGTATCATTACTGTCATCTGTTGATTACCCATTGTGAAGAGGTGTGGCCCTTTCAAGATTAATCTCATTTGTCTGGGGTAAATTATCCCTGAAGTCAAAATCCTTTTATGTTCTCCTGCTTCTTTCTCTGTGACAGTCTAGACACTTTCATAAAATCATTAATAAACAGTGAGTGCCTACTATGGGACAAGCAGAGTGTTTTTCATGCATCCACTCATTTGATCCTTCAAACAACTCTATGGTGTTGGTTCTCTTAATATCTGTTATTTACAGGTAAGGAAACTGAGACACAGAGACATTAAATAACTTTCCCAAAGTTTACTGGCTAGTTCAACTCATCTTATTTCAATCCATCTCCCCACATTTATTGTCCTATATGGGGGTGGGAAGGGGATCAGTGTGGAATATCTGGAATATTCAACTGCTGGTGGGAAAAAGGGCTAGAAGAATTCTTCAGGGGCCGGGCAGGAAGTGCCAATCGTACGAACTGCAATGAATTTCAGGGGTCAAAGGAACCCAATGAACTCAGGCTAGGTCCCCAAATCCTGGGGGAATCCACGCTGGTAGGCAAAGCAATGGACTCTCTGGGCAATGGTAGTATGGGGACTCCAGCAGACATTCCAGGTGACACAGTCATCTCAGAGCAAGAATCAGCCAGGAGGTAGGAGAAGGTGGAGTCCTGATCGTCAAGACAGGAAGCTAGAAAAGGGAAGCGAGAGTCTGGGACAAGCCTTTGTGTTAATCAGGAAAATGTAAGAAGCTGGATGTGCTGAGCTGGACTCACATTGTGGGGTTAAGAAGGTTGAGTTTGCGCCGGGGGGGTCGCTGGGATCAACCCAGATAGAGGTTATTCCTCACACTGTGATAGGAGACACCAGGTAAACCACAAATCCGATCCTGTTGCTTCCCTACTTAAGACATTTCAATGGCTTCCTGTTGTCCTTAGGATCAAGTTCAAACTTCTCAGCGACTTACAAGGCCATTCATGACCCAGGCCCTGCGTACCTTTCCAGTCTCATCACTCTGCATTTACCCTTCTGGCCCCACCCACCCAGGCAAACAAAAATGAGCATATTCAACAGCAGACTAGCTATAGTTAACAACCCTTAGTTATTCAAAGGCCCAGGCTCCCCTGCTGACCCCTGCGGATACGCTCTGCCTAGAACAGGTTCTCTCTCCCTCTGCCTGGCTATTTCCACCCTCCAGGTCTCCCATCAGCCACCACTCCCTCTGAAGTCAGCCTCCGTGCCCCTTCCCCAGCCTGCAGTCAGCAGCCTTCCTGTATATTCCCACGGTGCTCTGTAGTCATCTTTCAGGATTAACCACCTTGGATTCTGACCACCTATCTCCCCAACTAGACAATAAGCTCCTAGAAGGCAGGGCGGTGCCTGTCTTGTTTACTTTTATATATTCCCAGTGCCTGCAATGCAGTAGATGCCAACAAATATTTTGTTTCCGAAACAAAGAAAGAGCACAGGACAGAGGCACCTCCTCTAGAGATCAGGGTGCAAAGAGAAGACAAGAGTGCACGGTGCTCACTAAGTGTGAGGTGAGAACCTTGAAGCCAAGCAGGGGCCCAGGGAGGATTTGGAAACCTTATCAAATATGTAGGGAGGGTCTAAATTGCAGTCACTGATTTGAGAGCTATACACAGTGTGTCCAATGCAGTCACAGAAATACAGGGGTCCCCTGAGTGCCCAGGTCACCTTGGGTGTTGAGAGCTTCTCACAGAAGACATGAGAGTCTGACTCCAGAGTTTTTATCACGTGGGGAGAAGCAGGAAGAATGACAGTGAAGGGGAAAACACAATATTCAGAAAAGTTAAACTGCTATCTCTTTGGAACTGGCATGAGCCTGCTAATAAGCAGCCAGGGAAAAACAAAGAGGTAAATAAAGAGAACCGGGAACGCTGTGGTATAATATTTGAATGTGGCAAAGGGGAAACCATAAAGACCATTTTGTTTTAATCATTAAGAAAAGGGCACCTAGTTCACATGCTATGGATCAGGCTGGGGTGGGGGGCGGGGGAAAGACAAATTAATCTAAGGCTATTCATTTTGTGATAGCTTAACGCAAACAACTTTTAGCAACATTATGAAGCCAGCTAGTAAAATAAATAGAAATGAAGTCCAAGGGATTTAAAGATGAAAAATTTGGGGGGTGGGGAGAAAGAACTGCACAAAGCAAAACGGACAAAATACACAGCTAACCAAACAAAAGCTGAATCATATAAATAGGCATTGCCGTGTGCCCTGGAGGAC
The DNA here is from genome assembly GCF_965194805.1 of Balaenoptera borealis. Lineage (NCBI taxonomy): Eukaryota > Metazoa > Chordata > Mammalia > Artiodactyla > Balaenopteridae > Balaenoptera > Balaenoptera borealis. The sequence continues at coordinate 13,973,771 of NC_138866.1, read as the reverse complement.
AGCCAAGGAGAGTGAATTTCAACAAAGAATGCTTCTGCTACCAGTTTGGAAAACTTCAGTTCCAGGAAGGCGGGAGGGAGGCTGCAGCCATTGCTGAATGACACGGGGAGTGTGGGGCGGAGAGGCAGGCTCGGTAGACAAACGCTGGAACCTTCCCCCAGCAAGCCATGAACAGGCAGCTCACTCCCTCTCCATGCCCTCCCACGTACCCCACACACAGCCGGTTATGAGAAACAAGCCCACGGGCAGTGGCCTTCTCTTCTCCATTTGCAGATCAAAAGACCACTGTAAATGCCTCTAGGCTACCATGCTAGTATCCAAAGTGCTGAGATGGACCCAGTCCCCGAGGCCCAAGTCCAAGGAAGCATTGGCAATTATCTGTGAACTTGGATGCTGGGGACAGAGCCCCGGGCTGGGTGTGGCATCCTCCCTGGAATAGCCCGAGTCCTACGAGCAGTACTGTAATCCTCGCAGGGATAACCACCACCACCACCAGAACAGCCCCCCCTGCCTGAGCATTTATCCCATGGCAGGCAACAGAACTAGGCCCTTGGCATGGATTATCCCTGTGAAGCCCCCAGTCAGCCCTGATTTTCTTAATTTTACAGCTGTTCACTCTACAGATAAGGAAACCAAGGCAAGTTAAGATATTGATACTTTTCAGAGGTCTCACAGCCAACAAGCAAGGGAGCAGGGATTTAGATACACACAGAGTTATTCCCGGACAAGCTCTCTTAACCAATAAAAAATAAAACCCAATAAAAGAAGGTGGATAATCAACAAGCACTTATTAATGGTGGGCATGGTGTGTACTATGAACTCTGCTAGGTTAAACTGGGTAAAATGGTTTCTTTAAAAAAAAAAAAATGAGGACGACTAACTAGAATTCCCTTTACTTAATCTGTAAAAAAAATTCTTGAACTTTATTAGCCTTTAAAGAAAAAAGGGTCCCTACTCTAATATCTACCACACCTCTCCAATAAGTATGTAGGTTGCTCAAACCCCTACAGAAACTAACAAAACAAACCAAAAGGAGAGTTGATAACATCTAGCTCAGTGGCTTTTTTGGGGTTGGCATTACCCAAAATGCAGACTTAGCGCCAAACACTGGGAGACCTGCGAATCTGAAGTTCCTTAAGATTTCCTTAGCGTAGTAATGCTTTCTCCTCAAATTTCTGTACTGCTGTCTTTATTGAGATCTCTGTACATTAATACATGCTTTTTAAAAAATATGACCTATTTTTCCAATGGGACTGAGGGGGGAAAATCACAAATGCATATTTAAACCCACAGAATATTTAAATTCTCCCAAATTTTATCATACATTTTTAGTACTTTCTATTTGAGATGAAAGACAAAAACGTGTGTGCATGATTAATTGTCATGATGAAAGAATACTGGGCAGTTGCTTAAGAAACGAGAACAACAAAGGAATAAACTACTGCAGGCATCACCAGGACTGGAATGACACTGCTCTGTGTACTCGATTTCCATGGCAACTAGCAATGGGAAGATGAATGTTTCATAGTCACTCCGCTCTGCGGTACACGTCTATAAATCAAACTTACATAAAGAGCACAAGATTTCTGCTGTGGGCTGTATGCAGAGCTGGTTTATTTTCCTGTTACTGTATAATTATGGAAAAGCAGCACAGAACAATGAGGTCATCTTGAGTGGGGAACAAACTCAGAAATTACTAATACACCTGAGGCATAGAATGCCATTTGTCTCGCAGGAAACCAGACGCAGGCAAGGCAGACGGCGAATGGAAACCCTGCCTGCCTCTGTCAGGTATGGTCCTGGCACTCATCTGCTCTGGCTGAGAACTGCATGTTGCGTACCTGGCGTGGGCTCCCTCCCGCTGCTCTGCTCTGAAACGTATGTAGGGGCACCTTAGTTAACTGCCTCCCGAATGAAAGTGCAAGGTTTCATTCTGATAAACTGGGCAGAAATGATACACCATGTTTCGTATGAAAGTTTACTGAGGCTGAACAAGCATACACTTGTTTTTATTCACACCCAAAATGGCTCATCTTGTAGAAGTCAGGATGGAAAATTAATGCTTTGGCATTGAATTGGGAGTCAGGAGGCCCAAGTCTTGACCCTGGTCTGTGTAACCTTGGGTAAGCCATGAAGTTCAGGTAGCTTCCATTTTCTTAGCTATGTTACGAGAGACGGTGGATGTGATTTTTAAAGTCTCTGCCACCATCTGCTTCCATGATTCTGTATCTTGAAAACTCAAAGGTCTGAATCAATCAGATCTAACCAAAGATATTAGTTGTGCTATTCCTAAAAAAATACATATATATACCTTACACAGTTATACTTTTAAATTCTATACTGGCTAAAGGGCCTAAGTCATAGTGTTTTATGATTACTATTGCATTGAAGCTTTCTTCTGATTTGTTTCAATTTTTCAAACACAGCATATGCTCTGGAAAACTTAATGAAACCATCAGAGTTTTAAATGCCAAAAAAAAAAAATTGTTACAGATGATCCTAGAACTGATTTTTATGATAGAATATAAACAATATTTAAATTTAAATAATCTTCCTGCTACCTAGATAAGGGCTGCCTATCAATTCCTACCAAACGGGAAGTGTCCCGCTTCTTATAATTAATTTATTTTTTATTATTTATTTATTTATTTTAGGCTGTGTCGTGTCTTCGTTGCTGCACATGTGCTTTCTCTAGTTGCGGCGAGCGGGGGCTACTCTTCGTTGTGGTCCGCGGGCTTCTCATTGCGGTGGCTTCTCTTGTTGCGGAGCACGGGCTCTAGGCACGCAGGCTTCAGCAGTTGTGGCATGCGGGCTCAGTAGTTGTGGTTCGCGGGCTCTAGAGCACAGGCTCAGTAGTTGTGGCGCACGGGCTTAGTTGCTCCACGGCATGTGGGATCTTCCCGGACCAGGGCTCGAACCCGTGTCTCCTGCATTGGCAGGCGGATTCTTAACTACCGGACCACCAGGGAAGTCCTGCGTCCTGCTCCTTGAAGTCTGCAGCTCTCAGAGACATGGTGAAGCTTTCCTGAACCTCATCTCTGGAAGAGTCATGCTCAGTAAATTTTGTGGAATAAATGGATGGATGAACAAACTCTTAGTAACACCTTTGCTACACCTTTCAGAAATCTTATATCCCCTTCCCCAATCTTACATGTTTAGGCAGATTCAGACCAACACATAAATATCCCAGGGACAGACAGGCAAATATCTGAAAACCAGGTATAACTAGATGAGTGTCTGTTTTGTGAGTCTGTGAGTCTACAAAACCCTTGTGAAACTTTACAAACTAGAAACAGCTCTTCACTAGTGGAGCACCAGGTGTCATCAGACACAGAGAGGACCTCCTGTGCTAAGGCCCTGGCTGAGTCCAGGATACCATGGGGGCTCGGAAGTAATGGAGGCACAGCCCCTGTCTCACGGGAGGGAGAACAACAGCCAACAAGCACCCGGAACCTTGTCTAAAGCTTACACCACCTCTGGGGAAAAGACGTTATGATCCCCGCTTTACAAGGTGGGAAAACTGAGCTATAGAGAATTGATATAAGTGATAGTTATGAAAAATGTAGGGATATTCAAAACCTGCCTTCCTGAATTGATAGGCAGCCCTTATCTAGGTAACAGGAAGATTATTTAAATTTAAATATTCTTTATGATATAAAAATCAGTTCTAGGATTATTTGTTTAAAATGGGTTTTTTTGTTCATTTTGTTGGGTTTTTTGCTTTTTTTTTTTTTACTTTTTAAGATTGATAGTTTCATTAAGTTTTCCACAGCATATTCTATGTTTGGAAGATTGAAACAAATTAGAAGAAAGCTTCAGTGTGATGATAAAACCCTAAAACACTATTAATTAGGTGCTTTAGCCAGTACAGAATTTAAAAGTATAATTGTGTAAGGTATATATTTTTAAGAATAGCACAAGTAGGGGAAGTCCCTGGTGGTCCAGTGGTTAGGACTTGGTGCTTTTACCTCTGGAACCCGGGCTCAATCCCTGGTCGGGAATTAAGATCCCGCAAGCAAGAATAGCACAAGTAACAACTTTGGTTAGATGTGACTGATAGATTCAGACCTTTGAGCTCCTGACTCCAGGCCTCTGTGCTCTTCTGACTGCATCTCAGGACACATTCAAGCAACAGACTGTTGCTCTACTGGACTTCTTGGGCACTAAAAAACAAAGTTACACAAACACACCTAGCCCCTAAAAAGCCCATTAATAGTAAAAAAAAAAAAAAAAAAAAAAGTAGTAATAATATAAAACAATATTTCTTAAATCTACCGTGCGAGCCCACGTTATGGCCCGCACTTCCACTCCCCAGTCAGCAGGTTAACGGCTATTTCCAGGATGGAGCCAAGCGTTATACAAACATGCAATTTCCGATATGTGAACCCTATGGGAGCCAATGACATCTTCACAGAAGTTTATTAGAAATGTATTCTGCCGTCCATCAGAGACACTTGGTTTGGTTCCTAAGCTTAGAAGATGCAGTAATTTGGGCACACATTTTTGGCACTGATTTTTCAAAAATGAATAAAGTAACATTTATTAAGAAAGCCTCCAGGTTAACCTCCTCGCCTTCCAATTAGTTTCTTATCAGAGTTTTTAGCACCACCAACTGGTTAAAGAGATCAACTACAAATCTGCTTGGCTCTCAATCTGCTTTGTTCATTAAAAGAGGATCATACATATATTTCACATTTAATTTATGTTAAAGTAATTTATTTCTGTCACTAAATAAAATTAGAAATGCCTTTGCTTGTTAGTCAAATAAAAAATAATCCACTTTAGCGTTTTCACTTAAGAAGAAGGTACATTTTGCTTAGTAAGTCATTAAAGAAAACTACATCTACCCACTAAAGCGAATCTGATTTATTCTACCGTAAACTCATACTCAAAAAGCAAAGACTAAGAACTACAATGAAAATTAGAAACTAAGAGAGAGATAGCAAACTAAATGGTATTGAATACTATGTGAGTCTACAGTGTCTATATAAGACATTAATTTAATTGGAAATAAAAACGACTGAGGAGGTAATTTCACATTTTTAAAAATTTGAGCTTTTTCTATCAAGATTCCTGACTTAGAGATGAATGCTGCCATGTGACACATGAATACTTACTGCCATTTCTCTTTCCCTCCTGTTTAATTGAACCACATCTAGCAATGGATGGTATAGAGATAGCACAACCGAACACTTGGGGTTCAAATCTGATTTCTGTACAATCAATCAATTTGTGAAAATAAGTATTCCTGAAGAACTAAGTCCAATTTTTTTCCCCGAAACAACCAATTTGTGGATACAAGCTGTCTTTGAAAAGTACATCCAGCCACTTGTTGTCATGACACGTTTGTAACAGGCAGAATAAATGGCACCACACTATAACAAATTTGGTCACCAACAGAAACTTCTCTACTAGACAACGTACAAGAGGGAAAGAAAAAGAAGGTTCCATCCAATTTATTAAATTTGACTCTGATAGCAGAGTTCTGTTGAAAGCTTTCTGCTAAGAGTTTAAAACTGCTGTAATAATTTCACGATGACAGCAGTTTAAATCTCTACACAAATGGGTAGTCAAGTTCATATTTTTTAAAGCCTCTGACTCTAAATCTGCAATTGAAAGTCCAGTAAAGAAGATAATTTGCAACAACCCAGATAAAATTAAGGACCAGCAGCTGCCCTACCCAATTTAACACACAATTTCAACATGTGAACTTTGATCTTCATTCTATTCCTTTGCTCATTTATTTACTCATTCATTCTTTCACTCATATATCCATTGAATATTCTCTCTCCAGCAAAGACAGTCAAATTTCTGCAAAAAGGGAAACAAGAATAAGCCTCTTCTACTGTCCCCTCCTCTCCTTGGATGAGAGCCTTGATATGCCATCTCCAAGGCAGAGAAGATTTCCATTTGAAATCATGAATGGATTACCAGGAACCTTAACAATAAGAAGACTTGGGTTAAGAAAAGCATTTTATAACTTTTATTGTTGTTTCTATCCATGTTCTTTAACATGACTCTTGAATGATACTTAAAGCTAAGTGTGTTTAGACATTTTAAGTGTAAATTTTGTCTACTCTACTATTATTAGACAGCAGTATTCTTAAATCAAGAAATACAATTTTGAGGTGTAACAAAAACATCTGTGCATTAACAAGTACCAGCAAAATGACTGCCATCAAATTTTTTAAAAAATGTTGATTACTTGTTAATTTCCTGCGACTTTTCTTCTTTAACCAAAAGATAAAATGATTGAGAAGTCTAAGTCCAGTTTGGCTTGAGGTTAGCAATAAAGGTGCTCAGCTTTACCTGTAGAATAGGTATGCCTAACAGCTGATGTGTAGATCACTGCATCAATTCAGCAAGGTAATACTAGCAGGTGTTTAATGAATGGGAACTGCCATCATTGGCACTGGGTTGGCACGGTGTCACAAAAGCTGGGGAGGAGCAAGCATCAAGGACAGGGTCCCAGGCAGAGTGCTGAGTGCCTTGAGTAGCTGGCAAGAATAAAAACTTAGAAAAAGGAGAGGGGGGCAGCCTAGAGGAACTTAGGTATGAGGAATAGCTTTCTAGGCTGCGGAGACTGAAGTATATCTGCAGGCAGGGATGTTAGTTATAAACAGGAGAGGGAGTGACTGATGGAGAAAGGTCTTAGAGGAAGGGAAGGGGATGAGACAAGAACAAAGGGGAGGAACTAGAAAAAAGAAAAAAAGAAAAAAACCAGAAACAGAATTGAAGGAAAACAGAACTCTGGAGGTGAAGAGGAAACCCAGGCAGAGGCCATGACCCTGTCCATGAAGCAGAAGGCAAGGTCACCTGCAATGCACAGCAGTAGGAAAGGTTTGGTATAAATATGACAGAGAGCAAGTCAATCCCATGGTGTGTGACATGCTAGTGAACTGGCTTGGGGTGTTATACCAAGAAGAATTCTGAGTCTCATCAGAAGAGTGTAGGCCACGGGTATACAGAGGTGATGGTGATAGCACACATGCCAACGATTTGCCATCCCTGAAAAAGGGAACTGAAAACAGATGAGCTAAATTCTCCTGGACGATTTCAGCACGAAAAGGAAAGCATTCTGGAATGACACAGGACCAGGGCTGGGGAACTGTGTACAGAAGATGGATGTGGGTGGTCTAAACACTTTGGTCAAGTAGGCACAGCAGCGTCTGCCTGACCTGAGAACTTGGTTCCATCCCGGGATAGGCAGCCGGGAGAATCAAGGCAGGCAGCTGGGATCAAAGCAAAAGGATCCAGGAAGGTGGACACAGAGCTCTGAGATCTCTCAGACATAACACTTGCTGGGAGACGGAGAGGGAGACTATTGAGTGTGGTGTGTTTGGAGGAGAAGGTAGATGCATCACAGAAAGAAGACAAAGGGAAAGCTCGCTCCAGGTCTCAGATTGGCGAGGAGCAGCTCCGAGGACTAGCGCACACTCAAGAGCCTGCAGTACAGGACCGCGGGCAGGTCAGAACCACGGCGGGGGCCCTGGATGGAGGCTCAGCCCAAGGCCTGGGTTAGAAGTGAAGGTAAGGAGGGGAAAGTGGTGTCAGCATCTTGGGGCTTAGTCGCAGCTGAAGAGAACAGAGGGGGGAGATGTGGGGGATACAGCAGGGAAGGAAGAAGAAAGGTGGGGTCACGTGAGGGTCCAGCAGCCATGTTTAGCCACTAGGAACCAGTCCTGAGATTGTACCATTCTTGGTCCTTTTGCGGGGAGGGAAGGGAAAGGTGAGCGACAGGCAGGAGGGAGGGGCGGGAAAGTTACGGTTAACAGTATTAGTGCCTGTACCGCCTCTCCTGGGGTCAGCTTAGGAACAGGGACAGGCAGGATGAGGGAAAGCATAGGAAGAAAGAGATGCCACTCGAAGCCTGTAGTGCACTGAATTCCTACTTGGCCCTGATCTTCTCCAGCAGCAGGTTGCAACCAAGGAGGGAAGATGAGCAGACAATACTGACAAGCTGGAAATGGTAAAAGATGATGCTAAACTCACAACAACTGATCAAAAGGGTCTTACAAGTGAATCAAAGCATAATCCTGCCTTGTAAAGAAGACAATCATAAATTCAGCTTAGCACTCCCACCCCAGCTAAAGTGATGAAACCTCATTTGTCAATTTTAAACATTTTTTGCTTTTCCAGTTGATTTGGCAAAATCTTTCGCTATTGTGATATAATTCCAAAGGCAACACGCAAAACACAAGGGTTCCTATCAAAGCAATCTGTGATCTGGAATGCCTGCTACCGTTTCATGTAATAAAATGCTGCATCAGTTTCCTTTTGTACATTTTTGTAAATAGTTCCTTTCATTTATGTGCAGATAATCAAATGAAATCTCAAATGTAACAATCCAAACCAAACCAATTCATATGAACAGGGAAAAGCTATATAATTGTGCAACTGGTTTACCAAGAACACTTCCAGGCAGAGCGAACATGCCTTAGTCAGGTTTATGGCAGGCATTGTGGGGATGCAAAAGCATGCCTGGTTCCTACTCTCAGGACATCCATGCTGTTAGAAGAAGTGAGAAGGGAATATTACAGTGATCAAGAGCACAAGCAAATCTTCATTCCGTTACTCAGCAGGCGGCAGCATCAAGCAAGTCCTTTGACCTCTCCAAGCTTTGTCCTCATCTGTAAAATGGGGACAGACAGAGCCTAACCCAGGAGGTTCCTAAGAAGACTCCTTCAGACCAGGGTCCGGTACACAGTAAATACTCAGCAAATGTCAGTTGCCAGTGTTACTGTGGTTACTATTATTAGATGCAGTACTCTCGCAAGCGCTACAGAAGTTCTAAGGAAGAAAAAGGAAAGTTTGTGAGCTGGAGTGATCAGGGGAGGCTCCCTAGAAGAGAGGCTTCAGCTAGGTTCAAAGGAACGGATACCAGTAGACGTGCGGCTGGGGAAGTCAGGAGAGGAGGAGAGAGGGCAGTGGAAGAGAAATGAGATAGGATCAGAACACAGCAAGTAAATCAGAACAGTGGATTACAATCTCTGATCTGGGCACGCCAGGTCTGTGTGTGGAGGGGCCTTGTATGTCAGGCTAAGGAGTCTGGGCGTTATCTGGCAGGGGATGAAAAGTTACTGAAGTCAAGAGGTAACATTAAAAAGTAATGCTGGGGCTTCCCTGGTGGCGCAGTGGTTGAGAGTCTGCCTGCCAATGCAGGGGACACGGGTTCGAGCCCTGGTCTGGGAAGATCCCACATGCCTCGGAGCGACTGGGCCCGTGAGCCACAATTACTGAGCCTGCGCGTCTGGAGCCTGTGCTCCGCAACGGGAGAGGCCGCGATAGTGAGAGGCCCGCGCACCGCGATGAAGAGTGGCCCCCGCTTGCCGTAACTGGAGAAAGCCCTCGCACAGAAACGACGACCCAACACAGCCATAAGTAAATAAATAAATAAAATTAAAGGGAAAAAAAAAAGGCCTTCTAATTGTTTAAAAAAAAAAAAAAAGTAATGCTAATTTACTCTCATTATCCAAAATTGAACGAGGAGGGTGGACCAGTGATTTTCAAACTTTAATAAGTGCATATGGATCACCCAGGGATCACATTGAACACATTTGACTCGGTACGTTTGGAGTGAGGCCTGAGATTAGGCATTGCTCATCACTGCTAACAAGTTCCCTAATGCTGATGCTGCTGGTCTCTGGAGCTTTGAATGACAAGGATGTATCTCTTCAAGGTAGCCTGATGGAAGAGAATGCACGGGTAGGAGGACGGTAGACAAGATGGCTAGACGTGAGGTTGCAAACTCATAGGTCGGTATGCCATAGATAAAAACATAGCATTAGAAGCCCTTGGACTTGATTTTTTAAGCTATATCTAAGGGGGACAACTGAAACTTTGTAGTGAAACTCTTAATGCTGAGCCTATTTTTTTTTTGGTGACATCTTAAAACAATGTTGATTTAATTATCTCCTATAAAATAAAAATTTCTTTTATTAAATACAAGTTTTTCTTATTTTATAAATACAACACACAGTATTATCAAAATTTCCACCCAGAAGTTAGCTATCGACTACAAAAGAAAAATGTAAGAGACACATTCCTCCTTCTACAAAGGCAAATGGCATGAATACATGCATGATGTGCGCCTATCGCTAACGTCAAGGATGACTGAAAGGGTTAGCAACATTTGGCCACAAGAAAGAAACCATGGCAGCAGTTTCTTATGTGACAGCTGGATTAAAAGAAAAATAGTCCTCATGCTATTACAGCGAGAACAGTGTATTCTACCATATATGTAGATGAGGAATTGGAAACGTTGACCATAACACTTGTTATAGTGACATCTCAAAAACTAAACCCAGGGTTGGAGAGCTGTCAGCCCAGTAATTTTCTCTTGAGAGCAGTCTTTGTCACACTGACAGATCACATCTGTATTCACATGGTGGTGGATTCTGAATATTATCTGGGAGATGCAGAGAAAATCAAGGAGACTGCCATGCCACCTTCCATGATAGATAACCCCACCAGTCGGTTCTGGAACAAGAAGAAGCACAACCCCCTCATGTCTGAGATGAGGAGAGTGCAGGCCTGAGAGGTTTTGGTGAAAGCCTGTTCGCTACATAAGCCATTCATTTATATAAAATTCAGTCACTTACTTGACACGTACAAAACTGTGCTACGGGAGTTCTGTACTCCCATAAATATCCCACTTGTGCCTGTTTATATTAAGCTCACGTTCTAAAACTAGAAATAATTGATGTATGCAAATACCTATGTATAAGCATAAAGAAGAAAGATATTTATGACAGATTAGGAGTTTCAAGCAGAAGGAGGAGACAAGTTCCTTTCGGGGGTAGAGAGGGGTTGGGTAGGAAGTAGGGTAGGGCCAGCTTTCAAGATAAGAAATATTTTTTTAAAAGCTGGGCCTTGAAGGAGGAATAGAATTTGCATCTGGATGGGTTTAACCTAAGAAAAGACTACAGAATCTGGACATCTGGAATGTGAAAGAGATTAAATATTTCTTCCAATCAAATAATACATCCTTGTTAACAGGAACTAATTAGCTTAACTGAAGAAACCAAAATAACACATTCTGTTTGAAAATCTATGTAATGAAGTCATTATTCTTCTCTACTTGTTTTCTGGTCCAGTTTCTGAGCTTCAATTCCTGCAACACCAATTCTAAAATTTATACCAGTAAAAAAAGACCATCCTCAAATGCAAGGATATACTTTTGTTCATGGAGCAAAATCAGTCAAGAACCCTCTGAAAAACTGACATTTTCTTAAAATGATTAGCATATAATTATTTCTATAGCTGGATTTTTAAAGTACAGCTGTATTTAACATATTACATGTGAAAGTCCCCAGAGAGGAGAAATTCTGAGGTCAGTTTGAAAAGCTTACACATATTCATATTCCCCATTCAGTGATCACATGCAAGAAAATAAACAGAAATGGAAATCTCTGACAATAAAATTTTGAAACATAAACATTGAAATAAAAACCAAGGCATTATCATTGCAGGGAAGATACAAAAATTCACGAAATAAAAATTGGAAACTCAAAAAGTCTACTTATTTGGTCACTACACTCACACACTAGGTACAGCTGGTAACAGCTATCTACCTATAGTCACAAAGAATCAGATATAATTTCTAGTCTCTTTTATACTTTTCTATACACAGAAGCATGTAGATACTTACAGATCAACAATCATATTCCCCAAAGTAGGTACTCACTATAATAACTGCGATCTTAGTGAGGTCACCTGACTACATTTATAAGATGATCATTCTGAAGCACAGAATAATGACTGGGAAACTTTCTCCAGTTAGAGACTGTCCAAGACAATGATATGCAACAGGTTGGCTGCCAGCCGAAAGGAATTATAAGAAGCTAAAGAGGGCTTCCCTGGTGGCGCAGGGGTTGAGAATCTGCCTGCCAATGCAGGGGACACGGGTTCGAGCCCTGGTCTGGGAAGACCCCACATGCCGCGGAGCAACTGGGCCCGTGAGCCACAATTACTGAGCCTGCACATCTGGAACCTGTGCTCCACAACAAGAGAGGCCGCAATAGTGAGAGGCCCATGCACCGCGATGAAGAGTGGCCCCCGCTTGCCGCAACTAGAGAAAGCCCTCGTACAGAAACGAAGACCCAACACAGCCATAAAGTAATTAATTAATTAATTAAAAAAAAAAAAAGAAGCTAAAGAGCACAGTGAAGAATAACACTTCAAAAGAGATGCAAATGATCTGAAAAAATACATTCTATCTTATATCACTTTCCTCTGGGCTCCTTGGTTCTAAAAGACTCTTCCATTAACATGTTACTTCACGTTACCCAAGCTCATGAGGCCCCTTTCCCCCACAATAGCTGTGATAAAAGGCATATGTGATCTTTCTATCAAGAGGGTACCCATAACTCCCTTTTAAAATTGCATTCTTAAGCCCCTACACCACTGACACTCTGGCAATGAAAATATACTATCCAACAAGTCATGATGCTCTTATTCTCAACCAATTTTTAATAATCCCAAAAGGAGAGTTAGATATTCTATGTTTTTTGACCATCCCCATGTAATATGAAGAATGAGATTCTTAGACCAAAAATATCAGATATCACTTTAAATGTCTCCAGTTCTGACTGGAGAGCATTTTGGTATGTCAGTATTTCCGCATTACATTACTATCTGGCAATCCACCTGCACTCAGAGTCTTGGACACTGGTGGGCCTTCTGCACACCCATGTTTCATTTCATATGGCTGGAAAGCAGAAGCAGCTACCCAGAGCTTTTTGCCAATTGACAGGCAGTAAGAAAGTGCAAATCTCAGCGCTTACAATGAGGTGGAGAAAGCTCCTAGGCATGGAGACGCAAACATACCCACACAGAGAAAAACACCAGCCAGAAATACCACAGGGTGCTGATGGTGGGCGAGGTCAAGAGAGCACATTAAGCCAGCTCCCTGACAATAGCTGGGGTTAAATCATGAACTGAAAATGTCTCTAAAAGAAAAAAACAAAGAGAGGCCATCAGAGATTAATTCATAAAAATCACATGTAGAATGAGAAAAATAGAAGGCAAAGCCACATGTGGTTAGAAAGCTCCCGATTGCATTTTAAAGGATTCTTGCCTAGATTATAAGAAATTAAAACCATAAGAAAATTATAAGTGAGGATTTTACTGTTACTGGATATTTGGAGTAAGTGACAATGGACCAACAATTATTAAGTAACTAGAATGCATAAGGCAACATGCTGAGAACGGTGAAAGTTACAGATAAATTTGTAACCTCAAAGAGCTTGTAGTATTTTATGGAGATAATCGTAAACACTGTATTTTTGTTTATTGAGTAGATGATTGAAAAAATTACACAACCATAGTACTATTAAATTTCAGAGAAAGGAGAAAAGGCTGTTCAATGTAAAGAAAAAAAGACTTTTTTGTGTGTGTTTATTGAGCAGGACCTTGAAAGATAGGTCTAATTTGGACAGGTAAGAAGTAGAGAAAAGCATTGCTGGCAAGAGCAACAGAATGCAGTATAAATACACATCACATATTCAAAGGAACAAGCATTATGCAAAGGGAAATACAGGAATTTGGGACAATGAATGAAAGATGAGTTTGGGAAGCGGACCAGATGTTGGAGAGACAGGTTAAACAGTTTTAACTACTTTTTAGATTCACTAAAGATTTTTGAATGTTTAAGAAAATAAAAAAGTACTACAAGGTTTTTATTATGTTCTATTAGTATTAAAGAAGAAAAGATGTTTTTTGTTTTAAACTTGCAGTGCTAGAAACAGCCTGTTAGCTCAGATTCATTCCACTGGACAAACAGCACTACTCAGTTCTCCTACCTCTTAAACTTCTGCCATTTGTAGTGGGTAGGACAAAAAAAGAGAAAGTTCTTCAAGAATAGAATTTCCTGAGAATTTCTTAATAATAATGAAACGTCATCCATGATATTTATTAGCTTCAGTTATTTTAGTGCACAGGTACACAAGTCATGATTATCAGCTCTAAGTGGAAAGCAACATTGTAAGTTTTAAACACTGAAAGGAATCTCAAAATTTAAAAACAGTAAGCCTTTTTAAAAATATCTTTAGAGGTAATATAAAGTAGTACCAATTTTTGTTTTTTACATAAGATATCACCTCTTGGTTTAAGAAAGAAACATTCCTCAAAACCCATCCCTCGGTAGAAAACTTGCTTTCTTAATTTACATGAAAAAAGCTATAATTAGCAGCCCCCAAGCAATCAACCATTAAAAATAAAACCTCAAAAACTACTTCCCCCAATAAAGCAAACACCTCCATAAAATTAGAGATGAAAGTAGATACAGAAAGGCTTTGGGGAGATACTATAAAATAACAAGATACAGCAAAATAACAAAATGAAATGAAACATCAGTAGATATAGCTCAAGAAAGAAACGTAAGGAGAAAATAAAACCATAACAGAGGGAGTGCTTCAAGATGGCGGAGGAGTAAGACAGGGAGATCACCTTCCTCCCCACAAATACATCAAAAATACATCTACATGTGGAACAACTCCTACAGAACACCTATTGAACGCTAGCAGAAGACCTCAGACTTCCAAAAAAGGTCTTGGTGCTCCTGCCTGGTGTCAGGCCTGAGCCTGTGAGGTGGGAGAGCTGAGTTCAGGACACTGGACCACCAGAGACCTCCAGGCCCCACATAATATCAATCGGCAAGAGCTCTCCCAGAGATCTCCGTCTCAACGCTAAGACCCAGCTCCACTCAACGGCCAGCAAGCTCCAGTGCTGGACACCCCATGCCAAACAACTAGCAAGACAGGAACACAACCCCACCCATTAGCAGAGAGGCTGCCTAAAACCATACTAACTTCACAGACACCCCAAAACACACCACCGGATGCAGCCGTGCCCACCAGAAAGACGAGATCCAGCCCCACCCACCAGAACACAGGCACCGGTCCCCTCTACCAGGAAGCCTACACAAGCCCCTGAACCAACCTTACCCACTGGGGGCAGACACCAAAAACAATGGGAACTACGAACCTGTAGCCTGCAAAAAGGAGATCCCCAAACACAGTAAGTTAAGCAAAATGAGAACACAGAGAAACACACAGCAGATGAAGGAGCAAGGCAAAAACCCACCAGACCAGACAAATGAAGAGGAAATAGGCAGCCAGCTGAAAAATAATTCAGAGTAATGATAGTAAAGATGATCCAAAATCTTGCAAACAGAATGGAGAAACTACAAGAAACATTTAACAAGGACCCAGAAGAACTAAAGAGCAAACAAACAATGATGAACAACACAATAAATGAAAATAAAATTCTCTAGAAGGAATCAATAGCAGAATAAATGAGGCAAAAGAACGGATAAGTGACCTGGAAGATAAAATATTGGAAATAACTACCGCAAAGCAGAATAAAGAAAAAAGAATGAAAACAATTGAGGACAGTCTCAGAGATCTCTGGGACAACATTAAACATACCAACATTTGAATTATAGGAGTCCCAGAAGAAGAAGAGATAAAGAAAGGGTCTGAGAAAATATTTGAAGAGATTATAGTTGAAAACTTCCCTAACATGGGAAAGGAAATAGTCAATCAACTCCAGGAAGCACAGAGAGTCCCATACAGAATAAATCCAAGGAGAAACATGCCAAGACACGTATTAATCAAACTATCAAAAATTAAATACAAAGAAAAAATATTAAAAGTAGCAAGGGAAAAGCAACAAATAACATACAAGGGAATTGCATAAGGTTAACAGCTGATCTTTCAGCAGAAACTACAAGCCAGAAGGGAGTGGCAAGACATATTTAAAGTGATAAAAGGGAAAAACCTAAAACCAAGATAACTCTACTCAGCAAGGATCTCACTGAGATTCAACAGAGAAATTAAAACCTTTACAGACAAGCAAAAGCTAAGAGAATTCAGCACCACCAAACCAGCTTTACAACAAATGCTAAAGGAACTTCTCTAGGCAGGAAACACAAGAGAAGGAAAAGACCTACAATAACAAACCCAAAACAATTAAGAAAATGGTCATAGGAACATGTATATTGATAATTACCTTAAATGTAAATGGATTAAATGCTCCAACCAAAGGACATAGCCTGGCTGAATGGATACAAAAACAAGACCCGTATATATGCTGTCTACAAGAGACCCACTTCAGACCTAGGGACATATACAGACTGAAAGTGAGGGGATGGAAAAAGATATTCCATGCAAATGGAAATCAAAAGAAAGCTGGAGTAGCAATTCTCATATCAGACAAAACAGACTTTAAAATAAAGACTATTACAAGAGACAAAGAAGGACACTACATAATGATCAAGGGATCAAATCAAGAAGATATAACAATTGGAAATATTTACACACCCAACGTAGGAGCATTTGCCTCAAACCTTAAGGCAAATGCTAACAGCCATAAAAGGGGAAATCGACAGTAACACAATAATTCTTGAAGACTTTAACACCCCACTTTCACCAATGGACAGATCATCCAAAATGAAAATAAATAAGGAAACACAAGCTTTAAATGGCACATTAAACAAGATGGACTTAATTGATATTTATAGGACATTCCATCCAAAAACAACAGAATACACTTTCTTCTCAAGTGCTCATGGAACATTCTCCAGGATAGATCATATCTTGGGACACAAATCAAGCCTTGGTAAATTTAAGAAAATTGAAATCGTATCAAGCATCTTTTCCAACCACAACGCTATGAGACTAGATATCAATTACAGGAAAATATGTGTAAAAACTACAAAGACATGGAGGCTAAACAATACACTACTAAATAACCAAGAGATCACTGAAGAAATCAAAGAGGAAATCAAAAAATACCTAGAAACAAATGACAGTGAAAACATGATGACCCAAAACCTATGGAATGCAGCAAAAGCAGTTCTAAGAGGGAAGTTTATAGCAATACAATCCTACTTCAAGAAACAAGAAACATCTCAAATA
The DNA here is from genome assembly GCF_965194805.1 of Balaenoptera borealis. Classification (NCBI taxonomy): domain Eukaryota; kingdom Metazoa; phylum Chordata; class Mammalia; order Artiodactyla; family Balaenopteridae; genus Balaenoptera; species Balaenoptera borealis. The sequence goes on along the minus strand of NC_138866.1, from coordinate 13,956,852 downwards.
AACAACCTAACCTTACACCTAAAGCAATTAGAGAAAGAAGAACAAAAAACCCCCAAAGTTAGCAGACGGAAAGAAATCATAAAGATCAGATCAGAAATAAATGAAAGAGAAATGAAATGATAGCAAAGATCAATAAAACTAAAAGCTGGTTCTTTGACAAGATAAACAAAATTGATAAACCATTAGCCGGACTCATCAAGAAAAAAAGGGAGAAGACTCAAATCAACAGAATTAGAAATGAAAAAGGAGAAGTAACAACTGACACTGTAGAAATACAAAGGATCATGAGAGATTACTACAAGCAACCACATGCCAATAAAGTGGACAACCTGGAAGAAGTGGACAAATTCTTAGAAAAGCACAACCTTCCAAGACTGAACCAGGAAGAAATAAAAATATAAACAGATCAATCACAAGCACTGAAATTGAAACTGTGATTCAAAATCTTCCAACAAACAAAAGCCCAGGACCAGATGGCCTCACAGGCTAATTCTATCACACATTTAGAGAAGAGCTAACACCTATTCTTCTCAACCTCTTCCAAAAGATAGCAGAGGGAGGAACACTTCCAAACTCATTCTATGAGGCCACCATTACCCTGATACCAAAACCAGACAAAGATGTCACAAAAAACGAAAACTACAGGCCAGTATCACTGATGAACATAGATGCAAAAATCCTCAACAAAATACTAGCAAACAGAATCCAACAGCACATTAAAAGGATCATACACCATGATCAAGTGGGGTTTATGCAAGGAATGCAAGGATTCTTCAATATACGCAAATCAATCAATGTGATACACCATATTAACAAATTGAAGGATAAAAACCATATGATCATCTCAATAGATGCAGAAAAAGCTTTCAACAAAATTCAACACTGATTTATGATAAAAACGCTCTAGAAAGTAGGCCTAGAGAGAACTTACCTCAACATAATAAAGGCCATATTTGACAAACCCACAGCCAACATCATTCTCAGTGGTGAAAAACTGAAACCATTTCCACTAAGATCAGGAACAAGACAAGGTTGCCCACTCTCACCACTGTTACTCAACATAGTTTTGGAAGTTTTAGCCACAGCAATCAGAGAAGAAAAAGAAAAAAAGGGAGTCCAAATCGGAAAAGAAGAAGTAAGCTGTAGATGACATGATACTATACAGAGAATCCTAAAGATGCTACCAGAAAACTACTAGAGCTAATCAATGAATTTGGTAAAGTAGCAGGATACAAAATTAATGCACAGAAATGTCTTGCATTCCTATACACTAATGATGAAAAATCTGAAAGAGAAATTAAGGAAACACTCCCATTTACCATTGCAACAAAAAGAATAAAATACCTAAGAATAAACCTACCTAAGGAGACAAAAGACCTGTATGCAGAAAACTATAAGACACTGATGAAAGAAATTAAAGATGATACCAACAGATGGAGAGAGATACCATGTTCTTGGAATGGGAGAATCAACATTGTGAAAATGACTATACTACCCAAAGCAATCTACAGATTCAATGCAATCCCTACCAGACTACCAATGGCATTTTTCACAGAACTAGAACAAAAAATTTCACAATTTGTATGGAAACACAAAAGACCCCGAATAGCCAAAGCAATCTTGAGAAAGAAAAACAGAGCTGGAGGAATCAGGCTCCCAGACTTCAGACTATACTACAAAGTTACAGTAATCAAGACAATATGGTACTGGCACAAAAACAGAAATACAGATCAATGGAACAGGATAGAAAGCCCAGAGATAAACCCACGCACCTATGGTAACCTTATATTTGATAAAGGAGGCAAAAATATACAATGGAGAAAAGACAGCCTCTTCAATAAGTGGTGCTGAGAAAACTGGACAGCTACATGTAAAAGAATGATATTAGAACACTTCCTAATACCATACACAAAAATAAGCTCAAAATGCATTAAAGACCTAAATATAAGACCAGACACAATAAAACTCTCAGAGGAAAACATAGGAAGAACACTCTTAGACATGAATCACAGCAAGATCCTTTTTGACCCACCTCCTAGAGAAATGGAAATAAAAACACAAATAAACAAATGGGACATAATGAAACTTAAAAGCGTTTGCACAGCAAAGGAAACCATAAACAAGACCAAAAGACAACTCTCAGAATGGGAGAAAATATTTGGAAATGAAGCAACTGACAAAGGATTAATCTCCAAAATTTACAACCAGCTCGTGCAGCTCAATATCAAAAAAAACAACCTAATCCAACAATGGGCAGAAGACCTAAAGACGTTTCTCCAAAGAAGATATACAGATTGCCAACAAACACATGAAAGGATGCTCAACATCACTAATCATTAGAGACATGAAAATCAAAACTACAATGAGGTATCACCTCACACCAGTCAGAATGGCCATCATCAAAAAATCACAAACAATAAATGTGGGAGACCGTGTGGAGAAAAGGGAACCCTCTTGCACTGTTGGTGGGAATGTAAATTGATACAGCCACTATGGAGAACAGTATGGAGGTTCCTTAAAAAACTAAAAATAGAACTACCGTATGACCCAGCAATCCCACTACTGGGCATATACCCTGAGAAAACCATAATTCAAAAAGAGACATGTACCACAATGTTCACTGTAGCACTATTTACAATAGTCAGGACACAGAAGCAACCTAAGTGTCCATCGACAGATGAATGGATAAAGAAGATGTGGCACATATATACAATGGAATATTACTCAGCCATAAAAAGAAACAAAACTGAGTTATTTGTAGTGAGGTGGATGGACCTAGAGTCTGTCATACAGAGTGAAGTAAGTCAGAAAGAGAAAAACAAATATCGTATGCAAACACATATATATGGAATCTAAAAAAAAAAAAATGGTTCTGATGAACATAGGGGCAGGACAGGAATAAAGATGCAGACGTAGAGAATGGATTGAGGCCACAGGGAGGGGGAAGGGTAAGCTGGGATGAAGTGAGAGAGTAGCATGGACATATATACACTACCTAATGTAAAATAGATAGCTAGTGGGAAGCAGCCACATAGCACAGGGAGATCAGCTCGGTGCTTTGTGACCACCTAGAGGGGTGGAATATGGAGGGTGGGAGGGAGATGCAAGAGGGAGGGGATATGGGAATACATGTATATGTATAGCTGATTCACTTTGTTATACAGCAGAAACTAACACAACATTGTAAAGCAATTATACTCCAATGAAGATATTTTTTAAAAAACCCGTAACAACAACAACAAAAAAGCCACATTGGACACAGCACAAAGGAGAACAGACACTGCTGAAATTATACTGAGAAACACGGTGAACAATTTGAGCAAAACAAATAGAAATTAAACAATTTAAAAGGACTTCCAACAAAAGCACAATCAGCATTTTCAAAGAAAAAGAATGTGATTCAAAGATGTTAATGTTTGGACTTCCCTGGTGGCACAGTGGTTGAGAATCCTACTGCCAATGCGGGGGACACAGCTTCGAGCCCTGGTCTGGGAAGATCCCACAGGCCGCGGAGCAACTAAGCCCACGAGCCACAACTACTGAGCCCACACGCCACAAATAAAAAATAATTTATTTTTGGCTACGTTGGGTCTTCATTGCTGCGCACGGGCTTTCTCTAGTTTCGGTGAGCGGTGGCTACTCTTTGCTGTGGTGTGCGGGCTTTTCCTTGCAGTGGCTTCGCTTGTTGCGGAGCAAGGCCTCTAGGCACTCAGGCTTCAGCAGTTGTGGCTCGTGGGCTTAGTTTCTTTGCAGCATGTAGGATCTTCCCAGACCAGGGCTCGAACCCGTGTCCCCTCCATTGGCAGGTGGATTCCTAACCACTGTGTCACCAGGGAAGCCCCTAAATTAATTAATTTTTTTAAATGTTAATGTTCAATCTATTATATGTTTTTATTCAAGGACAATGGCTCAGATAAACATTGTTGAACACGGAAGACACCAGGGAATATAGTTCTTATGATCCCTACCTAGAGGATAGACTTCAGCTTAGCAGAAACTATAGCACAAAGCCTAGAGGTGAGCTTTGAATCCATTTAACTACAGAACTAAGATTTTTTAAAAAAGGATATGATAGCAGAACAGTTTATGAATATTACAAATACTGACAATATACGTATTTTTTAAAAACCACGTTGCTTTTATTCATGAAAAAATCGCTAAAAGTAAACACCACCAGAGTAGTTAGGCAACAATTCACAAACTTTATAAACATATCTCATTTACTTCTTGTAAAGCCCTCAGATTTAATGAATGATACTCCAGTGTTTCCATCAAGTTACAAGATGAAATGATTCTTTGATGCCTTATGCCTCAAGTCTGTCTTTCTGGGAGGTTTGTTTTGGGTGTTTAGCTGGTTTTATTGTTGTGGTTGGTTGGTTTGTCTTATAAAATGAAGGTGTGATACGAGCAAGTATCACAAGCCTTCTGAAAGAGGCTACTCTTGGTCTTAGAAGTTTCTTTGGGAAGAATCTGGCAATCTAAGAATTGAAGATTGTGAAAACTTCTTTCATCATTCAAACCACAGCTGACTCTGGTCTTATTGGAAGTCCCCCTCCCTGGCTGCCTTTTTATAGTGGTCTTCATATATCAGCTTTCTTCTGAGTAACTGCGAACCTGGGAACGAACTCCATTCACACTGGTCAATTAAGTCAAAGCTATTCAAGCGTCTCACACAGTGTCTAACCTTAGAAACATTATGTAATTTGCATCATCACTAACAGCCCCAGCAGCTGCTCTTCTTTTCCTTATTCTTTCTTTTTTTTTTTTTGGCCACGCCGCACAGCATGCAGGATCTTAGTTCCCCAACCAGGGATCGAACCCGTGCCCCCTGCAGTGGAAGCGCAGAGTCTTAACCACTGGACCGCCAGGGAAATCCTTCTTTTCCTTATTCTTGAAAATTATTTGTACCACTGAAACAGAGACATGTGGAAGTTAGACATCTCTGTTTCTCTGGCCAACTTCAAGGAGGAAATATTTTTCTCTCTTTTGGTGTCACAACTTCATTTAATTCTTATCATGCATCATTTATTCTGGTTTAGGGATTGTGGTGCTATAAATAATAATACAAATGAGACTTTAAGCAGGGCATGTTCAGTTAGCTAAAATGCCTTGTTTGGCTGTTTACTGTAGTAGTCTCTAAACTGTTTTGATCACAATCCTGGGAAGTACAAGATTTGTGGGCATATGAATATATTTATGTATAGATTATACGGACATGTGCCACAATATTAATATGTTATGTTCATTATAAAATATAATACAGAAATTTCTAAGGAATTAAAGGTAAAAATATTTTATTCATTAATGGCAAATGACTTTTTGCCATCACTAGAAATTATTAATAACATCTAACAAGAACAGTGTGATTTCACGTACTTTATCAGTTCTGAACATCTCGGTTGAATCCTTTGTGACTGAGCAATTTCAATTTCAGTTTGTTTTACTATTTGGTCTTAATGGCTGTCAGAGATACCTCACAAAGGTATGTAGATCTAAATGGGAAAAGGGCATCATGACACCGAATCCTTGTTTTTAATTCCATCCTCTGATAATGAAAAAGCTTAAGGGGTTTTTTTTTTTTAATTATTTTGTTGGTATTGTTAATTGAAATTCAGCTAATAAATATCCATCTCTCCTGATACCAATTAGTTGCTCTTGAAAACTTATCAAAGCTATTGAATTTGTATACTTTCAAAAATTGTGCTCTCAAACCACTGAAACTTTTTTTTTTTTTGAATTTTTAAATTTATTTTTGACTGTGTTGGGTCTTCGTTTCTGTGCAAGGGCTTTCTCCAGTTGCGGCGAGCGGGGGCCACTCTTCATCGCGGTGCGCGGGCCTCTCACTGTTGCAGCCTCTCCCGTTGCAGAGCACAGGCTCCAGACGCGCAGGCTCAGTAGTTGTGGCTCACGGGCCTAGCCGCTCCACGGCATGTGGGATCTTCCCGGAATGGGGCACGAACCCGTGTCCCGTGCATTGGCTGGCGGACTCCCAACCACTGCGCCACCAGGGAAGCCCCTTGAATTTTTAAAAATGTTTTATACATATACTACACAGTTAGGCTTACCCATAACCTTTTTTTTTTTTTTTTTTTAATTCCCAACCTGAAATAGTCTGGGAATTGCTTGTTTCTTTTTTTTTTTTTTAACATCTTTATTGGAGTATAATTGCTTTACAATGGTGTGTTAGTTTCTGCTTTATAACAAAGTGAGTCAGTTATACATATACATATGTTCCCATATCTCTTCCCTCTTGCGTCTCCCACCCTCCCTATCCCACCCTCCCTATCCCACCCCTCTAGGTGGTCACAGAGCACCGAGCTGATCTCCCTGTGCTATGTGGCTGCTTCCCACTAGCTATCTATTTTACGTTTGGTAGTGTATATATGTCCATGCCACTCTCTCACTTTGTCACAGCTTACCCTTCCCCCTCCCCATATTCTCAAGTCCATTCTCTAGTAGGTCTGTGTCTTTATTCCCGTCTTGCCCCTAGGGTCTTCATGACCATTTTCTTTTTTTTTTTTCTTAAACCACTGAACTTTTCTCACCAGATTAGAACATTCCATTTTTAACTTATTAAACATGCAGGTATGAAGGTTTCAATAGGTGTACACATTTTTTAAAACAGAATCACATTTCCAAATATCTATTTTCAAAAATGCTCTCCCAATAATGTAGGTTTCTTTTGAGAAGCAGTTACTTTTCCACTCACTGTTAAAAGACTGCTTCTACCTTGAACGGCTATATTTAAGTGGATTTTTCAAAATTACACATGTGGTACAAGGGGGCATCTCCTGAAACCACTTAACACAAAAAGGTCAGCAAATTTGGACACTTGTCCTTTTTTTTTTTTTTTAAATGTATTTAATTTATTTATTTTTGGCTGCATTAGGTCTTCATTGCTGTGCACGGGCTTTCTCTAGTTGCGGTCAGTGGGGGCTACTCTTCGTTGCGGTGCACGGGCTTCTCATTGCGGTGGCTTCTCCTGTTGTGGAGCACGGGCTCTAAGCACGCCGGCTTCAGTAGTTGTGGTGCACAGGCTCAGTAGCTGTGGCTCGTGGGCTCTAGAGCACAGGCTCAGTAGTTGCGGCGCACGGGCTTAGTTGCTCCGCGGCATGTGGGATCTTCCCAGACCAGGGCTCGAATCCGTGTCCCCTGCATTGGCAGGCGGATTCTTAACCACTGTGCCACCAGGGAAGACCGACACGTGTCTTTTTGTAAAAGTAAAATGAAGTAATTCTTTTTGTGAAAAACCACCACCATGTGGTAGAAATACATTGACTTCCATTACTCTTCTCATCACAAAGTGTACACAAGGATGCTACTATATTTTAAAGGTCTTGATGTTCTGGGATCACCTAAGTAATAACTGTCCTCGGGCACTTTGTCTGCGCCTGGCTTGAACTCCTTCACTCTTCAATAGCTTGCTCAATAATCTGCTTGCAAATGATGCAGCAAAAGAATTTCATATATGTCACTGTTAACGACAGTGAGTGCAGATCCTTATTTCAAATAACCTGCTTGATAACTTCTACTGAGCAGGGCTGGCTTCCGGTCAGATTTCATGAAATTACTTTTATCCACATGGGAGCACCTGCCAGATGTCCCCCAATATCTGTTCTCTCCTTCTTCCCCAGTATCAGAAACTCCATTTGAGTGCACATGACTGCCCAAAGCAGGGACTACATTTTCCAGACCCACCTCCCCCTTGTAGCTATTCGTGGCCTTGGAACGAAGCTTTGGTCACTGGGATGTAGGAAGAAATAATGGATAGCCTTAAAAGGAGGGGTATATCTTCTGCTCCCTTTCGGCCTACCTAGCTGGAATTCAGGTGTGATGGCTGAAACCTTGGGAGCCATCTTGAAGCAAGAGGGAGAAGCCAGATGCTGAGGCAGCCAAACAACAAGAGGGGAGGAATCTGGGTCCTTCACAACTGTGTTGCCATCAAATCAGCCCTGGACTCTCCTGTGTTTATTGCTCTCTTTTTTGAGCTTTGTTGTTTTGGGTTTTCTGGCTCTTACTGCTGTACGAAACCCTAATTAACACACCTGGTAACAGGGTTGATGAGGAACTCATGTTAGCTGTCAGAGAAGAGGCAACTCTGCAATTTTCTCTGCAAGCATGTGCTTACACTATTCTTACTATTTTCAATCTGCAGTTTCCTAATGGAAACTGCTTTTAAGCCACTTGCCCATTTTGTCAGAAATAGTTTATAAAGACAACATAATATAATCTTTAAATATACTTTATCAGGTGTGTGTGAACTGCAACATGGGTCTATAACTTTGAAAACAAACGAAGGAGGGGCCAGCACTGATCAACCCAACTCTACTCTCCAGACAACTCAAGGACCATTTGTAACCCATGTCTGATGAAATACAGACCATGGGAGAACACCAGCATCCATGTTAAATATTAATAAAGCTTCGGGGGGTTTTTTGGTCAATACATAAATATACAAAGAAGTTCTACTTTCTTTCTGCTCCTCTCCACCCCTACTAACAAATGATTTTTCCACCTTCCTAGTATGCAAGCACTCCACCCACTTTAGAGCCCACTGTCAAGGTGTGGATGGACGAATAGCTAACTATAAAATTCTCTCCTGGATCATGACAATATGCTGTGAGATGAAAATGTTCACTAGTGAAAAATAAGCATAAATGAGTGTTCTCCATAAAACTGAAAACTTGTAAAAGCAAATGGTAAATCAAGGGGTGGGTATACATAAAGATTTTGGCACCTTACCTGAATACCTCGAGAATAATCCTTTCCGATAACTTGGGAGCCACCTGCTTAAATGCTTTTTTGAAATCTTCCAGAGTTAAATATCCACGATCTATTTGAAAGCAGAATACATAACATTCATACACTTCTATCAGCCCCATGAACTGCTATTTCAGCCATAACATATGAGTGAGACTTTAATCTATTACTAGGAGAAAAGCAGTAATTTATAATTGATTTTACATATAAGGTAATCTGAGATTGTCTCATTGGAAGAATTTGAGAATCTAGTAATACTCTCCCTCAGTACAGTCCCAGATGCTCATGAAGGTCTCTTCCAGCCCCATCATTTGCTGATTCTCTGAGTCCCAGGGAAAGGACTAAGGGACAGACACTGCAACAATGGCATTAGGCTTCAAGTCTCTGTGAATTGCCAAAATAATTCATTCTTCAAAATTCACATTTTTTTTCTTGCTTGGTATTAGAACTATATTATTATTTAGAGGAAAACCATTACAGAAACCAAAATACTGAACCTGGACTCCACAAGTCTTTCAACCCTGTGTTCTGTGGGGAGGGGGTCTGAAGCTACTCTTCTGGGCCACCCCAGCGTGGGAAAACAATTCCTCCAATTATGTGTGGGTCAAAGGAGGAGTCGGAAAAAAAGGCCTCATGGTCTCCCAAACTTCCATAAGTAGCTCTTCAGCTATATCCCCGCATGGCCAGCCCTTCTGTTGTCCCCATTACATTGCAGGCAAATCATAGGTATTGTACAATTATATAACTGTAGATATTATTTCACCCATCGTAAATGTCAAGAATTTAAGATTGTGATGGAGAAAAAAAAATGTACACCAACATCTAAGATAATAGCTAATGAATACAGTAAAATAACCTTCCAAGTATATTATTTTAGTTACTGAGTATATGTTCCCATTCACAGTTCCTTGATAGCCATTTTTTATATCAAAACACTTTTAAGATACTTACAGTGCCTGTCAAAAGCTGTGAAGATGTGTCTTATTTCATTCCGATATAGTTGAGCTTCCTTCTTTTTCCTTACAATGTCTAAAAACTCCTTAAGTAATATCCCTAAAAGTTGGAAAAAACCAATTTACTGTCTTTCTCTTTAAGAAGGAAACAAAACATAAATGGAAAGTGATACTACCACAAACAAATGTTATCTTAATTTTGGTGAGTAGTATTTATTCATAAAGATCTCTCAAGTTGAAAAGACATTTTCTTAAAAGCTAAGTAGACTCCACATTAGCAATCGACGGCAGAAAGGGTAGACACTTTCGGAGCTCACTGAGCTCTTCCCGGGGATAAAAGATGATGACCTCGAAAAAGTATGACACTCTTCCCTCTGACAGATCTAACAGACAGGCCCGAAACTACTTATAAAATAAGGTCTCATAATTTTCTTTCCTTATGCGTCTTTGATCCCTTTTTTCCTAGCCAGATGTCATTACGACAGGTTTTTTTCCAGCTGGGAGATCAGGGCGAAGAAGTAGTTTCTCAAAAGTCAATACCAATTGCATATCACAGATAAAAGTGGAGAGAACATTCCATAAACAATAGCGTTGGCACTGTCCCCAGCCTTAGGTACGCCCCATGACTGTTCTGCAGCCTCAGGCTCTGCTTCCTGTGATTCTCATAATAAAAGAGCCCAGCGTGATCATATGAGATTGGATACTGTGCTTACAATGTCTATTAAAATGAATTCTAATGTGATCTTTGTAGTAGGTTTAAAGAGTGCAGCCAAGAATTTAAACATTCTAGTGAACTGAGCCCTAAATATATAAAAAGAGCAGTTCGTTTTTATGTCAGGATTTCCATTTAAAAATGTATCACTGTTTTAAAAATAGCCCCAAATCACACAATAACCACGTGTTAATTTTTAAGAACTTGCACCCTTTCCAAAAGGGAATATTTTGGTGAGGTATACTGAACTATACACGTTTCCCGAAACAGTTCCGATGGTTTTTTAAAAAGTAGAAAATAGTTTTCTTAATTTTCCACATTTTTCTTATTTGTCGTTAAAGATTTAGAAATTTAAAAAGTCCATCTATCTTTATGTGTTTAAACGATTCCCTTACAACTCTTTAGGACCCACTGGGTGCCAGGCACTGCATTAAGCTCTGGGAATAGAGGGGAATAGAGGGGAAAAGAGAACACACACGATTCCAGTGCCAAGGGAGCCACTGGTCTAGTGACGGAGACGGTGATGATACAGGTTCAATTACAAACGTACACATAATTACAAACTGGCATGCGCAACGAGGGGAAAACAGGAGGGTATAAAACACGTCACAGAAATCCTCCTGTAGAGCAGACTCTGGTGAAGGAGAGATCTCACAGAGGAGGTAATATTTAGGCTAAGACCTAAATGATGAGAAGATACCAACTGGCTAAAGGTGGGAAGAAGAGCATTCCAGGCCGTGGAAAGAGCATGTGCCAAGGCCATGGGGTGGGAAGTGGGAGAAGTGAAGACAGGCCACAGTGGCTCGAATGCGGTGAAGACGGCGTTGGTGAGGTGGGCAGGGGCCCGAATGCACAGCCCCTCGTGGGCCACAGGAAATAATTTGATTTTTATTTCAGTTGCAATAGGAAGTCAATAAAGTTGGAACTGAGAAGTGACATGATCTGATTTAGATTTTGGAAAGATCTCTCTGGCTATTGTTTTGAAAAAGGACTGGGGAGAAAGCAAAATATAAAAAAGGAGACTCGTTAGGATCCTACTGGCAAGAGATGTGGTCACGAGGGTGCGGACAGTGGGAACGGAGGGCAGTGGAAGGTTCCAGACATACTGCAGAAAAGATGGAGGGCTAGACGTGGTGCATGAGAAAGAAGACGTCAAGAATAAGCCCTAGGTTCTGGCTTGAGTACTAGGTGGTTTGAGGAGTCATTTAAAGAGATGAGAAAGACGAGGGGAAGCAGGATGGGGGTGGTGCTGAGATGGGAGTTGCAATTTGGAGATGTTGGCTGTTTGATGCTTTGGAGACAACCAAGAGCAAAAGTCAAGAAAGCAGCAACAGGCGTATCTCCTGGCACCTACCAGAGTGCTTGGCATGTGCTCAATAAATACACATTGTACGGAATTAGCGTCTGGAGCATTTTCCCCCATGGCAGTGGAGGATGTGGAGCGATGCAGCTCCATTCTCATCGGGTCCCATGGTAACTATTTGGCCACACGTCTGCCTGAGACACACTGAGGCAAAGGATTGTCTGTTCTCAAAATTTATCCACAGTGTTTAGTAAGATACCTGCTTGTAGGAGGCATTCCTCACATGTTTGTTGAATAAGTAAATAAAATCATAGGAAGACGTTATTTCTAGTTTTCAGCAAAAGGCATTAAAATGTGTTTTAAATGCTCTTGTAACTCTGTAAATTAATGCCAAAAAGTAGGTCTCTATTTATTCACATAGCCAGCAAAATCGTCATTTTAGAAACCCCAATTTCTTAATACCTATGATACAGTAAAAAACAAACAAAATTCAGAGGAAAAGGAAATACATGCATAATATTTGCTCTTCATTTAATTGCATCTGATTTCAGGAAACGATAAGAAAAGAAGCACAGTTCCGTGGTTCAATGTGTGATTCAGATTCACAAGAAAAAAAAAGTGCATGAGTGGTGAATGATATATTTTAAACCACATATTCAGAAAACTCATCCGTATTTGGGGCTATAAAGTAGTCAGGTCTTTATTTCATAATCTTGGGGGATAAAAAGCACATGTTCTTTAGTGTTTCCTAGGAGAAAATATATGTGGATTTCAACTATATGTTTATTACCACTTAAAAAGAAGAAACCATCTAATGATACAAATAACTCTATTTATGTAATCAAGTTCATTCACACTATTTTCCCACAGGCTCGTATACCTTATTTGTTAAAGTCAATATCAAACCACATAAACATATCTCACTGCCCCATCCCCATCCTCTTGTCTTAATCTTCGATGGCAACACATACAAATGCATTCAATACCATGCAAGTCCCTTTTCTAAAAAGGATAGAGAAGTTTCCATTCAGCTGAGCTCTCATGTTGTAGTAGTATGATCACTTTCCAAAGCCAAGGCATAAAGGTTTGCTATTCCTACAGCTCTGTAATGCAAACACATTAATGTAAGTTTTATATGTTTTACTGCTGTTTAAATGGCCTAGAAATAGAGTTCCTACTACTAGCTCCACCTGCTGTCACCATATTCAAACCTAAAATTACCACTTCACAAAGAGTTTCCATAATTCTACTGCCACCACATTTCATACCCAATGAGGAATGCATTACCTGTGTCCACCCCTGGAGTGAAAGTATGTTCAGAACATTCTAATTCCAAATACGAGGCTGGGTCTTCTCTGTAAACTGTTCTAGTAATGAAAGTTACCTAAACACACTTTGCTGTAGCTACACGTTGGGATCACCACAGGAACCACGTAGACCTATGTGTTTATCTGTGTTCGTTATTAATCTACAGAAGGTGTTCAGAAACTGCCCGGGTAGCTGGACTCTACCAGTAGTTTTCTTACTTTGTTTTAGCTGTAGGAAAGGTTCTTCTTTCTAAATCAGGAACGCCCAGTGTGTAGAGATGAAGGCAAAGCTATTCGGTTTGGAGTGAGGTGGGCTCCTTACCGTTCCCTGTCCAGCAGCACCTCTAGAAGTGCCCCCCACAGGACACAGGACTGAGGATCATGCCTCAAAGGCCATTGGGGCCAACGATCTTTATGGAATCCTTCCAGACTCTGCAAGTCTGTGCATTTTCCATATCACGGAAAGCACTCCCTTCCATTTTATAAACTACTCTTGGCGAAATGGACTCTTCATATTCTATAATGAATATATATATTTTTTACTTTCCAATCTACTTAATACATGTGATACAGATATATCATATAGAGAAGTGTTATCTTTTCCCCCTTTTTTGTTTTTAAGCAATTTCCTAGGAAGGTAATCATCTTTCACCACAGGGGTGGATATATTCAAAAAGTCCAACAAAACTATATAAATTTTTCCTTGAAAGTTGTTTTGTTTTGTTTTGTTTTGTGGCTCACAGTTCTAAGTTTCAGGGTCAGTGCATAGAGAGAAATCCTCTTGAAAATGTAGTCATCTAGTTTCTGGGTATCGCAGTGAGCTTAAATTAGAAACTGCAATAAACCTGGGAGAATGAAGGAGAAAATAATAAAAATGCCAAGTTTTTTAGACTGGAAGTCTGGTCCTGGATTTAGTAGAAAAGAGAGGGCTCACAGTCATTGGGCCATCTATTAATTTTTCCAGGGATTGAAAATGCCTAAAAATGAGGGCTTAAAGGGATTAAGTGGCCTTTTAAAAGGTATAATGCAAGCCTTTTCTAGTTTGAGAAATAAAATTCAGATTATGACTTTTGGAGGCCATGCAGGAAAAAAAAAAAAAGGATAGAATGTGTTTGCATAAAAAGATTGTAAGGACAGAAGGGCTTTCGTGGCATCAAGAGCAGTGAGTTGTCACAGTAAGATGGGTAAGTAAATTCAGAGGGCTAATATTTTCTTCCAGCTACACGCGTAAGAGTAGGGGCAGGAAAAGAAAAGAATCCACCTTAATGGAAGAAAGCAAGTTTTACTCTATCATTGGGAGGGAAATGAGGAAGAGTAAAAACAGGTTACAGCAGAATAGAGAAATCTGAACCAACGAAACCTTATTCCTACCAAACGTGGACGGGAATCGTTATCTTTTTTTATCATGCACATCTCCTGCTCATAACCCTTCAAACGTTCCTCAGCGTTAGCAGTGCAAAGCCCCGATCCCTTATTCTGGAGTTTAAAGCTTCACTCTTCCTTCCAGGTAAACTGGTCCTTAACTCTCCACCTCTCCAACTCCCAGCTTCCGTCAGGGCTGCTCGCTGGGGGGCAGCGGGCTTGCAGCGCACCTCACCCCCTGCGGCAGCGGGAGAAGAAAGCACCACTCCGCGGGGGGCTGGGGGTTCCGTTTCCGGCAGGACTTGATACCAACACAGGGACAGCTGAGGAGCACTTTGGGCCTGCAAATCTGAGGGGGGGACCGGCAAGAGGGCGCGCTGTAAAACGGGGGGCAGGGATCTGAGAGAGGAGGGTGAGACGCTTGGGGGTAGGGGGTCTGTAGGAGCAACCCCACAGGGCTAGCATGCAGAAAGAGCCCCTACGGAGGAGGAGAAAGTGCGGACCTGTGATGGAGGGTGAGTGATAAAGCCCCTCCTCTGGACCATGAACAAACACCTCGGCAAAGTCTCCAGGACATGACAGGGAACGTTTGCACGGGTGTGGACCGCGCGGGGAAGTCTAAATTGGCACGGAGCTCTGCATCCACGCTGGCACCAGCAGAGCCCAGGGAGCACCAGGAGCCGGAGGACAAGCTCGCAGCTGGCATCTGCCTTCAATCATTTGCCCTGTCCTCCTCTTTGCTTCTCCACCTTTTGCAAACCCCACCCAGCCTTCCACATCCGGCTCTGGCCCACACCTCGGGCAGGAAGGGAGTGCCGCTCCCTTCGAAGCTCTTAGAGGTCTTCTTGTCTATTGTGTTCGTGTGACATCTGGCCATCACAGAAGTGACAATACTTCTTTCATCTTCCCTATCACATATGACATTCTTAAAAAGTGTCTTTAGGTCAGTGTCTCCTAATTCTTTTTTAACCCTACAAGAAAACTTACTCATCTTTTTTTTTTTTTTTTTTTTCATCATCTTTAAATGGGGAATTAAATACATTAATTGAGAGGGGAATATCTGTGGGTGATACCACAAAATGGTCCTATGATTTCAAGATAAGTATGTGTATGTGTTTCCTGATGATAGAAATGAACAAAGAGGTCAACTGAAATCTGAAATCAAACAACAGCCTGCTACACCTGCTATACCGTGGCCTCAGTTCCTTGGGTAGGAGCCCAAAACATCAAAATATACACAAAACAAATACAAAAAAATGTGTTTACAATATAACTTAAAAGACTAGAAAACAGATATTTAAATTTAGGAAAAGAATACTTTTACAGTCAACTATCTGGCTCAAAACAACTCAGCCAAGATAGCAATAAATAAAAGCCATTAACCTCATCATCCACAACTTATTTTCCAATTAAACTGACCCTGGAGAGCATGACTGAATCAAACAGTCCATCATCACCACTGTAATGAATCAATCTCTTTGATTTTTCCATTGTTTAAAGTTGCAGGTTAAAAGTAAGCTCCTGGAAAGCTTTTTTTTTTCTAAGTATGAAAGTAAAATATGTTCAGTGTGTTGAAAGGGCAACAATATAAAAAAACAGAAAGAAAGGGGAGAAAAAAGCATGATCTAATCACCCAGTGGAAACAAAATTCTGATATACTTTGTTCTGGTTTTTTCCCTCAAGCATATTTTATATAGATCTGGGATAAAAACACGCAGACAGCTGTGTGAGAATGCAGTAGGGCGATGTACATTGGGCAGATTAAGCAAAAGTCTTATAAATCTTAGCTGTTGCTCTACGATTTATCCCACAATGAAGTCAAACCATCTGAGATCACACATGGTCTTGCCCTTCATAGAACTGCCCAGACACGTTTGGCATTAAACCACTGGCCTATGCTGAAGAAAGTTCAAGAAACGGCCTTACAGACTTCATTCACTACTGTATTTATTGAACAGTTTGTGGACGTCAGTGTCCACTTATTAGTCTCTCCTGCATGAGACATCGTGCGGGAAACACCCCACATCGGGGAAAACTATGTCTCTCTGGAAAAGGAGTTTCTGTGGCGTGGGTGCTGACATCTGTACTTGGTTGTGATTCCCTATTTGATCTGGACACTCAGTAGCTCGGAACCAAATTTGACATCAACCTCTAGCGGCTGCACAGAACCTTGTGATTTGTCTTTTGTGTACTGACCCACTCCTGATTTCGACTCATTCATTCATTAAGTTCCCAGGACAATGAAGACTGGCCTCAGCTCCATCAATATGATCCATGACACTATTAACCTCAAGGGAAGGGTTTATCAAATGATTGAGAGGGTAAGCTTGGAGATTACACTACTGTGGTCTGCTACTTACTAGCTAGCTGTGCCACCCTGCACAGATTACTTAACCTCTCTAAGCTTCAGGATTGTTTTAACTTATAAAATGGGACAATCCTAACATAGAGTTGTATTAAATTTAACAATCCATGCATAATACTCATCACAGAGTCTGCACATGGTAAACACTCAAGGAATCAAAGCTATAATTATTATCTATAATAATAATAAATACTGTAACACATGTAAAAGTATCTTATAAACCAATAAAGAACCATCAAATGCCAGGATTAAGATTTTTTATTCCTCTCTGGAGCTCAGTTTCCCCATTTTAAAAAAGGAAATATATGACTGTTTTCTAGGCTCTTCTAGTTGCAAACTTCTTTCATTTTCTATAGTTAGAGGAGATATGAAATGTTCTATACCCTTAGAGAACAGAAATAAAACCCTCTAAAATTAGGTAGCAATAGTGTGTATTGGAACCAATCCCAACACTGATCTGCTGCTTCCTTAAACAAGTGGCTTGATTTTTTTTTTTTTCTCCCATTAATATAATTCCTTGTTCCTGGTGCCTAAACAGTTTTTGCTTATACTCACGTGCTTGTTAAGTTACAGGCATTAAAAATGTCATTGACACCTTTTTGCTACTCATTCTGGCTGCCCTCAAATTCTCCCAGTGTGACTTTCCCTGAGACAGCCTACTCTTCTAATGGCTTTGTCTTAACTTTCCACTCTTTTTAATTTTCACAAGGAACCTCTACAGAAATGACCCACCTTTCAGAGAGACCTTGGGAAGCAGGGTCTGGGCATCTAGGTTTAGGTACTGTATGAAATGTGTGCATTGTCAGGGCTCTGCCCTGTCAGGCTCAATCCAGGATGTGAGTCTGGACCTTCCCCCAGGAAGCTGGGCAGCAAATGGGCTCTGTGTGGAGGGTCCTTTGGGGTTGCATGCTGGAGATATGGCACAACCTTGTCTGGATGTAAGAAGAGCTACACCTAGTGGGAGAATTCCCAAGTCACAGCTACTCAGAAGAACTTTGGGAAGTTGATTACCTGAATAAATAGCTCCCAGAAAGCCAAGGCCAACCTTTCAGTTCTTCAAGATCAAAACATTAAGGACAGAGATAATATATTTGGTAAAATAATCTGTGTATAAACTCTCTTCCTGTAAGAAAAATAACATGTAAATGTGACTCATGTCACTGAAAGGGAGAAAAGAAGGAGCTGGTCTAAAATTGGTTCACTACTAACAGTCCTAATGAAAAAATTTTATGTTAGCAGCATTCAGAGTTCAGCAGTGACTTCTTGCTAAGATGGCTATTTTACTCTTTCCCTGGGATGCCTGTGGTCTTGAGTCTCCCCTTTCAAGGGGACATGAATTGAAGCTAAGTCTACTCCTTTAATCATGAAGAAAGTGATGCTTTGAGAAAGTAAATCTGCTGTTGATATTAGGACCAGAAGAGGAAGGGAAAAGCCTGGAAGCTTGTAGACTAAGGAAACCCCTTTCACAGTAATTTTGGAGCAAGGTACTAAGCACCTACACTTTGATCTCGTTCCTCCAACCCAATCTTCCCTTGAATTTCTCAGATGACTAATTTACTTTGTAACCTTTTGAAATATACTTAAAAATTAAGTATTACGAAAAGATGCTGTGACAGGAAGCATCCTAATGATCTGATGGGGAAGTGGATGTGAGAGTACCTATAATATCCCTGATATTAAATGCAAGGGACGTGCATACGGGAGCAGGTCCTGGAGCACAACACCAAAGTCAGAAAGCCCTCATAGGGAAGCCTACTTTCAGCATCAAAAACTTCAGTTCTGAAGCAATCCTTAGACTATTATGAATTTGAGAAAATGTCCCATAATAAGGCAGTCTTCATTATACATAAGAGAACTCAGGTGTGAGGCCACATGAAGGGAATGTAGAGAACCTCGTTCAAAACCTAAAGCTTTAATGTACATCAGAACTAATATTAAAAGGAAGCTCCATGACTGCAAAAATGTGAGAACTGTTTCTGCAGGAAGTCCAAATCCAAGCATTAGAGAACTCAGGAAGGAGAGGGAATGTTCATGAAATTTACAAAACATCTCCAGCCTCAAGTCAACCCTCTCTCAAACATCAGAAAAAAAGAAAAAGCAGGGGAGGAAACTAACAACGGCATACTTGGAAGATCCTTTTGCCACAGACCAGTCCTCACTTTATATCAGAGCACTCACACTCAAGAGAAACCTTTAGAATGTAATGAAGGTGGGAAAACCTTCTGCCAGAATTTACCCTTCAATGTACACCAAGTGACCCATAGAGAAACCATATGAATGTAACACATGCGTGTAAGTCATATCTTACTAAATGTGATATAATACACATGGGGGGAAAACTCAGGATACTGAATGTGGAAGGTTTTTTCGGAAGTCAACCTTTACATCAGAGAACTCACTACACCTGTAAAGAACGTGGGTAAACTTTCTTCCAGAATAACACCTGTCGGTACATCAAAGAACTGGTTAAGGAAAGAAAACCTTCCGTGTGAAGTCAAATCCCTAATTCAGAACCAAAGAACACACATAAGGGAGAAAATCTCCGGGAATAATGAATTTGAGAGTGCTTTTGGCAAACTACACGTATTTATGTAGAAACGCTACATAAACAAGAGCAGCGTAAGACATGCATCCAGACAGAATCACTCACTGACTCTCAGGGGACTCCTAAAGGAGAGAAACCCTAACAATGCAAAAAATGAGGGAAATCCTTCTGCCAGAAGACAGAAATCTTTATAGACTGGAATATTCACATAGAAACCCAGAGAAAATATGTAAGGAAGGCTTCACCAAGAAGTTGCAACCTAAACTGAACAGCAAAGAAACAACATTTGAATACTTTGAAAGTGTGAAAATTTTTAACATGAAATTTAAAGCCTGGGGAAATTCCATCAAGTTAGGGAGTTATGTCAAAAACACCTTCTCCGGGCTTCCCTGGTGGCGCAGTGGTTGAGAATCTGCCTGCCAATGCAGGGGACACGGGTTCGAGCCCTGGTCTGGGAAGATCCCACATGCCGCGGAGCAACTGGGCCCGTGAGCCACAATTACTGAGCCTGCGCGTCTGGAGCCTGTGCTCCGCAACAAGAGAGGCCGCGATAGTGAGAGGCCCGCGCACCGCGATGAAGAGTGGCCCCCACTCGCCGCAACTGGAGAAAGCCCTCACACAGAAACGAAGACCCAACACAGCCAAAAATAAACATAATAAATAAATAATAAATAAAAAATTAAAAAAAAAAAATGCAATCAAGCCCTGATTAATAAGCTTGTGTGTAAAAAAAAAAAAAAAAAAAAAACACCTTCTCCTAGCAATAACATTGTTCGAAAAGTCATGTTTAATATGTGATACCAAACCTGTATCCAAAAAATAATCTAGTAAACTCTTCTGTAAACCCAAAATTTATACATAAAAAGATTTTTAAAAAGAAAAAAGTCAAGCCAGTCTAAAGGACACAGGAGCCAGCTCAAGGAGGCACTCAATGGCCAAATCTGTGGTAAGTGGAGCACTAAAATAATTAAGTATAGTAATGAATTATAAATCATTAAAAACATACAAATTCATGAGTCCATACTGATAAAAGAGAGATGGACTGATCAATCAAGAAGACGGGAAGTCTCTTGCTTATAGTAAAAATGCCAAGGGCTAACTGAAAGAGGCACTGGGATCATAAAATCATTACTTTGCAATCATACAGCAAAAACTGGATCAGACAAGAATCACAAATGGATACCAAATCCAGGCGGAAATTGTGATGAGAAGCAGAATATCTGCAACGTCGAACATGTCTCTCCACAGGCTGCTGATTAGTTGCAAGGGAAGAAAATATAAAGAGAAATAATACAATGGAGAAATCCGACAACATCTTGACTGGTGATAAAATTAGTATCTACGAGAGACAGACATTGTGTGCCTCCAGATGTGGCGCCCTGAGAGGGACATATCACCCAAATAGGATTCTGGCTGAGGGTGCTTAACCTCAACCTACTTACAGAGAAACGCCATGCAAACACAAGATGAGGGCTGTTCCTAAAAAAAGGAAACCATGAGGGGTGGGCTATTTCCTCAAAAATAACAATGTTGTAAAAAGGCAAAAAAAAAAAAAAAAAAAGTCTATAGAAATATCCCAGATTAAAAGAGGCTAAAGAGACATGATACCAAGGACTAATTCCTGTATTAAATGAGGAAAGATGCTAATAAGGACATAATTAGATCAAGTGACAACATTGCAATATAGACAGTAAAGCAGATAAAGACAAGTGTCAATATAAACTTATGATGGGTGTGCTGTGGTTATGAACAGCTCAGCGAGAGGATGGAGAAGAGGCAGAAAGTGCAGAAGAGAAGGTAGATGGGGTAAAATATGAACAGTAAGTGAATCTGGCTAAAGGGTATACAGCTATTCTCTGTACTATTTTTATTTTGCAACTTTCCGTAAGCCTTAAATTACATCCCCCCAAAAAGTAATTTTTGAAAAGCCAATTCAGCATGCTCTGGACCCTATCTCCTCAAACAATAGGTAGTTATCTCTCTGTCTCATTTGCCTCTTCCCTCTTCACTAGATCATTCTGCTAAGCTTAGAAACATCTTCTTCGTGTTCCAAAAAAAAGCAAACAAGAGCAAAGCAAACAGCTCTTGATCCACAGCTACTGGACCCACTGAAAGACTTATCTACTCACATTGTCACTTTGCCACTTTCCCTTTATCTTCAAACCACTGCAGCCTGGTCTCTGCCCCCATCACGTGCTGACACTGCTCTTCCTAAAATCACCCGACACCCCCGGGTTGCCAGCTCCATGGATCCTCTTCAGTTCTTTTGCTACTTAACCTTTCAACAGCATTGGACACTGTTGACCAAACCTCTTCCTTGGAATAGTCACTTCTCTTGGCTTTTGATCAAATACTCTTGATTTTCCTCTGGCCCCTCTGCCCCTCCTAAGCCTCCTTTGCCGTCTCTTCATCCCCTACCTGACTTTTAATGGTTATAGTTCCTACGGGTCTCAGTCTCTCCCTCAAGGGGTCTCATCCACTCCCATGGCTTCAAAACCATCCAAACGCTGATGACTCTCAAACTTATTTCTGTGGCCCAGATCTTTCCTCTGAATTCCATACTCATACAGCTCAACTGCCTTGACATCATTGACCGAAACCTCTCAAACTCAACATATTCAAAATTGAACTCTTGCACTCCCCAGACCCTAAATCTTCTCCCCCAGTCTTCCCATTTCAGGAAGTGCCACTTCCACTCACTCAGCTGCTTAAGTCAGAAAACCTAGATCATCCGTGGGATGTTGAAATTACCAGCAACATTTTTTCTTTATGCTTTTCAGTGGTTTAAAATTTTCCTACAATAAACATACGCTTATGAATACATTAATTAACTAAAATTAAAAGAACCAAGGGCTTCCCTGGTGGCGCAGTGGTTGAGAGTCTGCCTGCCAATGCAGGGCACACGGGTTCGAGCCCCGGTCCGGGAAGATCCCACATGCCGCGGAGCAACTGGGCCCGTGAGCCACAATTGCTGAGCCTGCGCGTCTGGAGCCTGTGCTCCACAACAAGAGAGGCTGCCATAGTGAGAGGCCCGCGCGCTGTGATGAAGAGTGGCCCCCACTTGCCGCAACTGGAGAAGGCCCTCGCGCAGAAACGAAGACCCAACACAGCCATAAATAAATTAAATAAATAAATAATTAATTAATTAAAAAAAAAAAAAAAAAAAGAACCAAACCTCGTTCTTTTTGGGTAATCAGAAACAAAACAAAGATTTGCTTAAACATAATGCTTTATAGCCTCTATATTTGTTCTTAGTTGTAGTTTCATGAATGTCTAAATAAGAGTACTAAAAATTAACTTTCACATTACCGGAAGTGTTTGGATCTACTGAGGACATCACAGCATCAGCTTCTATCTAGAAAAGAAAAAAGCATAAGATATACAATTTCATCAAATGTTTTCACAGTACAAGTTCTTAATTCCTGGGGTGCGGGGAAGGAATGTATTTTATGAGAAACCTACTTTGTTGAATCCAGCAGACAAGTAACATCACAGAACAGCTATAATAGTCATTTTTCTCTTCTATTAATAAGATACCAGATGCTAATCTACTACAGACTCTAATGGCCCCCAAAACTTTATTGCATTGACCAAAACAGTTTGGTCATATAAATTCAACTTGGCTGTCACATATACAGCATAACCTAAAAGGTAACATTTCTGTTTTAGACAAATGCAAGCAATTGTTACAATGGCCTCTATGGGTTTATTTAAAAATTTTTTCCTGACTGTAATAGTAACATGATGTAGAAAACATGAAAAATATTTTTTAATTATGAAGAAAAACATCTAAAAAACCAGCCATCCAGTGAAAACCATTGTTAACATTTAGGCCTAGTACAGCTTTTTTTTTCCCCCTCCATGCATTTTTAAACATATTTGAGAATACACTGTATATTAAGTTTGGGGACCTGCCTTCACTAAATATTAAAACATAAGCATTTTCCCACATTGTTAAGAGAGCTTTATAAACATCATGGAATTAGAATCTTGGCAACACCTGATGTAGCTTCTCCACCTTGGATTCCATGCCTTGCACTTCCCTGGTTCCTCCTGCCCCTCCCAGACAACCAGTTCCCAGTGCATCTTCTTCATGGAGTCCCCACCGACCCTTAAATGTGGGTACTCCCCCCATGTTCTCCCCTCAGGATGCTGCCCTTCATACTCCGCATCCTCCTCTTGGGCAATGCCACCTCAGTCTCATGTTTTCAGCTACCACCTGTGAGGAATCCCAAATCTATCTCTAGCCCTCACCTCTCCACCCAACTTCAGATTCCTACATCTAAGGGAGGTGGCACAATCTGAGAGCAGATCTTTACCACCATCACCTCAACACCCAGCACAGCACTTAAAAAAGGAATGCACTTGGGGTGCTTGTAGCCTCCTCGAACTTAATATGCCCCAATCCGAACTCACTGCCTTTCCCCCAAACCTACTCCTTCTGAATTTTCTTATTTTCTTATCCCTTCAGTCCTGTTGTCACATCACTCTGATACGGCCACCACAGGCAACCGTGAATCACCAAGGCATAACTTATCCCACCACCACAAAGCGCTCCCAGACACTTCATATCAGAGTCTACCTCCGCTGCTCTAAATGATGCCCAGATTCCTATTAAAGTTACTACAGAATTAGACCCTTCTCCTTGCCCTCCTCCCTTTCTGTTCTTAATCTCTTCTCTATCTTAGTATTTATCAGAGTTTTATAAGTCTCTCTACACTAAACTGTGAACTATTTCAAAGTAGGGTCTATGTTTATTCACCTTTATATTTCTAGCAACTAGCAAGTGCTCCTTTTATTAAATGGGAACACAATAAATTTCATTCTGTAAACATTTTCATGAATGCAGAAGTGATTTATTATTTTAGTGCCTTACTGCTTCATGACCTGCATTCAGTGAATATTTCATTTGCTGAAAAGCAATGCTTAAAAATAAAACCCCAAACCTCAACCTATTATAAGGGGAAAAATCTGTTAAATTTCACAGAGGGAATACATTAAGTGTCACTTAATAAAACTTCATGATTGTTACAAATGATTGTTTAGTGCATAGGTGATTTGCTATATCAGTATTTCACTGTTTAGCGATCTGCAGTAAACAAGCATTTCCTTTGATTAAAAAATAAAATCCAAAACCTCAACCAAAAGTAAAAATCTGTTAAATTTGATGGTGTGTATGTATGTATGTTACCATATCACTGTACTTGTCATTAAATTCCTCACTTACATGTTCTAAAATTAAAATCAAGTAAGTAGATCCAAAGGTGATAAAGGTAGAATGAGACCAGATATCTTTCCAGCTGAACCTGGGTTAAATTCAGTGCTTCAAAAGCTGAGTCCACTTAGCTGACCTGCTCTGGAATTCCAGCTGAAATGATTGCAGGTTAACAGGAGAGCTGCAATTTCTGGGAGCCAGCCCTGAAGCTCCATAATCAACCTCTCAGTAACTAAGCAACCCCTAGCAGTTGAACCTACCTGGGTGGTTCATGGGACATATTTATATCAACAGAACATATTAACAATGAAGTTGTAATACATTTAAGCATAATGAAGAACAGAGAAGTGGGACATCACGTGGTCCCTGGCTTTGCA
This sequence comes from Balaenoptera borealis, assembly GCF_965194805.1. NCBI lineage: Eukaryota > Metazoa > Chordata > Mammalia > Artiodactyla > Balaenopteridae > Balaenoptera > Balaenoptera borealis. Next base: position 13,931,953 of record NC_138866.1, on the reverse strand, counting down.
GGGCCTGCAATCTGACAGACAGGTAGAGCCCACTCACAGGGAACAATTGGGCCAAAGCAGTTGCCCAGCCACTTTGTCTAACAACAGCAGGAGGGATGACATTGCAGGCAGAGCCCTGAGTGCTCCCTCTGTTTGATGCCTGCAGTTGAATTTCTTAAACCTGGCCAAGATCTTGCCCCTGATTAATTCCAGTTCAGCAGCTTAACAAGAGGGACCCATCACTAGAATGGATGTAACAGACAAGAGGAGCAGCACAAGGACAGGAGGCATAGGAAACCTGTCCTACTAAAATGGGAGAGTCACTGAAGTTCAGCTCAACTCTCCTTAATTAGTGCAACCTTTCCTGGAGAGCAACGCCCAACAAAATTTCAAATGTACCTAGCACTTGTATTTCTAGGAATTTATTCCACAGAGATATATCCACAAGCAGAGATATAGTTATAAGAGAATGCTCACAGCAGCAATATTTGTAGGAATGAAAAATAATAGAAACAACTGAAATGACCAAAACAAGGAAACTAGCTAAAGAGAATAGTAAGCAACTATTTTTTTAATGTGGTGTGTGTGCTTTTATGTTCTTCTATTGTGAAGTGAAAAAAGTAAGTTAAAATAAAATAGGCATACTATGCACCCACTTTTCAATACAATGCTAGGCGTGTCTGTCAATACATAGGAAATTTTGGGATGATACACAAGAAACTGTTAATAATGGTAACTCCTGAGGAGTGGGACCCTTTGGTAGGGAGGGAGGGGATTTTACAACCAACTTTATACTTTTCTGGACCGTTTCAATTTTTTGACTATGTAAATGCATTATTTTCATAATTTAAATGGAGCAAATTTTTTTTTTTTAATTTAAGAAAAAAAGAATCCTGCATGTCACTTCCTCTGTGAATTCCTTCTGTTACCAACATCCCACTCCCAGGCTTCCCTCTTGGAACCTCGCTAGCATCTCCTACTTAATATTATTAGCAGCCTGGTGACTTAGTCTTGATGGATTCTAATTCATTCCTGAGTTGGATTCTTAAGACATAAGTAAAATTCAGCACTGGACACATCTCTGAAATTGCTCAAAAGGCAGCGGTTTGCTTCATAAACATCCTAAGCTAGTCCTTTGCACTTTACTTAGAATCCATCCACTACTGTATTGTCAGCCCAGTCCCCAAATAACAAAAGAAAGTTCTACCTTGGAGGGCTTGTATCCAAACAGCATTACAACAGCAACTTTAAAGTCCTCTCTGCTTAGATAGCCTTTGCTTTCTTCATCGCATGCTTTAAATACCTAAAGAACAGCAAATATCTTTAGTTAATAAGACAGAAACAGTTTGTTCTATTATTACTAACTTATATTAAGTTTAGACCTCCCAAACCTAAAACTTAGCCAAGAGTAGAGCTGGGAAATGGAATTTCATTATCCTAATTTTAATCCTCAAGAAATCTTAATGTGCTGGGACTTCCCTGGAGAACCAGTGGTTAAGACTCCGAGCTTCCACTGCAGGGGGCACGGGTTCTAACCCTGGTCGGGGAACTAAGATCCCGAATGCTGCCCCCAGGGCCAAAAAGAAAAAGAAATCTTAATGTGCTAAAATTTACCCCCCAAAAAGTGCAAACGACTTAATCGCTGGGTTAATTCCTTTAAACCATTCGGATAAATTCTACCCAAAATTCAATCCTAGAATTGGGAAGGTGAGGCAAAGGGGCTGGCTTTGAAAGGCGGGAGGAGAGATGGAGATTACAGGTTGTTATACACAGACTATGTCGCGGAGAAAAGAAGGAATTGGAAGTAGAACACTGGACAGGGATCCAGAAGCCTTGCAGCCCTAGCCTCGGTCATTAATCATGACACTTCGGAAGGATAGTCCAGCCCTTATCTCTGCAACAAAGCTGAGTGAGAGCCAGGAGGGGGTGACGGAAGTGAAAGTCCCGGGTCAAGTTAAAGTCGGAGACAGCCCTCCGGACACCTACTTCCACCCACTTCTTGTGTTCTGACGGGCTGGCTTCCCACATCCGCGGCCGGGCCCCGGCCTGGGAGAAAAACATCACGACAGTCACACGGGAGCCGGGACGCCTGAACTCGCGACCTCTGCGGCCTACGCCCGGCTTGCAGCGACCGCCCGCCAAGCTCCCCGCAGTTCAGGAAGCTGAACTTGGCCGGGTACCTCCAATGTCTTCTCCCATTGGACGGCCTGCGTGCCACTGGCGTTGACCCCGCAGTTCTATTAGCCAAAGACTTTGTTTAATAACGTTTCCTTGGAACAGCCTATGGCGGAGGGGCTTCCAGGCCCGCCCCCAGCCTTGGCTCCGCCCCTCTCGTCCCTTTAACTCCTGGCGCGCGACCGTGGATCCCGCTCACCCAGGTGCTGTTTCAACGTGTTCTGCATGATTCTTTTCATTTTCTGCCCCCACACCTTGTAGTAAATTACTTTTGATAATTTTGATCAATGGCACTATGCTAAACATTATAGGAGACACAAAAAGAGTGTGAACAAAGCATAAAAGTAACCAATCAAAACAAGACAGGGGCTCCCGTGCAGATCAGCAAGTCATTGGGATCGAGCCCTCCAGGGTAGCTACTGTGTCTTTTCCGTCCTCCCTATAAGCCTAGCACTGAGCACGGTACCTGGCACAAAACAGATTTTCAATAAACGAACCAAGTGAGCCCTTAGGACGTTTACCCCAAGTTATTTCATTCAGTCCTCTAGGAGAGGTGCCTGGTGTGAAGGAAACTCTGAGAATAATATCAACAGCACTGAGCCCAAATTGCACAGCAAACAGCCTTATTAAAGGCAAGGAATATGGCGAGGGTTCCGCTTTGCAAAGGAGCTTATCTCAGACCTCTCTCTTCTGACAAATCAGTAAGATTAAAAAGGCAACACACGCACACAGGCACACGCCCCTGTTTCAACGAAGAAACGGGCATTCGAGGTTGAGTCTAAGGGAGCTCGTTTAACCTTTTATTTTACAGCAGGTTTTACAGTCCGCTCCCCCAAGGAGAACCCACTCCTCCCGGGACACTGGTCTCAGCCCTCAGCTTCCTCGAACCTCTCAGGTGATCCTGTCTCTGCCTTTAAAATACCCACCCCCTCCCACCCCCCCGCCACACACACACCTCGAGCTCCGGGAGTCTGAAGCTATGAGAACCTCTGCAAAGGGGATAAGTTTTGCTAATTAACTACGGGAGAAGTGAGGGAAATTTCTTTTCCTCTCTCCCCCTTTTAGGAGACGCGCCAAGGTCTTCTCTCCGCCCCTTCCGGCGGGAGTACCCCCTCAGCCCCTCATGACCCGGAGGGCTTTAGGACCCAGCTGCGGGCATCCCGGAAGGGGAAGGGGCAGGGCCACTCTGCGCGCGCCGCGGCCTGGAGCATTTGAAGCGCGCGCAGGCGCGAGTGGCGGCGGAGGGGCGGGGCCCCCGGCGGCTGCGTGTTCTGGGGGCTTCAGGTGAGTGTTTGGAGGCCGCGGGTTCCGGGGCCTCTGGTGCGCGTTCGGCAACTGCCCGCGCTTTTACTCCTTCCGGCCTGGAGCGCGGGCAGCCGGCGTCCGGCGAATTCTTGAGTGCCCTGCGGGGCTGGAGGTGGATCCGGAGGGAAGCGGAGCATCTTGTAAAGACACTAGGTAGGGTCTCCTTCTGGGCCTCGGCTTCCTCCAGTAATAGTACCTCTTTGGCGTGAGCAGCTGCTGCTTGAGGAGACCAGAGTCCTGCTGGAGGGGTCCCCCTCCGCGGATTCTTACTCTGGCTCCTCCACGTAGTAGGCAGATGGCCTGGAGAGTTAGTGCTAGCTAGCATGTTGGGCGCTTACTCTGTGCCAGGCACTTAACCTCTGTGTTTAGTCTCCCCATAAATGGAAACAGTTATGAGTGTGAAATGAGTGTATGCCCAGTAAAGGTGAGCGCACAGAAAAGTTAGGAGCTGTCCTTTCTTAGTGTACCCCGGAATCAGCCCACTTCACTCCATTCCGAGAGCCTTCATGAGCTACCAGAGTCCCTGCAGGAGCCGCCTCACTTCGACTTTTGTCTCCCTCCAAACCATTCTCCATACAGAGTTGTAGGGAACGTAATATTTTTAAAAAGGAGATCGGACCAAGGTACTCCCCTGCTTATTAAAAGGTACTCCCCTTAAGTGGAGCCTACTGTTCTTAGAATAAAATCCAGGATCTTTAACTTACTCCTGCCCACCCCCTTCATCCTGGACCACCTACCTGTCTTCCTTACCCAAATCTTTCTGTCTGTTTTTGGAGTTACTACAACCTTGTTCTGGTCTTTGCAGGTTGGGTTCCCTCACTTGGAATACTCTTTTTTCCCTCCCCCACTTTTATTTGGCTGATTCCTTTTCATCCTTCAGAGCTCACTTAAATGTTAAATTCAGGATAGTCTAAGGTAAGGGCATCCCTGTTACTCTCTCATACCTGTAAAATATAATGAATATCTGTAAAGATATCTTGGCTTTTTTGGTTATTTTCGTTTGTGTCCATCTGTTTCTTTCTCCTTGAAATATAAGCTTTTCTAGGGCAAATTGTTTCTATGTTGTTAATTTCTTATTCCCAGGGCTTGGCACATAGTAGCTGCTCAATAAATATTTTTCTAATGAACATACTCTGGGAGGTAGGTATGACACCCATTTACAGAGGAGGAAGTTGAGGCTCAGCAGTTAAGTAACTTGCCTAAGTGCACATTTACCACCTAGTAATGACTGGGTTTGAAATTGGAGTCATATTTGCCCACTACTGGCCACACCTGGCCTCAGTTGAGATTGACTCCCATGCCCTCCTGATGGTCTGCAAGCTCTATAAGAAGGATCAGCTGGAAGCGTAAAAGAAATAGCCCAGCTGGGTCTGGGATGGTAGGGGGAGAGGAGGAGCTAGCAGCTTTAAGAGGAGTATCCATTTGCATCCACAGATTTTTTTTTTTAGTGTCTAATAGACACTCTAATGTTATGAGTTGGCATCTGGTGGTAGAATTTCTTTAGATTTTTACCCTCCCTGGCATTGTAGCTTAACGCAGTGTTCGCCAAATTTCAGTAATGTGGTCGGTTGCTTCCTCCCCAGTTTTGTCTCACTGTCAACATCTGTACTACTATTTGCTTAATATTTTCATTTGAACCCACTTTTACATAAACACTATCTTTAAGAAGTAAACTTCAGTTATTGTAAATGTAATGGAGCCATAAGATACCTTCTGTTGATGTTAAACCAAAGTGTTACTGCCTGCAGAAGAGCCCAAAGTCTGTTATTTGTTCAAAAGCAGGAATAGAGACATTTCAACAAACAGCTTTCTCCTTGATTAAACTGAGATATTGGATTGGAGTGGGAAAGGGAGGTACTTTCATGATGTAATGTTAGTTAATGTCAGGTCCCAGTCACCTCCGCTTTGGGAAATACTGCACTTTGCTGACCCACTGAATGTCAGATCTCAGAGTCAGCCCACCTGTGTTGTAATTCTGATCCTGGTGTCACCACTTACCCAGAGTGTGGTGTTAGACCTGTGCTGTGCGAGGCACTGCCCAGGGAAGACAAACCATGAACAAACAATTGAAGGAAAACACTTAGGTTCTGTCCTTGTAAAGCTATATGACTTGAGTATGAAAGCTGTCTGAGAATGCAGAGAGTCTGGGCCTGTGTGAGAGAGAGATGAAATTCTGATCCCGAAGCCAGATGCAGTCCTCCAAAGTAGAATCAGTTGCTGGTTAATCTTGGTGTTTACCAACAGCTCCCCTTCAACAGGCTAAGCGCCTTGACTGCATAGAGAGGCTGGTAACCTGCTAGGCTTAATGATTTGTTACAGTTTTATTAGCATATTATAAAGGTTTTTTTGCCTTTAATTGGTAAATAATCTCAGGCACATTTTGGATTGTGAGCAGATCCAAAATTTAAACCATGTATAGAGCAGACAAAAACTTTTTTTCTCTAGGAAATGTCTTTTTCAAAGCTTTATTTTTTACCCACTTGTCCTTTTTTGGAGGGAATTCTCTGTCCTCCTCCCCTCCCCCACCCCACATGTGGTTCTAGAAAGTGTAGATAATGATAAAACTGAAAAATTTAGAAATCTCCTAAATAGCTCACACAGTCACAAAAGACGAATAAATATTTTCCTTTCAGAGTTCTCAGGATTTTTGAATTCCATTTTATTTATACGTAATTGATCTGGGAAGAGGGGTGGTGGTGACCTCTAAGACGTCTGTATACATCTCCTTTTCTCAGGCTGGGAGCTGAACCCTTTTTTCACCTAAAAACTCTTGAGAACCCTCTCTTTGCTTTAGGATGGGGCAGGAATCTAGGGAGAACAGCCTGAGGAATCCCAGTCGAAGATTCTATTACTCAGTGCCTAGCTTTAGAGCTGGTTTAGAATTCAGTGGAAGCTAGAGCTTACAGCAGAGTAGTTTTTCCAAAGATGGTTCTTTTGTTCTTAAATAATTTTTCAGTTGCAAACTAACCGACAAAATGGCTCCTTCAAAGTGAATTGTGATAGCAGTCTCCAGAGTCTAGAACACTAAGGGAACTTAAGTTTTAAAAAATCAGTCAAAACAAACAAAAAACTGAGCTGTTTAAGTAGGGGTTAAGTAGTAAGTCTGTCTTAACCTCTTTCATGGGAAAACCTGGTTCTCAGATCCTGTAAACTGTAACAATACAGTTCCAACAAGCTTGATTATCTGGTGTCTTAACCCTTATCGGATTAGAAACAATTTAGGGGGAAAAACCTACTCAGAGTTCAAACAGCCTCTAGAAGTGGGCTGAATACAGGGGGAAAGGACAGAGAACTTTTAGAAAACAAGACCTAGACAGAGTCTAGGGCCCCTATAAGTGTCTCCATCCATCTGTGGTCCCTACAGCTGTGGCTGCAAAACACTGTCCATGCCAGGTGGGCTTAATAGTGACCCTGGGCCATGAAGAATGGGTCAAATTATTGTGTAGATGCACTCTGCTTAAAAGCTTCTTGAAATGTGTAATTTACAGGAGAAACTTTATCTGACTTGGTCATCAATTGAAAAAGGTGAGAAGTTGTGCAAAGTGATAGATACCTTAAAAAATATATACTTTTTAGCTTGAAACATGAAACTATATTCATTTGCAAGTCTTTCAGTGCAGAATTTAGCCTTTTTTAAGGAGTGGGGGTCATGCTGCAGTCTGTCCTATATCTGCACTCATAACAGGTCCTGCTTACGCTCTAGAGCAAACATGTAGACACTCTGTCCACAATCTGAGCACAGACTCTTGAGTCCTGTAATTTTCCTCGGGGTCTTGTACTAAAGTGTATTTTTGTTGTTGTTGTTGTTGTTTTTTAATCACACTAAGGAACTGTTCTTTAGTTATTTGGGAAATCTACTTAGATAGCCCTTTACCCTTGAATTGGTGACATTTTGTAGGTAAGAAAAGCAAAAGTTTCATCTGTTTTCCTCTTTTGAGAGCAAGAAAGTGGAAGTTAAACTGTGTGGTCTAAAAAACAAAGTAACGTTTTGCTTTAGTACAAGTTCTTTCTCTGCAGGTTTTCGTGGTTTGATTTAGGATTAGATAATCATTAAGTCAGTTGGGTCCTCATGGAAGCATCCCTAGATAATGTATATATAGAATTGATCATTTGATACTGTCTTGAGGATTTTGTTAAGCTTTATGGTAAGTAGCTTATCTTGGGGAAGTAAGAAGTAGTCCCTGAAGTCCTTTGGGCTCCCATACCTGGGTGAGGAATAGGTGATAAATTCCAATTTGACCTTAAAAATATGAGCATAGTCAGAATTACTCCTGAAATTCCTTAAACTGACCTTAACCCCAAACACCTGTTGGAAGCTTCAGGGCTGAGAGTGGACATTTTTGTTTTGGACTTTGGCTCAACTCCATTTCCTCAGGCATTTAAGAACAAGGTCTAGGTGGAAAGACAAAGGGGGTGAAGCAGAAGGTAAGCAGGATTTTCGCTATCACTTTATTTGCCAAGTTCTCATGGCAGATTGTGGTGATGTGCCGTGAACACCTACAGAGCAGCTGATGTTAGTGACACGTCTTGGCATCTGGTAAGTGTCAGGTGTGCCGTATGTGTCCTAGAAGCTCAGGACACGGAATTTGAGAGCAAGAGAATGAGTGTGCCGGTGGCCTGGTGGATGGGAAATAACAAAATTTCCACCTTTCATTTCCAGAGGAAGTACAATGTCTCAGGAAGGCAGTTATGGGAGGTGGACGATATCCAGTAGTGATGAAAGCGAGGAGGAAAAGCCAAGACCGGACGAGCCGTCTACCTCTTTTCTCCCGCACGCTGAGCAGGGAGCAGCCACTGAGCCAAAGTACACCTGTTCCGAGGCTCGGAAAGCTGCCCACAGGAGGAAGATCGCACCCGTGAAATTCAGCAACGCAGACTCCGTTTCAGAAGCTTCACCTCCCAAAAGGCAGAAGGGCGGTTCCCAGGAGGACCTGGGCTGGCGTCTCTCCAGCAGTGAGGATGAGCTGCCACCAGAGACGCAGCAGAAGCGGGCTAAGGACACGGGGGTCAAAGAGGAGAAAGGCCTCCCTTCTCCCAGAGATGGGGCTGTCCCGGGAGCTGGGCATCACAGCCCCTCGGCCGGCCACGGGCTTGAAACGTCAGGGGAAGGCCAGGACATCTGGGACATGCTGGATAAAGGGAACCCCTTCCAATTTTACCTCACTAGAGTCTCCGGAATTAAGCCAAAGTATAACTCGGGAGCCCTCCACATCAGGGGTGAGTGAAGCCGGGGGTCCAGGAGCTGCACTTGTGGGGCTCCTCCCTCGAAAAACAGGAGGGCAGCCTAGAAGGGATCGCTAAGAACCCTCTGAACTTCTGTCAGGGGGAAAAAAAACCCATTTTGACAAGCAGACGCATTCGTTGGACAGCAAACTGTTTGCTTAGGTCAGGAAGCCAGCGGGTGTCTCCCAGAGCCCTGTAGGTCACCCTGTTGGCACCCCTTGCACAGTGCTTGGAATTACTTAACTTGTAATTTAAAGGTTAAACTTGGTCGCTGACACTTAATTAACCAAGTAGCCAGCCCTTGACAGCAATAGTTCTCTCTGGTCCCTGGACCGGCAGTGTGGGCGCCACCTGGAGCCTGTTGAACATGCAAATTCTCGGGCGCTTCTTCAGATTCCCAGCGCCAGACTCTGGGAGCCCGGCCCTGCAGTCTCCGTTAACAAGCCCAATCAGGTTTGAGAACCGTTGCTTGAAAGCCTGGTTTTACTTCCTGGCGCAGAAGCAAAACAAGAGTGCGCTGATTTTTGGTTGCTGTGGTTAGTCCTCAGGGAGTATCTGTGTGATATTGTGATGTATACAGATATTTGGTCTTCACTCCGTTTATAGTTGGGGTTTGGTTTTGGTTTGTGTCCCAGGTTCCTGAAATAGCTCCAAGGTAATGAAAGGTGAAAGGAGCATCTTTTGTTATTCCTAACAAGCCCCTTTCAGCCACGCTGGAGTGGAGTGTATGTTAATGCGATGACTTTGGGAAAGCCCCTAGGAAGGGGGGTGCTAGTTGCCTGGGGAACCAGCCTGGTGATTAAAGCTGGAACTTTCCGCCCTAACTCCCACCTCCGGGGAGGGCAGGGGGGCTGGAGGTCGAGTTCACCGCTAAGGGCCACTGATTTAGTCAGTCTTGCCTGTGTAATGAAGCCTCCGTAAAAGACCCCTCACCAGAAGGGTTCACAGAGCCTCCAGGTTGGTGCGGAGGAGGAGGTGCTGGGCCATGATGCACCTGCAGAGGGCACGGCCACGCCCCGTCCCCCCTACCTCGCCCTGTGCATCTGGCTGTTTCTGAGTTGTATCCTTTTATAATAAGCTGGTAATCTAGCGAGGAAAGTGATTTTCCGAGTTCTGTGAGGCCTTGCAGCAAATTATCGAGCCTGCGGAGGGGATGGTGGCAACGCCCAATTTATAGCCGGTCGGTCAGAAGCACAGGGGGTCTGGGCCTGTGACTGGCATCTGAGGTGGGGGCAGTTCTGTGGGGTCTGATGCCGCCTCCGGGTGGATGGTGTCAGAATTGAATTCAGTTGTAGGACGCGCAGCTGGTGTCCGTGGAGGATCAGTCTGTGTGGGAACACCCCCCCCCGCCCCCCTGCACTTGGTGCCAAAAGCTTTGCCTGCAGAGAGGAAACAAGCGTTTCCTTTGAGAGAACGGCAGGGCCCCTAGAATCCCAGACACAGGACCTGAATCCCAGCCTCACCACCTGCTTGCTGTGTTGGTAATTAACAAAGGACCTAACATTCTTCAAAATTTCAGTTCACTCACCTTTAAACTGGGGATCCAGGAAAAAGGGAGATAACACATGAAGTGCCCGGCACAGTATATTCACATGGCAGATACACAAAATAAACGTTGTCACCCTTATTTCACATTACCTTTCTTGCCCACTTTCAAGAATAGATTGTGTTCACTGTTAATAGTGTTTTAATTATATATCCAATGGATAATCACATCTTATGTGGTGTATAAATGTTGGTATATTTAATTCCATACTATAAAGAGTTTGATTCTACAAGATGTTAGTTTTTCCTTTTTGCAAATGTCTAGGTGCTTTGCAGAAATACAAGGTAGATCTCAGTGTTTCATTTTATTTGAGAGAGATTGAAACAGGAAATAGAGAACTATGCAGGGTTTTGCTGTATATAATAAAGTGATAAAGACGGGATATTAGCACCAAGATATGGAAGAAGGAGAGGTAACGTGATAGGAGCTTTTATAGAGATTATCTCCTTTAATCCTCGAAACAGCCTTATGAGTAGATGTTACAGTTGTCCTGCTCGGATAGGTGACCGATCTGCAGAGAAGTTAAGTAACCTGCCCAAGGTCATAGAGCTGGTAGGCGGTAGAACTGGGATTTGAATCCAGGCATTCCAGCATCAGAATGCATGCTCTTAAGCGTTTGGTGTACCCCTCCAGCAAAGGCCATAATTGTAGGTTGTTTAGAAGATCTCATGGAGGAAGAGGGGCCTCAGATGGGCCTTGAAAAATGGATACAATTTAGAAAGGTAGAAAGAGGAGCGGCAGTGGGGGCAAAATGGGGGCACCACGTTGCAGTTTCTCTCTTGATTGTGCAACTCTCCCTTTAAGGTAGGAGCTTCCTTAGAGGACTTTTTCGTTCTTTTAAAATCTTTGTACTCTGGCATTTATCTCTATGTCTGGAAGACAGGAGGCACTCAATAAATATGGGTCAAATAAGTGAACGAGCCCAGTCTGAACCCTCAGGGTTGGCTTGGTGGTTAGAGCGGAAGTGCTGGAGCCAGACTGTCTGTGTTCACGTCCCGACCGTGCCTGTCCCCAGCTGTGTTGCCACGTGCGGCCCCCTAAGGAGAGACTCCCCATCTACAACATGGGAACGACAGACCCCCACGGACAGAAAATGGCTGCGAGGAGTGAGAGTTAACACATAGAAAGTACCAGGACAGGGCCTGGCACCCGAAGGGTCCTGTCCAAGTGAGGCTGTTACAGTCGGTGGTGGCGATGAGGGTTGTGTGCTTCCTCTCAGGGTGTAGAGACGTGGCTTTCTGTTTTCTCTGAAGTCAAGCCTGAGTGGGTGCAAGGTGGGCCCTCCTTAGAGATGACCTGGGTGCTAGAAATATGAGCTTGGAGCTGCGGGGGGCCTCTGCCCTCCCTCCACGGGAAGCAAGAGCCCTCAGGCTCCAGAGAGCTGTCTTGCTAGTCCCAGACTGGGGAGGTTTCCTGGCGAGAGACTTCAATGAGTACTTGGAGGAGGTAAAAAATTAAGAGATCTGGAAAGAGGAAGGACACACATCGTTATTATTGTCCTTATTGGCAGTTTGTAAAATTGCCCAGTCATCCAGTACTGAAGTTGTAGATCTTGATTTTCCATTATGTTTGGTTAAATAATACTGATACATAATAAATATTATTAAATAGCCCAGGGAAATTTTCTCTTGAATTTTATGGAACATTAGAGTCTAGCCTTGTAGTACCTTTTCAGTGCATCATTTTCTAAGCCAAATTCTCGTCAGTGACTATTTAATAGGTCAGTTGTGATGATTATTACTAGATAGTCTTTATCAAAAATATGAATTAGATATAAATGTTTTGTCTCCCCAGATATTTTATCTCCTCTATTTGGGACACTTGTTTCTTCAGCTCAGGTGAGTTTACAGTTTTTTCTTTGGACGAAAGGGGCAAATAACTCTGTAAGAAAGTGAGCAGGGGGACCTGTGGGCCAGTCCTGTGCAGGGTCCCTGAGATGGCACTTACCTGGAGGCTGGCACCAAACGCCGCAGCTGTGGGATCCATCAGCCTGGAACGTGGATGCACGATCACTGGGGCTTCTGACTCTCGATTGGGCCATAAGGACTGGCCAGGAAGTCACTCTGGAAATTCCAACCTGAGGGACTTCTCTTTGGGACACTAATCATCTCACAGGACTCTGGTGCAACTCCCTGGGAGTGTGGGTAGAGAGGTGAAGGCCATGTCAAGTTTGATTTGATTTAGAGAAGTAAATGAGAAATTTCCTACACCCTCCAAAGAGAAGTGAGTGGAAGTTATGGATGTGGGTACATCTGCATGTTTGATTGACGTGTTTGATTGGCAGCTCTCCTGCTTGACAGAGCTGGTCCCTTTGCATTGATAAATCACCTTAATGTGCCAGGCTCTCCAGCAAATAGAACAAGGTCTTGTGCCTCAAGAAGGCAAAGCTTTCTGTGTGCTCCATGTTCTGCTTGGTGGCGGGAATCCTGGTCTCCAGATGGAACGTGGGGTGAATTTGTGTGTGTTCTCCTGGCTAGATTGAGTCAGTATGTCCAGGAGGAGGTCCAGGGATTACCCAGGCCTGGGGAGGACCCCCGTGGGTAAGTCTAGTCCAGAACCTGTAATCAAGGTGTAATTGTCATAAGCCTAGTGAATGTCCAGTCGCAGATGCCCGTTTACAAAGCTAGCTCATAAGTTAGGCTGAAAGGAAATGTTCTTTTCCAAAAGTCCTTTTTATAACCATCTAGGGGGAAAGGGATAAATTGATAAGCCCCATTAATCAGAGGACTCTTAGAAATAATGTAAAAAGACTCAATTTACAAATACAAATGCTGCCAAAGCATGCAGAGGTAATTTTCTGTTTTCTCAGGCACTCCTGCACTAATTCAGAACCTTTGAATGGTGTATTCCCTTCAAGATGTATTTTAGGTTTGTTTATGAGTATTGTAGCAAATTGTCCATGTTTATACATAATATATGTAGTTCATCATTAGAGTTTCTTTGAATTCAATAACCAAACACTTCTCCTTATAGACTGCTTTTCTGAATTGCCCGTGACTTCTTTTCTTCCCCCCATCCAGTTTAACTACTGCTTTGATGTGGACTGGCTCATAAAACAGTATCCACCAGAGTTCAGGTGAGTTCCGCAGAGTGATGGATGACGTCCTAACTGTAATGCAGCCTTAAAACGCACGATTTGTGTTTCTCAGGCAGCTGCCATGCATCTTCTTTGAATATTTCTTTTGGAACTATTGAAATCATAAAAACGTTAAGTTATACTGGGAAAACAGCATTTTTTGATATATTCTAACTAATCACAAGCCTTCCTAATACAGATTTTAGCATGTCCTTCTGTTCTGTCCAGAAGTAGATTAGGACAAATTTCAACCCAAATAAAAGAATTTTAGGTCCAACGTTAGTATGAAGGAAAAGGTCACTGCCACCTGCGTTCTCGACCTATAAGCATGCCATGCTTCACTGGGCACATCATTGCTGTTCTTTTTTCGAGACTCCCTTGTTTCACAAGTGATTTTTCATGTAGCTTAGGAGTTAATGCAGGGGTCATAGGGCCTTCCCTTACCCAGATTATGGAAGTGACGGGTTTTCAGTCTGTCTGCCTCATAGTAGGCAGTGCAAACCAAATAAATATGGCATCCCATGGTGACATGCCACCTGTCCCATTTCTAACACATTGACGTGGCAGAATCCCATAACAGCAAGTAAGGTGTAGGAATACACATACAGGAAAATGGCTGTCAGCGTCCTCAAAGTCCATGGTGCATTTAGCACATCAGATTGTGGGAACCTTCATTATTAATAATAGATAAAATGCTGGGAGTTCCCTGGCAGTCCAGTGGTTAGTACTCGGTGCTTTCATTGCTGTGGCCCAGGTTCAGTCCCTGGTTGGGGAACTAAGATCCTGCAAGCCACGAGGCACAGCCAAAAATAATAATAATAGATAAAATACTGTTGAAATTTCCCAAGCAGCTTTGGCACTCAAGGGCTCATATTTGACCTGTGACACGTAAGATTAGTTTTAGCTGCATGTAACAGAAAAGTAGAAATAACAGTGGCTTAAACAAGAGAGAGAATAATTTCACCACCCTATTCAAAGTATTGGATGATGCCCACCCACATTAGGGAGGGCGATCTGCTTTGTTGAGCCACCGATTCAAATGGTCATCTCCTCCGCAAGCACCCTCACAGACACACCCAGAAATAATGTTTTATCTGGACACCCTTGGCCCAATGAAGTTGACACACAAAATTAACCATCACACTGCCGTTTTGTGATAGTTTTTAGAACACCAGTAAATCTGAAGTGATTAATGAGGACTTCAGCTTCTGTCAATAATGTTTAATCTTTTATTTTTTAAAAAGACCTGATAATCTGATAACAGGAATTGTTTCTAGGTAACAGATGCATGATTATCTCTTACATTATTCTCTGTAGTGTGTTTCTAGTTGTAAAATAGAAAATTTTTTCCAAATAGAAACAAACCGGGAAGGTGTGTTTCTTAGTTTTATTTTACCTAACATGTTAGAATAAAACTGTCAGGCTTAGGGGTTAGGGATCCGTCCTGGATGTGCGTTTTCTGTCCTGTTTCTTTTTAGTTGAGTGTTGTCCCTTCATGTGTGGCAGAGAATCATTCTGCATGTGATTGATAATTGTGGAAGTTGTTCATCTTGCTTGATTGCTTGTTGGAGAAAAATCCAATTTTTGTTCTGTTGGGAGAGTTTATAAAGATATATTGATTTCTAAGGATTATCTCGCTTTGAATTAACCAGAGTAGATCATGGTTCCTTTAAAAGCCTTTTTAATCTATTCCTGTAGAATGTTTTTATATTGTCCTTTTGAATTTAAAAATAGGGCATTTTCAATGTGCATTGGGCTCTGTTTCATTGAAATATCACCACCTATTAGTGAAACTACATGCTGTGGGCCTGGGCCCCTTCACTTGTATCCTGGGCATCTGGTGCAGGACCTTGCTCACAGTAGGGGTTTAACATACGGCTAGTGAGGAAGGGTCTACTGTTTGGGCCAAGAGAAGGGAAAGAAAAGACCATCATACTAGACAACGATGACTGTATATCTTTTAGTCTATCTGAATTTAAACATATTAACACAGAGCTGACGATGTGCCCTTTTGGACCAAAGAAGATAATTACTCGAGGACTTTCTTGAGTCACAGCCCCTCCAGGTCACAGCAGAGCTTCAGGTTCGGGCCACGGGGCTCCATTATAAAGGTAACCAGTTACCGAAGGTTAATCGGTCACTGTCCTGTGCTGGCCCCGTACTCAGTCACCACACAGGCCAGAGACAGATGTCGGTGGTCAGCGACCCTTAACTGGGCGCCAGTTCAGCTTCATGAATGATGGATTTTAAATACTCCTGATCCCTTTTTCAGGAAGAAACCAATCCTGCTTGTGCATGGCGACAAACGCGAAGCAAAGGCTCACCTACATGCCCAGGCAAAGCCTTATGAAAACATTGCCCTCTGCCAGGTAAGCCACTCATTGCCCTTCGAGATCATGCTTAGTCTGAGAGTTGGAAGGAAATTGAGACCTTGAGTCTATCCACCCACCTAATGCGGGAATCCTCTCTCCAGCATCACCCACAGACATCTGTCCAGCCTTGGCTTAAACGCTTCCTGAGGTAGCTCATCCTATTGTGGGTAGCCCTCATGGTTGAAAGATTTTCCTTTATGTTAACCTGATATCTCTGTAATTAGTCAGGGTTCTCCAGAGAAACAGAACCAATGGGCGTGTGTGTGTGTCTGTGTGTGTGTGTGTCTGTGTCTGTGTGTGTGTCTGTGTGCGTCTGTCTGTGTGCGTCTGTGTGTGTGTGTGTGTGTGTGTGTGTGTGTGTGTGTGTCTGTCTGTGTGCGTCTGTCTCTGTGTGTGTCTGTGTGTAGAGAGACATTTATTTTCAAAGAACTGGCTCATGTGATTGTGGAGGGTGGCAAGTCCAAAATCTGCAGGGCAGGCTGGAGACCCCAAGAAGCACTGATGTTGCAGTTTGAGGCCAAAGACCGACTGCAGCCTCATTCCCCCTTCCTGCAGGGAATCAGTCTTTTTTTTATTTCTTTTCCACTTTTCAACAGACTGACTGAGGCTCACAAACATTCTGGAGGATAATCTCCTTTACTCGAAGTCCACTGATTGAAATGTTAATCTCCTCAGAAAATACCTTCACGGCAACATCTGACCAAATATCTGGGTGCTATGGCCTAGCCAGGTTGACACACAAAATCTTCTTCCTCTGCCTTCTACGTTGGTCCTAATTTTCCCTCTCTGGAGCCACATAGACTAAGTCTCCTCCTTGCACGTGTCAGTGATTCTTGTATCTGAAGTCATCTGTTTTGTCCCCCTAGTTTTCTCATTCAGGTTCAAGCGTTCACTTTCTTCAGTTGTACCTGGTATATCAAGGGTTCCCTATCTTTCCCCAACCTGCCACCCCTCTGGTTGTATCTATTTTGTCCACGTTCCTGTGGAAACGGAGGTTTCAGCATTATTGAGCAGGTTTTTTGGATTCAATTCAGCGGCAGTTTCTTTCTCTGAAGGCAGCCTAAAACTGGTAGTTTTTATTGTGACAACTTATCCAACTTACATTAGCTGCCATTGACATTTCACCCATAGCCCTTAGTTCTTTTGCACAAGAACCACTCAATACTGGAGAGACCCATAGATCAGAAGCAGACCTGTTAGAAAACTACCTCGCGAGTTGTATGCTGCATGTGGTCCTAGTCCGATGAGGGGCGTTAAGTGGTCTCATAACAGGCTTGGTTTGCTGGGACCAAAGCAGAGAAGAGGCGAAGAAAAGGCTGTTTCTTTATATATTCCCATAATTTTGTCCTGATACTACTTTCCAGTCAGTTCATGGAAATACAGTGTGACCAGTGAGTCTTGGAGTTTCCTTAGGACTCATTGTTCTAGACTCCACATCTGAAAGGATCTTTTTATGTGTGGCATTTTGTGTAAGAAGCAGGCAAACTGGGCGGGGAGGGGAGGCAAGGGGGTAGCATGGAATTCAGAAAATGTTTACATTTATGATTTCCTTCCTGTGGTGGTTCTGAAGTGGCTGGTGTAATATTCACCTTTTCCTATTTGAGCAAGTCGGTCAGTCCATTCATGAGCAGCTTGATGAATGATTCTTTCATGGCCCTTTTCTCTCCTGGCCAATAGCTTAGTGAAATTGGCTCAGGATTTCTGCTCTTGGAGTACAGAGACAAGAGTGAATTACATAGAACCTAATTATTTTTCTTTTCCATTTTCCTTCTAACGTCCTTTTTCCTCCATCCATACAAGGTAAAAGAACTCCAACTCACGTTTTATCACTTCTTCTAGCTATAGAATATTATCTATGTGTGTATGCGTATTTTTTTAAAGATTAAAACAGTGAGAAATCTCAACCTGATCAATTTTAAACCCATCTCACAACATTTTTCCTGTGATGTAACTCACTGTACTTTATGTAGTTGGAGTTTTAAATTATTCCATCTCTTTACCCATCCTGTTTGCAGCTCACCTTCTACACAAGATATGCCTTTGCTTAGCAGTTGCCTAAAATCCCCTTGTTTTGCATTTGTTTCCAAAGACAGAAGAGGTTAAACTGCAATAGGATAGCACTTATCAGACTAATAGTGGGCAGAAAATAAAATAACACGGGAATCCTGAAAACCAGAGATAAAATCAATGGAAATACAAAGTGTTTTTCAAATGTACTGAAAAGTTTAGGAGAGGTGGTGGCAGGCCTAGTGGCATGCTTCAGGCAAACCACTAGAGGGTATAACGAGCCCTGTCTTCCAGACCTCGTGTGAAGAGCCTCCGTAAGCTCCCAGCTCTAGTCTGAGGGACATGGTGATTGTCCCATCCTGACTTATTGAAATACCTTTATATCTTGTCTTTTTTTTTTTTTTAAAGGAATTCCTTTATTTTTATTTATTTATTTATTTATGGCTGTGTTGGGTCTTCGTTTCTGTGCGAGGCCTTTCTCTAGTTGCGGCAAGTGGGGGCCACTCTTCATCGCGATGCGCGGGCCTCTCACTATCGTGGCCTCTCTTGTGGAGCACAGGCTCCAGACGCGCAGGCTCAGTAGTTGTGGCTCACGGGCCCAGCTGCTCCGCGGCATATGGGATCTTCCCAGACCAGCGCTCGAACCTGTGTCCCCTGCACTGGCAGGCAGACTCTCAACCACTGCACCACCAGGGAAGCCCTATATCTTGTCTTTAAAATGAATTTTTGAATTTTTTTTAGCAACATAGTGTCATTTGACTAAGCTGGGTCACGTTAAGTCAAAGAATAAGTGGATGCTGACAGTTTTCCCATTTTGCACACCTGGTGGTCCAGGTTCAGACTTCCTGGGTTCTGTCCCAGCTCTCTACCCGCTAGCTGTGTCATTCTGGGCCCATCACTTAACCACTTAAAGCCTCATTTCTTCATCTTTAAAATGAATTACTAATACTGTATCTCATAGGGTTATTGGGCAAAGAATTTGGTGCATTTGCCAAAAAGAAGCACCCATTAAATATTATCTATTGCAATTATTATCATCCTTGCTTTTGTGCTTAGACTTGCCCAAAAGCACACAACAAATTGCAAAACTAAACTCAGAAGCCAAGTTTTTTGACCATTGCTTTTTCTGACCTAAATATCAATTTACAGAGTGACAGTCTTCATTCTAATTTTGTAATTTAAAGACGTGAAATACTGGGATTAACATATACACACTACTATATATAAAATAGATAACCAACAAGGAACTACTCTGTGGCACAGGGAACTATACTCAGTATTTTGTAGTAACCTATAAGGGAAAAGAATCTGAAAAAGAATAGAGATATATATGTATCAATATAACTGAATCACTTTGCTGTACACCTGAAACTAACACAACATTGCGTTAATTTTTTTTAAAAGAAAGACATGAAATGCACTTTCCTGCTCACTCTTCTGTGGGCAGACCACGCAAACGCGTGCCAGTCTGTGAGCAGCCCGGACACTGAGTTTACAAGGGTAGTGAACTTGGCCACCCGTCCGTGAGCATCCCCAAGACAGGAGCTATGTCATCCTCACCTGTGTATTCCAGTTGCCC
This sequence comes from Balaenoptera borealis, assembly GCF_965194805.1. Lineage (NCBI taxonomy): Eukaryota > Metazoa > Chordata > Mammalia > Artiodactyla > Balaenopteridae > Balaenoptera > Balaenoptera borealis. Next base: position 13,912,691 of record NC_138866.1, on the reverse strand, counting down.
ATTGCTTCCCCCAGCAGACAGGCCCATCTGTAGAGAGTGGGCAGGGGGGCTCTTTGATTTTAATAGCACTTGCTTCCATTTGTAGAGTGCTTACCCCGTGCAGCTCCTTTTCCTAAGCGTTCTATGTGTACTTTTCTCATTTATTCCTAACAACTCCCTGAATCTCCTAACAGTACCCTCATTTCAAAGAGTAGAAAGATGAGGCATAGAGATTCAAGTATTTTCCGAAGTCATACATAGTTGTGAAGATAGGATTTGTGTCCATACACAGAATTCCTAGCTGGTAAGCTATTCTTGACATCTCTATTTATTTTAACTTTTTCATCTTGAGGCCTAACCAAGGTCTTGCTATACTGGATGTGAGATAAAATGTTTTACTTCCCCACCTACGCCCCCCCCCATTTGTTTGTAAAGGTATCATTTTAAAACATGAAAAATGGATTTAATATATTTATTTTCAGCATCTTCTATGTTATAAATGTGAGAAAACTTTTAACATCATAATGTCTCAATACTGCCACCACTTTCAATGTTTCTCTTAAATATGCTTTGAAAACTTTTTGTGTGTATTTCTGTATAAGCCAAATATCTAATTTTAAAACGTTGCATAGAGTCTCATTTGTTTTTACTAGTTTTCTGGCATCTAAAGCAATTAGGCTTCTCACTTCTAATTACTGTAATTAAAAATGCAATATGTATTGAATCATTTTGGGTAACAAAAAAGAAGTTGTTTTTTAAAAAATGAACCTCACTGGATGCTATTCTAAAAGCTGTTTTGAATCTACAAACAATAAATGCTGGAGAGGGTGTAGAGAAAAGGGAACCCTCATACACTGTTGGTGGGAATGTAAATTGATATAGCCACTATGGAGAACAGTATGGAGGTTCCTTAAAAAACTAAAAATAGAACTACCATATGACCCAGCAATCCCACTGCTGGGCATATACCCTGAGAAAACCATAATTCAAAAAGAGTCATGTACCACAGTGTTCATTGCGGCTCTATTTACAATAGCCAGGACATGGAAGCAACCAAAGTCCATCGACAGATGAATGGATAAGGAAGATGTGGCACATATATACAATGGAATATTACTCAGCCATAAAAAGAAACGAAACTGAGTTATTTGTAGTGAGGTGGATGGACCTAGAGTCTGTCATACAGAGTGAAGTAAGTCAGATAGAGAAAAACAAATACCATATGCTAACACATATATATGGAATCTAAAAAATAAAAAAAAAAAAAGGTCATGAAGAACCTAGGGGCAAGACGGGAATAAAGACGCAGACCTACTAGAGAATGGACTTGAGGACACAGGGAGGGGGAAGGGTAAGCTGGGACAAAGTGAGAGGGTGGCACGGACATACATACACTACCAAATGTAAAATAGATAGCTATTGGGAAGCAGCCGCATAGCACAGGGAGATCAGCTCGGTGCTTGTGACCAGCTAGAAGGATGGGATAGGGAGGGTGGGAGGGAGGGAGACGCAAGAGGGAAGAGATATGGGGATATATGTATATGTATAACTGATTCACTTTGTTATAAAGCAGAAACTAACACACCATTGTAAAGCAATTATACTCCAATAAAAATGTTTTAAAAAAATTAAAAAATAAAAGCTGTTTTGGCGATCAAGGGCTTGTCCACTAGAGGGCAGTAAAAACTTTAAAAGCAAAAAAAAGTTGACCTGAATCTTTTCTAATTTAATTTTCAATAGATAGGGGTATTATTGAGTTTTTAAAAAACAAGTAACTTGACCTCTTTTTTATCCTAGGCAAAGTTGGATATTGCATTTGGAACACACCACACGTAAGCAATTTTTATGAAATGGGGGAGGGAGGATATGAGTTTAATATGTCAAAGGATGCTCTTCAGAAATCGCCCTTAGAGGGACTCACATGTGATGATTTTGCTGGGGGAAAAGCTGTCAGTTAGGAAGCAGAGGAAAAGGAGTTGTTTCTGAACAGCCTTAATACCAAGTACCAGGACTCTGGCTCTGGACATTAAAGTCTGAATCTGTGATGCAGTTTCTGCTTTCTCTTGAGGGCGTTCATTATAGCTCACTGAGGGGGATAGATTGTGGTCCGCGGTTACGCATGACTGTACGTGCGGTAGTCACATGCCTATGGATTCCACTACTTTAAAGAAGGTCTTGTGAATTTTATAAGATTCTGAGTTGCATCAAATAGAATATTGTTGGGTCAACTCTGTGCTGTGATTGAAAGAAAAACTGTTTCACAAGAAGTTGTCATCTTGAGAGGCTGATACGTGTTCCTGCTTCAAGACATCTCAGAAAATTCTCTGAGGATAATTTCTGAGACATTGCCAACGACAGACAGGAGAAACTTTTCTCTTACTTCCTACTTGATACATATCAGCTTGACTCCTGTTTTGAGTCTTACTGTTTTATGGAGCCCTTTTACGTAATTGTTCTCTAGCTGAGAAAAGAATAAGACGTGGTTGCCTCGATTTCAGTATTTTTGTAAATCGTATGTCTCTAGAAATATGTCACACTCAAAAGAGTGTGACAAAACCTTATCTTTCTTCTAGGCCAGCAGTGGAAACAGGTAGCCTGCTGCTTCAGGCATGTCCCTTTGGGTATCTGTCCCTAAGCCAACAAGGAATCTCATGGGAGGAAGTGTTTGCCCCGAGTCTTGCAGTGACCACTGTTTTCCTGATATTACGCCAAAAACGAGGGCATATGTTCATCATTCTCTTTGTAAGCTTAAAGCTATATTTTGCCAGTCTGTCTCCAGAAAGGAACCAGAGCAGAAAGCACTGAGCCACTTTGTGAAAGGATACCTATCAAGCATACATTATCTGGTTTTAGGTGCTCTTGTGTAAATGTTGCTGCATTTACCAACCACCCCTAATTGGTAACTTTGGTGTAATGGAGGGTTGTTGAGAGTGACCTCAAGCACCTACCTAGCTGGAGTATCAGGCACAGAGCTCACAGAATGCTAATTTCAGCAAAGGATACAAAATAGCACTGAATAGGCTGAGTCAGCATCTTAGGCTCCTGTAGCTGCACCACCGTGGGAGACGCTGATGGGCGGCAGTAGTCAGCCGTCCTGGGTAGAGATTCTGCCAGTAAAGTGTCGCACCAGATGGGTCCTTGTCCCCCACCCTTAGCTGGAACCCTAGCCTAAATACCTTACTGATTCCAGAATACATTCAGCAAGCCCTGTTTTGGATCCTGGGCATGATTTGCTAGACCTGCAGTGCGGGATACCTGTGCAGGGCACACGTTCTGTGCCCACAGCCAGCGTTTCTTGGGCGTATTCACACTGCACTTAATATGCTAGCGAGTCATAGGAGAGCCTGGGTCTGGGGAGGGACTGAGTGCTGGGCTGGCCCAGATCCGACACAGTAGCATTTGAGGGGGGCGGGGCTATCCTTTTTTTTTTTTTAATGCTATTCAAAAAATTACTTGGTCCTTTGTCTTCATTTTATAGACTAGAGCCCCCAAGTAGGTAGGCAGTTTTCCTCCAGCCAGTGTTGGAGACAGGACTAGAACTGTTTATTTTTGCTTAAGTTCTTAATTTACTTTTGTTGTTTCCTCACTGCTAAAATTAAGTCTGTTTCCTTTGGCACACACACACACACACACACACACACACACACGCTTTGCAAGTCCATTCTTCCTTCGCCTCCAACACATGCATTTTGCAGGTTAAACCCAGCAGAGTTCCTCATTCAGAGTTGAAAGTGCCTAGGGAAGTAATGATAGACCCTTTCCCCACTCTGTAGTGTGTGTGTGGTTTACTTTTTGTTAAAATGCCAGTATTTTGTAGGAGATTGAACTCATGCCTTGAAATTACTTTCCGTTGTTCATTTTAAAATGTTCTAAGAGTTATTCATTAAATATCTATTACATTCTTGAAGCACAGCTCGGGGGGATGTAAAGTGTTTGGAGACATAGTGGTTTTTGTCCTTCCAGCTTTTAGTCTTCGGGTGAGAGAGGCAAGACAAACACATGAGCTAGGAAAGAAGGAAAGCCTTCCAGCTCCTGGTGACAGGTGTGAACGTGTCCCCCGCCCTCCCCCGACAGAGTGGAGCTGCCACAGTAACTCTGAAGGAGTCTCCGGGGTCACACTTGCGTCAGCTGGTGGTGACTACTTGCGGAGCATCTGGAAGTGACCAGATGCAGCTCCATCCTGCAGGAGCTCGTGGTCCTCTTAGAGACGGTGAACGAGCTGCATCCCTGCTTCCAGGATGCTGTGAGTCCCGGGGCTTATCTCATAGTGCTTTAGCATGCTGAAGCTCTTTGGTGGCCCCCAGAGCGGGAAGCAAAGGCACCTCCCACGGCCCTGAGAATCCACAGCGGGAGGGAAGTGTCAGATGTGGCCGTGCAGCCAGGAGCAGACTGCAGGATGGGCCTCTCTCCTCTTCGGGCTGTAGCAGGGCCTCCCCTCCGTGTGACCCACTCCTGCCCCAGTAGCATGAAGTAGCTGCGACCCTGTCCAGCCCAGGGGAAGCCGTGCACAGTGAGAGGAGGATCCAACATGTGTGACCCAGATAAGCGCTGCTTCTGGTTCACGTGGGGAACTGGATAGTCCCCATGACCTGTCCTAGCCACGGATTCTGCAGTTGTAAAATGGGAATGATAGCGCCTTCTCTGGATTGGGTGGGATTCAGTGTGCTAGCATTCTGTGCGGCTTCTAAAGCAATGCCTGGTACATAAATGCTCCACAGACATTAGCTTGCCTTCCCCCTGTGCAGGAACAGCTTCAAATAGGGGAAATGTCCCTTCTGCCACCCCCATAGCTTAATAGATAATATGCAGGTCAGTATTCTTCAGGGAAGACCTCATTTCTTTATATGTTTTATCCATTTTTAGCTCTGACCTTATGGGGACATGCCATTTTGGCTATGAAAAGATTAATATGACTCCCCTTAGATTACTTCTCAATGCTATTTGATAGGATTCACTGACATTAGTGCATGATTTTCCTGTTAATTGATGCCTTAACTAATGGAAATATTTGTAAAAGTTAAATCATGAATTCATAACTGGCTTATTCTTAATTACAGTCAACTACTAATTTGGCAACTGTGTATGTAAATTTGCGCAGATTTCAGGGAGCACATCTCATACATGGAAAGAAGATTGGTTCAACAGCTGTCATTTCTCCAGATTTGTATTAATTTACCATTTGCCAGCTTGGGTTAAATTCTCATTCTGGCAGAGCTAAATCTCATTCTGTGTTTGCATAGTCTTTTCTGTATTTTTTAATGCTAATAACCCCATTCTATTGAGATAGTATTTGGGATGTTGTTTATTTGAGAGAACCAGTGGTTCATTTTTTTCCCACGTGTAAACTGACTTCCATCAGTAAATGTTAAGTAGCATTTTGGCCTCCATAGAAATAAGGCAGAGTTACTGCCTTGAATGAATCTCTAGTTGGGGGAGAGAGAATTTAGGTTCCTGAAATAATTAGAAAACCATCGGGAGGCCAAGAATCATCCGAAAGTAGATGGCAAAGTAAAGCAAGGCATGGAAGCAGTAGAGGGAATGTACACCTGGAGTGTTTTACATTTAACAAAACACGTACTGCATTTCATTCTCACATCAGCCCTATGAAGTGAACGCGGAGTTGATCCTTCATGCCACAAGTGAGAAGCCGAGGCTCAGGGGACATGGAACGACTCAGAGATATTAAATGACTTACATAGGGTCCTATGGCTTCTAACTGATGAACACTGGTACTTAGGTCTTCCAGCTTCAGATGGAAAGCTCTTATCTGTCCTGTTCCCTCCCTCTCACTGGCATTAAACTAAGAGAAATAATCTGATGACTGGGGAGGCCCCATGGGAAAGAAGGGAATCTCTAGGGCTGATTTGAGTAAAGGGAGAAGAAAAGGGAAGACTTACCTCAAGCCCAGGTACACACTGGTGACAAGTCTGGCGTCTGTAGAGTATGAAGAAGGATCAGTCTCTTGAAAATGAAGCATCTTTCAAACTTAAACTGCAACCCACAGTAGGAAATGCGTTTGTCATTTCAGTCTGCTGCACGTGTCTGTACTGATAAGTGCTGAAACAAGAGTGTCACGAACCAGCACTTAAATATATGCAGTATACGCTTGAGTTTCTAATTTATTCTGTTGCAGTTTTTTTTTTAATGCTAAGCAGCCACAGCGTAGCAAGAGGTTGTGACCAGACTCTGAAAACACTGGGCAGGAAGATTCCTGTTGTCCCTGATAGTAATGGCTGATGCTGAACTGATAATAAGGAGCCACGCTACAGTGGGGAGGGGTTTAAAGTGCCGGGACTGGCCACGTGGACGGGATGGAGCAAAAAGTTCATATACCAGCAAATACTCAGCATTTTGGAAGGTGCTTTTCCACTTGTCACTTAAGCAGACTCTGATAACGATGATGTATAGGAGAAAAGAAGACTAAATGTTCAAAGTTGGGATAATGTAATCAGAGTTTAAAGAACTCCTTTAGCTATTGCGTTTGCATTAGAAAGGTATTATGAGAGTGCTGTTAATGCTTTTTGATCCTTTGTCTGTTTTTAAAGGAAAATGATGCTACTGCTGTACGAAGAAGGCCTCCGGGTTGTCATACACACCTCCAACCTCATTCACGCCGACTGGCACCAGAAGACACAAGGGTTTGTAGGGTTCCGGCCATTTCTTGGTAGTCACTGTGTGTGCTGAGAAAGGTCAAAAGCGAGAACATTCGATTTATTCTTTTTCTCCTGTTTTTTAATTGTGAAAAAACCCAGAATTATGGTATAGAAAAGAGACACATGCAAAAAAAAGTGAGAGTATTCTTTTACTACCTCCCCCCAGTTCCTCTCTTGAGGTAGCCGGTGTTAACCGTTTAGCACTTAATCATCCATAACTGCCTTTATTATACCTGTAAACATACGTATTTATACACCGTAGTTTTTTTCTAGTTTTTACAAATGGCACCATACATACACTCTACAGCCAAGTAGATCCAAGGATCTGAGGCAGGAAAGAGGATGAAAAATGAAAGGTCTGATCCTATTATTTTTCCATTAAGACCCTCCTGATAACTTTCTTGGTCCTCACTTATTCCTGCACCCACTTTTGCATGCCACTTCCCAGCAGGTGTCAAAAGAAAACTTGGGGGTTGATTATACACTAAAAATGTCCCCTCACCCCCAGTCACTTTAGTTTCCCATAAAACAAATCTAAACAGCTGTCTTTTTGGAGCCTGTAACATGGTTGTGAATCTCCAAAAGAATTGAACGTGAAGGTTTTTCATGGCTTTTTTTTTTTTTTTTTTTTTAAATTACTAACCCTTTGTCCTTGGTGCCTATATGCCAGATCTAGGTTTTGATCTCTTACGAGAAGTTTAGGTTTATTTTTAGGGATTTTAGGGACTTGTTCAAATCGTTCCACCCTTTGTTCTCCTTCCCGATAAGGCTTCATTATGACCAGCCTTAATTTCGCTTTCTTTCACTTAAGCTATTCTGCACGTCTCTGCCTTCCTGTGTTAGAAGGAACTCAGCCTTTCAAGGTTCGAGTATCTTCCCCTACATCCTCCTCCTCGTTCCCTTGCTCATACCATTGCCCAGCCTGGGCTAGAACCCTAATCCGGGGCTCTGACTGAGCCCAAGTTAGACCTTCAGTTGAGCTGAGACAGAGAGCCTCCCAGCCCCCATCCTCTGGGCCTGCTGGACCTGAGTGGGCCGTGCAGCACCAGAGCTGCCTCTTCCCTCACACAGCCTTTCCCTGAGCCAGGTGTGTGTCGTCCTCTCTTCACTCCCCTTCCCCACCATAGCAGGTGGCTTGATCCCCTGTCCCCACTGCCTGATGGTTTTCCTATAAACATGTTCTAGTTTCCAAGTGTCCCACTTAAGGTACGCTTCTCAGAATGCAGCGTTGTTGCGATGGGTTCAGGGTCTCGGGGATGGACTGTCTCTAAGAGACTCAGCCGCAGTGCTCTTGGTCCACCGAGCTTCCGGTTAACAAGGTCTTTGCTGCCCCACGAGCTTCTAAGCTGCTAGCTTGGATTCTGGGACTTGTGACTCATGTAGCCCCATCTAAAAAGGAAGTGAGATTAACATAGCTTGTTCTTGGGGGAACAATAATTAACGTAGCTAAAGGGATTTATCGAGTTGGCTCTCCTGTGGCTCAAAGAATCCCACCCACAGCCTCTAGCCCTCTGGAGCTTGAGTTTATAGGCAGCCGGGCCTGTTTCCTTAGGCGTCTCTGGGTTGGCTACTGTGGGGAAGGGATTAAGGGTAAATGGCTCGGGTGTTCATTTTTCTCCTTTATTTAAAAAAAACTTTTAAATGTTTTAAAAAATGTATTGACTAGGTAACTTCACGTGGTTCAAAACTCAAAGTACCAAGGGTATGAAATCTACCTCCAACTTCCCTCTGCCGGCCACCCCAGAATAGGAGGTGCTGTTATCTCACGGTTAGTCTAGATTCTACTCTGTCTGATACTTTCACGTCGTGGGTTGTAACTTTCTTAAAAAAAAAAAAAATATTGGCTTGGCCAAAAAGTTCGTTCGGGTTTTTCCGTAAGACCTTTTGGAAAAACCCAAACGGACTTTTTGGCCAACCCAATATTTAAAAGTAGTTTTTTTGTGTAATCCTATTTCCTAGTCAGCCTGTCATGGCTCTGCTGATTCTTTCCTTCTCCACACGTGTTCCAGCCATCCTTTTCAGCTGCTTCTTGGTCCGCCTGTTAATTTCTCAATTTTAAAATTACTTGGCCCCGGATGATTTCTCTTCTTATTTTGTGAAATGTTAAAAACGCCTCACATCTTGGTATCCTGGTTTAGAAAGTCGTCGTCTGTCATGTTCCTCATCCAGAACTACTCTCGTGAGTGGACCTCTAATCCAGGAGGAGCCCCACTCACCCTGTGGGCTCCAAGTTGCTACTGGGAGGAGTGACCTTAGCCAGCCAGCCCGACATGGTCGTGTTACACGCACAGGGTCAGAGGGAGGCCCAGAGGGGTCACCGAGCTTGCCCAGAATGACACAGCCAGGTAGAAGCAGATCCAGGTCCAGAGCCTGGACTCCCATCCTGGTCGCAAGTATAACCCCTCATGCGAGGGGTCACCTCGAGGTGGGAAGGGAAGGTGTGACTTGCCACCCTGCTAGAAACGTGTACAGAGTTGACAAGACGCACAGCCGGGATCCTCGTGGTTCTGGATCCTTCCTGCCCTGGCGGCCTGCCTCTTACTAGTCTCCTTGGAGGGCTGCTGGGTGAAAGAGGAATTGGGCAGTTTCTCTTTTGGCTTGTTGGGTAGAAGTGTGGTGGAAATAACCCAAGAAGGGGGAAAAGGCAGACACAGCTCGTACTTGCTGAGGCTGCTTTAAGTTAGACCCTGTTCATTACCTCGTGGGCGCCTTGGTGAGGCAGGACTGTTAATCTGATTTTGCTGTTGAAGAAACAGCACAAGAAGTTTGAAGCCATACTTCTTTGTAATCTACGAGGGACCAGTTCACAGAAGGACTGGGTTTAGCTGTGGTTGTTTGCCATTTGTGGGTATGATATAGAAGTTTTGGCAAAGTACACTGACAAAAAATTGATGAAAGATGTCTTTAAAGTTTTTTTACTGAATTATTTTAAAGTCTGAGGTTAGTGTTAATGTAACATGACTAAATGTGGTCTATACTCATTCCAGACACCAGATGTGGGATTATATATATCCCATATGTTATGTATGAAAGTGAGTTTGTTTATTGAAAACATATTTGCACATACATTTTTTCTTAGATAACTTTTATTTTCCACTTGGTTAAAGAGCTACATTGACGTAGGCATGGGCAGAACCTTGCTGGGGTTACTGCTGGTGGTGTGGAGTTGCTATAGCAATTAGGAGTAGAGCACTTAACTGTTGTCATCAAGTCTTTAAAAATGATGTAGAGGTGCGAGGGGGAATAAGGAAGGTGCGTGAATGAAGGAGGGAGCATGGAGAGACTGAGTTGGGAGAGGCGGGCAGAGGCCAGGTCTTACTGGGTCTTAAATTCACAGTGAGGTTTTCAAAAATAATTCTGAATATGATGGGAACCATTGGAGTGGTGCTGTCAGATTTGTTTCATGTTTTATAAGGGTGACCTTACCTACCATGTGGAGAGAGGTAGTGAGAATTCATGTCTTCCTTAGGGTGAGTGCCTAATCAATACAGAGGTAACAATGTGATCAGCTGTGCTTCTGACTGTTAAAGGTTATATTTTTTTTTTCCATTCCAGAATATGGTTGAGCCCCTTGTACCCACGAATAGTCCATGGGACCCACAGATCTGGAGAATCAACCACACACTTTAAAGCTGACCTCATCAGCTACTTGATGGCTTATAATGCCGCTCCCCTCAAGGAGTGGATAGATACCATCCAGGAGCATGACCTCTCAGAAACAAAGTACGTGGCCTCTTAGCAACTTGGGGTGCTTACCTTGAACGCCATGTGAGGTCTGGAACACAGGGGCCCGGCAGGAGATGGCTGTCCTTCGGGACGTGATGAGAGCAGGGCCTGTCACTGTCTGCACCTCCTGGTCCTCAGACACTGAAGTGGAGGCCAGGAGATCTTGCCCCTCACCTGAGTGCCACCACCCCACCCCTCCCATCCCAGCCGGAGAGCTTTCTCTTAAAATTGCTGAGCTCTTTGCCTGGTACCTTATACCCCGTGGGTGTCCCACCATTACTTGATGTGCTCAAAAATGATTTTAAGTGTCAGTTACTCCTCTGAAGAGGCATCTCAAGAAAGTGGGTTGGCTCTTAGAATATTTCTTGCTTAATGTTAGTTTTCATGCATATTTTGTGATTTGGGGAGTCCACAAATCACTATGTTCTGTAACTTGTGCTTTATATCTTTTTAGTGTTTACCTTATTGGCTCAACCCCGGGACGCTTTCAAGGAAATCAAAAAGATAACTGGGGACATTTTAGGCTTAGGAAGGTAACAGAATTTTTACTATTTTACCATTTTTTAAAAATTTAATGTATGTTCTGTCCTTTTTCATTTACAATTGGTATATTTTGAAGGCAGCTTCATAGTATCTCTAGCACAATTCTGGGCAAATAGTAGGCACTTGATAATTGATTGTCTAATTATAGTTTCCAGTAATTACTTGTATTTTAACATTTTGCCTCATTTATAGGTGTAGAGTTAACGATTCTACGTGGCAAAAGTACGTGGAGGATTTTTAGTTTTTTTATTTCTTGTAATAAAGATAGAGATTTTTTATTCATATAAGTATTATAGCTTTTGATCAGCACATCAAGGATTTTTAACACAAATTCAACACAGAACAGAAAATAGTGTTGAGTGAAGACTACAGCTGAGCTATGATGTGTTTTGTTTGCTAAACCATTGCCCTGAGAACTGTAATTATGACAATGACATTTGCTGCTGGTATGAAAATAAGCCAAGAAAGGTCTTTAACAAAACTAAACAACCAGCAAGTTAAAGCTTAAAGTTTTCTCCACCTCTCTCTAGGAGTCAGTTTATCGACCTTAGTAAATTCCTTAAAGGGGCTTTCTTAAAAGCCCCTCTTTTTCCATAAATTATTTATGTTGTGTGAGAATTCCACCCGGCCAATGACAACTTTTCACTTTAATTTCCTTTTGTGAGACCACAGCTGAAAGCGGGCAAGGTCTCGAAGCCACCATCTTTCTGTCTTGACCTGGGGAGGAGAGGGTCCCACATACTGGCTAAGTGCACAGCTTTGTGGGCGGATACCCACACCGGGGGCCAGATCCTGACCTGGTTACAAGCCATGTGACCTTGACTTGCTCCTTAACCCCTCTTGACATCCATAAAATGGGCATAACAACAGTACTTCCCTCACAGAATTGCATAAGGATTAAATGAGGAAATGAATGCAAGGCACGTGCTGAGTGTTGGGTCAGCACTGGTGTGTATTAGCCTGTGGGCCAGTGGTTCAGAACGGCCCGGTGATGGCCCATATCGTGCAGCATCCCAGTCTTACTGGAAGCGGAGTAGCATCTTAGAGTTTGCGGCCACTTTCCACTGTCAGGAACCCGTGTTGCATCATAGCTGCGTTCCAAGGAAGATGGGTGATCAGAAGTCTGTTCCACTGAGGTGTAAAGAGAAGCCCAGGGCCTTGGCTAGGGCCATGTACCTGATCAAGGACTGAGCCCAGAATAGCCCAAAATAGAAGCCGAGTCCTGTTGTTGGCTCAGTCCTGTTTCCTATGCCATGCTGCGCCCAGGGTGGAAGTTGAGAACTATTTGGGCTCTTTGGGGAAGTGCGTTTATAAATATTAATACCTACTCTGTGGTAAGGAAAATAGTACGTATAAAGTAAACAATACATCCATCAGAATATGAGCTCCACTGGAGCAGGAACTGAGGCTTTTTTTTGTTGTTGCCATCTCCAGCCTCTAGGAAGACCCTCGGTACGTGTTTAAATGGATAAAATTTCCCAGTATTTTCTGAATTGTTTCTGCAGCTTTGCATAAATATCAGACAAAGCAGGAAATGCAGGTCAATCTTCTGCAGTACTTATGGTAGTATGTATCTATATGTAAATATATTCCCTTTTATTTACAGAGCGTCACAGCTGCCTAGATCCCAAGAGTTAAACCTCTTTCAAATGATACGAGTCAAAATATACAATAGCTTGACCTCCTAGTGTTGTTTAGGTATGTTAAACCATTGCAACTTCAAGGCAGAAATCTAATTTCGTATGGCAGGTTGGTGCTTTATCTGACATCGCTACTAAAATGGGTCTTCTTTTTATTTTTTTTAATCTGTTTTTGCTTTTAGTACAAATCAAAGAATTTTGGAAGAAGAATACTTGTGTCCACTTACTCCATTAAAATAAAATATCTTCAGTATTTAAAAATATTTCCCAAAGAAGGAAAAAAAAACTACCCATGGGTATGAACTTGGTCGCTAATATTTTCAGCCTTTCCTTGTGAACGAGGCATTCCAAGGGCGGAAAACCGTGTTCTGAGTTGTCACAGCATTTCTGTTCACGTGTTTGGAGTGACGGTAGCATTCGTGTTTATTCTCTCACAGCTTCTGAAAGAGCATGCCTCATCCATACCTAAAGCAGAGTCCTGGCCTCTAGTAGGTCAGTTCTCAAGCGTTGGCTCCATGGGGGCCGATGAATCAAAATGGTTGTGTTCTGAGTTTAAAGAGAGCTTGGTGACACCTGGCAAGGAAAGCAGGACCCCAGGAAGTACTGTTCCTCTTCATCTGGTGAGTGCTTCTCCTCCTTGAGGTCACCGTTCTAATCCTCTGGTCCAGGAGAAGAATCAAGTAAGTCCTCTTTGTCATAGAGAGATGTTTCATTCCGTGGTTTGGGGATGGGAACAGCAGTACATTAGCATAATAGTCATTTGTAATCAAGTGGCCCTAATATCATTTGGTGCTGGGAGCTTGCTGGTTTGTTCAGAGCTCCATCTCAGCCGCAGACTAGACGGCGAATTCTCCATTCCTTCCTTCAGGTCGTCAAGCCAAGGGAAAAAATACTTGATAAATCATTGCCAGCAGAATTAAAAGCATTATTAATTTAGAGACCTTTGAATTAATAATTTTGCATTCAATTCTGTGTTAATTTGTCATTTCAGAGGGAAAAAAAATACTCAAATGGAAATGTAATTTTCTTTCATTGACTATAAATGCTTTCTGTAGTTTAATTACTAGAAGTTTAATTTTTTTCAGGAAGATGGGAACTTGTTTAAAATTTAAAGTACATTTTCTAAGTCTTTTAGGTGTTTCTAATTGAGATTTTCATTTTCTTAAAAACGAATCTTCATTCCTTTTAACAAATAGTTCTTCAACGTGGTACATTCCAAGTGTGTTTTTTTTTTTTTTTAGATATATCCTTCAGTGGAAAACGTGCGAACCAGCTTAGAAGGATATCCAGGTAATTGTTGGGGAAACTGTCCCGATCGTATTTTTTGTGTGTGTGTATATTTCATAAATGCCCTGGTAAACTTTTTCTTTTTTAATTTTATTGGGATATAGTTGATTTACAATGTTGTGTTAGTTTCAGGTGTACAGCAAAGTGATTCAGTTACACATGGCCCTGGTAAACTTTTTTAAACAAGTAATAAAAATGCCTTCCTCCTTGAGACCAGAAAAGTGTTGGTTAGAAATTTAGAGATTATTCTCTCTTAACTAGATAAGGATCATGAAAGTAGGTAATATTGAGCAGTGCTGTGTTCCAAAGATGATCCCATGCAGTTGGGCAGTTTGTGTGTTGTTTAATCCTCACAGTAATGCTCTGAGTGATTGATATTTTTACCAGTAAGATTGTTCTCACTTCTGCCACCAGCAGATTGGTTGTCCAGACAAGACGTCCGGATAAAACCAGCTTCCCCTACAGCTGTGTGTCATACCTTTCTCCGACCTCTCTCTCCCCGCATCCCCCCTGCCCGAAGTACTGTGTGGTTCTTCCAGATTTGAATCCCAGATACAGATAATATTGAAGGTCTGGAACTTACGCTGAATACTGAGATGAAACCTTTGGTATAACCCAGTTGATATATCTCGTCTTGCAAGAGCTTCATCTGTAAATCCTAGGACTGTTTTGTAGACATCTTTCCGTCTTTTCCTCTATTTCCCTTATGTCAGTGCTGGGCACTAAACTTATTTAGAATTCAGCAGCCTCCCAGATAGTGCATTAAGGAGGTATTATCCAGAAACCCAAACAGGGTAATGCCTTGGAAAAAGGGGAAGTCTGATAGGCATTTGCTTATGGCTGGAAGCAGAGTGCTCTGAATTAGACCAGCTTAGTCCATTCATTGCTTATCAAACTACATGTGACCCTGCCAGGAAAATCTCAGTAGGGTTTGGAGAGTATTAGCCCATCTGTTGCTTTTTAACAGCAAGCTAAAATTACTTCACTGAGACTCAGGGACATGGTGATTTTCTGGTTTGTTTGGCTGCTTTTTTTTTTTTTTTTTCCTCCTTTCTGTACTTCTAATAGGCTAGATCCATTCAAAGCATGTTTTTTAGTAGGGAAAAACTTGGTATTTTCAATAAAGCTATTGTGTAACTGGTCCTTGAAACCTCAGCTATGTTCTTAGTTAATTTGTAGTGGGAGATACAACATGCCTTATTCGATATGTCAGAAATTTAAAGCCCTCTTTGGATATAGATTATTATGGAGAAGTTCTAACATGTTTGGTAAGTCACTGATGAATCTACAGTGAACTTTCTTCCTTTCAAAGAGGAACAAAAATTGGCTACTAATTGTGTTTCCACTTGGAACTGTATCTTTGTTCTCTTTGTAGGACTATGGCTTTTAGAATTCCTTTTTAAAAATGTAACTGTTTACTGAACATTTTAATTTAGTGATCCTTTTATTTCATTTGTAAGAATCTGTGTAGCTAGGACAAAGTCCATTTGGAAATATCAGTGTAAAAGGTGAAGGAGGCAGGAGAACCAAGTTTTTATCCTAGTGTGCCCTCCCCCAAGTGTCCTGGTCTTGGGCAAAAAACAGGTGCACCAGACCCCATCTTGCAAAATGTGGCTAAGGGTGTCTCACCTGCATGAGGACAGCAGGATGGGCAGAGATTCATTCTCTGGTCTTTCCTAACATTTCAGATCTGTGCTATTATAGATGTTAAATTTCCACCACCACTACCACCCCAGTGATTAAATACCTTTTTCTATTCAGATAGTAAACATTTACTGTTTGACATGCATACCTAAGAAAGGAAACCCCACTGAGAGAGCAAACCCAATGCAGGTTTGTTTAGCCATTTTCTTTCAAAGAACTATTCCATAAGATGAAATAAGTAGTGGTTTTCTTTTACCTTCCAACTGTTTGCTGTAGATTTTCTTCTTAACGAAGGATCCTCAAATTATAGTCAGTAATTTTCATTTGTTTATTTTATTTTTCTTATTTTAAAAGCTGGGGGCTCTCTTCCCTATGGCATCCAGACGGCGGAGAAACAGAATTGGCTCCATTCCTATTTTCAGTAAGTAATAGGTTTAGAATGCTGCCTTTGCTTCTTTAGGGTAAAATAATGTTACTTGTCAGTCTGATTTTTTTTAAAAAAAAGAACCTTATATAATATAGCTATATTTTTTATCTGCATATGTTAGTGATAGAAATCATTTAAAACAAGGTTCTAAACATTTCTTGGAAATGGTTTTTAATACCAAAGAGTCAAATATTGGCATACAGAGAAAAAGGTAAATAGAAGAACATGTTGTGAAGTTTCGAATTTACATAAGCAGCGTTTTCGTCCATATTTCCAAAATATGTCATCCTTCTGTCTACACATTCATACGCTGTGAAACCACAGGCTTACCGAGGGAAGAATCCATGCCACTCTCTCCAGGGCACGGGGTGGCCTTTGGCTTGTTGTAACCGTCAGCAAATGGCCGAGTGTTCAGGTGAGCGGGGTGCCCCACGTCCTCTTCTGGCTGCAGTGGCTGCACATCCTGCGTGTTCTAGGCCAGTTCTAGTTTCATACTTGCTTCAACAGGCATTCATTTTGCTGGACGCCAGAAGCGAAGGCAGATTACATTTTTGTAGCTTTTAGTCTGGGAGTTCCCTGGCAGTCCAGTGGTTAGGACTCCACACTTTCACTGCTGAGGGCCCGGGTTCAGTCCCTGGTCGGGCAACTAAGATCCCACGTGCAGTGCAGTGAGGCCAAAAAAAAAAAAAAAAAAAAAAGCTCTCAGTCTAATTCAGTATGCCATTCATCCTGGAGCCTTTCTTTAATGCTTTCTTTGGAGATGTTTGGTTTTGCAGAGGACATTTTTAAAAATTGAACTCCTTTCAGTATTGTCTTCACACAAGTGAATGTAACAATCTAATAACGAATCTACCTAATCCTGATTTTACTCTTGCAGGCAGTCTGCTTTCTTGAGGGACCATCCTCTTATATTCATAAGTAAGGATTGTTGCTTCATAATATAGGTCATTTTTTTCCCATGGAACCTTAGTCCTAAAAATGTTGGAAACTTAGAAACCAAACTCAGATATATGAATATCAGCATTAGACTGGAATATTTCTGAATTATTCCCCTGCCTTTCAACATTCCATTTTGATATTCATACTGTTTGTGTTTTTCCCGTTTTGTATTTTATTCTTTCAACAAGCATTTGGTGAGCCTCTTGTACTCCGTAACGTGCTCCGGGAGCACAGTTCCTGCTTTCAAGGAGACCAGATGTGCATACATGCGGTTAAAAGCACAATAGAAATGATATGTATGTGTATGTATGTGTATTCATAGCAAGATGGGAAGGCCATACGAAAGGTTACAGTGCTTTTTGTAGGTGGTGGTAAGTTTTTCTTCCACGTACCTACATTCTAAAATGATCATGTGTTGTGCTGTTAGCTGAATACAGTTTAGGAGATACCACAGGTCATATCACAGAGAACGAGGTACTCACTGTTCTTTAGATGATAGGATTTTGCTTTTGAGACAGTTTCCTCATACTAGGACTATGACCAGTTTACATTTTCTAATTGGTGATGTGTGTCTTTCCCGTCACTAGCAAATGGTCAGCCGACACGTCAGGCCGCAGCCATGCCATGCCACATATTAAGACATATATGAGACCCTCTCCAGACTTCAGTCAACTTGCGTGGTTCCTTGTCACAAGGTACGTAGTTCTTACATTCCTGATGGGAGGAGTTGTTAAAGTGTATTTGTAACTCCTGCTAAGAGTACGGAATAGGGTTCCAAAAAGTGACTTTGTGGATTGTCATTAGTTTTCTGTGTGTACGTGTGTGTCTCATATGAGCCTTATTTAAAGTAGGCCCACGTCATGCATCCCTTGGAAGAGGGATCATTGCCTGATTTTACTTATAAACGTAGATGTTTACACGGTTTGCATAAAGTTTGTGTTTACTTCTGTATTTAATACTTCAGAAATAGTAATTAGGCAAATTGACATTTGGAGTAAATACAGAAGAAGAATAACATGGTAAAATTAATATCCCTTAATTATTTTCTTCTTAGATAAGTGAAACTTGAGCAATCAAATCTCTGTGTTATTTTTAAACATCTTTATTAAGATATAATTAACGTACTATAAAATTCACCAGTTTGAAATCTACAATTTAATGATTTAGTATATTCACAGAATTATGAAACCATCACAATAATCCAATTTTAGATTATTTTTGTCACCCCCTATAAGAAAGTCCCTACCTATTAGCATTTTTGTGTCTGTTTTTATAACAAGCTATAAAATAGAGCTAGACTAGAGCTTTAGTTCCTGGCTTCTAGTCTGAACAGAGACCGTTAGGCATCTCTTCATAATTTAATAACACAGTTGATGCCAGTAGCAACTAATTAAGGTATCACAGAGCAGAATTATTTCTTTAATGATGAACAAACTTTTAAACAGAAGTTTAAAAGCTTTCATGAACACACTTTTCAACCAAAGAGCCACTTAGAAGCAACCAAGTTACTTTCCCAGCTTACGGAAATTAGTGGCTAACCTTTGCCCCTGGCTCCGGATACGGGTCCGAGACTAAACAGTGTTAGTGGTGGAGGTTAGATGTGAGAGAGGGCTTCCCAGACGTTTCTGAGGAGCCATAGCACAATGGGAAAGCATACTCTCGAGTCCTAAAGATCGGACTATTCTGTTATTTACTAGCTCTGTGAACTTGGGAAATTTATTTAACCTGAGGCTCTTTCCTGTTGTATAAAATGGGAAAAGTGATGGCTGCCTTTGGGGGTTATTGTGAGAGTTAAATGACAGAGCCCAGTGCTGGAGACATATCAGCCCATGACATGAGAGCTGTCATTACACTTGTTCAAGCTCTGCCCTCAAGGCTGTGAAGGATGGCCAGGGGAATTAGTGCCCTTCTCTTTGCTGCGTGCCTATAAAAAGAGAAACTTCTGCCTGTGAAGAGTAGGTTACCTGAGTATGAGACCTGAACTGTAGATCCCCTGGGTGGAGAAGTCATTGCCTGAGACAGATAGGAAGTGCCAGGGAGAGCGGAGGCATGGAGGCCGTGTGACCCCTCTGTGGGTGAGGAGTTTGGGCCTTGGTGAGTGGGAGATTGTTACTTCCTCCCCCAAGTGTATTTTAAATAAAACACACTTGAGAAAGCTAGATCATTACCAGTATTCCTGAATTCAAGTGATGAGAAATTAAGTTATAATACTACCCAGTCTTCTACGAAGTTAACCAACAAAAACATGAATTTGGGCCTAACGTGGATCCTTGAACAGCCTCCCAAGGGACCTGGATATTCAGAGACCACATTTCAGTGTCAGCTCACCTATGTGCTGAGTAACTGTCTGTTAAACCGGCTTACTAAGTTGCAAGGAGAAAAACCTGGCTTTTAATACCGGTTCTGTCACATCCTGATGCTGTGTGTGACCTTTGCTTCCTGTATATGCTGATGAATCAATAGGACTCAATGAAATTATCTACTTGCTTCTGATTCTACAACGCTACCATTGGAAGCATTGCGGAGTGGTAGGCCATCATACATCCCAAGGGCTACTTTATTACAAAGCTTGTTGTTTTGCTCTGTGTTGAGTACCTGAAATGATGTGACATTTCCCTCAATCAGATCTGACAGATTCTCTACCCATTATATTATGTTTTTATACTCATCAATGCTCTTACTCAAATCATACCATTTTGCAGGAATGTTGAATTGAATTTGAAGGCTACTCTTCCAACTTTGGTTAAAATCCTCTTAACTATTAGCAGAATGTTTTTTCTCAAAATAGGGTCAGAGCAATATAAAGAAACATATGAATTATTGGGGAAAAGTGGTCTTGTCTAGCATCATGGGTTTTTTGGCTGAGAAAACAGGTGCCCCAAGAAATTAAGCATTCAAAAGCGTGCAGCTCACCTTTTATCCACATGGAGTGATCAGAAGTGATCTCTTTTACTCCCCTCCTGCCGTTGGGTAGACTTTTCCTCCAAGATGTTAGTGTCGAAGTCTTCTATGTAAGAGTGCTCACTGTGGGTCTTTGAGGGTTACTAGAGATGGAAATACTGGTGCCGGAGACCCAGGGATAAAGGAGAGGAGAGGCTGTTTGGAGGGCTGGCCTGTAGGATGGAAATGGAAACGTTGGGTCCTGGGAAGGGAGGGACAATTCCTCTCGTGCTGCCGTGTTAGTCAGGGTTCTCCAGAGAAATGGAACCAGTAGATGAGATACACAGAGAGGTATTTTTATTTTAAGGAATTGACTTGTGATTGTGGGAGCTTCAAAGTCTAGAATCCATAGGGCCAGCCCGCAGCCTAGAGTCTCGAGTCTCCAGTCCTGTGTTGCAGTCTTGAGCCTCTCTTTACTTTCCCTGGAAAAGACAATTGGGGGATTGTTTTTCCTCAAATGGAGTGAAAAGGGTAGATGTGCTTCACAGAAGTTGCATGAGATTTACTGATTATGATTTAAGGGCACTAAGGGAGGCTGAGATTAAGTTAACCCCGTGAGTAATCCTTTTCTACGGGCTGAGTTTCATAGTTTAACGACAGTGTGTGGTCAGCCCTGGGAGCACGACTGGGAAAAAGAGCGAGACGTGCTCCTGCCGTGCAGGGGCTGCGGGGAGAGGCGACGCTGGCCCCTCGTCGTTCCGCTGTGTAGGGACCAGTGTTAGAAACATATTTTCTGACTGGAGCAGGGTCTGGTTGGGTGAGAGACCACCAGCTAAAGCTAAGAAAGTGGTATTTCATGTAGGTCTCGAGGTAGGTCTGAAAGTAAACCAGGTGGATTGGGAGGGGAATCTGAGCCGAGGGGCTAGGGGACAAAGGGCACAGAGCTGAGAAAGCCCATGGGGCTTTCAGGGAGAATCTGAGTGAGTCCATGCAGCTAGATGAATAAAAACAGATTCAGATACCTTCAGAATAGATCTTCTCAGACAGGTGCACCTGTGTCCTTGCACTTAAGTCCAGAAAGCATCTACTGTCAGTTGATTCATGTAATATTTGGTGGTGGTTTTGTACTGTGGATGTCTGCTGTAATACTGACTGGCTTAATTATAACTTGGAAGTTAATTGAAGAATTTGAAATTTGTCTTTGTGAATCTGTGGCTTCTAATTTTATTCTGGAACACCTAGACCAAAAACTATACTTGCCAAGATGTCTAAAGGATAACAAGTAAGATTCATTCAGGGATTTCGACATGCCAGGTACTGTTCTAAATGCCTTATGTACGTTTATTCATTGAATGCTCACAACAGCTCCATGAGGACTTGGAGAAATGAGTGGTTGAAAAGGCTGCCCGTGGTCACACGGTAGTAAGTGGTAGAAGCAGGATTTGAACCCCAGGCATTTGGCTCCACGACTGGCACTCTTCAGCTCTACCTTCTAATGCCTCTTAATTAAGATATGGTTTTAGTGCTCCTGTTTTCTGTGAAGACCAGTTAGGCCAAAAGAAACTGCAGCACATTTTTCTTTGTTATGTGAAAGAGAAAAAGCCCCCATAGCACTCCAGTTTTATGAAAGGATACCTGAGAGACGTAACTTCTATAACAATTTAGAACATACTTAGAGCCCGCTCTCCAGCCCTTTCATAACAAGGGAAGGTACAGATCCCAAGTATAGGTGACATCTACTAGTAACTCCTTTCTTTTTTGTTTTTGTTTTTGTTTCCAACCTTATCTCCCAAACCGAGCTCTTCTATCTAGAAGGAGGTTCCTTTCCCGTCGTCCCTCTTTGCCCCAGAGGCACCTGCCCACTCTCATGAGGCTTGAAGCCCAGCTGTCCTCTTGTGCTCTTCCTCCCTTGGAGCGTTTACCGAGGCCCTTCCTCCTGTGGGTGCTGGGCACTCGGGATAAAACAATAAGAAGATTTACGTAGTGCCTTTGAGACGCTCAGAATCTCAGAGATGTCAGAAGCCAGGCACAGAAATGATTTCAGTAGAAAGAGATCAACTGTATTCTTGAGGTGGGCACGTGGATGCTTTCGAAATAGCTGTCAAAGCTTACTCGTCCTTCAAATGTCTCAAAGTTTCCTTATCTAGTCCCTGGACTTCTGAAATGATTGCCTGTCCGCTGTCCCGCCGCACAGGTCGTCCTCTTCCCAGGCCACCTGTCCTCGCTGTCCATGACCATTCATCTTTCAGAGACGTGGGTCTTCCCCATCGTCCCACGTTCAGAATCCTCGCCCGTTTCCTGTACGCTGAAGTCTGGAGTCCCCCGTTGGCATTCAGACCCTGGCCACCCCATTTCCACCTTGCTTCTCCTGTGCTCCCTGGCGGGAACTGCCAGCAGCAGCCGGGCTGGCCTCCTTTGCCCCTGCAGTCATCCTGCCAGCAGCCCACGGAGTCCCCTTTCCAGACGCCTTGGTCCTTTTCCTCTGCCTCTCCAGCTGCTGCTCATCTCGTCAGTATTGTGCTCAGGGCTGGCCTCTTCTCGGGGAGGCTTTGCCAGCCTCTACCGGTCTCTCCGCCCTGCACATCCTTAAGAGCACTTGTGCGTGTGCTTGGGAGCTCACCGTCCTGTCTCACCTCGTAGAGAGGACAGAGCATGAGCTTTACATCATCAGACGGTCCTGGACGAGACGACCTGTCTACTCCTGAACGAGCCTTCTGCCGTGAACGAGTTTCTTAACCGCTCTGAGCCTCAGACGCCTCATTGCACAGCAGCTACGAGGCTGTGAGGTGCCACGCGTGGTGACTTGACCCACAGGCAGAAGAGTTCACCTTTAAGTTCAGAGCAGTAAATTCACTGATAAAGTGTAATGAAAGAACTGGAAGTGGAAGGGCACAGTCTTGACACAGGGGTCACTAGTGATAGTCCAGTGCGTGTGGCCCCTCCGTGTTACCTACCCCACCATTAGAATGAGAGGTTCGTGCTCTCATGGAATTTGCATTAGGACCAAAGAGGTTCTGTCAAACAGCTGGTTGTATATGTGTTATGTAATTGCGGTGTAATTCTTTTCTGACCATTCTGCATAAGTAGATTTTCACCCAGCAAGGCCTACACTGACTTTCAGTTCTCAGCTTAAACGTCACTGAAACTCTCCTTGCTTCCTCAGCCTCCTGGTGTCCATCTATCCAACAACTCATGGTGCACATATTACTTATTTTAGCCATTGCTCTTTCCAGACACTACTCTGTTCCAGGCAGGGTGTCCATATGCCCTGGGCTTCTTGCACAGTCTGTGTTGTTTCCCTTTCAGTGTGGTTGCTTGTGTGATCCCTGGCTTCCCCTCTCACCTCTGAGCCAAGGCCATTTCTGTCTTGTTCAGTGCCCCCCCGGTGCCTGGCATGGAAGGGCTCTCAGCACAGATTTGTTAACGAGGAATCGAACGAAGGCCAGGATGGAGGCCGTACCATTGAAAGCACTGCCTAGACTTTGTGCGTAATTGACTGTGGGAGATGCTTCAAAGGCGAGTCCTGGGCTTGGGGTGTGGCTGGTAGGGAGATGGGGGATGGTCACCATCATCAATAGAGAAGTCAGGAAATGAAACTGGTTTTGGTGGGAGAATGGTCAACTCGATTAGACTGATTTATTATAGTGGGGCGGTCAAGTGGAATTGTTTATTGGCGATGTTGCACTCAGAAGGTCGGTGTACACCTGGTGTATTTTGGAGTTCTCTTTGGAACTGATCATGGATACACTGAGCCTTTGTGGATGGTCAGGGAAGAGTGGAGCACGAGGTTGGTACCTGGGAGGGGAGGAACATGCAGGGACTAAACATCACATTTACCAAGTGTTCCACTGCCACACAGATGAATTGGATCCAAGCCTTCCCTCCTGAGTTAAAGAACAACTAACTGATCACCATCTTCCATGAAATAATCTTCCTTCTACCTAAGAAATGTTCTGTGTTGTATTTTGGGCATCATAAAATTTAACCATTCATTTCAGCATGTATTTATTGAGCACCTGCTATGTAGCAGGTACTTTTCCAGGTGCAGGGAGTGCAATAATAAAATGTAATCCTTGACTTTATGGTGGCGAGAATTACACAAAAACCAAGTTTATATGTATCAAACGGTGATACTTGCTCTAGAGAAAAATAAAGTAGAAGAATAATTTAGGTGCACAGTCCTTTACTCAAAATCCTTGAGACAAGATGTATTTGGAGCATGGAAACATAATATGACACATATACCATCTATTAACATCCTTAGTGGTGTTACAAGTAGCCTCATGTTAGCTTAGGTCAACTTTTGTCACCTAATGAGTTAACAAAATTAAGTTTTGCCATTAAATATAATAAGTTATGTAATAGCTTAATTTCCAAGTTGGTTTCGGTTGTTTTAGATTTTCAGAGCTAACATGTAGTGCTTACGCTAAGTTGCAGGCGTTCTTCTAAAAGTACAGTCCATACACACACATACACTCATGTAATCCTCATAACAACCCTACAACTGTTAGTTGTAGAGCTGTTAGTCCCCTTTACAGATGGGAGAACTGAAGCACAGAGAGGGTCACCAAGCGCCCAGGAACCCAGTAACATCCTCAGGCACTATGCTATCCCTGTGTCAGGAAGGGAGGCTGCTCATGAATAGGATGGTCAGGGAGGGCCTCAGTGACGTGGTGACATTTAAGCAGAGACCTGAAAGAAGCGAGGGAGCCGTGTGGATGGAGAGCTGGGGGAAAGCGTTCTGGGCAGAGAGGAGGAGTTGGGGATATTCTGGTTTGTGATTGAGAAACCAAGTGGGTATTGCTGGAGTGAGTGGGATTGGAGGGCCGGGGAGGTCAGAGCAGTAACTGGCATTTTGGTCAAGATAATCCTTTGTTGTGCAGAATGGTTCTGTGCGTTATAGGGTGTTTAGTAACCTGGGCCTCACATACGAACCGCCATGTCATGGTGAAAGCCATCCAGGTGCCCCATGCCTTTCTAAATATCCCCTAGATTGTCTCTCCTGGTGGATGATATTGTCGTCTTTGAGAATAAATTCAGAGCTCTGTGAACAACTGATTTATGAGTGCTGCTGTTCTTTCACTTAATGCATTTTCCTACTTCAGAGTGATGAGGTGGGGCTGTAGAGAGAACCGTGGATTCTAGTGTAAATGAAACAATAATGCCAGCAAACCTGACAGTCCATCCACAAAGTGGCGGACGGATTATGTTTTAAGAATGGGGATTTTAGTGAAAGATAAATACATCAAAAGCTGCATGCGTTTAACTCCCCTTTTTTTTTTTTTGACACTTTACTACTTCGAGCTATTACCCCTCCATGGTAATGTTCATGTTTGGGATGAATAAGTACTTTTTACTAAAACAAATT
This sequence comes from Balaenoptera borealis, assembly GCF_965194805.1. Lineage (NCBI taxonomy): Eukaryota > Metazoa > Chordata > Mammalia > Artiodactyla > Balaenopteridae > Balaenoptera > Balaenoptera borealis. The sequence continues at coordinate 13,887,605 of NC_138866.1, read as the reverse complement.
TCCCAGAAAAAAATTATAACAGTAATAAGCAAGATGGATGATAAGCAATGTGAATTTTGACTAACCTAAAAATGAGACTTCTTTTTTTTAATAAGCCAGATTTGCACGTCCAAAGAAGTGTTGCCCTTCAAGGTGGTCACCTTTTGAAACTAGATATTTTATGAAGAATACTGCCACTGCTCACATCCTTTTGCCACTCTTTGGAATTTCCTTCAAAATGGGTTTACATGGCACATTAACGAGTACTGTTTCTTAATAGACATGCTTCTGTTCTAGGCCTTGTATAAGGTTATTGTTGCTTTGTAATAAGTTACCATAAACTAAGTGACTGAAAACAGTGCAGATTTATTATCCTGCAGTTTCTGTGGGTCAGGAGTCTGGACATGGGTTAGCTGCACAGGATCAGAGTGTTGACCAGGGAGGGCTATGATCTCCTCTAAGGCTCAGGGTCTTCTTCCAAACCCACTGGTTGTTGGCAGAATTTAGTTGCTTATGGCACAGCGTAGCTGTTTGCTTCTTCAAAATCAACAGGAGAATCTCTCCTCAGGAAGGACCCAGTCCCTCCTTTTAGGCTTCACCTGATTAGGTCAGGCCAACCCAGGATTATCCCAAACCTTTTGATTAACTTAAAAGTCAAGGGATTCGTGACCTAATCATGGGAATGAAATCCCATCATACTCACAATTTTTGCTCACACTCCAGGGGAGGGGATTATACTGGATACGTACACCGGGGGCAGGGGCAGAAGTCTTGGGGGCTGTCTTCCAGTTCTGCCCTCCACCGGCCTCATTGGTATTCATTACCCAGCTTGATTCATCCATCTTATTCTCCAGCCTTGACTTGAAATAATTTCTTACTATTTTTAAAATTGAGGTTTATTTTCCATAGTTAAGGGAAACGCCCCTTGAATATACTCAAAAGACTGAACCTCAGGCTCTAGAGGCTGTTTAAGAAGTGAAGTTCTAGCATTACTTGGAGCCGAAGAAGGCAGCTTTATTGGAATGAGGTAATAACCCTGCAGCATGATTGCTTTGGAGAACCACATTCACTAGGGTGTGTAGAGTTGTTAAAAAATAAGGATAATAAGTCTTATAAAAGATAAGTAGGATCCTAAAAGATCTAATTTCCAGAAAAAACAAAAAACCTCATCACTTTAGAAGTGTACTTCACATATTTCCTGTAGTGTGTGCATAATGGTCACTGGTCACTTCTGTACCCGTCGTAAGTAGAGGATGTTGGCTTCCTGGTCATAGGGACTTGGTTTTACCCAGTTGACATTTCACAAATGTGGAAACTGGCTTGAAGATCAGAGACTGAAATCTTATAAAAATGCTAGCCTTAATATAGTTTTCATCTTCTGTTTTATTTATCCTTTGAAATACACAAAAATCACAAAGTTTTCATTTCCTCTCTTTCATGATGTGATGTGATTGGGATTCTGACTGAAAACCTTTTTTATAGATCCTGCGTTATGTTTTAGTATAGAGCTGTCACATCACCTAAATCTATGCTAAAACCATTTTTAATGAAGTTTCCGCATGATTGGACTTGTATACGTTAGAAGTTTTTGTTCTACTCTAAGAGAAAATGAATTCATAATTCCCATACCTCTTTTCCTACGAAAATGCTCTTCCTGACACTTGGTAATTTTGTGCAATGTCTGTGTTTTCTTTCAGACCACTAACTATAGCACCTAGTACAGTACCTGGTCTGCAGTGGCTCAGGAAATTTTGAATGAATGTGTGGTATCCCTCTTAATCTAACTACAGTACCGTTCATTTTCTGACTGCTTCTCAGGTTTAAGTATGTTTTCCTTTCTGTACTGTCCAGAACACTTAAGCTTATCTTTTTTTTTTGTTTTTTTTAAACTTAAGCTTATCCTTAAGGTTGGTCTCAAATCTTCCCCTTTGCAACTTCTTCTAGCTCAGCAGACATGATTCATTGGTTTTCCTTTGTGTTTTCAAGCACCTCTTGCCTGGTCCTTTTACATCTCCCTTGTTGGTCTCTGGGCATCCATTGGCCTCAACTTATTATGAGCTGCTTGAGAGTGGGTGCCAGGTCTTACTCACCTTTATCCTTAGCATCTAACACTGTGCCCAGCATATGGTCAGGGGCCGGTACGTATTTGAATCAGCGCCCTTTTCAGAACTCTTTTGTTCAAATAAATCATATCCACACATCATAGAACAAGGGTATGCAGAGCAGGTTTGTGTTCCCACTCCTGTTCCCCAGCCGTCCTGCTCAACCCCAAACCACTACTGCTAGTCTCCTAGCTTTAACCCCATCAGCCCTTTCAAACTCAGGTACCTCAGATGATGATTTTATCCAATCAGCCGTCATACTGTGGAGGAAATGGCCCTGAGGTAGAGTCCAAAGATCCATGTCCTAATTCGGCATTGCCGCTTACTAGCCTTGCCTCTCAAATTTTGGGAAAGTCATTTCTCTTTTTTTTTTGAATTTTATTTAATTTGTTTTTATACAGCAGGTTCTTATTAGTTATCCATTTTATACATATTAGTGTATACGTGTCAATCCCAGTCTCCCAGTTCATCACAGCACCACCACCCCCCCCCGGGAAAGTCATTTCTAATCTGAGCCTTTTCTCACTTATGGAATGCTCAGAGGAGGAGGATAGGAAGTAAGTGTGAAGGTTACCCATTTAACGGTATGATGTATGATGATGTTAGTCAACTGCTTGGTTTTTACTGGCTACTGACAACCACGTGTTATTATTAAGGTCATGTTCATTAGGCCTCTAGGGAGTCAAGAAAGCTTATCAAGACTTTATCTGTTTTGTTTATATGACATATGGATGTGTAGTTTGTGACCTAAAGATTTTCCATAGGTATAGCCTTTTCTCAACTCAATGTGGTTAAGTTAAAAACTGGTCATAATTATTCTATATAATCAAGGCAGGTATGTTCAGCCAGAAGAATATGTTCAAAGAAACTTAAAACTAGCACTTTAGCTTAAACTTATTAGAATGTTTTATTGGCTGGCTTTTGTCTGGTTGCTTTTATGGAAAGCTATTTATAGTTCTCCATCCTACTGTGAAATCATCCTGTGTTTGATGGGCAGCCTGTTATGGAATTAATTACTGGAACATAATGACAAATACAGTGTTTAAATTTTACCATAGGACCAGGCAGGCAAGAAGATGAGCTTGAAGAAGCAACCTTGGCTGAGAAGATAGTGGCTAGGAGTAATTGGCAAACCCAGTGAGAACAATTATGAAAGCTGTGCATTGTGGGTGGGCAGAAAGCAGCGATCCCTGCTACAGTTGCCTAGCAACCGACAGGCATTGCAGGATAGTCGGTATGAGTAGAAATGTTAGTGCTGCCACTTCAGGGGAAAACAAGACAAGTGCTTGACTAGAAAACGACTGTGGCTTTTTGTGGAAACATAAAGGAGACTCTCCCCCCCTCTGCTTTTCCACATAGCTCTGCAATGTTTCTCTAATGTCTGTTCCTTAGATTCTGAAACAAATAGTCTTTTTCCTCCTTTGTCTGAGCTTTTTGCTAAAAATCAGATTGGATCACACAGAAAAATATTCATAAATGTCATTGGAGTAGACTTGGTTGCCTGGCACTGCAGCTCCAAGTTGGTATGCTTCAAGTACTTGGTTACAAATAATGGTTATTAGTATGAAAGTCTGCAAATGACTTCCTTTATATGTTAGAGATGATTCAAGGTCCCTCACTTTCTTGCATTCTGGTACAAGTAGACCAAGGTCAGTACATGCCGCTTTTCATGCTTGTGGGAGCAAGTCTCCTGAAGCACTATCCCTGATGGGAGAAAGCTTGAGACCCCCAACCTAGGGCCTCTAGACCCTTTGTACGCTGTCATTGCTAGTGACAAGCTGTACCTGTGGCTAGAGATGACGAGGTACTGTCTGGGAGTTCTGCACCAGGAACTGGCCTCCAAAGAAGACACCTCACAAATGATAACAAATACTTGTGTGGTGCTTATTATATGCTGACTCATTTAATGCTGACTCATCTAATCCTCCCAGTTGAGATCTAGGTACTATAATCCTCATTTTAGAGATACAAAAACTAAAGCATAGAGACCTTGAATGACGTGGCCCAGTAGGCAAGGTGGTAGAGCTAGGATTCAAACCCAGAGAGTCTAGCATGAATATTTCTTGCCTGTGTGCCAGACACTGCTCTAGGCTTTGGTGATGGATGATGAACAAGACGGGCATGGTCCCTGCCCGCAAGGAGCTTGTGTTCTAGTTGGTGTAGCCCTGTTGCCTTCTGCTTCGGGATCAGCACTGCTGGCCAAGTCTCTGGGGAGAACACGCAGCTCAAAAACCCACCGCAGCCCCCTTTCCTAAGAGCAACTTGTCAGATCATGCTTCCTCCCCGCTAACAGCCTCCAGCACCACGGAGCTGGCTTTCCCCAACTCTTCTCTCCTGACCCTTCGATGAAAATGCTCTGACTTCCTACCCATCGCTTTGCCATAGCTTCCCCCCCCCCGCCCCCTCCCCACCCAGTGAAGGTTGTGGTTTCTGCCATAGCTGTCATTTGTGGCCCCTGCTGCGCAAGCTCAGATGACAGCGTGGCTGGCCGTGAGAGGCCTGGTGCTGCTTTCTCCTAGCCTTTGCGTGTCCTGCCTCTGTTAGTCTTTTGAGCATCCGGTCTGTGCCAGGCTTTGGTAGGGTCCAGTGCTTCAACCTTCCAGGTTCTCCTAAAACACTTCTTCATCCTGGTCATCAGTTCCCACTTACTAGTCAACATCCGGGCACCTGACAGATTTCTCGAGCGCCTGATTGCTCTGGCTTCTGCCCATCTACACTGTTCACACCGAACTCAACCACCCTGCATAGTGGTTCATGCCGCCTAGAGCCTGGATCCTCTGGATGTTCCTGTCGTCCCACGTTGCTTTGAAGTCCCTTATCATTCAGTCGTTTGCTCATCTGCTCTGCCTTTGCAGATGCACATTCAGTACCTATTCTTGATGCCATGCTGGGCCTATGGGCCTGCAGACGTCCCCGAGCTTGGGATATTGATCACTAGATCTGCCCATCCACCGAGAGCTTGATCGGGACGTAGGTGGGTGTGCGCACGTGTGTGTGTTCAGGGGAATTCACAGTTTACACTGTGGCAGTTCAGGGCATCCAGGGTGGCAGTAATGCAGGGGTGGTGGTTCAGAGAAGAGAGAGATCACTTCTGCATAAAATAACTAGATGAAGCTTCGGGACGTGGCACGTTTTGTGTTTGATAGGCCGAGGTGGAACATTAGGTAGAAGAAATCATGTACTTGAAGTCCTGAGGCAGGGGGCGCTGCCAGAGGGGGCGGTGGTCTGGGCTGGCATGGAGAGCTGTGGGGTGGGAGAGCAGCCTGACCAGTGGATAGGGCAGGGTTTGTGGCGCTGGCCTGACGGGCAGAGGACTTGAGGCTTCGTGGGTGGGGAGCACTGAATGCCTTTGAACAAGGGAGTGAGATCGCCAACAGTGTTTTGCTAATGTTACTGATGTTGTCTGTCCTTGTTCAAGGCTTTATAACTGATGTAGTGTTCCCACGATAAGGCCATCCCCATGCCCTCTGAGATCTAAGCAGAGCAGGTGTTTTATGAATGTAGAAACGGGTGCAGAGCCGAGGCTGCTCATCGAGGACATGGTCGAACCAGCACTTGAACGGCTCTTTCTTCTAAGTCATGACTCTTTCTGGAATTGGTTTATGGGATAGAATAGAGGAAATAAAGCATGGGGGCAGAGAAAACTTACTGAGAGACTGGTGCAGAGTTCCAGACACAGAACTATAAAGGTGGCCGCAGAAGGGAAAAGCAGAGGGGCATTCGCAATAGAAACCTTACAGAAGAATCCAGAGGAACAGGCTGACGAGAGCAGGGCGGGAGGAAGCTGGAAGAATTGGGTTACCTGCAAGGTCGTGAACGGAACTCTCTGGGGAAGTGACAGACGCAGGCACAGTTCGTGGAGCTGGTCGCTCACCCCAAGGAGGCTGCCCCTCACGCCGTCTCGGAAGGTTTCTGGGGAAACCACTTGTTGGCTCTGCGGCATCAGTAGTTGGTGCTATTGGCTGTGAGGTTCCCAGAGGCTGCCCCACTGTGGGACCCAGGGAAGCAAAGGCGAGGTACTTGCCGTCACAGACTTTGTTTGGGGGCTCAGGGAGGGCTCTTCTTCAGAAAGCCTTTCAAGGTCTCTAAGGGAATCGACCGAATACTGGCTATTCATCAGACCTCTCAGTGCTACCTGGATTATAAACGGTCCACTGCCTGCAGCCACACCCTTGCTCTCCACAGCTCCGTCCGTTTTCTGAGCTGTTTCCCCACGTGGGAAACCAGGGGCTGGGCTAGATCAGTGGTTTGGGGCCGTGTTCCCTGGAGCCCTCAGGGTCCTGGAAACCACTTTCAGAGCTCACTGTCCTGCTTTAAATGTTTCCTTTGAACAAAGGACTCTCCAGGTTAGGAAAAAAAAAAAAAAGTTAAAAATATATTACAGTAGATAGCCTCCCAGAGCCTATTCTAACAAAATTTCATGGATCTGTTCAAAGTATTAATACTTTCCAAATGTTTCCTTTGTGCCGTTCTTTACAATTTCCTAAGCACTTTTCACCTAGATTATTTTATTCATTCCTCATTATAACCCAGTGAAGTGAACAGATGGTGTTAAACCCATATTATAGACAAAGAAATTGGTGCCCAAAGGATGTAACCCCAAGGTAACAGCTGACCAAAACCAAAACTCAAATCTTACGAACGTGTTGCTCTTTTCAAGTTCTTGTTTTGCCTTTCCACTATAGGAGATGGACCAAAATAATGGAACGTTTCAGTAGAAAATGAAATAGCAATCAGTTTTGGGTTATCACATTGGTTACTATTAAGTATACACTGAAATTGTTTGATATGGTGTTCTAAATACCAGTTTTGACCCAAAATTTGATAAGCAACTTTTGATCCCGCTTGACAGTGTTTTTTGTCATTTTGGATTCTGGATGCTGACGTGATGGCTTTTTAAGCCCGTGTGATTCGACTTGTGGGATCAAAGAGAGATGGATTCTTTTACAGACTAAGTTGACCGCTAGGCTGGACTGTGTCGTGGATTGAAAGCTAGGCTTCCAAATCCAGATTCAAAAGGGGGTCGTTAACATGCCTGTGAATGAGAAACAAAGTGAGGTTGCAAGTGGATTTCTCAGTTATTTGGTGATCTGTCAGAATCGTAACTTGCAAAAGCCCACACCCACGTATCTTATCTCTTCTAGACTCTGCTCTTGCTTATCTGTGGAAAAACATGGGTCATAATCATTTTCATTTTTCTTTTTCTGCTGGCATTTCTTTGTTGATACATTGTATCTATAAATCAGATACCAGCCCCCAAAACACAGCTCATGTGATGTGTCCTTTTTGGTACTTAATCTGACAAGATTGTTGGACATCTGCAGGATTGGTTTAATTTTAACCATGCTTTTAAGTTCCTGGCACTTTATCATTCATATCTGTATTGAAAATTGGTAGACATATATCTGTATCAAGGAGACCAAAATCCTTTGGACATACTTTACAAAATAAAATAGAAGCTCACTGTATCTCTGCCTCGGGGACTTGTGATAGGATTATTGAATCAGTGAAGCAATCTGATGAATGATTTTTGGACCCATCTACCACTATAACCTTCTAGGATTAGGAGGCCCAAATGGACCTGCCTTCTGGACAATTCCATTGCTTGGTGAGTCACACCAGAGAGAAGGACCAGAGTCAGCCTCCCATAAATTTAGCCAAGTATTCAGTGATGGTAATAGGTAGTATCTATTAAGCATCATGTATGTGCCTGGGACTTTACACACCTTATCTGATATAATCTGCACATCACTTTTATGAGGCAGCTGCATTACCAGACCTTACAGGTACGGAACTTGAAGATGAGCAGTGTTGGCTCTAATTGTGATTGAAAGGTATGTGAGCGCAGACTGCTCTCACCCACTGGCCTACTGTGCCTCTCCTGCTTACTTGTCAACAATTAGACTTTTTCCCTAGATTTTGTGGTTTAAAAGTTTTTAATTCTCTAACCACAATGAACAAAATAGTCTTGATAAATTGTACCTTCTAAGCCTTTGTGTATTAGTCTCTTTTGTCGAATTAATTAGATATTTCCTGCCTGCCTAACATCTGCAGGATTCAGTCCTGGGAGACATCTGTGGGCTGGAATAGCCATCAACAGCTTCTTGATGGAGGGGAAAGGGCTCAGTTATCCACAGGAGTGGGTAGGGTGGAAGGCATCGTGGACAAGGAAATGATGTTTGCGAAGATGTGGAGGCAGTCGGTAAATCAATTCAGTTAACGGTAGGGGAGTCATGAAAAGACATGCTGCAAAATAAGGTTGAAGGGGGGCTTCCCTGGTGGCACAGTGGTTGAGAATCCGCCTGCCAGTGCAGGGGACATGGGTTCAAGCCCTAGTCTGGGAAGATCCCACATGCCGTGGAGCAACTGAGCCTGTGCGCCACAACTACTGAGCCCACGCACCTAGAGCTGGTGCTCCACAACAGGAGAAGCCACCACAATGAGAAGCCCGCGCACCGTGACGAAGAGTAGCCCCCGCTCGCCACAACTAGAGAAAGCCCGCGCACAGCAACGAAGACCCAACACAGCCAAAAATAAATAAATAAATTTATTTTTAAAAAAAGAAAGAAGATTGAAGAGCATAAACTTGGTCGGACTGTGGAGTTTCCTAAATGCCAGGCTATACATGTGCTTTATATATGCTTCAGGAGAAAGGATGCATTGATACTTGGAGAGCCACTGGAGGAAGACATAGAATGAGAAACCAGAGACAGGGCAATCCGTTTGGATCTAAGTCTGGGGTGGAAAGGACTGAACTAGGGAGATCTTCTTGGAAAGAGAAAGAGAATGTTACAAGGGGTTAAAAAAGCTTGATCTCTGACTGTACATAGCTGCCAGTGGAACTGAGAAGACCAAAGTCCCTGAGATTTCTGAGCCTGACTGAGATTGTGGACAGAATCAAATTCAAAAGAAAGCTGGTTTTCAGAGGGGAAGGCATGCTGATAGTTTTCGGTTTTGGGGTGTTGGATTTGGGGTAACCATGTGATATCCCAGTGGAGAGATCCACCTTGTGGTGCAGATGCCCATTTGGAAATTTGATGATCAAAGTTGGACGAGTCTGAGCGTCATCTTGTTAAAGTAACGGTTGCGGGTGGTGAGTGGGAAAGTCGCTGTGGCAGGGAAGAGAAGAGGAACCAAGGGCAGAGCAGAAACTTAGAGGGTACAGTTCGGGGTGGAAAGAGCAGCAAATCTGGGAGAAGCTGAGTCAGAGAGCTGGGGGAGAACCAGAATAGTCAAGTGGAGAGAAAGCCAAGGAAACCAGAGGCAGAGGAGGAGGAGAAAACCACATCAGCACAGCAGAGAGGTCTACAGCGGTAGGTCAGCTGCAGCACTCCTGAACATCTGGGGCCAGGTCGTTCTTTGTTACGGGGCCGTCCTGTGCATTGTTGGGTATCTCGCAGCGTCCCTGGCCTCTAGAAAATGTCCCCAGACATTGCTAAATGTCCCCTAGGGGCAAAATCACCCCCAGTTGAGAACCACTGGTCTAGAAGCCCACGGGGTTTGGCAGTTAAGAATATTATTTGATGTAAAATAGATAGCTAGTGGGAAGCAGCCGCATATAGCACAGGGAGATCAGCTCGGTGCTTTGTGACCACCTAGAGGGGTGGGATAGGGAGGGTGGGAGGGAGGGAGATGCAAGAGGGAAGAGATATGGGAACATATTGTATATGTATAACTGATTCACTTTGTTATAAAGCAGAAGCTAACACACCATTGTAAGGCAATTATACTTCAATAAAGATGTTTAAAAAAAAAAAAAGAATATTATTTGAGTGGAAGTCAGACAGCAGGTTTGGAGGGGAAGAAAGGGAAGCTGCCAACACCCTGTTTTAGCCCAGCAAGACCCACTCCAGACTCTGACCTCCAGAAGTGTAAGACCAAAGATTTGTGTTGTTTCAAGCCACTAAATTTGTGGCAATTTGTAAGAGCAGCAGCGGGAAACTATTGCACACTGTATATCAATAAAAAAGACAAATGACAATTTAAAAGTGGATAACTGGCAGAATTAAGACATAGTTTTAGAGAGAAATTTAACAGAATCCATCAAAATTAAAGATTCTATCCTTGCATATACCTAGATACAACTCACATCCTTTGCAGTGAGAATATCTTTCTGTATTCCTCAAAAATATTTTTCAGTACATAAAAAGAAACAGAGCCCGAGCACAATACAGGAAAACCTACAGCAAATGCAAAGGGGCAAAGGGGAAGGTGACTCAGTGTCAGTGTGTGTGTGTGTGTGTGTGTGTGTGTGACAGGCATGCAGCTGTGGGGTTTGAGGACAGGGCGACAGCAGCACTAGCTCGAGTTGATCGTTTTCCCCCCTCGTCACCCCAGCTGCTCCATCTCCATCCTCTCTCACGTCCACTGTCAAGGTTCTGTTATTGCCTCTGTCTGTGAGAGCATCTGCTCCCCCACCCCCGTCCTCCGCGATGCGTGGCTGAAAGCTCGGTCTGTTAGGCGTCTCTGCGCTCGAGGCAGCCACTGCCAACGTCAGGTACCAACCGTGAAAGAAGTGCTGTATCAAAGGACACGTCTCCCAAAGCAGCAGTCATCCTCAGGGATTCAGACACCTTGCAACAGAATCTTAGAAGTAAACTCGGTCAGCCGCTCCAGCGCTCACGCTGGGGTTGGAGGTAATGGCTTCTGCTGCTTCTGCCATGAGATGTTTGTTAGGCTTTCAGATGCCATTGCAGGGTCGGCCCAGAGATCACCTTCCTTGCTCCCTTCTCCTTTCTCGTATGGCTGTTTTCCCAACACGTTATCATGGATTTTATCTTCGCGGTTGGAGTATGTAGGTGGAGGGACTGAGTTAGTTAGAGGCGAGTATGGACATCTGTAGTCGTTGTAGACTGTTGTCTGGAAAGGGATTTTTGGCCTCATCGGCTGAGATCCGTCATTCTAGAGACGAGAAGCTAAGGCCCAGGAGGAAGAGGAGTGCCTTTGGGTGTCTTTGTGGGCGATACCCTCTTTCCTGATTTGGGGTCCAGGGAGCTGTTCTCAGCATTGGCCTTCCTTTCTTCACCGTGTCCCTTATGTGGCATCCCTGTGCTTTACTGAGCTTTCTTTCAGGAATTCTCTGTTATACATTATTAGTTTAAATTTACTCTTAAAGCTTTAAACTGTGGGACAAAATTCCCATAGTATGGGCTGAGATCAGATCTTTAGCTACAGCCACGCTCTGAAGGCTGTGGCAGAGAACTGACCACAGCCGAGCTCCTGGTCATTGAGGGGCCCATAAACTGTCCAGTTGAATAACTGACCGTTGGTCATCTTAGCAGGGGCTCAGGAAAAAAAATCCCACCCTGTGGAGGCTTTGTAATGTGTCAGTTTTACACATTTTGCAGAGTCCCTTTTCTGGACTGGACCAGGGCTGAACCACATTTTGCAGAGTCCCTTTTCTTGTATGTTTCCGGTTAGTTTTCTTGTATGTTTCTGGTTAGGATGGGCCCCAAAGGAGAGTCTTGTGGGGATTTAGAGGGCAGATGCGAAGTGCACTGTCGTGATAACCCACACATTGTCACCTTCGGCTGGCTCACCTTCTCGGCATGAGGTGGCAGCTGGCCCTGCATTGCTGCGTTTTTTCCTGGTCCTGCTGCAACTTCTCTAACCCTGGACCTTGCCAGGTATGTGCGTTTAGCTCCAGTGAGGGCCCGGCTTCTGCAGGACACCCCACCCTCAGTGCCAGAGGCAGCACAAAAAGACATGGTTTGAGCCTGTATATGTGGCTTCAGCTCGTTGCTTGTGGTTCTGGCTTGTTCTCCTCCACTGTGTATTCATCCTCTGTGGCTTCTGTCCACCCTGCAGACCTCAAGCTGCGGCTCTAGGGCAAAGACAGCAACGTTACCCAGACTGCTTTACTGGCTCTCACAGCTACTTTCCTGATGTCAAATTATTGTAAATTATATATATTGTATATTTCACACACACACACCCACCCACCCAAAGTGGTTCTGCTTCTCTGGTTGAACACCGTGACTAATACACATCTCCATCCCCCAGAAGCCACTGTTTTATTCACCATTACTTTCTTAATGGCTTGGGCAGAGTTTCTGATGGACAGTACAACGCGGGACATCCAGAATCCTACCCTCCGAAGTTCTCCAACTTACAAATGTTCGATACCCCAGAGAATGCAAAGTCAGTTCAGACCCCAATGCTCTCAGGTGATGAAGCACATCCAGTACCCAGAATGAAAGCACAGCACTTGGAGGAGAAGCAGCTCAGGCCAGCAGGAGACAGAAGAGTCATGGAGAGCTGAGCTTGAGGGGCGATAGTGGCCACAGCAAGAAGCCAGGACAGGCAGTAGGCATGGGTCCTGAATGGAGAAGACGAGAAGCTGGAACTCCTTCGGCGTTTCAGGAGCAAACAAGCTTGTCATAAACAGCCCTGTGGTGCCACTGTGCCTCTGCCAGACACTGGCGGTTGCCCATCCACACACACAGCAGGTGGGTCGGAGTCTGCAAATATATACCCCATGTGCTGGCCGCCCTGCGTACCAGTGATCCAAAGTGTATTCAGAGTGTAGAGAAGCATCAGAGATGCTATTTCAGGAATAAAAATTTATCACCTAGACAGCCTACAAGAGACTTTTAGTCTCATTATTCAGGATAGAGTTTAAGGTTCCAGATGCTTAGAATTCTACTAGAAGCCAAATACAAAGGAGGGTTGCAGGAAACCGTCTGAGGAGATGTTCTCATGATTTCCACTGATCTTTACCTTGGAATAAGCCCTCAGATCTTGGGATGTTGAGGAAAACGTGATTCGTGAGGGAAGAGTGAGAATAAGCCTTCCGGAAAGTGCCTCTCGTCTATAATGTTCTGCCGACAAGTTGAGGGAGTTACCAGGAAGGCGATAATCTAGAAAGCTGGAAAAATTATTCATAGGAAGACGGCTTCCACCTCACGCTCACTGATTGGTTTTGCCACTAAACCTGTGTCTCGGCCCAGGCGGTCACTTTATGTTACTAACAAGCGAGAGAAATAAAAGCAAGCTGTTTTTCTAGAGTCGTAATATCACTTTATTGTCAACTTCCCACTTCCTCTGCATTTTATGTCTTTGTGACACACCACCGATAGTGATGTTCATGACTGTGGCTCTTGGGCATCAAAGAAAGGTCCCCGGTCCTCAGTGTGGTCCATTTAAGAAGGTAGGGAGGTCTGTGAATACCCTTTTTTTTTTTTTTTTTTTGAAGTTATAGCTTAATTGCTTTAAGAGCTTCCTTAGCTCTGATTTCCATACTCCTCCTTGTCTGTTCCCATAGAATGCTAAACAGAGATCGTTCTTTGCACCTTATTGATGCCTGTTTCTCCTTGACTTCAATCTCCACGACAGCAGTCCCAGCCCTTGGCTCAGGAGAGTGGTTGATGCCCCAGTGAATGAATCTTTAATGAATCTTTCTGTTATCCACAAAGTCAGGCTTTAAGGGTCTAAATAGCTGAGGTTTTACTCTCCATTCTAAAAATGAGATAGAATTTGGGTGAGCCTCATTGAAAAAAATGGTCCCAGCGGGTTTACACTGATTAACGGATGGATGAGAGCTCTCGGCGTGCTTTGCTGCGGGAGAGAGTTTCTGAAGATGCCTCGGGGCTGTTCCATCTCTGCTCCTGAGCAGCCTGCTTGCATCCTGGCGCCTCCAGGCAGGTCCAAGCCGCCTTCCTCCCGCTGCATCGTGGGATTTTCAGCCGTATCTACAACTCTTTGTCCACATAAAACATGATTGTAAAGGCACTATTTCTTTCTGGATACAAATACCAATCTAGTGCCCTTGGAGCTGTTTTCTTTTGATTGAAAGTAGAAATTAGCACTCCCTGGCCAAAACCAGAGGCAGAAAAGGGAATGTGAAGCTTAAGATACTACTCTGTAAGATGACATTGACATAGGTTTTTTTTTTAATTAAAGTATAGTTGATTTATAATATTAATTTCAGGTATACGATATAGTGATTCAGTATTTTTATAGATTATACTCCATTTATAGTTTTTATAAAATATTGACTCTATTCCCTGTGTTATACAATATATCCTTGTGGCCTATGTATTTTATACACAGTAGGTGGTACCTCTTAATCCCCCACTTCTGTCTTGCCCCCCACTTCCCTCTCCACACTGTAACCACTAGTTTGTTCTCTGTATCTGTGAGTCTCTTTCTGTTTTGTTATATTTATAGTTGTTTGTTTTATTTTTTAGATTCCATGTGTAAGTGGTAACATACAGTATTTTTCTGTCTGACTTCATAAGCATAATACACTCCATGTCCATCCATGTTGTTGCAGATGGCAACTTTTCATTTTTCATGACTGAGTAATATTCTAGTGTGTGTGTGTGTGTGTGTGTGTGTGTGTGTGTGTGTGTGTGTGTATTATATATACGAGGGGTCCCCAACCCCCGGGCTACGGACTGGTACCAGTCCGTGGCCTGTTAGGAACTGGGCCGCACAGCAGGAGGTGAGCGGTGGGCAAGCGAGCGAAGCTTCATCTGTATTTACAGTAGCCGCTCCCCACTGCTCACGTTACCACCTGAGCTCTGCCTCCTGTCAGCATAATAGTGAGTTGTATAATTATTTCATTATATATTACAGTGTAATAATAATAGAAATAAAGTACACAATAAATGTAATGCACTTGAATCATCCTGAAACCATCTCCCCCCACCCCACCCCCAGTCCGTGGAAAAATTGTCTTCCACGAAACTGGTCCCTGGTGCCAAAAAGGTTGGGGACCGCTAATATATACCACATCTTCTTTATCCATTCATCTGTGGTGGGCACTTAGGTTGCTTCCATATCTTGACTATTGTAAATAATGCTACTATGAACATGGGGGTGCATGTATCTTTTCAAATTAGTGTTTTTGTTTTCGTAGAACATATACCCCAGAGTGGGATTGCTGGATCGTATGGTAGTTCTATTTCTAGTTATTTGAGGAACCTCCATACTGTTTCCATAGTGGCTGCATCAGTTTACATTCCCACTAACTCTGCACCCGGGTTCCCTTTTCTCCACATCCTCGCCAACATTTGTTATTTGTGGTCTTTTTAATGATAGCCATTGACAGGTGTGAGGTGATAGCTCATTGTGGTTTTGATTTGCATTTTCTTGACATAGTTTTTTTTCTTAAGTGCTACTTTTATATACAACAAAATGAGATCTCCTGTCTAGGGCTACAGCAGGGTAGTGAAAAGGAAAGGGGTTTTGGGGTGGGGGTCTTCCTAAGGAAGGATAATTATTTTAATAGCTGCCCTCAGGGGAAAGCACAGGTGAGGGTGAAGCTATCTCTAATTAGCAGTTGGATAAATCTTTTTTTTTAACATCTTTATGGGAGTATAATTGCTTTACATTGTTGTGTTAGTTGCTGCTGTATAACAGAGTGAATCAGCTATACATATACATATATCCCCATTTCTCCTCCCTCTTGCGTCTCCCTCCCACCCTCCCTATCCCACCCCTCTAGGTGGTCACAAAGCACCGAGCTGATCTCCCTGTGCTATGCGGCTGCTTCCCACTAGCTATCTATTTTACATTTGGTAGTGTGTATATGTCCATGCCACTCTCTCACTTCGTCTCAGCTTTCCCTTCCCCCTCCCCGTGTCCTCAAGTCCATTCTCTATGTCTGCATCTTTATTCCTGTCCTGCCCCTAAGTTCTTCAGAACCATATTTTTTTTTTTTAGAGTCCGTATATATGTGTTAGCATACAGTATTTGTTTTTCTCTTTCTGACTGACTTCACTCTGTATGACAAGACTCTAGGTCCATCCACCTCACTACAAATAACTCAATCTCGTTCCTTTTTATGGCTGAGTAATAGTCCATTGTATATATGTGCCACATCTTCTTTATCCATTCATCTGTCGATGGACACTTAGGTTGCTTCCATGACCTGGCTATTGTAAATAGTGCTGCAATGAACATTGTGGTACATGACTCTTTTTGAATTATGGTTTTCTCAGGGTATATGCCCAGTAGTGGGATTGCTGGGTCATATGGTAGTTCTATTTTTAGTTTTTTAAGGAACCGCCATACTGTACTCCATAGTGGCTGTATCAATTTACATTCCCACCAAGCAGTTGGATAAATCTTGAGGATTATAGCACAGCAGGATTTACATTCCATTTCCCACAATGCAGGACTCTGCCAGAAGCTGAATGGACATGATTGCAGCTCTCGGGCGTTGACCGTCACTCTCGCAGCTGTGGGAGTTTGACCTGCGCTAAAACGCCTCACTGAGTCAACCCTCTCCCTGTCCTTGTCCCCGCAGCGCCAATCTGTCCAAGGCCGCCTGGGGAGCGTTAGAGAAGAACGGCGCCCAGCTGATGATCCGCTCCTATGAGCTCGGCGTCCTTTTCCTCCCATCAGCATTTGTAAGTGCACACTTGATAGATGATTGGTCACGAGTGAAGCGAATGGGGGTTTGTGTTCTCTTCTTGAGTCTCGATGACCTGCCCGAGGTCAGGAGGTCGCAAGCTTGTGCACTGACCCGGAGCCCGTGCTCCCAACCACAGGCTCGAGCCGATGAATTTATTCACCGATCACTGTTCTGGGTGTGAGGGGATCGCTGCTCTCAAGGAGTGTTCCAGATTAGTGATCAAAGGCATTGCTTTGGGTAAAGTTAATAACAATCTTTAAATGAAGATTGTGAACCAGCATGTGAAAATTTACTATAAGGTAGTAAGTGACAAGTCACCAAAGGGGTGAGTCAGCCAAGTGCGAGGCTTGTTCTAGGTGACTGGAGACCGCCTTCAGAAGCTGGTCGGCTTGGGGGCAACGAAGGATGCTGAGGATTCTCGATCAGCGGAGAGGAGCGGGAAGGGCAGCCTCGTGGGAGGAATGGCTGAGCACAAGCCGGGAGGCAGGGAAGCTCACAGCATCTGCTAGAGACAGAGTCCCAGGGGTCACAGAGGACGTGTTACCAGACTCACTGGGAAGCCCCCCAGAAGGGCACCAGAACAGCCAGCCTGCATCCTGGCTTTGGAACAGGGCTCAGTTTCTGCAGCTGAACACCCAACAGAGTAGCTAGTTTTCGTGTAGGGACTGGGTTTTACAAGCCGTATGTTTCTCTCAACACTAGAACTCCTCTTGCCCAGAGAGCTGTTCCCTCTTTAAGAGGCACACAGGGTCCCCAGTACCCACCTCTCACCCCCAACCCCACTCTGGGCACACACTCGTTGGCGGATGCAGTTGGAACTGCCCACACCATGTGATGCCTAATGCTTTTTTCTTTTTCTTTTTTTTGCCCCTTGCTCTAGTTGAGCTAAACACACACGTGATGCAGCCCCATGGCAAACCACTTGGGCTGGACCAGAAGACTTAGCCAGGGCAGTGCTGTGTGCTTGTCCCGAGACTTATATCCAGGCCCTGTGATGTGTGGGTATCGTCTCAAGGCGAGCTGAGATTGCCCTCCCGCCCAGCCTGACAGGCCTCCCCACTGTTCCTTTTCTCACGCATGCTCTGGGGAAGAGCTCCTCTCTCCCTTTCTCCTCCCCTCACCACTCTTTATCCATCCTTTTCTCTGTCTCAGAGGGTTTCACTACTAAACTGTCCCACAGGCCTCTCCTGAGGGCAGATTCTAGCACTTTTTGTTTCTTTCCTGTAGAGTCAAACAGCAGATCCTAATGCTGCTTACAGCTAAAGATCACCTTCGCAGCCCCGTCAGTAGATGGTTTCCGTAGACAAGGAGGTGACTTCCCTAAGGTTCCACCGCTGAGTGGATCTAGCTCTCAAGCCTCCGTCTCTAACTGATTCTCCTGTGATCTCTCAGCTGTATCACAGGGAGGTAGGAGATTCTCAGCACCAGGGTAATAATACACAGTCATGTGGTGTGATTATAGTGGCTGTAGCTTCGAACTCAGGCTAGAATTATCTCCCAATAATCACCTAAGTAAAGGAATAAATTCTGCGTCGCTCTTGGTTGGCTTTTCATGTCAGCATTTGCAAAATTCTAGTCATTTCTAACTGTTCTGACCTTATCCCTCATCATGAAAATGATGCTAGGAAAGAAGTATACTGCACTTCCAGGACCACTCAACCCTTCTAAGCTACTAATTTTTACCTCTAATATTGTTTCTGTGTGTACATTAGAGAAAGAATGGGCATAATCATTTAGAATCCCCAAATTGACTCTGGACTAGACTATTATTTCTATACTTTTGGAATAAGAGCGAGTCCCACTAGAGCGCATTCTTGGTAAAGTAGAGATTTAGTTATTTATAAAAACCATCAGGCAAGAATATTAAAAAATGGACTCCCCCCCCGTCCTGTGCCAGCAGATTCAAGAGTGAGGCCCCCAGCAGGGGGACCGTGTAGTTGACATACTGAGACAGTGGCTTCTCCAGCAGGCGGTTCCATGGCGTCTCAACGTGCAGATCCCATGGGGAGCAGTGCTTTACAGCAGGCTTGCTCCACAACATTAACAAGGACCCACACACTGCCGCTGTCTTGCCATCAGACTTTTTCCCATCTGGGCGGATCGTCGTGTCCTTTAGCAAATCATAAATGACTTGGGCAAAGCGCTGAGATGAGGCGTGTGGACAGTACGCAAGTATTTGACCTTGCCTCCTAAGGAGCTATGGGTCGAGTTGAGCAAGAAGGTCGTAGAAGGGAAGCAGACGCCTTGTTTGAGAGACGTCCCAGGTGCGAGCTTGGGTGCTTAGACATGTGAGGAGGGCACCTGGCCTGAGCGTGCAGAGCCCAGAGGGCTCAAAGCGGGTGTCCGAGTTCTTTTAGGTGCATTTTATAGACACGAACTTGAGCTGACATAGGCCCACAGAAGGGGGAGTGTCATGGAATCAAGGGAAGGGAGGAACAGCTGAGACGTGGGAGGGATGGGCCGGCCAGCTCTGGGGCCCGGGCAGCAGGCGGGCTCTCTGGGCTGCCGCCCCTGCTGTGACTCCACCACATGGCTTCTCGGCCCTGTTACCAGGGGTCCTGCATTTACAGTCACTGCGCAAGCTTGGGTCTGCCCTGCGCGCCTCTCTCCTTCCCAACCCCGTCCCCCAGTAGGGGCCTGTTTCCAGAAAAGGGGGTTTGTTGTGAGCTAGGAAGCCACTCAAGAGGTAGGAACTTACTGCCAGAGGGTTTCACCTGTAAGTGGGTTGATGTGTGTTTTATCTGCAGAAAGCAGTTAAAGGGGATCTTGCAACATAGGAGACTTTGTCCTTAAGCTACTATAACTCATCTGCATCATTTACTGTTACGTGGAGCTTCTGGGAAAGTAGTAGACCTTTGTTTGGCCCTCACAGAATTAACATTTATGGTTTTGACTTTGAGGGCAACCCAAAGATCTATGACAGGAGGTAATTAGTCATCTTGCTGAGGCTATAGGAGCACAGAATGAGACTTAGCTTGTGAAGGAGCGGCTTTCCCTCCTCAGAATGCATGCCAGGCTCGTCACCGGACATCTGGCTGCCTGAGATGACCTCTTGTACCGTCAGCTCCACAAGCACCTCCTGCATCCTTTTTGGTTCCTCCTGGGAACACAAGGAGGAAGAGATGGAGTCTTTGTTCTCAGGAAGCTCATGGATAAGTTAAGGAAGCAGACACAAGTAGGTGATGAGAGCTATGGGGCATCCAGAATATAAGGACTGAGAAGAGGGAGTGAGCAGTCTGCCTGGGGGGGCTTGGGGAAGGCTTCATTTAGATGACGTTTGACCCGGGTCTTGAAAAATGAATGTGGGCTCAACCCACCATCAGGGGAGATGAGGCTCCCAGCCAGAGGGAACAGTGCACATTATATCTGAGAAATAGCAACCAGCTCCACGTGCCTGGAAGGGGCCGGGGGTGGCCTGGGCTCTGCGTTTGGAGTCCTATTCTGAAGGATGAAGGAAGGTGGCAAGCAGGACGTGCTGGAGTAGACTTTGTCCCACGCAAATAGTGGAAAGCCATCAGTTTTTTAGGCAGGGTTAGTGGTCTCATCAGGCCAATTTTCAGAGAATTTGAATCTATAAAACTTATCTCCCCTTAGGATTATAGTGTAATTTATATCATTCAAGGGTACTTGAGGAGAAGGGCCTTACAGATACCGTCAAAATCATCATCTTAATCACCTGCGCCACACCGTTATAAAATTCTGATTCGGAATGAACTGTTCCTGGCCTTCCCCCCACTGTCCCAGCTCAGGTTGCAGGAAGTCATCCCCGACTCCTCGCTCTCCCCCCACATCTGTTTAATCACCTAGGCTTGTCACCCCTAACTCCTAATGCTCCCTGTAAATCTGTCACTTCTGGCCATCCCTGCTGCCACCGCGTCCAGACCTGCCTCCCGGCCCACTTCCTAGGCCACCTCCAAGCTGCTCAGCCCACTGCTGCCAGAACCTCTACAGACCATGAATCTGGTCATGTCGCCCACCTGCTTCAAATCCGATGACTCCTTAGCATGGCCTGCTTTTCCCTTTGCGGCCTGACTCCTGACTCCTCGGGTCTGACCTCTTCCCTCTCAATCCTGGCCTTTCGTGTTCCAGCCACACAGAGCGACGGCCTCTCATTCTGGACCAGGCCCCTTAGCCTTCTCTGGAGAAACAGAACCAATAGGATATATAGATACACAGAGAAAGAGACTTACTGTGAGGAATTGGCTCACATGATTCTGGAGCGCAAGGAGTCCCAAGCCCTGCCATCTGTGAGCTGGAGACCAGGAGGGCTGGTGGTGTGGGCCAGCCCGAGTCTGAAGGCCTGAGGACCAGGACCCCATGCTTTCCGTCCCAGTCTGAGTTTAGGAGAAGACAGATGTCCCAGCCAAGCAGCCCTTCCTCGGCCTTTTTGTTCCACTCAGTCCCCCTACTGGCTGGATGGTACATTGTTGGCGGGGATCATCTTTACTCAGTCCACTGATTCAAATATTAACCCCATGCAGAAACACCCTCAGAGATGCCCAGAGTGATGTTTACCGGTTACCTGGGTATCCCATGGCCCAGTCACGTTGACACGTAGAATGAGCCACCACACCACCCTTCTCAGCAGCCTTAATCTGTAGCAGGAACGACCCCCCGAGGCCCCTAACCCCACCTGCCTCTCACATCTCTGCTCCTCTGCGCCCCACAGCCTTCGAGAACCGGGGCTTTTCCTGTGTCCCCTGTGTCGTCATCGATGACTCGTGTGTCTCCTTGACTGGGCTGGGAGCTGCTCTCACGGAGGGCCGGCACACGGGAGGCTCTGAGTGAAGTCTGTCGGTGTTGCTCCCTTGAGGTTCGCGGAGTACCCTCTCCCCTTTCTGTGAGGAGAACGCGTGTGCAAAGCAGTGGCTGCAGAGGCAACGTGGATTTAGTCCAAGGGGCGTCGGGTGCAGGAGGTGCTTAAGTGTGCTCACGAATCTCGTTGTGAGCAACTTGCAGCGTGGGATGGCTCACCTGTGGCTGTTCTGTGCAAACTAAACCGTACACACAGGCTCACGCTCGCTCTCACTCACTCACGGAAGTCTGTTGCCTTAACTACAAATGCCAATCCCTATATATTCATTTAATGTCTTAAAGATTTCTGTATTGGCCATAATCTTAAAAGAGTTACTGACAGTAAGGCAGTTTGTTGTGAAATGAAGCCCAGTGTGATTTCTTTCTTTGGGTTTCTCCCTTCAGTACTATCAAGATACGTCTTTTTATACCTTTAGTTACACATTTGCCAAAGACTTACTTAGCACCCAGTTTTGTAGTCGTTCTTCTGACTGGACAGCATCCAAAATCCAGTTTCTTGAGATCAGCCCACCTTTGTGGCCCTTAGGCAGAACTCCATGTCCGAAACGCCCACGTTTCTGAGTTAGCAGCAGCCGGAATTGCCACTTCTGTCCTTCACCAGTGGCCATCCTGATCTCTGTGCTCCTGAACGCTGACTTGAGGCCAGCATTGCAAACGGTCAGGTTTTGTGCCCAGAACGGCACGGTCTCAAGCGCTGCAGAGGTGGTCGGCCGGAAGAAACCCGGCAGCTCTCCTTTCCCACAGCCGTCATACAGGCCTGTCACTCAGGAACCAATGGCCGTGTGAAGGGACACGCTGTGTGGCCTACAAACTGCAGTGGATGGAGAGCCAGCACTTCCCACTCATAATTATGATGCCATTTGAAACTTCTGGGATTGATCTGGAAGCTGATAAGTCCCTGGTAACCAAATACTGATTTTTTTCCCATTTTTTTCTGCTGCTTTTAAATGAATGAATCTATAAACACATCATTTTGAACTTAACCTAACTTGCCATAGAGCATGGAGTCAGTAGCTTTCCCTTTGATTAGGAACACTTGGAAGGGCTTTGGGGGTTAATGTCAAGGTACATTTGACTGTGTACCCAGCACTTGGCTGTTGTTGCTACATAGTAGGTGCTTAATAAATGTTTAATTGAAGACTTTATTCTTTTAACGTCTAACATCAATTTATCAGTTTTATTGTGTTTTTTGAGTTGTCCCTTTAATTTAGGTGTATTTAACTTTTAGATTAGACTAATGCATTTAGGTTCAGAAAAATCTCAATATAGGAAAGATCATGTAATGATTTCAAAGACCAGCAGCTGTATTCCACACCCTCAGGCATCTGTATTTCAGGGAGATAGAAATTTTCTGTCTTTGAACTCGGTGCATTTTGGTGTTTACTGAGTACGTACTTTGTCAGGCGCCCACTAGGCTGCCCAGCACTTTGTGTCTAGAACGCCTCCTACCTCTGGGAATAATGCACAAACCGTCTCAGAATCATGGATCGATGTCCTGAACTCCTCCCTCCAGAGGAAGGTACCCTGAGCATCCCTGCCCTTGTCCCAGGGCTGAGAGCCAGCTCAGCCCCTGCTCAGCGCCAGGTTCACTTGCTCCCCAGATGGCGCGTTCTCTTTCCTATAATCGGAGTCAAAAATGCTGCCACTAAATCCCCAAGAACTTTTCAGTCTTCAAGTCTCTACTTTCTCTTTTCTCCATTCTGGTTAAACTATTTTATTGTCCCTCTGTTGCCAAAGACGGCTCTGGCTGGAAGAACTAGTACAATTGACAAGAGCCGCCACATTAACCCCCCCTCGTGCTCCCCGCACCACCTCTGACAGCCTGCCTTGGGCCCAGCGCGTGGGTTCAGGGCTCTCAGGGTTTCCCAGGAGGCCACAGCTGGGCAACACCATTTCAGGTGGTGTTTCTTTGTAACCTCTCGTGTTCTTTGACTCAGCGAATAGAGCCACATCCTGGCATTCCACTGCTGCCACTCGCCCATCCGCATCCGGTCATCCCAGCCGATCCCATCTGCCCAGGCACGAATTCTTTTTTTTTTTTTTTTTTTTTTTTTTTGGCCACTCCATGCAGCATACAAGATCTTAGTTCCCTGAGAGCAGAGATCGAACCCATGCCCCCTGCAGTGGAAGCGTGGAGTCTTAACCACTGGACCACCAGGGAAGTCCCCCACTTTCTTTCTTTTTTTTGGCTCTGATTTTTACTACGTTTTCCCTCAGCCTCTTTCAGATCCATTTCTGTCTTTCTGTTTCTCATCCAAATTCACCTCACTTTTATCTCATTGTTTGTTGTGATGATACTTACACTTGGATCCCCATTACCATCTCTAATCCGTCTGGCATTCCTGTTGTAATAGCTCTTGGTCTTGGGGCTCTAGCAATTCCCAGTCTGATCCATTCTCCCGTCTGTGCCATTCCACCTTTACACTGGAACTTCTCTGTTCAGAACCCTGCAACTCGGGACTTCCCTGGTGGCACAGTGGTTAAGACTCCACCTGCCAGTGCAGGGGACACGGGTTCGAGCCCTGGTCCGGGAAGATCCCACATGCTGCTGAGCAACTAGGCCCGTGTGCCACAACTACCGAGCCTGTGCTCTAGAGCCTGCGAGCCACAGCTACTGAGCAGGCGCACCTAGAGCCCGTGCTCCACAACAGGAGAGGCCACCGCAATGAGAAGCCCGCACGCCGCAACAAAGAGCAGCCCCCGCTCGCCACAACTAGAGAAAGCCCGCACACAGCAACGAAAACCCAACACAGCCAAAAATAAATAAATAAAAATTTTTTTAAAAACCAAAAACCCTGCAACTCCTCACTGTATATCACAGTAAAGACCACACTCTAAACGGGGTCCTGTGACACCCTGGGTTATAAGTGAAGGATAACCAGCTCAAACTTGCTTCAGGCAGGGCTAAATCCAGGGGCGTCGGCCATGTCATCAGTGTTCAGTTCTTCTAACACCCACTTCTGTTTGAAGGACATGAGACGCCCCCCAGCAGCTCAGGGCTCTCACCTGGCCAGGTGAGCTCCCCAGAGAAAGATGATCTCTTCCCCAGCACCTCTGACTCAGGCCGCTTGCCCATCCCGAGTCACTATGGCCAGGAGTTGGGCCCAGATAAACAGGTAGAAGCCTCAGATGTCCAAAGCTGCTTCCTTCAAAACCCTCTGCATTTGTTTTTCTCTTTCTGACTTACTTCACTCTGTATGACAGACTCTAACTCCATCCACCTCATTACAAATACCTCCATTTCATTTCTTTTTATGGCTGAGTAATATTCCATTGTATATATGTGCCACATCTTCTTTATCCATTCATCTGTCGATGGACATTTAGGTTGCTTCCACGTCCTGGCTATTGTAAATAGAGCTGCAATGAACATTTTGGTACATGACTCTTTTTGACCTATGGTTTTCTCAGGGTATATGCCCAGTATTGGAATTGCTGGGTCGTATGGTAGTTCTATTTGTAGTTTTTTAAGGAACCTCCATACTGTTCTCCATAGTGGCTGTATCAATTTACATTCCCACCAACTACAGTATGCTAACACATATATACGGAATCTAAGGGGGGAAAAAAAAAAAAAAAGGCCATGAAGAACCTAGTGGCAAGACGGGAATAAAGACACAGACCTACTAGAGAATGGACTTGAGGATATGGGGAGGGGGTGGGGTCAGATGTGACAGGGTAAGAGAGTGTCATGGACATATATACACTACCAAATGTAAAATAGATAACTAGTGGGAAGCAGCCGCATAGCACAGGGAGATCAGCTCGGTGCTTTGTGACCACCTAGAGGGGTGGGATGGGGAGGGTGGGAGGGAGGGAGATGCAAGAGGGAAGAGAAATGGGAACATATTGTATATGTATAACTGATTCACTTTGTTATAAAGCAGAAGCTAACACACCATTGTAAGGCAATTATACTTCAATAAAGATGTTTAAAAAAAAAAAAAACCCTCTGCAGCCTGGCTCTGCATTTCTTCTCCAGTGTCCCAGGCTCTCCTCCGGGGCATTGCTTCACTCACTGTCCCCCTGAAATGCCAGCTCTGTGCTTTTCCAGCTCCGCCTTTGGTCATGCCGGTCTCCCCCTGATGCTCTTCCCTGCCAGCTCTCGTCTATCAAAATTACATCAATTTTTCAAGGCCCAGCGAAAACACTTTCTACAGACCCTTTTCTTAACCTGCCACTGGCAAGAGGTCATTTCTTCCCTTTCTGCCTAGAGTTTGTGCTCGGCGTCTGTCACGTGTTGCCTTTCACGGAGTTACTAACTACCATCTTGGTTGGTGCTGTCACCCCTACCTTCCTGCAGGTCTTCACTGGCACAAAGCACTTTTGTGCATCTTGTTGCATTTGCTTCTGTGCAGACGCCTATAAAGTAAGCAGGGAAGGTACTTTAATCCCATTTTTGCAGCTCAACATGGCTTGACCAGCTATGCACCAAGACTTGTGCTAGGTGTTGAAGTAAGAAACGTTAGTATGGTAACATCCAGAAAGTTATTATTCCAATTTTACAAATGAGGAAATTGAGGCCTAGTGAATAAGTGGCCAAGTGTCCCACTGACCATCTTTTTTAGTTCCTAGCATACGCAAGCTCTTTGCCATCTCTGGGCCATTGCGGATGCTGTTCCCTCCTCCTGGAACTTTTTTTTTTTTTTTTTTAATTTGGCTGCACCAGGTCTTCATTGCGGCATGCGGGATCTTCGTTGCAGCATGTGGAGTTCTTAGTTGCGGCATGCAAACTCTTAGTTGCAGCATGCGGGATCTAGTTCCCCGACCCAGGATCGAACCCGGGCCCCCTGCATTGGGAGTGAGGAGTCTTACCCACTGGACCACCAGGGAAGTCCCTGGAACATTATTATTTCCACTCTCAACTAACCAAACACTATTCACTTTTCAGAGTTTAATTAAAATGTCACTTTTTTAGGGAGGCTTCTGCTGAGCACCCCCTCACCCCCAAATCTAAAACAGGCCTACTATTCTCTCTTCTAGGACTCCTCTGTTTCTCTCATAGCGCTTATCAAAAATTGTAGTTATTTATTTTACTTCTATAAATGCATTTGTTTAATGTCTCCCTACTAGACTGTACATGCCACGAGAACAGGGATCATGATAATTGTTGTGACTCCGGTGCACTCAGTGCCCGGCACCCATGCCTGACACAGAAGAGGGACCCAAGAAATAATGTGTGGGATGAATGAATGCAAATGTGAGCCATTCACACAGCCCGTAAATACCAGCACAGAGACTCAACTCAGGTTGCCCAAAGCCCAGGTCCACACAGCCCTGACACTTAGCTCATCTTCCGAAGAACTGTAGTTGTAGCTCTTTATATGGGTTCATAGACGTTAGCACTGTTTGATATGTGGGTATTTAGGATGAGAAGGGTGGATCTGTGCGTGGATGGGTGGCCAGAGGAATGAGGCAAAAACAGAACGCCAGGATCATCCGGGAAGGGGGCCAGGAGATGATCGATGCGGGGAGGCCTGGGGAGGGCAAAGCCGATGTAGTAGGCACCCCCACTACCGGGCAGGCCCTGTGTGAGGAGGCAGTGCAGTGTGTACATCGGCCTGGGTGTGGCACCTATAGTTGCACCCTCATTCAGATCCAGAGTTAATAGTAGCCTATTCTCGAGTTCTTGGGATGCACCTTCCATTTTGATGGGTCTTGAAGAGTTCTCACTTTTATATTCCTATCCCATCGTATTGGACACTTTCATGATACAGGAAAGCAACTTTCATTCTTCACCAGAGTGAGCAGCCCATTACTATAGATAGCAATATCGAAAGTATTCAGAGGTATTTTTACACAGTGTCTTCTACACACTCCCTGCTGCTGTACACAAAGGTTAGTGGAAATGGGCTGTAACATCCAAAATTGTTTTTCTCTTATGTCTTTGTGTCCTTTATTAGACTTTTGCAAACTTTGCTATAGTTTATTTTCTGACATTTGGACCTCTCTTATTTTTAGGAAAGAATATTTGGGGGAGTGTTGTAAATATATTTGACCTACTGAATATCAAAAATAGCACTGAAATAACAAAAATAGCTCTGAATTTTGTTCTGAGTATCCTAAAAATATAATTGCTTCTTGATATCTTTTTCCAGAAAATGAGATGCAATTATAGATTCTGTGTGTCTGCAGGGCCTGGACAGTTTCAGAGTGAAACAGAAATTCTTCTCAAGGAGCCAGGAGCCAACGGCCTCCTTTCCTGTGCCGTATGACCTGCCTCCAGAACTATATGGAAGTAAAGGTGAGACACTGGTGAAAGAAAACCTTGGGTGTGTGTACCAGAGCAGAAACAAACAGAGCCCAGGGAAAGCCATTGGGTTGGGCTCTCCCTGGGAGCCTGGCTCGTGGGTGGCCCTGGAAGCGCAGGTTTTTGCAGAGGCTCCCTTGCTGCCCCGTGTGTGGCCACCAGAGCCGCAGTTCTCAAACTGGTTGGTCTCAGAACCCCTCTACATTTTATTACTGAGGACCTCAAAGGGCTTTTGTTTACGTGGGCTTTTATAGCTATTGATATGAATCATATCAGCAATTAAAACCAGTAAATTTTAAAATATTTATTAACTTATTTTAAAATACTAATAAACCCATTTGTATATTTAAAAATATATAAAATGACTATTCCCAAAAACAAGTTAGTTTGGAAGATGGCATTGTTTACCTTTTTTGCAAACCCCTTTATTATCTGGGTTAACAGCCGGATTCTCACAGCTGCTCTGTTGTGTTATCACACAGGTCGTGTAGCATCTGTACACTCATGTGAAAGTGACAAATAATGGCTTAATGTTACGCTGACAGTAATTTTGAGTTTAAAGGTATTTCCCCCTCCCCAACCCCCTTAAAAAGTAGGTCCCCAGGCCACACACTCTGAGAACTGCTGCACTAGGTGAGGACTTCAAGGACAGTGACCAGGTATTTTTCGCAAGAGATAGCCAGTGGAGTATTGGTCCAGGTTCCCAGCGCTTTTTGGAGGAAGGCTGGCTGGGACGGCGGCACCACCTCATCCCAGCTCTGGCCCAGCCCCGCTAGCCTCAGGGCTACTCTTCTCAGCCCCAGAAAATCTGTCTTTGGGGTGAGTTCACACTTCACCAAGCTCACCCCAGAGGAGATGCGTAATGGGGACAAGCTTATTAATTTAAAATGGCAGATTCTTATATCACTGTGGCTGGTGTATTTTCCCCTGGAGGGTAGAGGCCTGCACAGGTAGCCAGATTGTAATCTATGGTTTTTGAGTGAAGGCTGAATGTGAACAGGGAAAATTTGGTTTTTGATTGGTAAGTTTTGATGATGCCACCCCATTAATACAAACTCTCGGACTCCCTAACGGAGTCAGCCTTGCCCCAGTGGGTCCCTTCCTTCCCTGAGCAATGCTGGTTGGGTTCTAGCTACCTCCCCGCCCTCACTCGCCCTTTTGGCTTTCGTGATGAACCAAACCTGCCCTTCTGATGGACCCATTTCTCAGATTGTATTGGCACATCTGACAGAGTTCATCCTGCCTCGCCCAGGTGACTTCATCTCTCTCTGATCAATCGTGTGGATACTGTTTCGGAAGGTATTCTTGTTCCCTTCCTTCCAAGCCGTGTGCATTTTTCTGAGTCCTCTAAATGTGTCGAGTCCTCTAAATGTGTTGTAAATTCACACACGTTCATTTTTCACTAGCAAGAGGTTTTACCAGAATTTCAAGAAATCCGTGACCACTCCTCCCCACCCTCTAACCCACAGATGCTTTAGATCCAGGCCGTGTTTATGTGCCAGCCTGACAACTTATTAAGTGACCTTGGGCAGTGGTTTGCATTCTCTAGGCCTTAGTGTCTCTGCAAAATGAGAACATGAGAGTGCATAGCTCACTGTTGAAGAGTGACTGAGATATGGTCTAGAAAGCATCTAACCCAGTGTCCAGCTCAGAGTTAGCAGCTGATTACTGTTAGCCATTGTTTCTGTTATTTAAAATGTCCAGTTCAGTTACAACAGTGGATTGATGGCCATCCCTCCCCCTCCCCCTGATGAGCTGACATTCAGAAGAGGCTGAGGCTTATGCAGGATAGTCCCTAGCCCAGGACATGACCCAGTGACCTTCCCCCCTTCAGGCTTTGCGCTGCACCTCTGTCTTTTCTCCCTTTCTCTGCTCTTCATGTCCCTCACCCCTACCCCCAACCTGAGTGCTCCAGAATAAACAGGTTGGAGGTGGGAAGGACTAACTGTGACAGCCTTATTTAGGCTTAGCCTCCTGCGGTCTGGCCTCAGGCATTGTACCTCCCACCCACAGCCTGGAACCTTGGCTGGAATTTCACCCCCTCTAATCCTAATCTCCAAAGGACTGTAAAAGCAAGAATGGAAGAGGTAGAGGAGCCTTAAAAATATCCTGAGGTTCCCTCAGTTCCACTAGAAAAAGCATTCCCAAGATCTTAAAAGTTACAACTAGGTAATGTCTTAGACCATGTAATGAAAATGGTAATCCTTTTATTTGACCAGCAAGCAGAAGTTTTCCATTGTTTAACTGAGTTTTCTATTTTTTACGCATTTCCTTTGAAAGACATATGCGAGAGAGACTGGAACATTTTAATTTTTTTATCAGTACTATTTTACCTTCCACACTGCTTTACTAGCATGTAGAATAATGCCAGGGATTCAGATATCACCATTTCCTGTAAAGCCAACATTCGGGGGAGTCACGTGCACCTTAAAAAGGTATCTTGGGCTTCCCTGGTGATGCAGTGGTTAAGAATCCGCCTGCCACTAAAGGGGACACAGGTTCAATCCCTGGTCCGGGAAGATCCCACATGCTGCGGAGCAGCTAAGCCCATGTGCCACAACTACTGAGCCTGTGCTCTAGAGCCCCCAAGCCATAACTACTGAAGCCCGCGTGCCTAGAGCCTTTGCTACACAACAAGAGAAGCCACCGCAGTGAGAAGCCCGCACACCGCAACAAAGAGTAGCCCCCGCTCGCCGCAACTAGATAAAGCCAGTGTGCAGCAATGAAGACCCAACACAGCCAAAAATAGATAAATGTTAAAAAAAAAAAAAAAAAAAGGCATCTTACCAGTGTTTGGAAAAGTTGAGTGGTTAAGAACACTTCAAAAGCACTGCATTTGGTGCTTTCCTGGTGGTGCAGTGGTTAAGAATCCGCCTACCAGTGCAGGGGACACGGGTTTGAGCCCTGGTCTGGAAAGATCCCACATGCCGCAGAGCAACTAAGCCCATGCACCACAACTACTGAGCCTGTGAGCCACAACTCCTGAAGCCAGGGCGCCTAGAGCCCGTGCTCTGCAACAAGAGAAGCCACCACAATGAGAAGCCTGTGCACCGCAACGAAGAGTAGCCCCCGCTCACTGCAACTAGAGAAAGCCCGTGCACAGCAATGAAGACCCAACGTAGCCAAAAATAAATAAATTTAAAAAAAAAAAAGCACTGCATTTGAATAAGTGATTTTCAAGCCACTCTAACATATATAAGATCTCGTTCAGTATTTTTTAAGTCAAGAGACTATAAGAAAAGCTTAGCAAAGAAATATACTAATGTGAACAAATCACAGTTGGATACAAGAGACCACCAGACATCCTGACACCAAGAAACTGATCAAATAAAACAAAAACGAAGACTCAGCTACAGGGGCACCTGCTTTGTGCTTGCTGCTTATTCTCTCTCCCCACAGGCGTATCATTGAGAACCTGCTGTGCACAGACACCAGCTAGGTGCCTGGAATAGATCAGTGAACAAGACAGACACAAATCCTTGCCCTCCTTGAGTTTATATTTCTCTTCCCATGAAAAGTTACACTTACCCAAACCCATTTTACTAGCAGGAACTGTGTTTTTAAAAGAAAACTTTCGCAAAGCAAAATCACTAACATTGTAAATCACACACTGTAGCATGCAGTCCCTGACCACAGGAACACACAGAGGGAACCACGCCCCCCAGGTTGTCCTTCGTCCTCCCCCACCGTGGCCCTAACACAGGCCTCAGCCGGACTCTCACCCAGACTGTGCTGCGCTTTCATTTCCCTGGTTCTGCGCTCCTCCCCCGGATGCCGTCCTCCACGCTGCTGCCAGGCTCATCTGATCGTTCCCTCTCCTGTTTTAAATCCTTTCATCGTATTCCAGAAAAAAAAAAAAGACGTTTTTCATCCCCTTTAGCCTCAGATCCCGAACAGATTCTGTGAAGATCACCTTTAGAACTTGACGAAGGTGCACATTGCCAGGCCCCAGCCCAGACCTACTGAAACGAGCTCTCCAGGGGTGGGGTCCCAGAAAAATGTTCCGGCAATTCCCACATCAGCCCAGTCAGGGAACTGCTGCACAGACACAGTGGGGTTCAGCTTCCCAGCAGCAGGGCGCGCCTGCTTGTCTGCCTGCGCCCTGGACCACAAACTTGAGAGGCCTTTGTGTTTGTCTAGCGGAGTACCAGGCATCTAACCAGCACTACCAAGTATTACATATACACGTGTGACTGTATCATGAGGCAAGTTGTTCTCTCATGGGACAGTTTAGGAGGATTGCCTGAAACAGGCCTTCATCTGAGCCAGTGAGTGGTAATGGCTGATTTCCAGTAGTAATGGGTAAAAAGACACAACAGAATCATAATCCCCCTCTTTTCACCTTCCTCTTGGCCCTTTTTGTGGCCTTCCCCCACGGTAGTGGAAGGCCTTGCCGCTGGCATGGGAAGGCTCTGCCCGGGAGGTGCAGACATTTGCTCATTTATAAAGCAGAGCCTTGGGGGGATTTGCCAGGAGCGTGGTTTCCAGGTCCTCGCTTGGTCATCGTTGGCTAAATTTGAGGGAAAGGAATACAGTCATCCCTTGGTATCTGCCAGGGATTGGTTGAGGACCCACCTTGGATCCCAGAATCCACAGATGCTCAAGCCCCATAGTGAGCCATCCGTATCTGCAGTTCCACATCCCGATTCAACCAACCACTGATCGTGTAGTGTGTATTTATTGAAAAAAATCGCATATAAGTGGACCCTCACAGTTCAAACCCAAGTTGTTCAAGGGTCCACTGTAAATGCAGTGGTGGTCTTTAAGTTACAGCCTCACTGGCAAATGCCTGTATCACAGATCTGCACTGGTGAAGAATCTCTCTAATGGCTATTCATATAGCAAGGATTGGGGGGGTCTTCTGCCTGGGGGATGAAGCAGAGCAGACATTGCCCAACAGAGCAATTTGCAGGGAAAGGGGTAAATAAAGGGAAGTCCAGCCGCAGAAGATGGTGTTTCCAGTGGAAGAGAGCGGGTGCTTTCTTAAGGCCAGTGAGTAGCCAGGGAGTCAAGTCTCCAGCCCTGCTAGCCCCTTACCTCTTAAGAAACTTAATTACCAGAAAGTGTGGTTTCATGCTTTCAAACCATCTCAAGGCCAAAGGGGGAGAGAACAGGGTTCTGATAACTTGTTGCCATCTTTGGCATTCTTTTCCTGCACTTCCTGCTGGGAGCTGCCATTTGCATACTCGCCCTGTGATTATTCAGAACAAACAGCGAGGCTGGGCGGGAGGAGCAGCAGATACCACTGTTTGCCAGCTCGGCCTCCAAGCTACCATCTGCCTCTGTTCAGGAAAAGGAGAAAGCCTCCCCCAGGGGCTGCTGGCGGGGCCGGCGAGCAGCTGCTGCAGTGGGATGGTCCATCTCAGCTGACCTGCCAAGTGGCCAGTTTACTATAAGCACGCAACCCTTCCATCTCTCCATATTTCTCAGGACAATAATATGGGGGTTTATTTTTAATCCTTGCAGTGTATTTATACCCTACCCGTATTTTTTTTTAATTATTTCTTTTTGGCTGCATTGGGTCTTCGTTGCTGCACGTGGGCTTTCTCTAGTTGCTGAGAGCAGGGGCTACTCTTCGTTGTGGTGCTTGGGCTTCTCCTTGCGGTGGCTTCTCTTGTTGCAGAGCAGGGGCTCTAGGTGCTCGGGCTTCAGTAGTTGTGGTGTACGGGCTCAGTAGTTGTAGCTCACGGGCTCTAGAGCGCAGGCTCAGTAGTGTGGCTCGTGGGCTCTAGAGCGCAGGCTCAGTAGTTGTGGCGCATGGGTTTAGTTGCTCCGCGGCATGTGGGATCTTCCAGGACCAGGGCTTGAACCCGTGTCCCCTGCATTGACAGGCGGATTGTTAACCACTGCGCCACCAGGGAAGTCCCTACACCCTACCCATATTATTATGGTTCTTGGTGAAATGGTTTGACTCTGGCAGTAGCCATGTATGGTAAAAGAGATTTGTTCCAATTTTTTCAATTTGTGAAACATCAGTTAAAAGGAAGAAAAGTTCACACATATTGAGCACCTACAGCATGCCAGGAACTTTCACAGATGTTCTCTCATTCATGCTTCACAGTAATCCTGGGAGGTTGCTAATGTAATTACTTCCCATTTCAGAGATAGGGAACCTGAGGCCAAAATCCACATGCCTTCCTCAGGCTGCAGAGGAGGATGAAGGCAGGATTTGAACCTAGGTCATCTTTCCGTTGTACCATTCCAAGGCATGTTGCTTTCCTCAGCGTTGGTCTACGGTCATTATACAGAGACCTTTATGCCTTATCAATCACTAGCCTTAAGTTACAGAACAAAACCATTTCAGGGATGTGACGCTGGGCCTCTTGGTTCTGTGCGACCATGACCAGCTGCTGAGAGCAGAAAAATGGCCTTTGACTGTACCCATTGTCACTGTTGGTTTCTCCAGGTTCTTAAAAGAAGAAAATGAGCTGCCTTCATTTGTTACATTCTCTCGGTAGGGAACACTGCGTCTTGTGCACTACACGGGTTTATTTCATTTAATCCTCCTGACAGCTCCACGACTTAGATACAAATAAGGAAACTGAGGCTCAGAGAGGTGAAGTGACTTGTCAACATAAGTGGCAAGCCAGCATTCACCCCGGGCTTCAGCCTGCTCCCATGTTCACTCACCCATGTCTTAACATGAACCTTAACTACAAGCTCTTACCTATAAGGGCTCTCGTCGGGGCTTGATTCAGCAAAGACTCTTCAGGATTTGTAGACTCTGGCCCATGAGTAGTTTTATCCTGTCAGGTGGGTGAATTTTCTGTAATCCTATTTAAATCAGTATTATACTTACGTAATTTTTTTTCCCCCAGATCGGCCCTGGATTTGGAACATTCCTTATGTCAAAGCACCAGATACACACGGGAACATGTGGGTTCCCTCCTGAGAGCAGTAAAGTACTGTGAAGTTGACGTGTAAGGCATTGAACCCCAAACATTGGATGTTCTTGTTTGCACTGGGTGTTCACTTAATGTTTTATCTGCCCCCCTACAAAACTCTTTGCAAAGGTCGAGCTTTCAAACACAGATGTTGGTTATCCTTTTAATGGCCGTTGTTAACATTCTCACTTTAAAAAATTATATATTTTCTTAATTCCCTTTTCTATGCTTTGGAACGAAAACTATTAAACTTCACCACGTTAAAAGAATATATAGGTGTAAAATGATCTTCCTAGTGATGAGGACTTCCACGGCGGTGTCAGCACTTGTGAATTGAAGGTTGACTTGTGTCGGTTGTGCTCTGTCAGGAAAGGTGCTCTGGATCCAGCTGAAACTTCTCAGAGCAGGAATGTGACCTCTCACCCAGCCCTCTCTCAGCTTTCTGAGTGTGTCTCGGGGTTGCTGGAGGGAGTCTGGCGTGTGTCGGCTGGTGCGGCTACCCCGACGCCATGGGCCGTATTGACCGTCCTCACCCTGCAGCTTTAGACGACGTTTCATCCCCCGCCCCCGGCCGTGCTGGCTGCCTTCCCGCTCAAGGACCACCTGCCTTCCCCTCACCCATTCCCCAGAGTGCATGGTGTCTCCTCCGTCCCCAGAAATGTCCACAAAAGACAGCCTGCAGGATCATAAAAAAGCACACAAGTATTTCGCTCAGAAGACCCCCTGAAAGGTGAACTGATTGGGTGCCTTCAGTTCACAAGTGAGGGAACTGAGGCCCAGAAAGGTTCAGGACGTCCCCCAGCCCCCGGCTGCCTGGGTCAGAGCGACGAGCATCTTCCTGCTCTGTGTCTGGGTGCCCTTCCCACGCAGGATCGCGCTCTCCTTGGATGACAGAGCCGCCTCGCTTTCTTCTGCGTGAGGCTCATTTCCAGGTTGTCATCAGCTTCTCCGTCCTAGAATTTAGAATAGAGTTCAATGTTAATTTTGAAAGTTTTTTTAAGATACTAGTTTTCCAGACTGTTCCTCAGAGGCCAAGGATGTTCACATCAGAAAGCTGCTGGGGTGGGTGAGGGGCGGGGGCTCCTCCCTTCTCCTTCCCCAATCAGAGGAGCCTTCCTTCACCACTTTTACGTATTGGGTTCTCTAAAGGATACTATCTGGGTGGTTTTTTGTTTTGCATTCTGCTTAAAAACATGAAGTTGAAATGCCACTGAATTCGTTTAACCAGTTTCTTCCACTGGTAAGAAAAGTTAGGCTTAATCCTTTTCGCACCCTGCCTTCTACTTCAGGTGCGTTCAAACCCTGTGTCAGGTGAGCCCAGCTGCCTTGGAGGGCAACAGGGAGGGTGCCCTAGACCGGTAGTAGCGGTGGGGCCGGCCCAGAGCGGGAGCCCAGGAGTCTGAGCTGGGTGTCCAGGGGACTGCGGCCGAGGACCTGTGACTCCCGCCAGCACAGTGGTCCGTGCTGGGTGGGCGTGGGGGCAGTGCCAGCCTCCAGGCAGCAGGGGGCATCAGAACCACCGCAAGTAGTCGGCCAGCTCCGGGCAGGACCCAGGAAGCCTGGGCTGCTCGGGCCCCAGCCAGTCAAAGGATAGCAGACTCGAGCATGTGGCTCATCTGAGCCACATGACTGCAAAGTGGGTCGGAGCCCAGAGCTGGAGTCAGGCTGCCGGGCTTTGAATCCCAGTTCTGCCACCACTTCTCTGCGCCTTGGTCCCCTCACCTGTAAGATAGGGGTGGAGTAATAATCATTCCCGTTGCAGAGGCTCATTGAGACTGTCCGGTGAGTTAGGACATGAAAGTGCCTGCGCAGGGTGGGGACTGTACAGGGGACACCCTTGAGTCATTAGGTTTATCCTCATTTTCCTGAGAAGGAAACCTGGACTCAAACAGGTGAAGTGCTTGTCCAAGGTCACACTTCTAGAAAGTGCTCTCACCAGTGTTTGAACCCAGGTCCGGCAGCATCCAGAGCCTGTTCTGTACTTGCAGGTGGCCCAGGCTCCCGGGCAGTGTGGTGGACAGTATCCGAGGAGATGGACCATTTTCCCCCAATCCACTGTGGACAGATAACTTTTATAGGATACAGGATCAGGTGCTTGGATGTCACAGCACTGTCAGATTGCTAAGAAACTTTCTAAATGCTCACTTTTACTTTCTGTACTCATCACAGGCTGGCCTGGTCCACAGCCACACTTGGAGCGGCACCCTAGACCCAGCAGGGACCCAGAGTGCCCTTCTGGAAGCTGAGACAATCTCTGTAGGATGGGCTGGTTATGTATATCAAGGTACAGTTAGGGGAAGTCCAAGGTCAAGGGGCATGTACCCAGTGAGTGTGCAGGCCCAACCCCGGAGAGCTGCCTCCTGTGGCCCTTGCCCTGGTCAGCATGGGCTCAGCGAGGCAGGGCTAGGCCAGGCCAGCATAGTACCAGGTCAGTACCACGAGCTCTCTGGGCACAGTTGATAGCACATGTAGAAAATAAAGTAATGCCTCAAGAGTAATCAACATGGGATCGATTGAATCCCATGAGGTTCAACAAAACAAGAGGTTCAACCCCATTTGGTCCTTTTATTAATGTGACTGGCTAAATTACCCAAAGTGCTACAAAAAAGCATCATCAACGCCTGCTTATTTTTTTTTAATATTTATTTAGTTGTTTGGCTGCGCTGGGTCTTAGTTGCGGCACGGGGGATCTTCGTTGCGGCATGCAGGATCTAGTTCCCTGATCAGGGATCAAATCCGGGCCCCCTGCATTGGGAGCCCAGAGTCTTAGCCACTGGACCAGCAGGGAAGTCCAAACACTTGTTAATGTTTGAGGAAACC
The DNA here is from genome assembly GCF_965194805.1 of Balaenoptera borealis. Lineage (NCBI taxonomy): Eukaryota > Metazoa > Chordata > Mammalia > Artiodactyla > Balaenopteridae > Balaenoptera > Balaenoptera borealis. The sequence continues at coordinate 13,850,393 of NC_138866.1, read as the reverse complement.
ACTTCTGTTATTCTCAGGTTGGGGTTCAACAATTATTTCTCCCGAACTCAGGAAACCCTCACCTCCCCTCTGTCTGCCGTAGCTGCGTGCCACTTTTTATCCTTTTTCCCCACCTCCTTCCGTCCTTTCAAATCTCATGTAAACACTTATCCAGTGACTTTATACCTGCTGAGGGCAAACTTCCGTATAAAAGAATCCACCCTCTTCTTCATAAGCTGCCCGTTACAGGAGACTCATCTGCTGAGTAAGGAGTTTCTCTGCATGTGGACGAAAGGAACCGCTGCCTCTTTTTCTTAAAAAGTTTTATCTTGTTCTTTTGAAATCTTACCTAGTATCCTTTTACAGAGATGGACATGTAGCCAAAAATCTAAATGAGATTTTCATATTGGACAATGAATTTCAACAGTATTCTAAATGCTTAAGCATTTAAGAGACCCCCAAATTTTTGGAGGCAGGAAATTGTCAACCCTGACACTTGGTGACTTAAAGGAAGTCACCTGCCATTTAGGCAGGAGGATTCCATGTCCCCTCACTTCTCTGGTACTCTCTGGTGAAGAGAGGAATGATCTGCCACCAGCTTCTTTCTTGGGGGAGGGAGGGAGATGGGATTTTTAAATTATGTTTTATCCTCATACTCCTGGGAAAGGAGGCCTAGTTTTAACCATAGTTGATAAAAATCAGCCTTAGAAGTTCACTGATTTGGAGACTGTATTTTTCTACATAACGTAATAGCTGATGTTTCCTGACTTCTTCCTATGTTTCAACTCCTGTACTTAAGTGCTTGTTTAATCCTCACATCAGCCTTCTCTCTTTTTTTTTTTTATCTTTATTGGAGTATAGCTATTTTTACAATGTTGTGTTAGTTTCTGCTGTGCAACAAAGTGAATCAGCTATATGTATACATATATCCCTGTATCCCCTCCCTGTCTCACCCTTCTAGGTCGTCACAAAGCATCAAGTTGATCTCCCTGTGCTATGCGGCTGCTTCCCACTAGCCATCCGTTTTACACTTGGTAGTATATATATGTCAATGCTACTCTCTTACTTTGTCCCAGCTTCCCCTTCCCCCCGCCCCATGTCCTCAAGTCCGTTCTCTACATCTGAGTCTTTATTCCTGCCCTGTCACTAAGTTCATCAGTACCTTTTTTTTAGATTCCATATATGTGTGTTAGCATACGGTATTTTTCTCTTTCTGACTTACTTCACTCTGTAGGACAGACTCTAGGTCCATCCACCTCACTACAAATAACTCAATTTCATTCCTTTTACGGCTGACTAATATTCCATTGTATATATGTGCCACATCTTCTTTATCCATTCATCTGCTGATGGACATTTAGGTTGCTTCCATGTCCTGGCTATTGTAAATAGTGCTGCAATGAATATTGTGGTACATGACTCTTTTTGAATTATGGTTTTCTCAGGGTATATGCCCAGTAGTGGGATTGCTGGGTCATATGGTAGCTCTATTTTTAGTTTTTTAAGGAACCTCCATACTGTTCTCCATAGTGGCTGTATCAACTTACATTCCCACCAACAGTGCAGGAGGGTTCCCTTTTCTCCACTTCCTCTCCAGCCTTCTCTTAAATAACATCCATAAGATCCCACAGTGAGCAATAGCTCCAAGCTTCATTTTCCTAGTGTGCAAGTTTTCTTGTGTGGAAGTTATATAGTTGTCCTTAATAGAAATGATTAATATCACATGACTTTTCAAATGAACATGGTTTCTGCATCAGATTCAGTATGCTTAAAATGAGGATCTTAGATTTAATTTTGTTGCAACTTTTTCTCCCACATGAGAGTAAAAACTCCCTTTCTAAGAAACAGTGTCTAATATCATTTGATCCATCGTGAAACCATTTTTGGGTGATCTAAGCGTTTGATTCAAATCTTAAGACATTTTGACTCCCCACCCCCACCGCTTACTGTAGAGTTAGCGCTTTAACTAACCCCATCCTCGAGAATTCCTTGAGAATACTTGCTTTTGACTGAATATGTCAAAGAAAAAGGTTAGGTAGGCATTCTTTTTTTACATTCATAAAATGTAGCAATTGTGTTGATGCATGAATGATATTAATTGTAATGACAAAGTATAATGACAGAAGTCTGTACAGGAACTCAGTGACTGGCAGAAATAAATTAGCTTAACAATTGTATAGAATTAAATCTAAAATTCTTTTGATGATGTGCTAACACGTGTTATGCATAGGTCACATCCCATTGTGATTAAATCTTTGCCGAGTTTGCCAAGTTTAGTAGCCCACTTATTTCAAGCAATATGCAGGACAAAAGTACTACAAACAAAACTGTACAATTTCTTACTGAATTTCTATCAACTAGTAAGTTATATGTCTTAAGTGGCCGTTGCTTACATAATAGGATTCACAGGCAGAAACAAAAGATGAGACCAGAAAAGGGGCTCCTGGGAGATGCCAGCAGAACAGCACAGAGGCAGGGACCACCTCTGAGCCCCGTCTCTGTCCACCGGTCCCTGAGGAGTAACACTGACCCACAAGTACTGAGTACTTGCTGTGTCCCGGGTGCTGTTCTGTGATTTATGCATATTAACTAACTGAATCTTCATAAGAACCTGATCAAGGAGGCATTATTATTATCCCCACTTTACACATGGGGAAACTGAGATGATTTGTCCAGAGAGAGTCACGCAGCTGGCAAGGGGCAAAGCTGGGATTTGAACCCAGGCAGGACTGCTGTGAGGGGCCAGGCAGCAGGTGTGGCCAGTGCTCCAGTCAAGGAGCAGGGCTCCCATACATGATTTGTAGCTGTCGCTACAAAACCAGGTGCACTTGCAGACATTGTAACAGTGCACGGTCGGCGGGACAGAACCTGCTGGCAGTGCACAAAATCAGCCACTAAATGCCGCCTTAGCGTGCAGGGCTGAGCCAATGCAGTGTTAAAGCCAGAACCCGGCAGTGGAGCCGGTTCCTTTCAAGAGAGAACATCGATGGCTGAAAGCTTTGCCTTGTTAAGTATGTTCTCTTCAGTTCTCTGAAACCTGGTGTTTCCACTGACTCAGTAGATCTAAAGCACAGAGAACTGGCGCCGTAGAGGATGCTGGAGGGGGGAGGGCAAGAGGCAGCCCAGGAAGTGGGGAGCAGGGATGTGTTGAAATGAGGGCGCCTCATATATTTAAAGAGGGGTGACGAGTAGTCATGGGGCCAAAGCATTGCAAGTTTGGGTACGATTAGTAGCCCAGTTTTTACAACAGAGTTCCAAGCAAGTCTGTCTCAGCACAGAATCCAATTGCTGTGTATAAATTACACTTTATTCTCTTTAGGTCTACCAGAAGCTCTACTGAAACTGCAGTCTGATTAATGTTAATCAGTCGAAGGCACTTGGCTCAGTTTCTCCTGTTCCCTTTGTAGCAAGGTTTTCGGAGAGCCCCATTGCAATGGCCAGTTTTCTTAATACTTACAAAAAGACTCTCAGAAGGGAAAGGCAAAAGAGAAATTGCATCCATAGGGAATTATTATGGGTTATAATAGGTAACTTTATATACATCATCTCACGTGGGGCAGGTTGTACCTCATTTTATACGAGGGAAAAGTAAGGTTCAAGGTCACAGAACTAGTGTGTGTCCCTTTGTGGCCCCAAGGACACAGATGATGCCACTGTGAGTGATCTGGGTGGCTCTGTGTTCATAGGTCCTTTAGAAATTAACATTATGACAGCTGAATGCTGATTTTGTTTTCTTCAGATAATTGACATTACTAAAATTTAAAAGCCTCTAAATATTTGTTATTTAATAATACTTTATTAATATTTTTATGAAAGACTACATTAGTCAGGATGCTTTTATAGTTACAGAAACCAGATTAGTTAGGCTTAAGCAATGAAAGAGACTTTTAACACGAGTCTAGCAAATGCCAGAGGATCATAATGTAACCAAGTCTACCTTCAAGTCTCAGCTCTGCATTCCAGAATCTGGACATCATTCTCAAGCAAGCTCTCTCCACCTGGAGGCTGAAATTCCCACTCCCTCACCACCACCGCACGCTCCAGGATCCCATATTATATCCGGCTAGTCATTTCAGAGAAAACAAAATACTTCTTTCCCAATAGCGCTGGCCAAAGTCCCCTGACGCATCTGATTGGTCAGGTTGAGTCATGTGTCCATCCATGATGCAAGCACTCCAGATCAGGGACTGCCCCTGCTGAGGAGGCGGCAGGTGCAGAGTTCACCAAAGACAAGTGGAAAATGCCTGAGGGCCAATCCAGAACGAGAAGTATCTCTAGGTGAAGTATTAATATTGTGCCAGAGGAACCTTTTTTATGCCTTTTTCTTAAATAATGTGTGCAAGCATGCACATTTTATTTAAAAGTAAAAGGATGCAACTAGAGATTATCATACTAAGTGAAATAAGTCAGAAAGAAAAAGACAAATACTATATGATATCACTTATATGTGGAATCTAAAACATGCCACAAATGAACCTATCTGTGAAACAGAAACAGAATCACGGACATAGAGAACAGACTAGTGGTTGCCAAGGGGGAGGGGGTTGGGGGAGGGATGGAGTGGGAGGTTGGGGTCAGCAGATGTAAGCTATTATATATAGGATGGATAAACAACAAGGTCCTACTGTATAGCACAGAGAACTATATTCAGTATCCTGTGATAAACCATAATGGAAAAGAATATTTAAAAAATATATATATATATGTGTAACTGAATCACGTTGCTGTATAGCAGTAATTAACATTGTAAATCAACTATACTTCAATTCAAAAATAAATAAAAGCAAAAGGAAACCAAGATGGAAATTTTAAAATCCAAGTTTCTCGAAAAAGCTGGTTATATAAGTGAACGCTTGTAACTTGAGCGTTCTGAAGCAGTGATTTTTCAAACTTCGGGTCACAACCCTTTAGTGAATCATGAATCAATTTAGGGTGTCATGACCAGCACTTTTAAATGAAAGATAGTAGAAATTATCTGTGTGTAGCACAAAGTAAGGTTATTTTTGTTTAAATTTGTGTGAGTGGGTTCAGGGTTACAATCTAAAATGTATTCTTTCCCAGGTTTGCTAGTTCACCCACTCTGAATGAAGACAGATGGTCACCTGGGTGATGACTTGAGGTTTTACCAAAGCCTGAGTGGTGACTCACTCTTCATTAGAATTGTCTAGCCCCAGCTTTGCTCCCTCCCACCATGAGACCTTAGGCAAGTCATGTGATGCCTCTGAATCTTCATTTTCTCATCTGTTATATGGGCCTAATAGCTATCCTTCCTGCCTCGTGGGATTGTTGTAAGAATCAAATGAAATGGAGCTCCTAAGCACTGGTAAGAACTCCCTCAATGTAAATCGAACGATTCTTGGTAAGTACCAAACTGGCAGTCTCTCCCTGGGGCATTTAGAGAATGGTAACTCAAGTGTAAAAAACAAAACCCATGCCTTCTGAAAAATTAGCTACTTGCTACAAATATTGCTCCTTCACCCACTACTAAAGGCAGGTTTTTCTGACAGACGGGGGTAGATTGAAGAGTCCTGGATGCAGCAAGGTGGCTAGTAGGCCTCTGGATTCCAGAGGCGGGGGCTCTATTTTCAAGGGAGTCTTTGTCCGCGGGCCCAGGCTCTCAAACGCGCCCTGAACAACTCTGCAGAGCTGACCCACGTACTTCCTGCCCTGAAAGCACACTTCCACGTTGCCTCCTGCCTCTGGGAAAGAGGGGTCCTCCTGGAGGCTGAGTTGGGACTGAGGGTGGGGCTGGGAGTCCATGTTCATGTGAACCCCACGTGTGAGTTGACCCTTCGGCCCTGGGAGGAAGTCCATTTTACAAATAAAGAAACTGAGGCATAAAGAGATCTGTGAACTGCCTACAGTTGCCTTCTTAAAGACAGAGGGAGCTCCTGCTTCCTGAACGCCTCTGATACCACAACAGCCTCAAGAAATGGGCATCTTTAGTTGTGCTTGGATTGGCAGAATCTTCCTTAAGAGAGAGGAATGAACCGTGTGATCTCAGTGAGCCACTTAACACGTCTCTGGAAACAACCTGGAAGGAAGCACTTGGGAAGAGCCCAGCCTAGCCCTGGTTCTGCTCTTCCATTCCATTCTTCTCTGGCATTCCAGGACACACTTGGCAGTGGATGACCTCTCCCCTGGGTCTCTAGTTCCTGTTCTTGGTGTGGCACCCAGCCCCTGCCCAAAGCAGAACTGGGTGGCCTTAAAAATAAGTGCAGCTGTGGGGAGAGGGGATTGAATGCATGAGGGAACTTTTAGGGGTGATGGAAATGTTCCTAGCATGATTGTGGCATTGGTTACACTTTACAAAACCCCTTGAATTATACACCAAATTGGTCATTTTTATTGAATGTGAATTATAGCGCCATAAAGCTGCTTTTTAAAAACTCACAGAATGTATAAGCTCAGATATGTGCATTGTATGTAAATTCTACATAAGAAAAAATCAGGAGCTGAACTCTAGTTACATATATACTGAAGTATTTAGGGGCAAGTGTACTGATATCTACAGTTTATTTTGAAATGCTTTAAGGTGTATTAAAGGACGAGTAGATACATGATAAAGTATAGAAAAATTTAATTGTACAGTCTAGATTGCGACTCTAAAATTCTTTCGGCTTTGGTGTATGTTGAAAATTTCATTATCAAACGTTGTGGGGAAACCACGGAACTTCCGGTTTCTGGCAGCGCCAAATGGCTCCTATTGAACCAATTCTTTCACAAATAAAAGTATACGCTCTGGGGTGGAGCTTATACCAGCTACTGAAAGCGACCAAAAGCAGGCAGAAAAGAAGAGAGTCAACAACTGAAAGAAAGGCACTCCACTGGGTGAGTTTCCTGTCTTTTCACCACTTTGGGCCTGAGGTCAGGTTTTAGTCTGAGGTCAGGTTTATACATGGCAGGTAAACCACCAGTGGGAAAGCTACAGTCTTCTTGGCTTGGAGATCCAGAGTACAGGGTTTGGAGTATCCACAGCCTCTGAGAGTGAAGAGGGAAATAACAGAAGAAAGAGCCAGAGGGGATTCCCAATGTATTTGTAAACTCTGCTCAAATCTCTGGCTGACCGCTGAACCGTGCATGCGTGGCTAAGGCTAGAAGAACTGAACTAGAATTTGAGATACTTCCCACTGTAGAGATAATTTTGCAGTTGAGTTCAGCCAAGTTAACTGCCTGTTTAAGAAGTATTGTTTTTAGAGGAACAGAATCCAGAATTTCTCCATCATAAATGATATACAGCAGTCACTAGCCACATGTGATATTTAAATATGTTGTTAACATCGAAGTTAAAAATTCAGTTCCTCACTTGCACTAGTCACATTTCAAGTGCTCAGTAGCACCACGATGGACCACTTTATAGAACAGCATAGATATGGGATATTTCCCTCATCACAGAAGTGATGGACAGTGTTTATCTGATCAATTAAAATGTGGAGATTGTCAGAACTGACCAGAAAAATGAAAAGGAAGAAGACCGAACTGCTATATGCTGTCCGTAACAAATCCACCTTAAATATATATAAAGACAGAGATAGGTTAAAGGTAAATGGAAAAGATACCATGCAAATGTTAAGTAAATGAAGCCTGTGGTAACCAGATTAATATCAGACAAAATAAACTTCAAGGCAAAGAGTATTACCAGAGGTAAAGACAGACATTTCATAAAAATAAAAGGGTCACTACATCAGGAAGATATAATAATCATAAATGCTTATATTAAATAACAGCTTCAAAGTATGTGAAACACAAATTGACATAATTAAAGGGAGAAATAGACAATTTGACAATCATAGTTGGTGATTTTAATACTCTCAATAATTGTTAGAATAACTAGAACAAATGTCACTAAAGACAGAAGATCTGAAAAACACTATCAACAACCTTGACGTAATTGGCATTTATAGAACACTACGTCCAACAACTGCAGAATACATATTCTTTTCAAATGCATATGGTACATTCACTAAGACCATATTCTGGACTATAAAACAAGTCTTAATAAATTTAGGAATACTGAAACATACCAAATATGGTCCTCTGACCTGTGAATGAAAACCACTGCCTGCCTTATCAGTAAACAAAAGATGTGGCAGCCATCAAGCCACTGCAGCCACTCCCAGTGGTGCACCCTGAGGGGACTCAGGATGGGAAAGAACAGGATACTGGCCTTAGATAGCTCAGGTGCATATCAAAGGAATGATTTCAATGAGCCCAGACGTTGCATCTTACCATACACAGGGAAGTGCTAAATTCATTAACTTGAGATACCCAGTTTTCTTTAACAGTAATCTTTTGGTGTTCCAGCTACCTGGTTTTGGTTGGAAAACTCCTATATACCCTGGCTCCTCCCCTCCCTCTTCAGAGCAGTCCCTCAGAACTATCTGAGAAGCTGTGTCCTGGGCTTGAAATCCTCAGAAAGTCTGACAAAACATAATTCTTAACTTTTAGGATGTGCATTTTTTTTCACTTGACCACATTGAAAATGTTATAAATAATTTGTCTTTAAAAACAGACTTAAAAATTAACACAGCTAAATAATTTGTGGGTCAAAGAAGAAAAAATTGGAAAATATATTCAACAAAATGATGTAGAAATACAGCATACCAAAATTTTTAGGATGCAGCTAGCCCAGGGCTAACGGAGATTTATAGCTGAAAAATGGGAACATTGGAAAAGAAGATCTAAAATTTGTCACCTAACCATCCACTGTAAGAAGTTGTAAAAAGAAGTAAAGTAAACCCAAAAGGAATTAGAAGAATGAAATACGAGTAGAAATCCCAAGTGGAATTTATCCCAGAAATGCAAGGTTGGCTTGACATTAGAAAAGCAATAAATGAAATTCAAGATATTAACAGAATAAAGGAGAAAATTATATGATAGTTACACTAAATGCAGGAAAAGCATTTGATAAAATTCAGCACTCATTCATGTTTAAAAAAAACTCTCAGAAACAAAAGTAAAAGGAAACTTCCTCAACCTGATAAAGGGTATCTATGAAAAACCCACACCGTAGTTAATGGTGGAAGAACTAAAGGCTTTCCCCTAGGATCATGAACAAGACAAGGATGTCTGCTTCCACCACGTCTAGTCAATATTATACTGAGGTCCTAGCCATTGCAGCATGAGAAGAAAAAAAAAACATCAGAAAAGAAGAAGAAAAACACTATTTCCGATGCCATGGTTATTTACGTAGAAAATCCTAAAGGGGGACTTCCCTGGTGGCACAGTTGTTAAGAATCCGCCTCCCAATGCAGGGGACACGGGTTTGATCCCTGGTCCAGGAAGATCCCATATGCTGCGGAGCAACTAAGCCCGTGCGCCACAACTACTGAGCCTGTGCTCCAGAGTCCATGAGCCACAACTACTGAGCCCAAGTGCTGCAACTACTGAAGCCTGCGCGCCTAGAGCTGGTGCTTCACAATGAGAGAAGCCACCTCAATGAGAAGCCCACACACCGCAACATAAGAGTAGCCCCCGCTCGCTGCAACCAGAGAAAGCCCATGCACAGCAACGAAGACCCAACACAGCCAAAAATAAATTAAATAAATAAATAAAAGAAAATCCTAAAGGAATCAACTACTTAAACTAATGAGTGAATTTAGCAAGGTTGCAGGAACCAAGTTAATTTGTAAAAATCATTTGTATTTTTACATACTACAGCAAACAGTTGGAAAATAGGATCTTGATATTTCACTTACAATTTCATCAAAAAACCAATATACTTTAGAATGAATTTACAAAGATGTGCAAGATCTCTACATGAAAATTTGCTAAGTCTGAAATAAATTGAGGGCTATACCTCATTCATGAATAAAGATGTCAGTTCTCCCTAAAATAGATCTGACACAATCCTAATCAAGATCTCACAAGGTTTTTTCTGATGAAATTAACAGGCTGATTCTACAATTTTTATGGAAATGGTAAGATCCTATAATACCCAAAGAAAATCTTGATAAAGAAGAGCAAAGTTGGAGGACTCACACTTCCTGACTTCAAGACCAATTATAAAGCTACAAGTTATCTAAATACTGTGGTATTCTTATAAGGATGGACAAATAATGAGCAGGGTACAAATTCCTATAATAAATTCACTTTTGTCTTTTCAGCAAATGACACTCAAATAACTGTATAGCCACACGGACAAAATATACCTCGACTCTTACCTCACGGCATACAGAAACAAACTTAAGATAAATCATTGACCCACATACAAAAGCTAAAACTATAAAATTTCTACAGGAAAAAAACCCATAAAACTTATGCAACCTTAAGGGAGGTAATGATTTCTTATTACACAAAGAGATCCAAACATAAATGAAATGATTGATAAATTGGGCTTCACCAAAATTAAAAACATAAACATCAGAAAACATCTTTAAGAAGATAATTAGGCAATCCAGAGACTTGTCGAAAATATTTCCAAGATACATATCTGAGAAAGGACTAGTATCCTGGATCTATATAAAGAATCCCTACAGTTCAGTAGTAAAAAAGAGAAACAAATCTTTTAATGGATATTCAACAGAGATTTTACAATATTTCAAAAGATAAAAAAGCAGATATATGAATGGCCAACAAGCACATTAGTCATCAGGGAAATGCAAATTAAACTACAATGAGATACGACTATACATCCACCAGTATGTTTAACATTAAAATGACTGATACTGCCAAATGTTCACAAGGATGTGGGACATCCAAGACTTGTATCTTGTTGGTTGGTACAGCTACTTTGGAAAAATGTTAGGCAGTTTCTTATAAAAATTAAATACACACCACCCCTATGACCCAGCAATTCCACACCTAGGTATTTACCCAAGAGGTATGAAAACATATATCCGCAAATACTTGTGCGAGAATGTTGCTAACAGTTTTATTATTTATGATGGCAAACATTTTTAACAGCCCTGGTTTCTATCAATAAGAAGAGAATGAATATTCAAACAATAAAAAAGTAGCAATAAAAGAACAGACTACTAAGGCATACAACATGGATAGATCTCAGAAATACAGTGCTTTACACAAAAGAATACATAACTGTATGATTCCATTTATATGAAGCTCTAGAACTAAGCAAGACTAAGTTCTACAAAGTGAAAACAAGTTGATGGTGGAAAAATCCAGAACAGTGATTTCCTCTGTAGGAATGTGGGTAGGGATTTGCTGGGAAGAGACATACAATATTTGGTTGAGAGGCTGCATAGGTAGGTGTTTAATTTGCAAGAGTGTACGCATTTGCGAGACCTCATTTAATGGTACACTTAAGATGTGTGCAATTCATAGTACGTAAATTTTATCCTCCTCCCCAAAAATGTGGAAGTAAATAGGGTTGTATTGAACTCTAGGTAGTAATATGCAGGGAGAAGTTGGGGAGTGGGGTGAGGAGGGGGAGTGTAGTGATGTCTACAACTTACTTCGAAATGAATCCAAACAAGATGGGTTGATGGATGGAAAGAGGGATGGATAGATACGTAATAAAGCAAGTATAGTAAAATGTTCGTGGAGAATAAGGCTATTCACTGTAAAATTCTTTCAACTTTATGTTTGAAATTTTTCACAATAAAATGGGATGGGGGAGTAATTGCAGGGCTCACCCAGCGTGTATACACATGCTCCTCCTGTAAGCGCTGCCACCTAAAACTCTTGCCCTCGATAGGCTAGATAAAAGAGGGGCATCCGGGGGTGGATAACGGGAGAGGAGTGGGAGAGGAATCCTAGCAGCATCAGGGCTTCTGATGGCAGATGTATTGGAACCCGGAAGTGTGTTTTTTTTATTCTCTGCTCTTGGGGAGTATAGGTGGGTGGCCTCTGAGCCTGGGGCCACTCTCTCGGAAGGCGAGGAAATTCTCCTTAGCTCGAAGATGCCCATGCATCTTTCCCCCTTGTATTCATATTCACTCCCAAATGCCAGGGGCTGGTGATTCCGAAGGGGCAGTGTTGGCTGGGTACGCAGGTGGGGGCGAGATGTGTCTGAAGGGGACGGAGCGCCCTCTTCTGGCCCTGGAGGGGCCCACACAGGCCCGCTAAGCACCTGACCTGACCCTCTTCTTGAGCACCCAGTCCCAGGATCTGCGCGTCCCGGATGGGAGCGCCGCAGCCCCCGGGTGGCCCAGCAGGGAGCCGGGCATCAGCAGGCGGAGACTAGTGCTGGGGGCGGCTCCGCGCGGCGGGGAGGCGGAGGACGGGGTGGAGTCGCCACCGCTGCTGCCAGCCGAGCGGCTCCACCTGTTGCAGCGTCGGAGCGCGCGGACCAGGCAAGGCAGAGCGCGGCGTGCACCTCTGCTCCCTGCGCAGAGGGACCCGGAGGACAGTCCTGGCAGAGCGGCGCGGAGGAGGGCACTCCCCGGTGAGTGAGACTCTAGCGCGGCGCCAGCGCCCCTTGAAAGGCGGGGTCTCGGGGAGGGGCCCCGGCGGTTTGCTAGCGAGCCTGTGGCTAGGGTGGGGTAAAGCGCTCTCAGCGGAGCCCTGTCGGCGCAGGATCTCTGGAGCCCACCGAGGCAGCCAAGCCGGGGTGCGGGAGATGGAACTCTCCGGGGTCACTGTCTCCTGCCCGCGGGCTCCTCCAGTCCCCGGTCCTTGGCAGCCTCCCCAGGAGCTGGGGCTGGCTCGCGGCGCGCGCTTCGAGCGGGCGGATCCGACACGTGGGGGTGGAAGACGCCCCCGCGCGGGATCCAGAAGCCAAGGGCGTCTGGTCCGGGCAAGGCTAGGAAGGCTGCCTGGGGGAGAGGCCCCTAACTTCCTTCGCTCCGTCACTCCAACCTCCCTTTCTGGTCTCCTCCTCCAGCAAGTCGGCCCGCCGGACGCCGCGCAGCGTCGGGGGCGGGCGGGAGGTCGGAACCCGTGAACCGCGCTCTGCGCAATCCCTCTGTCCGTACGCCCGCCCGGGACCTGCTCCAGCCTCTAAGCGCCGGCAGCCGTGCCGGTGACCCGAGAGGCCCGAGGCTCCGCGCGACGCCGAGCCTGGGACACAGCACTGCGGCTCCATCTGGGGAGGCACTTCCAGCACCAGCGGACTGAGACCCCGCGTCCTAGCCGTCGGCGGCTTGAGAAGCGACGGTCAAGGAGACGGAGACCGCGGGGCTCCGCTCACCCGTCAGCCTCCGAGGCCCCCAGACCTTTGCTTTGGGGGAAGGTCAAACCCACCCGAGTTTGCCTTGAAGATGCGCCACGCCCCCTCCCCAGTCTGAGCCGGGCAGGACACCAGGGGGAAGCAGCGGCCGCATCCCCGTGCCAAGCAGAAGCGGACTCTGTGCCGGGTCACTCAGCTCTTCAGCTTTTAGGAGAACTCCTAGGGGGGCGGGGACGGCGGCGAAAATGCGGATTTGAAACCGGGAGTCGAGGCGGACGTCGGGGGCTGGCGCTGCAGGAGCGGTCGACGCGGCGGCCCCGGGAGCCGCGTGGCCTGGAGGAGCGTCCGGCGGTCATGGGCGAGCTGGCTGTCGGGCGGCCGGGGGCCGACTGAGCGCCGGGCCGAGACCCCACCTCCCGGGGCGCCCGGGCGACAGTCAGCCGGCGGCCACTGCCGCCCGGCTTGGGGCTGCCCCCGGGGGTCCGGCCATGGCCGGCCGGGGTTGCGGCTGCAGCTGCGGCCCGGGCCACCTGAACGAGGACAACGCGCGCTTCCTGCTGCTCGCCGCGCTCATCGTGCTCTACCTGCTGGGCGGCGCCGCCGTCTTCTCGGCGCTGGAGCTGGCGCACGAACGCCAGGCCAAGCAGCGCTGGGAGGAGCGCCTGGCCAACTTCAGCCGCCGCCACAACCTGAGCCGCGACGAGCTGCGCGGCTTCCTTCGCCACTACGAGGAGGCCACCGAGGCCGGCATCCGCGTGGACAATGTTCGCCAGCGCTGGGACTTCACCGGCGCCTTCTACTTCGTGGGCACCGTCGTGTCCACCATAGGTAAGTGGGCCCTGCGGGAGGGCGGAGGGGCGGCCAGCCTCGCAGGCGTTTTTCTGGCCCGGCGCTTCGAAGGGCGGGACCGCGCTTCCCAGCCCTGCATTCATCCACCTCCGCGCTCGCCCAGGTGGCACCGATGTGAGCTGTTGCCTGATCCCCAGGTGGTATTGCCTCCCTGCTTCTTTAAGTGAGGTCCACGGACCAGCTGCGTCAGCATCACTTGGGAGCTTGTTACAAATGCAGTCTCAGCCCCTCCCCAGACCACTTGAGTCCGAATCTGCGTGTTAAAATCTCCAGGGAATTTGAGTGATCCTTGAATTGGAGACGTACTGCTCTGGAAGTGTTCCTAGTTAAGGAGACTGACCTTGAATTCATGGAACATTAGGGAGGAAGCTTACAGATCGGGACAGGAACCTATAAACATTGAGTTAGTACCATGCATGAGGCACTGGTCTGAGGGGGAGAAACAAATTTTAAAAAGACTGTCCATGACTTAAAACTTAATAAAGAGAAAAATAGATCGAAAACGAGATTGGAAGTAAGGAGGCCGAAGTGCTAATGAGGATGGAAACTGTTTTCTGCCAGGAGGAAGCAGGTGGGGGTGGGGAGAAGGGACCTATGGGCTGAACCACATAGTGTTGGCCTGATTGGGGTCTGGAAACTAAAAGTGCTTTACACTCCGGAGGAGGAGAGAATTGCGTTCAGGGTCCAGTGAGCTCCCTGATCTGTAGGGAGTAGTGGAAGGAAAGCTAGGGGGATGGAGGGGGGAACTTTACTGACAGACTCAGGAGCTAGAGCTTATCTAGAGGCAATTGGAAGCTATTGAGAGTTTTTGAGCAAGAGTGTCTCATGGCTTTATTACCAGCAGAAGGAAAAAGTTTGGGAGTCTTTGCACCACGCTCCTAAGGATTGTTCACACTTAAAGCATACTTGAGTGATAAGGGGGTTGGGAAAGATGCTGTAGAAATTCTGAAGAAAGCAGAGAGCTGGAGCGGAGGAGGGGGCTTTGGAAGGCTGCGCAGAAAGGGAGCGGCTCCCGGCTGGCTGCCGGAGCACCGGAGCTGCCTCAGGGCCGGCAGGGGGCCGTGCAGGGGCTCGGCTGCTGTAGCCTCTGTGCTGCCGGGAGAGCTCGTCAGTGAGGCGGTGCCAAGGCGAACTTCTTTGAAGCTCCCACGCAAGGTTGTCTTTGGTAGACGTTCTTCCAGGAGAAGGAGCGCAAGGTACAACAGGGATCAGCCTCAGGCCTGATTAGTCAAGAAGCCCAGGGTTAGTCCAGAAGCCCAGGGCTTCAGCTGGTGAGTAGGAGGCAAGGTGGAGAGGACTGGCATGATTTCCGATACACAGGCTGCGTCTGAAGTGCTTTGTGCTGAACTGCCCAGCTCACTACCGCAACCCTCTCTCATTTCAGGCGGCCCTGCCCATCCGTGGGCCATTATGACACCACGGTAACTGGGTATCGGCTAAGAAAGACTTTCATAGCATTCTCCACGATGACCAGAACACGGGCCCTGACGGGGATGGAGACAGAGTAATACCCTCCACGGTTCTCTCCCCCAGCCCATGTTCTCCACTGGACTCTCTTAGCAGAATTGCCTAAGTCCTCCCATTTCTCAAAAGACAGTTCCAGAACTTCTATGTAGGGAGGACTTTGGGTGAACAAACTGATTGGGAAGGGTTGCTGTGGAACTTTCCTTGAATCTGCTATGTCAGTGTAGCTGGTACAGGGTTTTGATTTAGATTATTCATTTGGGGGTGGTTTTGGTGGGAGATTGGGGAGCTAGGTCCTCCCCACCCCCTTCACAGGCCCCCCGTTTGTACTTCCCATGGCCATGGACGTAGGAAGGAGCAGAGTGTGTGTAAAGACTGGTGAACACCAATGCCAGAAGGAACCGCGGTTGTCGTGGATGGGTGGGCATGTTAGCACACAGTCATCGGGGGCACAAATAGAATAATGAAGCCTGATGGAATAGAAGGAAACCTGCACCGAGAGTCTGGAGTTGGAGCTACTGACCCTGCCTGTAAGTTGGGCCGGTTCCTTAACATTCTGAGCCCTATCCTTCTCTTCTGAGATACCTACAAGTGCCCACCTTGGTATCTGGCACATTGTAGCTGTTGAGTAAATATTAGTCCTGTCTCCTTCCCACACCCTGCCCCTAGGCCCTGCCCCTCTCGCAGGGTTCTTGCTAGGGATAATGAGTTCATATAAGTGAATGTTCTTTAAACAGAACAAAGCACTATGTAAGTATGGGTTTATTTTTACTTTCTCATTTCTCGCATGTCCTTAAATTGTTTCATTAATCGCTGATGTAATAACAGCACTTGCAACCCTTTATTGGGGTACATAATTAGGCACATACTGTGATTATTATGTGAATATGTGATGCAGCTAATTGCATAGATTAACCACAATTTCAATCAACACAATTCATATATGTGATATGTGATTCATATGTATGAAGTGTGATTATCCCTGTTTTATAGATGAGGAAACTGAAGCTTCATGTTCTTTGTAAAATGAAGAAAAAAAAAAAACCATCTGTAATGACATCACCTAAAGTTGACCATGGTTGACATTTTGGTCATTTTTTTAAAATTGAAGTATAGTTGATTTACAATGTTGTGTTAGTTTCAGGCATACAGCAAAGTGATTCAGTTATACATACATATATATCTATTTTTTTCAGATTCTTCCCCCTTATAGGTTATTACAAAATATTGAGTATAGTTCCCTGTGCTATACAATAGGTCCTTGTTGGTTGGTGCATTTCTTTCTATTCTTTTTTCCCTATGGACACACATATGTACATATGTATTTTTCTAAATTTGGATCATATTCTATAAACCCTTTACATCTTGTATTTTAATCGTAGTATTACATGATGGTTTTTTCTTCTAAAAATTAGTTCCACTATGCTTTATTCTGCAAAGATGTTGAGGTAACAGATAACAAGAAAGCATACAGTAGAATAATCATAAAATGTAAATAAAATCTCAGAACTAGGAAAAAAAGAAGAACAGAAATATGGAAAGCAATTGGATCTAGGAAATTGGTAGAGAGGAGCTTTGTCTTAGCTGAAGTTCCCTCAGAAGCAGCTTCTGTGAGCCAAGAATTTGAGTGCAAGCAGTTTATTGGCAGATTCAAGGGATACAGGGAGGTGAAGGAGGAAGTGATACAAGAAAGGGAAGTCAGTCAATATAGGGTATGGTATTAGGCAGAAAGCATAGTGGGCAACTGATCCTTAATCTCAAGTGGAAGCTTGAGAACAGTGCAAAGCTCATGAACCAGACTTACCCCAGGCAAGGGAGCTGGGGTATTTATACACCCACACTAGTCAGAAATTGGTTAAAAGCTGCTTGGAGGGTGGGGGAAGCACAAAAATATAATTTCCAGGTACTTCTGTCCTGATTTTTCATGGACGGCCCAAGAGTAGCCTTCTGATAAGATATAGGCACTGGCCATTTGAAGTCAGGCCAGTGTGTCCAGAAATGGTAAAGGAGATCCCAGGGGGTGAGGACTGAGTATCACCAGTGACTATTCAAGCTTCAGATTTGGCTGCAGGCTCCATGGCGGAGTCATGACCCACACTGGAATTCTTTTTTTTTGCCTGTGTTGAGTCTTCGTTGCTGCACGCGGGCTTTCTCTAGTTGCGACGAGCGGGGGCTACCCTTCGTTGTGGTGCGCAGGCTTCTCATTACTGTGGCTTCTCTTGTGGCGGAGCACGGGCTCTAGGCATGCGGGCTTCAGTAGTTGCAGCACATGGGCTCAGTAGTTGCGGCACACGGGCCCTAGAGCACGGGCTTCAGTAGCTGTGACGTGCGGGCTCAGTAGTTGGTGGCACGTGGACTCTAGGGCGTGCGGGCTTCAGTAGTTGTGGCACACGGGCTCTAGGAAATGCGGGCTTGAGTAGTTGTGGTGCGCAGGCTCAGTAGTTGTGGCGCGCGGGCTCTAGAGCGCAGGCTCAGTAGTTGTGGCACATGGGCTTAGTTGCTCCGTGGCATGTGGGATCTTCCCGGACCAGGGCTTGAACCCGTGTCCCCTGCATTGGCAGGCGGATTTTTAACCACTGCACCAGCAGGGACGTCCCCACACTGGAATTCTTAGTAGACAAAAGGAAGCGTACACCTTTTCCCAATATGCAATCCTCAAAAATATTTCCCTCTTGGGATTTTATATGGGAAACATTGCATAGGACAGTGGGTGATGCTCACAAACAACAATTTCCTGGAAAATGCAACTGAGGAGTTCATGCAACTGTTGTTTAATTTAAAAGTCAGAGCAGAGTAAAAAACATTGTGGCCAGTTTCTCACAAGTTTAAACATAGAACTACATGTGACCCAGAAATTCCACTCCTAGGGAATATATATCCAAAAGAATTGAAAGCAGAGACTCAAACAAATATAGGAACACCTCACAGATGCTGCGAATCCGGTTCCAGACCACCGCAATAAAGCGAATATCACAATAAAGCGAGTCACATGAATTTTTTTTGGTTTCCCAGTGCATATGAAAATTATGTTTTCACTGTACTGTAGTCTGTTAAGTGTGCAATAGCATTATGTCTAAAAAATGTATATACCTTAATTTAAAAATACTTTATTGCTAAAAAACGCTAACCACCATCTGAGCCTTCAGTGAGTCGTAATCTTTTTGCAACAGTAACATCAAAGATCACTGATCACAGCCCACCGTAAAAAATATAACAATAATGAAAAAGTTTGAAATATTGCAAGAATTACCAACATGTAACACAGAGACACGAAGTGAGCAAATGCTGTTGGAAAAATGGCATCAATAGACTTGCTTGTCACAGGGTTGCCACAAACCTTCAGTTTGTAAAAAACACAATAGCCGTGAAGCACAATAAAGCAAAGCACGGTAAAAAGAGGTATGCCTGTATTTGCACACCAGTGTTCATTGCAGCATTATTCACAGGAGCCAAAAGGTGGAAACAACCCAAGTGTCTGTCAGCAGATGAATGGATATACAAAATGTGCATGCATACAATGGAATGTATGGACAACGCAGATGGACCTTGAAAATATTGTACTTAGTGAAATAAGCCAGACACAGGAGGACAAATACAATTCGACTTAGATGAGGTTTTTAGGATAGGCAGATTTCATAAGGATGGAAAGTATAATAGAGGGTACCAGGGACTGAAGGAAGAAGGGAAGGCTTATTTAATGGCATTTTTGTTGGGGATGATAAAAAAAGTTTTGGATATAGATAGTGGTGATGGTTATACAACAGTGAGAATGTATTTAATGCCATTGAATAGTACACTGATGAATGGTTAACATGACAAATATTATGTATATTTTACCACAGCATAGAAAGAGCAGAATATTAAAACACAACTCAGGGAGTTGATTCTGAAAGAGGCTGGTGATCAGACTTGAAACAAGAATGAATTTGAAGTACTCAGAGAAGTAGATTGACGTTATACTCTGTGAGTGATCTTCTGTAAATATCTTTTTCTCTCAAATAGGCATTTGTTAGGCTTTTGTTTTTGTGTTTGCCTGTGTATTTATAACTCAGCTTCTGTTCACAAAGGATATGAGATCATTTGCATATTGATATGGTCAGGGTAGCCTCAAGCCTTGGGCTATCCCATCATCTCAGTAGCTTAACACAACAAGAGTTTACTTCTTACTCACCCAAAGCCCATTGCGGGCGAGGTGCTTTTACCAGGACAGTTGTCTCCTGGGTTGGCCCAGTGTTCCAGGATTCTTTTATCTTGTGGCTGCTGTTTATCAGCTCATGCCTCCAGCACTGCCCAGGAAGGGACAGAAAGGGTTGAAGTGTGGAGCACCTGCAATTAAACGGCCACTACCTGGAGATGACAACAAGTCACCTCCACACGCGTTTCATTGGCCAAATCAAGTCCCATGGCTACACCCAACTTCAAGGATGTAAAGAACCACACTCCTCCCGTGAGTCCAGAAGTGGATAAGACTTGATCTTGGTGAACAACGCGGATGCCTGCGGCACGTATATGTACAGTGCGCTAGAAATGGATACTAACGGATTTAAGACATTGGGGAGATGAGAAAACATGAGTAGGATAGGACAGTTAAGCCACAAATTGTTAATACACACAGAGATATATGTCAAAAGGACCCACATAATTGCCAGATTTGGCTGTGAGTTTTCCAGTTGTTGAAAGAAAGAGGCAAGGGCAACCATTAAATGGTTCCTTTTATCCAGGCTGGCTGCTTGGAAGACACCCAGCTTTTTTAGATGTGAATAAAAATTTCTCCTATAGATTGTCATGAAAGGGACAAGATAATGTGATGAGTAGTCTTCTCCACTGCATCTCAGCTGTGAAAGAGAACCCTATGCTCTTGCACGGCATAGCATCCCTCAGTACAAGGTGCAGTTCCGTAAAGGCCCCTCTGCCTAAGTCCAAGGTCATGCAGGGCGGTGTCCAGCTTCCAATTGTATGGTCCATACAATTGTGGGACACTTGGCCATTTGCCATGTTTGTATCTTACTTTCCATCCATTGTCGTTTCCTGTTTAATGTTTATTTAGATATAGAAACATTTTTAATTTATGTGCCATTTCATATTTTTTTCCTTCTGATTTCTTCCATTGTTTTTGTGTAGAAAATCTTTTCCCGTCTGTAAGAATGCTTATTGTTTTTTTTTTAATTGAGGTGACATTGGTTTACAATATTATGTAAGTTTCATGTGTACAGCGTTCTAGTTCTACTTCTGTATACACTACAATGCGCTCGCCACCAGAAATTTAGTTTCCATTTGTAGCCATACAGTTGATCCCCTTTACCCATCTTACCCTCACCCTGCCTCTTCCCTTCTGAGAACCACTACTCTGTTCTCTGTATTTACATGTTTGTTTTTGTTTGATTTAGTTTGTTCATTTATTTTTTGTTTTTTATATTCCACATATGAATGAAATCATATGGTAGTTGTCTTTCTCAGTCTGATTTATCTCACTTAGCATAATACCCTCAAGGTCCATCCATGTTGTCACAAATGGTAAGATTTCATCTTTTTATGGCTGAATAGTGTTCCATTGCATGTATATATATGTGTGTGTATCACATTTTCTTCATTCATCTGTTGACTTAGGTTGTTTCCATATCTTGGCTATTGTAAATAATACTGCAGTGAACATTGGAGTACATATATCTTTTCAAATTGATGTTCTCATATTCTTTGGGTAAATACCCAGAAGTGGGATAGCCGGGTCATATGGTAGTTCTATTCTTAACTTTTTGAGGAACCTCCATACTGTTTTCCATAGTGGCTGCACCAATTTACATTCCCACCAACAGTGTAGGAGGGTTCTCTTTTCTCCACATCCTTGCCAACACTTGTTATTTCTTGCCTTTTTGATAATAGCCAGGATGCCAGTTTTTGTTCAGTAGTTTTTCAACTGCTCTACACTTCTAGTCATAGCAATGGTTGTTAAAACACTTTAACCTATTGTTTCATGTGAACAGTGATGGGTACATTTTAAGACTGTAGCCAAGGAGCAGTGCTGGTCATGGGGAATGAGGGAGCAGAAAGTGTGGCTGGTAGGAATTTGCATGCATTCATTCAAGGGTAGGGTCATCTCTCTTGGGATCTACTACCAAATTTTCATGGGGAAGCTCTCAGACTGTCCATTCTGAGAACCCTGGATTTGTTTAATTATTTGTTTCCTACTTAGGAAACTTCAGTACCTATCTTGAAATTAGAGACTTTGCAGGCCATAGCTCTTACTCTCCACTGCCCAGCATTCTCATACACATACATGTTAATTTCAGCTTGTTTCATTAGAAATTCTCGTTTATGTTATAAAACAGCGATTTCCTCTTCTTTTATCCTAAACTCCCTCCTGTTCTCTCTTCCCCTTCATACTTTTCTTTGTGAAGGAGAGATGGGTTTGGTATGAATGTAACCCAAATAATACTTGGGCTCCTTAGGGTTCTTAGGGTATAGTGTTCCATACAAAAAAAGCATGTTCTATTAGCCCAAAGTAATGGAAAAATAAATTCAATTTTTGCTTGTGTATCTCTAAAGAATCTTAGTCTCCAATTTATAACACTAAGGAAAGCTTCCTCTCTCCCCATCTCCCAGTCTCTCATTCCTCAAAGGAGTTCTGGAACCTTTTATCCCGAAACCCCTCCCCAAATCCTCCCCAGCTGGCAGCCCTCTCAGTCTTTCTGTCCTTCCTGGTCTCTTCTCCCCCATCTCTCTCTGCTCTGTATTATCGTGATTGACTTGACCTCTCCAACTTCTTCTTTCCCCTCATTCAGCCTAGTCTTCATAGCAAAGCACAGCCCCAGGAGCTGACCCAGCAAGCAACAGTCCTTTCCCCTGAGGAGGAAAGAGAGAAGGACAGGGGATGATTACTATCACCAGCCCATCAGTGACTTTATACGCGGGGACACTCTCACCCTGTAGAGGAACACATTACTGTGTTTGGACCCAGAAGCCCACGGTCCTGCTGAGGACAGTGGGGAAACACACCTCATCAGGAAACATCTCCATCATCATGCTGCTCTCCTTTCACCCTCCAACCTTCTGCCTCCTTCTCTTCAGTTTATCTGAATTGCTGGACATTATACCACTTTTCTGAAAGGCTGCACCTTTAGCACACCCACCTCATCTTCCTTTGGCCGGAGAGCCATCATAGAAGCGTCATGAAATGTTCAGGATTTATTGTTCCCATTCTCTGATCAACCCCCCAGCATCTCTGCTATTGATCACCTCTTCTTGGAAGGGAAATCCTGTGGTCAGTGAGCCCAGGGGTCAGACCAGGAATGCAACTGAGTGTGACTTAGAGGTGTGGGACATTAGGGAGCAGTGGGGCATGTGCCCTGGAAAGAGCAGCCCCACCACAGGCATTCAGATTCTAATTGCAAAACAACATTGTCCTGGCCAGACAGGTCTGAGGACAGCTCGACTCCAGAGTGTGAGTCCCTCAGTTAAAGCTTTGATCATCTGTGAGCTCCAGGCTGCTTTCCCTTTGGGAGGGAGAAGGATAAGAAGCTCTGAACTCTTCTTCATCAGTAGCAGCATCTTGATTTTTGCACTTCACTTAAGTACCTGTTTGTGCAGGACGCTTGATCATCACAGAGGGTAAATCTAACATATTCGCTATCACATTGTGCACCCACTAATCTCTAAAAGGAGCTGGGGGTAGTTATCAATATATTCTCTTAACTCTTCTGATACTCATGACTAAACATATTGTATTGTAATCCATAAGTACCTACTATTCTGGTTTTTTTCCTTTCCTTTTATGTTATTTCCTATACACTTTCTCAAGAATTCCATGTGTTCAATTACTGTAGAACAGTTTATTTAACCACCCTTAAATTATTGGATTTGGGGGTTATATGTGATTTTTTTTTACTCTTGTGTTTAATTAAAAATTATGAAATTTATTGAGTGCTTTACCATAGGTTAAACCCAGTACAATCTTTACACATGTTTAATTCTTATAACAACCCCATAAGGGTAGGTACTGTTAATATTCTCACATTACAGACCAGGATCCGAGGCCCAGAGAGCTTCCAGGCAGTGTCTGAAGTTACCCAGTGGAAGTAGTGTGGGGCATCCCTTTAGAGCTTATGCTGTGAACCACCACGTCTTTGCCATTTCTTCCTTTGGGGTCCTTGTGGGGAGAATTGCCAGTTAAAGAGATCACAACCCCTTTTTTCAGTGGTGATGGTCCTTAGGCAACCTGGGGTAATAGAAGAAGACAGAGATGGCCTGGTTAGCAGAATGTCAGGATGGTAAAAGGTTTGGGTGGTGTTCTGCCTACCTCCCAGGAGTCCACGAAATTAGAGCCTGTACCTCCCATTGGAATATTTGATGTCCTCTCAAAGTTACAAGTGTCCTCCCATCACCATGACAACTAATGTGCCTGCCCCCAGAATTTTACTCTCCAGTTTGGACATATTTGATCCCAGAAGTCACTTCCTGACTCTGCCCATGAACTCTTGGAATACTGGCACCAAAGCTGTGTCTTGGGTCTTCCTTAGTATTAAGCATCTGATGAAGATCAGATTGATCTTAGAGACCAATCTTAGAGACCAACATCGATCTTAGAGACCAACCAGGCAAGTGGTTTTCAAACTATGCTCCAAGGACCCCTGGGATTCTTTGTGGTATATAAGTGCTGTCTTGAGAGCCAAGGGGGACACATCAAGTTCTTATCTTTGTTGTATGTATTTATTTATATATGTCCCAAATAATTATCCTATTCTGCTACCTTTTTATTGACTATTGTTTGGAATGTAGAAAAGATTTTTATATACCCAAATACACTCATTTTCACTGGCATTTTTTTTCTACATTTTTTCATAAATTTAGGTCCTCTCTGTGGTTGAGATAAATATTCTTATCCATTCTCTGTTTAGTTCTAACTCAACTCAAAGTTATTCAAAAGGACTGTTTTATAAATGCTTTTTTATGGCTGGCTATATAATTATGCTTTGATTTATTTCTAAAATTATCACATAATGGTTTGAGAATGTGCATTTTCCGGAGTTCTCTTTTTTATTTGAGTGTTTCTGTACATCCTGGTATCTGTATATATTTCAGTTGGATTTTTTCTTACCTTACAGAATTTTGGAGCAGGAGGGAACATAATCCCCAACCACACTCCAAGCCTAGTAAACACACCCAAAATAACATTTGTGTGTTTGGGGACATATAAATTCAGTGTTATTGATTTCATCACTTGTGTAACTTTAAATTTTATTAATAATACTTTTGTTTACTTCTTTATGCTTTATATGCTAACAACTATTTTTAAACTTACATTTGATTAAATTCCTGCATTATATTAGCAGAGACTTGCTGACTTTTGGATCATCTCTCTAGTTTTAATTTTTAAAGTAAACCACTTAATTTTTTTAATTTCCAGGTTTTTAAAATTTTATTTATTTATTTTTGGCTGCATTGGGTCTTCGTTGCTGTGCACAGGCTTTCTCTAGTTGCGGCGAGCAGGGGCTACTCTTTGTTGCGGTGCGCAGGCTTCTCGTTGCGGTGGCTTCTCTTGTCGTGGAGCACGGGCTCTAGGTGTGTGGGCTTCAGTAGTTGTAGCACACGGGCTCAGTAGTTGCGGCTCGCGGGCTCTAGAGCACAGGCTCAGTAGTTGTGGCACACGGGCTCAGTTGCTCCGTGGCATGTGGGATCTTCCCAGACCAGGGCTCGAACCCGTGTCCCCTGCATTGGCAGATGGATTCTTAACCACTGTGCCACCAGGGAAGTCCCTACCATGACTTCTTTATCCATTCATCCATTGATGGACACTTAGGTTATTTCCAAGTCTTGGCTACTGTAAATAATGCTACAATGAACATGGGATTGCAGATATCTTTTCAAGTTAGTGTTTTCATTTCCTTTGGATAAATACCCAGAAGTGGAACTGCTGGATCATATGGTAGTTCTATTTTTAATTCTTTGAGGGAACTTCATACTGTTTTCCACAGCAGCTGCACCAGTGTACATTCCCACCAACAGTGCCCAAGGGTGCTGTTTTCTCCACATCCTCACCAACACTTGTTACCTCTTTGATAATAGCCATTTTAACAGGTGTGAGGTGATATCTCATTGTGGTTTTGATTTGCATTTCCTTGATGATTAGTGATGTTGAGCATCTGTATGTCTGCTTTGGAAAAATGTCTATTCAAATCCTCTGTCCATTTTTTTTTTTAACATCTTTATTGGAGTGTATTGCTCTGCCCATTTTTAAATTGGATTGTTTGGGGGTTTTTTGCTATTGAGTTGTCTGAGATTATATATATATATATATATATATATATATATATATATATATATATATATATAATATTTATTTATTTATTTGGCTGCACTGAGTCTTAGTTACGGCACTTGGGATCTTCGATCTTTGTTGTGGCATGCAGGATCTTTTAGCTGTGACATTCAAACTCTTAGTTGTGGCATGTGGGATCTAGTTCCCCGACCAGGGATTGAACCTGGGCCCCCTGCACTGGGAGCGTGGAGTCTTAGCCACTGGACCACCAGGGAAGTCTCTATATATTTTGGATATTAACCCCTTATCAGATAAATATGATCTGCAAATATTTTCTCCCTTTCAGTAGGTTGCCTTTTCATTTTGTTGATGGTTTCCTTTGCTGTGCAGGAGGTTTTCAGTTTGGTGTAGTCCTTCTTGTTTATTTTTGCTTTTGTTGCCTTTGCTTTTGGTGGTTTGTAGTTTCTATCTCTCTTTTCTCTTAAAGTAGATGTTCATTCAATCTTGCTCATCTGTGGGGTTCCTCCTTTCTTACTTTCCTGCTATTTCCTATAAGCCACTTCCATTCCCACCAGAATCTTGAGATCTTTCTTTGGGACTTAAAATTTGAAAACTGAATTTATGCTACAGTTAGCATTTTCCCCACTAAGGGCTTTTTAAATTAATTCTGGCTGTTGATGTTTTCTGCTTCAGATGTTATATTTTTGGTATTTGGTGTGGAGGCATGCTATATATACTATTTCTTGACCTACTGTATTTTTAGACTTAGTTTCTTTTATTTAACAGCCTGTGACTTAATACCAACATCTGTAAAAACAAATGTGTAGAAGGCATGCTTTGACCACACAGGGATTTACTGGTGTTCCATTTCATGGAATGATGGATGAAGACCATCCATCTGGGAGTTTATAACTTGAAACAACAACTATCACTCCCTCTTCAGTTAATTAAGACAAATTTCCTGGAGGATATGGAGTCTAGGGGCTGTTTGGGAAGAGTTGATGACCTGCTTATTCTTTCAACAATTCTTTGAGTTCGGGAAAGTAAGGCTCAAAGAGAGTCAGTAAATTTCCCAAGTACACACAGCTGTTAAGGGAGTATATCAGCATCAAGTTACCAGACCCAAAAAGTAGTGGTTGAAGCAGGCAAAGTTTTACTCTATTCCAGAAAAGAGGTCTGCACTGCATATAGACAGTTCAGGGCAAGTGTGGTGACTGCATAATGTCAACAGGGAGTCAAGTGTCTTCAGCTCTGTTGTCCCTAGGATGTTGCCCTGGTCCTCAGGGCTCAGTGTGGTTGCTGGAGCTCTGGCCATCCTATCCACACCATAAGTAGCAGTAGTAGGAAAGGGAGAGTCTTTCAAGGTGTGAGGTCATTTCCTCTAAGAAGCAGACTCTGGGCTAAAGGTTTGGGTGGAAGTGATTTATCAAGGAAGTACTCCGGAAGAGACTAGTAGGAGAGTGAGGGGTGTGAGGATGGGAAAAGGGAAGAAGCCAAGTAGGAGGTTATCTTACGGAGCTCTGGAGCATAAATTACACCTTGGGGTTCGTCCCACCTTGAGGCAGAGGAACTGGGCTTTTAGACGCCCTCACCAGTCACTCACTGGCTCTGGCTGGGTTGGGAAGAGCGAGGCACTTTGCTGTTTCTGGGGGGAAAAATCACATTAAAAAGGGCGGGGTAATCCTTTGTTGTGGGGTTGTCCTGTGCATTGTAGGATGTCTAGCAACGTCCCTGGACCAAAGAGAAAATTTTGAAACACAGGGTTTGGAGTGTTTGCCTCTGTCCATGCCTCACCCACACCCTGACACCTCACCTTTAACTTGAATTGTTAACTGTAAAGTGGCTTTGTTCTTTTCTTTTTTTTTTTAAATTAATTAATTTATTTATTTATTTTTGGCTGTGTTGGGTCTTCGTTTCTGTGCGAGGGCTTTCTCTAGTTGTGGCAAGCGGGGGCCACTCTTCATCGCGGTGCGCGGGCCTCTCACTATCGCGGCCTCTCTTGTTGCGGAGCACAGGCTCCAGACACACAGGCTCAGTAGTTGTGGCTGACGGGCCTAGTTGCTCCGCGGCATGTGGGATCTTCCCAGACCAGGGCTCGAACCCGTGTCCCCTGCATTGGCAGGCAGATTCTCACCCACTGCGCCACCAAGGAAGCCCTCTCTTCTTTTCTTTTTAAAAATATTTTTTCCGTTAAAAAAATTCCTAAACTAATATATGCACATTTGAATAGATTTTCAAATCATTCCAAAGTGTTTAAAGTGAAAAATCAAAGTCTCCCTTTACTTTCCCATCCTACTCCCCAGAGGTAACCATTGTTTTTTTACACATAGTGGGGTTCTCTTTTCTCTTTTTGGTAATAGCTTTATTGAGCTATAATTCATATACCATAAATTTCACATATTTGAAGTGTACAATTCAGTGGTTTTTAGTGTATTCACAGGGTTTTGCAACCATCAACACAATCAGTTTGATGACCTTTCATCATCTCCCAAAGAAACCCCATCCCCTTTAGCAATCACCTCCCATCCCCTCCAGCCGTAGGTAACCACTAATCTACTGTCTGTTTCTGTAGATTTGCTTATTCTGGACATTTCATATAAATGGAATCATATAGTACATGGCCTTTTGTGCCTGGCTTCTTTGACTTAGCATAATGTTTTCAAGTCATCCATCTTGTAATACATATCAATACTTCACTCCATTTTATTACTGAATAATATTCTATTATATGGATGTACCATATTTTATCTATTAGTTAATCAGTTGATGGACATTTGGGTTGTTTTCACTTTTTAGCTATTATGACTAATGATGTACAATGATGAATAAGTGTACAGGTTTTTGTGTAGGCATATGTTTTTATTTATCTTGGGTAGATTTGGAATTGCCAGGTCATATAGAAACTCTGTTCTCAACCTTTGGAAGAACTGTCAGACTCTTTCCAAGTAGGCGTTTCATTTTATATTCCCACCAACAGTGTGGGAGGGTTCCTATTTCTTCACGTCCTTGCCAAGACTTTCAATAACCTGTCTCTTTGGTTACATCCATCCTGTGGATGTGAAGTGGTATCTTATTGTGGTTTTGATTTGCATTTCTCTAATGATAAATGATGTTGAGTGTAATCTCACGTGTTTTTTTTTTAGTCATTTATATACCCTCTTGAAAGAAATGTCTATTCAAATCCTTTGCCCATTTTTAAATTGTTTTTTTAGTAATTGAGTTATAAATGTTCTTTATATATTTTAGATTCAAGTCCCTTATCAGATATATAATTTGCAAATATTTTCTCCCCTTCTGTGGGTTGTCATTTCACTTTCTTCATGGTGTCCTTTGGAGCACAAACATTTTAAATTTTGATGAAGTCTAATTTACCTATTTTGTCACTGTTGTTGCTTATGTTTTCAGTACCATATCTAAGAAACCGTTGCCTAATCCAAAGTCACAAAGATTTGTACCTATGTTTTCTTCTGAGAGTTTTATAGTTTTGCTCTTACATTTAGGCTGTTGATCCATTTTGAGGCAATTTTTGTATATGGTATGAGACGTGGGTGCAGCTTAATATTTTTCCATGTGGTTCCAGCACCATTCGTTGAAAAGACTATTCTTTCCCCCATTGAATAGTTTTGACACCCTTGTCAAAAATCAGTTGACCATAAATGTGAGGGTTGATTTCTGAACTCTCAACTCTATTCCACTGATGTATATGTGTATCCTTATGCTAGTACCACACTGCCTTGATTACTGTAGCTTTGTAGTAAATTGTGAAATCAGGAAGTGTGAATCTTCCAACACTGTTCTTCTTTATCAAGATTGTTTTGGCTATTATGGGTCCCTTGAACTTCCATGTGAATTTTAAAATCAGCTTGTCAGTTTCTGCAAAGAAGATTTCTGTTGAATCTGTAGATCATCTTGGGGAATATTGTGATCTTAAAAATATTAAATGTTATAATCCATGAACATGGGATGTCTTTTCATTTATTTGGATCCTTTAATTTCTTTCAACAAAGCTTTTTAGTTTTCAAAGTTGAATATAAGTTTGGCACTTCTTTTCTTAAATTTATTCCTAAATATATTATTTTTTTAGTGCTATTGTGAATGAAATTGTCTTCTTAATTTTATTTTGAATTGTTTATTGCAAATGTAGGGAGTACAATTGATTTTTATATATAGATCTTGTATCCTGTGATCTTGCTGCACTCATATATTAGTTCTAATAGTTCTTTAGTGGATTCCTTAGGATTTTCTATATAAAAGATTATGTGATTATATCATCTATGAATAGAGATAGTTTTCATTCTTTCCTTCCAATCTGGATGCCTTTTGTTTCTTTTATTTCATGCCTCCAGTACAGTGTTGAATAGAAGTGGTGGGAGTGGACATTCTTGCTTTATTCCTGATCTTGGGGGGGAAGTTTCGGTCTTTCACCATGAAGTGTGATATTAGTTCTGGTTTGTTTTGGTAGATGACCTTTATTGGGTTGAGAAAGTTCCCTTCTATTCCTACTTTGTTGGGTGTTTTTATCACAAAGAGGTGTTGGATTTTTGTCAGATTATTTTTCTGCATCTGAGATGATCATGTGGTTTCATCCTTTCTGCTATTGATGCTAGGGTACTGCATTAATTAATTTTAGATATTAAACCAACCATGGATTCCTGGGATAAATTCCACTTGGTCATGGTTTATAATCCTTTTCATATATTGCTGCATTTGGTTTGCTAGTATTTTGTTGAGGATTTTTGCATCTATATTCAAAAGATATATTTGTCTTTTTCCTTTCTTGTGATATCTCTGTCTTGCTTTGGTGTCAGGATAATACTGGCCTATAGAATAAGTTGGGAAGTATTCACCTATGGTTCTTATATAACTTTCTGAGGTTGCCCAGGATATACAACTGTGGTATGAATGTTCAATAATTTGTTCCTTCTATTGTGGGACATGTAGTTTGTTTCTAATTATTTGCTAGTAAAACAGCTCTATAAAGCATATTTTAAATTTTAATATTTAAACTTTTAATTGTAAATATTTGTAGGTACTGCTAAATTTTTGAGAATTTTAAAATTTAAAATTTTCTTAACCAATTTGCAAGAATTTTGTTATTCTCACAGCTAAAGTATATTGTATTCTTCTTCTTCCTTGGTATTATGCTAAATGCTCTAGATACACAATTTTTCATCCTCTGATATAGGATTATTGTTTTCCTCATTCTGTTGGTGAGAAAACTGAAGCACAGAGGGATAAATAGCTTTCCCAAAGTCATACAAGTTGTAAGTGTTGGAACTTTAGTTCAAACTTTGTTCAGCCATGATTTAAATTTTGGAGAGGAAGTTAAGTCTCTGAGATAGTATTCTAGTGAAAACTGAAATAAAACCTATGACTCTAGTTCTATGTTTATTTTTGCCATCAATGGATTTGATGTTAGTGATGAATATTATTTGCAAGTTATCGTTTTGAAGAACCTGGGCTCCCAGGCTGTATAATAAGGAAGACATCTAGATGTCCCTCACTGGGTTTGAACAGTCTTTTCTCCCTTCTTATTGTCTTAGAACCACACTCAGCACCCATCTTATATCAAGCAGAAAATTTAGTTTGGTTCAGTCAGAATTTATTGAATCCCTACTATGTGTCCAGCCTGATAACCTGGGTCCATGCATAGCATTCAGGAGGGCTATAAATTTGGATGGGAAAAGAATTCCATCTTTATGTTTACTAACCTCGAACTAAGCAGACTCTAGCATTTCCTTCAATAGAGAGTATAGGCAACAACTCAGAGGCAGAATGAGTGGCACCTGTAGCTTTGTCACCAGTAGAAATCACAGATGTGTTCCTCTCATTTAAGAATGTGGCAGATCCCACCATGTTCATCCCCCCTCAACATACTTCAAACTTATGGTAGTTGTTAGACCTGTTCTTGTTATTTAATGATATAATAAAGTTGCTCATATACTATATCACACATTTGTTTCCTAGTTTAATAATTTTGTTTTTATATAGTTGCTTTTGTAATTCTATGCATTTTATTTCATTCATTTAAAAAAAACATTCAGAGATGGAACCCGCAGGCTTCCCCAGATTGCCAAAGGCTCTATGTCACAGAAAACAGGAATTGAGAACCAGACTGAGGTTAGGCTGATTTTGAATGAAGACAGAAGGGGAAATTGTAACTGTTGTTATCCCTGCTCCTTGCATGACTGGCAAAGAGCTTTAATCCACTTGCAGTTGTTTGAAAACTGACTTGAAAGACTTATTGCTCAATCACTGTGCATAATCTCATCTTTTCCTGATGATTCAGAAGACATTTCAGGATGTTGCAAGGTCTTTTTTTTTAATTAATTTTATTTATTTATTTATTTATTTTTGGCTGTGTTGGGTCTTCGTTGCTGCATGTGGGCTTTCTCTAGTTGCGTAGAGCGGGGGCTGCTCTTCGTCCCGGTGTATGGGCTTCTCACTGCGGTGGCTTCTCTTGATGTGGAGCACGGGCTCTAGGTGCGCAGGCTTCAGTAGTTGCAGCACGTGGGCTCAGTAATTGTGGCTCGTGGGCTCTAGAGCACAGGCTCAGTAGTTGTGGCGCACGGGCTTAGTTGCTCCGTGGCATGTGGGATCTTCCTGGACCAGGGCTTGAACCCATGTCCCCTGCATTGGCAGGTGGATTCTTAACCACTGCGCCACCAGGGAAGCCCCTGTTGCAGTGTCTTGAGGGTCATGTTTGGAGCGTAAAATACCACACTCCCTCAGAGCAGTGGGGAAGCAGTAAGTGTTTAGAAATGTCATATTTATAGGGTGTACTTTTTCTAGGGTCACAGGCTCGGTTCAGAGCTGCCTCGCTGTGTCCTTGCCTTTGTGTTCAGCTGATGATGGTATCCCTCTGACTCTTAGCCCACCGCCTCTCCTGTGGTTACATTGTCACATGTACTCTTTGTTGTAAATACAGGTTTGGGAATATATACTACTTCTTCATGGTTATTTAACATTACTTCTAGTTTAGTATTTAAATTAGAAGATGCAACTTTGGCCCAAGGCGACATGCTTTATTTGACCCACAGATGCTGGTAAATGTTTGACAATCGGCTTAAAAAACAAACAACCCAATTTGTAGCATTTGCCTGTTTCTGTGATGTAAATATTCCCCAAATGGCTGATTTCAAGCTATGAACATGAGGTCACTGAAGGCAAGAGTAGAGAAAATATCCTCTTGTGAGCCTATAGCAGCCAGCTCCAGGACATGACTGTGGGCTGCAGGGTGTTGGAGAAAATTCAAATCAGCTGTCAACTTTTAAAAATGAGATTTCCAGTCAAAGTCTAGATTTCTGATTTCTCTTGGAAAATGGGAAACCTGGCTATGCTGGGCCCACATTACTGCATGCCAACCACTGGATGAAGAAGAGCTATGCGTGCTCCCTTTGGGGAGCCCACTGGTTCCCTGGTCCCACCCCATCTAGGCTGAGTGTAACCTGCTATTCATCAGTGTGTTTGACTTCTTTCCTGTCCTCTGGCTGAAGCACTGAGGTTCATCCTGCCTCTTTGAGATATAAGAACCAAGTGATCTCGTCACCTGGCTCTTTATCAGAAAGTCGAGAAAGAGTTGCAGAGTTGTGTCCTGTATGGAAATACTTTTTAGAAATTGCTTCCAGTTTGATCATGGGGCAGTCAATTTTCTCCTGATGGGATGCATGGAGATTTTATTCCACTCTTGTTGATTTCTCTCTGATCATCCCAGATCAGTAGGCAAAAGAGCTTTTCTTCTTAAGCTATGTAATAAATGAGGTTGAACCAGAAAAGCATGAACTTTATGACAGGCTAAAGGTTTTCCTATGGGAAATTAAGACCCACTAACTGGAAATGGCAAAAAGTAACAAGTTCAAAGGAAACTCAGTGGAGTAATTAAAAATGTATCAAGCCCGGTGGAGTAGGCAATAGACACAGCACAGTAAAAGGAAAAGAGCGTCTCTGAGGTCTCGCTGGATACCGGCCATGTTGATTTTGGATAATGCCCAAGTGTCTGGGGGAAAGATCATTCTTAAACCTGGGACGCCAACCCCGCCAGAGTGATTGTACCGTAAATACTTCATTATTTATGGGTATTAAGGGACCCAGAAAGGGTATTAGACACTTTAATACCCTGTTCTTGGGTGAGGTGGAGTGCTTCTGCAGATGATTTAGGAATTCGAGGTTTAGAAAAGGGCTAAGGGAGAGTCTTGGAGTTTCCAATGCTGAGGAATGAGGGAAAGTAGGTCAGAAAAGCAGTGGTGTTAGGAATTGCATTATGTATGCACTTACTTAAACATTGGCAAGAGTGTTATTTAAGAATAAAATCAATTTCATTGTGGGAAAGGGAGCTCCATTTTTTTTTATTCAAACAGAAAGTCACAAAAATTATAATCATCCTCATCAGTTCACTCAGTCCCATGTAATTAATTTTTTTTTCATCTTGATCTTTTGTTACCACTTTTATGAATTCATCAGTTTTCCATTAGAGCTCTGAAAATGCTTATTCATTCAGTTCAGCAGTATAGTCAGTTACCAGAAATCTGTACTTGTCAGAGTCTTTTCCATGAATTCCTTGAAGATGAAACCCTTTTATAGGAACATTTTTGCGAAAGCATCAGAGTACACCCAGAACTGTCTGTAAATGACAAAAGACTTAAAAATGACCACGGTTAAAGATTTGATGAAAGTTCATAATAACCCAATTGACAAGGGAATTTAGTTATTTCTGAGATACACATTTTAAAGTAATAACTAGAATTATGACTTATAACATTATACCAGAACATATAAGATTTTTAGAAAGTTCATGTAATGTCTGAAACATTTATATTAACATATTTCCATACCGATAACCCAAAGAAAATTTAGTATTAGTTGTTTTTTGTTTGTTTGTTTGTTTATACTGCAGGTTCTTATTAGTCATCAATTTTATACACATCAGTGTATACATGTCAATCCCAATCGCCCAACTCAGCACACCACCATCCCCACCCCACCGCGGTTTTCCCCCCTTGGTGTCCATACGTTTGTTCTCTACATCTGTGTCTCAACTTCTGCCCTGCAAACCGGTTCATCTGTACCATTTTTCTAGGTTCCACATACATGCGTTAATATACGATATTTGTTTTTCTCTTTCTGACTTACTTCACTTTGTATGACAGTCTCTAGATCCATCCACGTCTCAACAAATGACTCAATTTCGTTCCTTTTTATGGCTGAGTAATATTCTGTTGTATATATGTACCACATCTTCTTTATCCATTCGTCTGTCGATGGGCATTTAGGTTGCTTCCATGACCTGGCTACTGTAAATAGTGCTGCAGTGAACATTGGGGTGCAAGTGTCTTCTTGAATTATGGTTTTCTCTGGGTATATGCCCAGTACTGGGATTGCTGGATCATATGGTAATTCTATTTTTAGTTTTATAAGGAACATCCACACTGTTCTCCAAAGTGGCTGTATCAATTTACATTCCCACCAACAGTGCAGGAGGGTTCCCTTTTCTCCACACCCTCTCCAGCATTTGTTGTTTGTAGATTTTCTGATGATGCCCATTCTAACTGGTGTGAGGTGATACCTCATTGTAGTTTTGATTTGCATTTCTCTAATAATTAGTGATGTTGAGCAGCTTTTCATGTGCTTCTTGGCCATCTGTATGTCTTTTTTGGAGAAATTTCTATTTAGGTCTTCTGCCCATTTTTGGATTGGGTTGTTTGCTTCTTTAATATTGAGCTGCATGAGCTGTTTATATATTTTGGAGATTAATCCTTTGTCCGTTGATTCGTTTGCAAATATTTTCTCCCATTCTGAGGGTTGTCTTTTTGTCTTGTTTATGGTTTCCTTTGCTGTGCAAAAGCTTTGAAGTTTCATTAGGTCCCATTTGTTTATTTTTGTTTTTATTTCCATTACTCTAGGAGGTGGATCAAAAAAGATCTTGCTGTGATTTATGTCAATAATTATAATAATAATTTATGTCAATATATATGTTCTTCCTATGTTTTCCTCTAAGAGTTTTAGAGTGTCCGGTCTTACAGTTAGGTCTCTAATCCATTTTGAGTTTATTTTTGTGTATGGTGTTAGGCAGTGTTCTAATTTCATTCTTTTACATGTAGCTGTCCAGTTTTCCCAGCACCATTTATTGAAGAGTCTGGTCTTACATTTAGGTCTCTAATCCATTTTGAGTTTATTTTTGTGTATGGTGTTAGGGAGTGTTCTAATTTCATTCTTTTACATGTAGCTGTCCAGTTTTCCCAGCACCATTTATTGAAGAGACTGTCTTTTCTCCATTGTATATCTTTGCCTCCTTTGTCATAGATTAGTTGACCACAGGTGCGTGGGTTTATCTCTGGGCTTTCTATCTTGTTCCATTGATCTATGTTTCTGTTTTTGTGCCAGTACCATATTGTCTTGATTACTGTAGCTTTGTAGTATAGTCTGAAGTCAGGGAGTCTGATTCCTCCAGCTCCATTTTTTTCCCTCAAGACTGCTTTGGCTATTCGGGGTCTTTTGTGTCTCCATACAGATTTTGAGATGATTTGTTCTAGTTCCGTAAAAAATGCCATTGGTAGTTTGATTGCGATTGCATTGAATCTGTAGATTGATTTGGGTAGTATAGTCATTTTCACAATATTGATTCTTCCAATCCAAGAACATGGTATATCTCTCCATCTGTTGGTATCATCTTTAATTTCTTTCATCAGTGTCTTATAGTTTTCTGCATACAGGTCTTTTGTTTCCCTAGGTAGGTTTATTCCTAGGTATTTTATTTTTTTTTGATGCAATGGTAAATGGGAGTGTTTCCATAATTTCTCTTTCAGATTTTTCATCATTAGTGTATAGGAATGCAAGAGATTTCTGTGCATTAATTTTGTATCCTGCAACTTTACCAAATTCATTGATTAGCTCTAGTAGTTTTCTGGTGGCATCTTTAGGATTCTCTATGTATAGTATCATGTCATCTGCAAACAGTGACAGTTTTAATTCTTCTTTTCCAATTTGTATTCCTTTTATTTCTTTTTCTTCTCTGATTGCCGTGGCTAAGACTTCCAAAACTATGTTGAATAATATTGGTGAGAGTGGACATCCTTGTCTTGTTCCTGATCTTAGAGGAAATGCTTTCAGTTTTTCACCATTGAGAATGATGTTTGCTGTGGGTTTGTCATATATGGCCTTTATTATGTTGAGGTAGGTTCCCTCTATGCCCACTTTCTGGAGAGTTTTTATCATAAATGGGTGTTGAATTTTGTCAAAAGCTTTTTCTGCATCTATTGAGATGATCATATGGTTTTTATTCTTCAATTTGTTAATATGGTGTATCACATTGATTGATTTGCATATATTGAAGAATCCTTGCATCCTTGGGATAAATCCCACTTGATCATGGTGTATGATCCTTTTAATGTGTTGTTGGATTCAGTTTGCTAGTATTTTGTTGAGGATTTTTGCATCTATATTCATCAGTGATATTGGTCTGTAATTTTCTTTTTTTGTAGTATCTTTGTCTGGTTTTGGTATCAGGGTGATGGTGGCCTCATAGAATGAGTTTGGAAGCGTTCCTTCCTCTGCAATTTTTTGGAAGAGTTTGAGAAGGATGGGTATTAGCTCTTCTCTAAATGTTTGATAGCATTCACCTGTGAAGCCATCTGGTCCTGGACTTTTGTTTGTTGGAAGATTTTTAATCACAGTTTCAATTTCATTACTTGTGATTGGTCTGTTTCTGTTTTCTGTTTCTTCCTGATTCAGTCTTAGAAAGTTATACCTTTCTAAGAATTTGTCCACTTCTTCCAGGTTGTCCATTTTATTGGCATAGAGTTGCTTGTAGTAGTCTCTTAGGATGCTTTGTATTTCTGCGGTGTCTGTTGTAACTTCTCCTTTTTCATTTCTAATTTTATTGATTTGAGTCCTCTCCTTCTTTTTCTTGATGAGTCTGGCTAATGGTTTATCAATTTTGTTTATCTTCTCAAAGAACCAGCTTTTAGTTTTATTGATCTTTGCTATTGTTTTCTTTGTTTCTATTTCATTTACTTCTGCTCTGATCTTTATGATTTCTTTCCTTCTGCTAACTTTGCATTTTGTTTGTTCTTCTTTCTCTAGTTCCTTTATGTGTAAGATTAGATTGTTTACTTGAGATTTTTCTTGTTTCTTGAGGTAGGCTTGTATAGCTATAAACTTCCCTCTTAAAACTGCTTTTGCTGCATCCCATAGGTTTTGGATCGTCGTGTTTTCATTGTCATTTGTCTCTAGGTATTTTTTGATTTCCTCCTTGATTTCTTCAGTGATCTCTTGGTTATTTAGTAACGTATTGTTTAGCCTCCATGTGTTTGTGTTTTTTACGTTTTTTTCCCTGTAATTCATTTCTAATCTCACAGCATTGTGGTCAGAAAAGATGCTTGATATGATTTCAATTTTCTTAAGTTTACTGAGGCTTGATTTGTGACCCAAGATGTGATCTATCCTGGAGAATGTTCCATGCACAGTTGAGAAGAAAGTGTAATCTGCTGTTTTTGGATGGAATGTCCTATAAATATCAATTAAATCCTTTTGGTCTATTGTATCATTTAAAGCTTCTGTTTCCTTATTTATTTTCATTTTGGATGATCTGTCCATTCGTGTAAGTGAGGTGTTAAAGTCCCCCACTATTATTGTGTTACTGTGGATTTCCTCTTTTATAGCTGTTAGCAGTTGCCTTATGTATTGAGGTGCTCCTATGTTGGGTGCATATATATTTATAATTGTTATATCTTTTTCTTGGATTGATCTGTTGATCATTATGTAGCGTCCTTCCTTGTCTCTTGTAACATTCTTCATTTTAAAGTCTATTTTATCTGATATGAGTATAGCTACTCCAGCTTTCTTTTTTTTTTTTTTTATAAATTTATTTATTTTATCTATTTATTTTTGTCTGCGTTGGGTCTTTGTTGCTGTGGGCGGGCTTTCTCTAGTTGCAGTGAGCGGGGCTACTCTTCACTGTGGTGCGCGGACTTCTCATTGCGGTGGCTTCTCCTGTTGCGGAGCAGGGGCTCTAGGCGCACGGGCTTCAGTAGTTGTGGCACATGGGTCAGTAGTTGAGGCTCACGGGCTTAGTTGCTCCGCGGCATGTGGGATCTTCCCAGACCAGGGCTCAAACCCGTGTCCCCTGCATTGGCAGGCAGATTCTTAACCACTGCGCCACCAGGGAAGCCCTCCAGCTTTCTTTTGATTTCCATTTGCATGGAGTATCTTTTTCCATCCCCTCACTTTCAGTTTGTATGTGTCCCTAGGTCTGAAGTGGGTCTCTTGTAGACAGCATATATATGGGTCTTGTTTTTGTATCCATTCAGCAAGCCTGTGTCTTTTGGTTGGAGCATTTAATCCATTCACGTTTAAGGTAATTATCGATATGTATGTTCCTATGACCAGTTTCTTAATTGTTTTGGGTTTGTTTTTGTAGATCCTTTTCTTCTCTTGTGTTTACCACTTAGAGAAGTTCCTTTAGCATTTGTTGTAGAGCTGTTTTGGTGGTGCTGAATTCTCTTAGCCTTTGCTTGTCTGTAAAGCTTTTGATTTCTCCTTCAAATCTGAATGAGATCCTTGCCAGGTAGAGTAATCTTGGTTGTAGATTCTTCCCTTTCATCACTTTAAGTATATCATGCCACTCCCTTCTGGCTTGTAGAGTTTCTGCTGAGAAATCAGCTGTTAACCTTATGGGAGTTCCCTTGTATGTTATTTGTCGTTTTTCCCTTGCTGCTTTCAATAATTTTTCTTTGTCTTTAATTTTTGTCAATTTGATTACTATGTGTCTCAGTGTGTTTCTCCTTGGGTTTATCCTGTATGGGACTCGCTGCGCTTCCTGGACTTGGGTGGCTATTTCCTTTCCCATGTTAGGGAAGTTTTCGACTATAATCTCTTCAAATATTTTCTCTGGTCCTTTCTGTGTCTCTTCTCCTTCTAGGACCCCTATAATGTGAATGTTGTTGCGTTTAATGTGGTCCCAGAGGTCTCTTAGGTTGTCTTCATTCTTTTCATTCTTTTTTCTTTATTCTGTTCCGCAGCAGGGAATTCCACCATTCTGTCTTCCAGGTCACTTATCCATTCTTCTGCCTCAGTTATTCTGCTATTGATCCCTTCTAATAGTTTTCATTTCAGTTATTGTATTGTTCATCTCTGTTTGTTCTTTATTTCTTCTAGGTCTTTGTTAAACATTTCTTGCATCTTCTCGATCTTTGTTTGCCTCCATTGTTTTTCCGAGGTCCTGGATCATCTTCACTATCATTATTCTGAATTCTTTTTCTGGAAGGTTACCTATCTCCACTTCATGTAGTTGTTTTTCTGGGGTTTTATCTTGTTCCTTCGTCTGGTACATAGCCCCCTGCCTTTTCATCTTGTCTGTCTTTCTGTGAATGTGGTTTTTGTTCCACAGGCTGCAGGATTGTAGTTCTTCTTGCTTCTGCTCTCTGCCCTCTGGTGGATGAGGCTGTCTAAGAGGTTTGATGGGAGGGACTGGTGGTAGGTAGAGCTGACTGTTGCTCTGGTGGGCAGAGCTCAGTAAAACTTTAATCCACTTGACTGTTGATGGGTGGGGCTGGGTTCTCTCCCTGTTGGTTGTTTTGCCTGAGGCAACCCAACACTGGAGCCTACCTGGGCTCTTTGGTGGAGCTAATGACAGACTCTGGGAGGGCTCACGCCAAGAAGTACTTCCCAGAACTTCTGCTGTCAGCGTCCTTGTCCCCACGGTGAGCCACAACCCCCCCCCCACCTCTGCAGGAGACCCTCCAACACTAGCAGGTAGGTCTGGTTCAGTCTCCCCTGGGGTCACTGCTCCTTCCCCTGGGTCCCGATGCACACACTACTTTGTGTGTGCCCTCCAAGAGTGGAGTCTCTGTTTCCCCCAGTCCTGTCAAAGTCCTGCAATCAATTCCCACTAGGCTTCAAAGTCTGATTCTCTAGGAATTCCTTCTCCCGTTGCCGGACCCCCAGGTTGGGAAGCCTGACGTGGGGCTCAGAACCTTCACTCCAGTGGGTGGACTTCTGTGGTATAAGTGTTCTCCAGTCTGTGAGTCACCCTCCCAGCAGTTATGGGATTTGATTTTACTGTGATTGCGCCCCTCCTACCATCTCATTGTGCCTTCTCCTTTGTCTTTGGATGTGGGGTATCTTTTTTGGTGAGTTCCAGTGTCTTCCTGTCGATGATTGTCCAGCAGCTAGTTGTGATTCTGGTGTTCTTGCAAGAGGGAGTGAGAGCACGTCCTTCTACTCTGCCATCTTGGTTCCTCTTGGAGCTCCATTTTTAAAGACACTTTTTTTTGAACCTTAACCCAGTGAGACGTTTTTCATGACTCCTCTGTAAAAACCCTCTACATTCTCATGATCTCATGTTTGTTTGAGAGGAGATAGGACCCAGTGCTAACTCATCCGTCCCTTCAGGTTCTTCTTTCCAACAATTTGTATAAAATGAAGAGAGGAAAGGGTTTTTAACTGATGGACTGAGTTTATTAAACACAGATGCAGTAAAGCCACAGTTAAAAACAAAGAAAAATACTGTGGTTTGCAGGCAGAAGGTAAGGAAACATGGAAGATAGATGTCAAAGGGAGCATTTTGAGTTAGAAGGAAAACCTGCCAGTGAGGAAAGAAGATGGGTAGGTTGCAAGATACAGAAAACAAGCTTTTCAGATATCAGCATCTTCATTTCTTTGTCTTTAAAGAAGCATCATGATGCTCTGAAAGGGCAGGGAGACCAAACAGCCACCACTGGTACCCATTTTGCACCAGATGCTAAATCTCTGGGCACTGGGCAGACACTCCCAGTAGCTGCCCAGATTATAATAATTAAATTTGTTGAGCCCTTCGGTGTGCCAGGCACTGTACTAAGCGATGATTTATATAATAATCATCCTGTTTGATCCTCAGAACAACACTCCAAGGTAGGTGATGACGTCCCCATTTCAGAGATGAGCAAACTGAGATTTAGGAAACTTGCTTCTCATCCCACAGCCGGCAGAAGAAGGAGCAGGTCCATCTGGCTTCAAAGCCCACACTTTTTCCAGACTGCTGTGTCACCTTCACAAGCATCAGATTGTACTGTGAACTGATTAATTAGTTGAGCATAATGCTCCCCAAAAACATGATGTAGAATTGCTGTTGTTCTCCTAGTACTGACGAAAAAAATTAATTCAAAATAATATCAGCGAAGATGGAGTCAGCTCCACTTCCACTTGATTTTATTCTTCCTTGATAGTTTTTTTTTTAATAAAAGCTATTACCATTGCCCTGATTACTCTTTGCCACCTCTGCATTTTCAACAAATCCAGAGTGAGTCAGGGAGAATGGTGGATGCTTCTGATGCTGTATTCCAAGGAATCCTAATCCTGCAGGTGTGCCCAGCCTAAATTAGATGTGGTGTGAATATTGCTAAAGGGCTAAAGGACCCAAGGAGAGCAGGGAGTACTGGGCTTGTCTGAGGATTCCTCTCTCCCATTCACTTGCAGAGAACATTATGAGCTGTCTCAGTTCTCTAGGGTGAGTCTCTCCCAGAAGACACGAAGGTCTCCTTGACCTTGCGTGGGTGGAAACTTAAATCAAATCCTCATTAATGGAACTCTGGAATACAGTCCTAAATCTTTCTCTATAACTTAAATGGTCTTATTCTGTAGCTGAATTAGTGCCTGGCATTTGGAAATGCTGATTTATCACATAATTGACTTGGCTGTATTGGGATTTGTTTAATGGGGTTTGGTGGGTGCCTCTTCCTCCCTCCCTCCCTCCCTCCCTCCCTCCCTCCTTCCCTCTCTTCTTTCCTTTTCCTTTCTTTTCTTTTCTTTTTATTTATTTTGGCTGCATTGGGTCTTCGCTGCCATGTGCGGGCTTTCTCTAGTTGCAGCAAGCGGAGGCTACTCTTCATTGCGTTGCAGTGGCTTCTCTTGTTGCAGAGCACAGGCTCTAGGCACACAGGCTTCGGTAGTAGTGGCACGCAGGCTCAGTAGTTGGGGCTCATGGGCTCTAAGTGCAAGGTCAGTAGTTGTGGCGCACGGACTTAGTTGCTCCGTGGCATGTGGGATCTTCCCGGACCAGGGATCGAACCCATGTCCCCTGCATTGGCAGGCAGATTCTTAACCACTGTGCCACCAGGGAAGTCCCTGGTGGGTGCCACTTTCCCGCTCTGGCTCCTTTGTCTCATTACATCGTATGTCATCACTTCTGCTTCAGCATTCACTCCATGGGGAAGGGTGGGGAGTCTCCCAGGTACCTCTTAGGTCTTGCCGTCCGCATGGAACCATGAATCCCCTGTCTATCTCATTTACTTCTGTGTGTCTGCACCTAGCACACAATGCCTAGCACACCACAGGCCCTCAGTAAATGTTTGTTGAGTGGATGAATAAATGGAACTACTTTCCGTGCATTTTTGACTGTG
Source organism: Balaenoptera borealis (assembly GCF_965194805.1). NCBI lineage: Eukaryota > Metazoa > Chordata > Mammalia > Artiodactyla > Balaenopteridae > Balaenoptera > Balaenoptera borealis. The sequence goes on along the minus strand of NC_138866.1, from coordinate 13,807,408 downwards.
ATGTCCTTGTGCCCTTCCTTTGTCGCCACTGGATGAGAACGCGGCATTCATACGATCTCCCAAAGTGACTGTTTCTTCTGATACCCAGAGAGGACAGTGATCCAGCTCAAAGCCCCGAACAGGGGTTGCTCAAATGAGTTATCAGAGGTGAGACAAATGCAAAGTGACTTATCTTTTTTTTTATAAATTTATTTATTTATTTATTTTTGCTGTATTGGGTCTTCGTTTCTGTGCGAGGGCTTTCTCTAGTTGCGGCAAGTGGGTGCCACTCTTCATCGCGGTGTGCGGGCCTCTCACTATCGTGGCCTCTGTTGTTGCGGAGCACAGGCTCCAGACGCGCAGGCTCAGTAGTTGTGGCTCATGGGCCCAGTTGCTCCGCGGCATGTGGGATCTTCCCAGACCAGGGCTCGAACCCGTGTCCCCTGCATTGGCAGGCAGACTCTCAACCACTGCGCCACCAGGGAAACCCGTGACTTATCTTAATGTTTAATAAAGCAAAACAGAAACAGACTCACAGACTTAGAGAATGAACTTATGGTTACCAGAGGGGAAGGGTGGGTGGGGGGATAGATTGGGCGTTTGGGGTTGACATGTACACGCTGCTATATTTAAAATAAAATGCCTAAAAAAAAAGTTAACACGATAAAAGAAAAACTGATTCTGTGAGAGGAAATACTGGAGTGTGGAGTTCTTGCTTTAGTTGCTTCCTTTTCCTCTGTCTTAATGAGGTCAAGTCCTATCCCAGGTCACCTAGAAGGAGGAGGACTCGTCCCCATTGCACGTGCACCACAGCTTCTTTATCGGGCACCTACGGGATGACGTGCTACATTATCAAGGATTTTTCTCTAGAATTAAAGTTTTCTCTAGAAATGCATTTGTCCTAAATTTGTTTCTAAGTTAATCATTTTGGTAGAAGCATTTTAATGAATTAAATGTTTGTATATCTGATATTTATCATGTATCAAGATTTATTTTAGTATTGGGTTGGCCCAAAAGTTCGTTCGGGTTTTCCCGTAACATCTTATGGAAAAAGCCGAACTTTTTAGCCAACCCAATATCATAGTGAGAATTTAGCTTTCTAAGCCTAGAAATCACAAAGGATAAGACTGAGAGATTTGGGTGAAAACCCAAAACTTCTGTGTACTTAACACCTAAAACAAAAGATAAAACAATCAACTACAAAAAATGTTTCTAGCTAATGAAAAGAGTTAATGTCTATTATATATACAATAAAGAAAACATGAATACCCGCACCCCTGGGAACAACCTAATATTCCATCAGTAGGGAAATGATTAAGCGCATTATAGTAACAATAGTAACTACTACCATTTATTGAGTACCTACTATGCACCTCACATGGTTGTCTCATCCAACCCTCACAAATTCATCCATAACTGGAGTGCAATGAAGCTATAAGAAGTATATTTTTTACACAGAACATGATCATAATATATAAAATAGAAAATATGTCATAAAACAATATCCAATTTATATAAGGAAAAAATATATACATAACCTGATAACATAAAGAGAGAAAGATAGAAACCCAACAGTGTGATATAAATCACAAAACAGTGGGTGACGTGATTCTAGGATGTAATTTGTTTTCTTAATGCTTATCTTTATTTTCCAATTTCTACAATGAAGACGTTACTTTAAAATTTTATGCACATTGCAAACTCAACCCCTGTTTTTTTAAAAAAAAATGGATTACATATGATCCTACCTCCTCAAGAAGTATATATTGAACATAATTTAAGCCACTTTGGATGTTTGAAGCTTATCATCATGGGCAAGAAAATCACCGTGTTTCTGAGCTAGGAAGGAATTCTACCAATGCCATCAAGGAACCACTGCGGTTAGCATTATTTGTCTTTACGATAACCTGTGACCGCTAGAACCTGCCTTTGCTCAGATGTCCCTTTGTCCTGGGATCAAGTGGCTCTTCCTAATAGGAGTGCACATCAAAATCTCCTAGGAAACTTTTAAAAAAATGTGTAACTGCCTTGACCGCTTGACTGGAGTTTTTGATTCAGTAGGTCTGAGGTAGAGCCTTGGAAGCTCCATATAAAACAAACTCCAGAACTTCCTTTTTATCTTCTTTGAGAGCCAGTGTTACAGTCAACATGTGTTCTGCTGCTGATATCAGCTGCCTTATTTTTCTCAGGTTATTTGTGTGAGAATCCAAGAAAGGCTTCTTCCTTCTGCCCTCACATTAGAGCAATCTTTCTCAAACTTGTTCGGATGATGAGATACCTCATCATCTTAGTCCTCCTTGCAAACTACAATGAAACATTGTGACATTTAATTCTCTTATAAAAACTAGGGACAATTTTATTAGCAGTAAGTATGACCATGTTTTCTATACTGCCTCATTTTCTTACAAGTATTAGAACTCACTTGGATTAGCTCAAGGCAAAATGCAGAATGTATTATAAGAATAGAGGGGTAGTTTCTGGACCTGTGGGGCAGGAAGCACAGCCGCCCTCACAAGAGCCCTAAACCATGAGGTAGAAAACCAGCAGGAAACGGCAGTCATTTTCTCAATCTCTTGTTTTTGACTTCTGCTTCCTGCCTCCCCCCACTCTTGGAGGCTGATGGCCACCTCTCAGCCCCTGAGTTGAAACAACCTGCAATGACTGCCTGCTGTTTCTTAGTCCCGCCTCTACATTCCTTAGAGAATCTGATGGGCCATATGTAAGTCAGGTGTTTATCCCTTGTCCAATCAGTTGAATCTTGGGGGGTTGGATCAGGCAGGATAAACATGACTGCCAAGGCAAAATCCCCAGGGAGGAAATAGGTGGAGGAAAACCCCAAACCTCCTTTATTTTATCTTATTTTATCTCTTAACATAAACTCCCCTTCCTGTACACCTTGAGACATGGCCCAGTATAACCAACCATGTTATCAACAGCCACAAATTGTGTTCTGCATCCCTGATGGGAGAATATTCAGAGTCCTGTGAGCTGCAGTGGAGAGAGGCTCCTGGTTCCCAGGTATGACCACCTACCAGCTGCCATTTGTGGACTAAGCAATCAGGTTACATCACCTACAACACAAATTCCCCTTTAGAGAAAGGAATGGGAGATAGGAACCCCCATGGCATCATGTCCAGTTGTCACCCATTGGTGTAGAGTGTATACAGCATCCTGAGGGCCAGAGAGAGAAAAGTGAACCCGGCTCTTTCAAACACAGGTATCAAAACCCACACACACTAACTTAAGCAAACAGAGAGAATCCATCACAAGGATCCAGCTCACTCTCAAAATCTCAGGGCAGACTTGGGGGGGATGACTCTCAGTCTCTCTCTGGGCCTCCTATAGCTGCGTCACGTTTCTCTCTCTACTTCTCTCTATCCCAGGCCCTAACCTGGGGACTCTTCATAGGCTCTAAAATATGAATTCAGAGGAACTAGACATTCCTACTGCAGGGTTCTTTAAGTACCACTGGCGCTACATATAATTTTAGGTGGTACATGGAAAAAACTGTATTTTTAAATGGGTATTTACTTGACATTTATTTACTCCAATTTTTATTTATTTAAACGACACACACACACACACACGCACACACACACACACACACACAAAACCCTCTGTGATTCTTGCTCTCTTTGTTTAGGAGGAAGTTAGAGTTTCCAAGTGCTGCAATTTATATAACAGTATTAGGTCCATGACCACTCAAGCTAAAGGTCGATATGGCCACATCATGGAGAGAGCTTCTGGAGACCCTAAAAGCCTCACCCAGATTTCCTTGGGAACGGAACTCATCACATTAATGGGCTTCTCTTGTCATCAAGAAATACTAGGATCCTAATCCAAATCTTTAAAAAAATAATTTTGTATCCATCTTTGAAACTAAAGAATGAAAGTCACCTATTATCTCACTAACCAGAGTTAAGGCTTCCACTTTTGTGTGTTTCTTTCCAAACACTGTGTGTATGGTTTTCACAGAGTTGAGATGAAATATTTCTAAAATATGTTAACCCACTCTGTTGTCTCAGTAGGTAGAGTTTTTGTTTGGGATTCTGCATGGCCTCCAATACTGTTATGAACAACTGCAAGTACAGGAAGTATCAAAAATGGACCTCTCTCCACCCTTATTCAACTCACCCCCTTGGTGACTTTGTAAATGTCCTCAATAAATCTCTCATACACCTTGTTTCCTGTTAATGGCCTCCTTTTCCTGAAAGTTATGTATAAGAGAAATCCCAAGAAAGATAGAATGTCCATTAGTTGGGTTTCAGGAAATTGATCATTGATTTATCTCTATGAGTTATTAGATTGTTTCTGACTCAGCAGTTGGCTTTGAATGTATCATCAAGTTTTCTGTTTGAGGCAAGTGGGGAAAAAGTGCTGATTGTTTAGGCAAGTTTTGAAGGCTCTAGATGAAAGACATTGCTATCACAGAGCAAAGTGAAGCCCTGTGTGATCAGAGCAGCAAGTCAACATCTGTGAGAACCTGACCATACAGCAGAAAAGTGGAAATCCGAGTGGGCATGATGTTCACAGAATTATTCAGAAGGGTTTGGAACATCTGCTTAAGGGAGAAAGTCCCAGAACCACATTCTTTCTTCTACCAAACAAACTTAATTTTTCCTTCCAGGGGAGGCAAGCAGTGCAAACAGTCCCCAAATTGTGTGTATTTGGCTTTGACATACAGAATGGTTTCTTCCCCCACCCCAGCAAATTTCCTTCTCTGATAGATATATATACACCTGACTAATTATGCAGCTCTGGAATTTTTTTGAGCTGCTGTTCTATTAGCACATTACCTAGGGCTTGGTTTTCTCCTGCTTTTCCCTTTGCAACTCAATATTAAAATTAATTTGCTTTTTCTATGTTAGGAAGTACCTAAGGGCTTAGAAAAAGTTTCTTTGGCATTAATCCCACTTTGGTGTAAATAGTGTAGATAATCTACACCTGGATAAATAGGGACTGGCCACAGTCAAAAAAGAACAAAACTAAAAAGAGCTTTATTTAAGAACCCTGATGCAAGGAAGTGAGTTCACTTTACTTTCTTAAAACTCCAGAATAGTTGCCATGGGTGACGTTTCTGTGGCTTAATTTTTTGTCATTGGCGCATTCTCAAAGCTCAGTGATGTTTGACCCTAATGGAGTCTGAACTCGAAGTAGATACTGCATAATGAAATTACACTTAATAAACTGCTTTCTAGGGAATTACCTTGTGGTCCAGTGGTTAGGACTCCGCGCTTTCACTGCCGAGGGTCCGGGTTCAATCCCTGGTCGGGGAACTAGGGCACCGCAAGCCATGCAGCGTGACCAAAAAATTAAAAATAAATAAATAAACTGCTTTCTAGCTAGTACCTGTGACCTCGAGGACATAAGGCTTTTCTGTTTCCTGGAGAGAAAACTGCCTACTTCGTAGAAGACAAGGCCTAATCAGCCTCAAGGTTATTAGGCAGGCATCTTAAGTGTGAAGCAGTGGATTGAACAAAGGAAAACAATAATTTTATCCAATTAGTAGTGGTTATTTTTGTAGCTTTGATTTGTACACGTGAAACAGTGGAATGATTTTGAAAAATATTCTGAAGATCTGCTACTTATAAAATTGTATTTGCATCTTAGGGTAGCTATTTGACTCCTGCAGATGCCCTGCATGTTTTACAACTAAGCGGGCTGCAGCTTATCTGTGGATTTACCCCTCGCAAGATGCTTCACTCCTCTGTATCTTAGTTTCTCCATCAGTAACAGGGGGTGGTAATAATCACAGCTCGCGGAGTTGTGCTGCGGAATGAAGGAATGACATAGGCAAGGCGTTTAGAACCATGCTTTTTCACTGAAGTCACTCGCAGTACAAAATGGGCACGGGACTCTTCTTCTGAGATCTTCATCATAAGTCCCAGCCTGTCTCTACTCTGATAGCTTGTCCTGGATCAGTGATCCCAGTGAGGGTGTCTTGTCCTTTGCATGGTAAAACCAGTACTGAGACAAGGGGGGGGGGTCTCATCTTCAGGAATGGCCCATTGGAGTGAACTCCTCTGCGAATATGGGGGTGCTCCATTAATTCTGGTTGAAGGTGGAGACGTACACCTGTGGTGGGGTACAGGTGACTGTAGCCACCATCGCAGAGAAAGCTCATTGGATGCCAGACTCAGCACATAGCTCTTCCACTTACTGGAATATCTTCACCTGTGGATGAGAGAAAACTGAGGCTTCGAGGGGTTAAGTAAACATCCTGCATGTGCTCAAATGCCTCGTGACAAAGGCAGGACTCCATCCTGGATGATCGGATTCCAGGAGTCATAATCTCAACCCTGACTGCACACAGCCAGGCTCAGAATGCTGGCTTCTCTCATGCCCCGATCTGGTTATCGGAATCAATTACATAAACAGTATCTTCTCTCCTGGGTCCCTCCCCCAACCCCTGTGAAATTCCTTCCCTTATCTATATATAGCCCTTGGGAACCAGAGCGTTTCTTGGAGCTTCTAAATCAGTATGGTGTGTTTTCTCAGATGTTCACACTAAGTTTCCATCTCTCTGCTGGTTTCTGTTTTTCGGATTTCTAGTCGAATTGGAAAGCTTTAATGTACCGTGTTAGAACATTAGAGTTTGAGGAATTTTGTGTTCGTTAACACTTCGGGAATTTTAATGGCAACTTGGGTGATTTTATCCAGGAGCTTTTTCCATGAAAAATAATGCAGGTATTTTTGGAGATTGAAAAATACATGGGAAGTTAGAGCACCCTCTCCACACCAAGGAGAAATAGGTGTCTTTTTCCCTCCCTTGGGCCAGAGAGACCTGTAAGTGCATCATGTCCCTCCGAAGACTTCTCTTTTCTTCTTCCGTTCTCCCTAGGCTAAGTGAAGTATGGATCTTGTCCAGATGCTTGAGATCAGCCTCTTAGCTTCCTTGAAAGCTACCCCGTCTTTATCTCTGCACGTTTCTGGCAGCCAGGAGTCAGCCCTTTTGTCCACTTGCCATCCTCCATTCTTTCTCTGCTGATCTTTCCCCTTTCTTCTGACAACCCCCTTACTTTGCTCCTGTGCCCAGTTTTCCTTCAACATCAGTTTTCCTCTTCTTGGCAGAACCTCCTAATCTTGCTTCTCCTTTAGGACCAGAGGAATGAGAGCCTTGCTCAACCCCCCGTGCCTTCTCCTTTTCATGCTGTTTGGCCCCGTCCCTGCCTTCTCTATGGGTGTCAGGAACTGAGTCATTTTGGGACTTTCTCTCTGGACCCTTTCCTCCCTGAAAGCAGTAACATTATTTTCTATAGAGACTATCTCAAATCCATTATTCTACAGGCCTTTCTTTGATGAGTTTCTGAAAACACAGATTGTCAGAAGCCTGTTCTCTCTCCTGACACAGCAGAAGCACCCAGCCGGCAACAAGTCACACTGCCCTCGTTGCAACATGTGTGCCCATGTTTGGGGACTCTTGTGACTTGCTTGATAATTTTATCTTTTAAAAAATTTCTTTGAAGCCTTTGTGTGATCATCTGACGAATTCTGCCAGAATTGTCTCATGAGGGTGATATCCATTCTCTGTTTCTCTCCCAGGCAGTGTGTCCTCATGGGATGACCCATGGGTTAAGGCCAAGAGAAGACTCTGCGCTACTCAAGTTTGGCAGGGAAGGTGGGAGAGTCCCGGGGAATCCCTCCCTTTATGAGGCGATGTCATCTTAAACTTGGGGATTGACTACTTTCCAACTCCATCTTGCTATTAACAAGTAGTAGGGTGGTAGGGTTGCGTTCAGCCGTACTCCTACGACCTTCAGTAATACTGTTCCTTACCCACGCTGGTCTCCTTTCTGGTTTTCCAATCTTCCACGCTCCTTCCTGCTTCCGGCCCCTTTGGACTCACCTTTCCTTCTCTCAGCTCTGTATGAAACTGGGTGAGCGTCCTTCAGCCCCACCTGAGGACATGCTAGCTTCTATTACCCGCTCTGGGAAGTAGCCCTCCCCTCATTTACCTCCTCTCTAGCCCTTACCTGAAATGATGGATGTTAGAGGCAAAGCTGTCACTTGATTTTCACATGCAGGATAAAGCAAGTGGCAGAACAACCAACATTTGAGCAACACAAGTCCCTATACTTTTGTGGGGACACCCTGTGGGGACAGATTAGGCGCCACCCACCCTGTGGTCCTGAATCGTTGTCGTTGAGGGTGATAGTGTATTAATGGGCTTAGCATCTCAGGCACTGGGTCTTTAGGTACAAAATCCATTGCCTTCCAGAATCAAGGAAGTTATTGTTTTTTTCTTCTTGTCAATTTTCTTGAAGTCCCTTGAATCTAATTGCAAACAGACAAGGACAGGCAGCAATTTGTGTCCTGAGAGAGCCAGGAACAAGGGCTCCATTTATTTTGTAATTTGTAATTTCTTTGTCTCCAAGGAAAAGATCCTGGGTAAAAAAAAAAAAATCATAATTGAGAGTCCAGCAAAGGTTTTGTGCTTCCTTGTGAAGCTACATGATGTTACAAATTATTCCCCAGGGCCTTGGTAAGAGCAGGGGCAGAGAAGGAGGTTTTCAGTGGAGGCAAGATCTCCAGATGGCTGGGCAGGCTGCGTGGGCGGTGCTGGGGGGCAGAAAGCCAGTCCTGGTAGGGGCTGGATTCTTGGGTATCTGGTCCTACTGATGCAAGTTACCCCATGACCTTGGCCACTCTACCTCCCTGGGTTTCAATCCTTTATCTAAAAAATGAGGCAGTTCAATCAGGGCATTTTTTCTTAGCTCTGTCATACCCAATAACTTCCTTTTTATGTCAAAAGTTTTCTTATGGTACTAAAATGAAACTTTAACAAATAAGATATTCCTTTACTATCCTGAAATGAGACTGTATAAACAAAATAAGCTGTCTGTACACATAATTTCAAAAAAGACAGTATATTGACTTAATTTTAACATAAAGAAGAAAACAAAGGAAAATATAGTAAAATGATATGTACATTAATAAATCTATTCTAGGGTCTGATTCTGATAAAATAGTCTGGTGCTACACCTCCAGGTAGACCGACAGGTATGCTGTACTACACACAACTGCACTACCCTCCGCAGTGGGATAATCTGAGATGGTGTGTTAGAGTTCTCCAGGGAAACGAAACCAATGGGGGAGAGAGACAGAAATAAGAGGAGCTTTATTATAGGAATCGGCTCATGTGGTTATGAGACCACAAAGTCCCACATTCTGCTGTCTGCAAGCTGGAGAACCAGGAAAGCTGGTGGTTTAACTCAGTCGGAGTCCAAAGACTTGAGAACTGGGGGGACTGATGGGGTAAGTCCCGATCTTGGTCCAAAGCCTGAGAACCAGGAGCCCTGATGTCCAAGGGCAGGAGAAAATGGATGTCGCAGCTCCAGCAGAGGGAACAGATTCTCCTTTGTCAGCCTTTTTGTTCTGTTCAGGCCCTCAACTGATTAGATGATGCCCACTGCTTTGGTGAGGGTGATCTTTACTCAGTCTACTGATTCAAGTGCTAATCTCTTCCAGACACATGTTCGTAAACACACTGAAAAATACTGTTTTACCAGCTCTCTGGGCATCCCTTCACCTAGTCAAGTTGGCACATAAAATGAACCATCACTTACGGTGAACAACTCATAGTAATACTTAAAATCAGTGTTGACTCTTCCCTCAATTTATACAGCGGTTGCATTCCTGGAAATTTCAGTGTATGTAAAAATGGTGCCCCTCAAAAGGGTAAACAAGAATTAGGTTCTAAGTTCAGATAAATCCAGACAGGTTTTCTGTACCCATGAATATCCAGCGGGATGTCTGAAAGTCTGCAGGAGGCAGGATGCTTCTTTAATGTGTTGACTGTCCTGTACATTGCAGGATATCAAGCATTTCTGTTCACAGCCAAACCACCTATTTCCTAAATGCTCTGTGAGGGCAGCACTACCCTGTTGAGACTCTGTCTTCCATGAACCCAGGATATGCTGCTAAAACTTGGATGTGCACACGTTACCTGGAGGATCTCATTTAATACATATGATTCATCTGCTCTGGGTTGGGCCCAGGATTCTGCATTCCCATCAGGCTTCCAGGTGCCACTGCTGCTGCTGGGCTGGGACCACGCTTTGAGTAACAAGGACCTACAGGATTCCCATGGCACTAAGCTTCTTGCACTAAGCTTCTGTAGATTCAGGGCGTGGCTCTCCAAAGTGGGGTGTCTTTGAGAACCACCTGCTATCAAATCTCCTGGGGTGTTTTCAAAAATGTACGTCCCAGAACCTCACCTGGACGTCTTGAATCAGGAACTCCCTGTTTCTGCATCTTAATAATTAATTCCCTGAGTGTGGCCTTAAAATCGCTAACATTGAAAACCCCCAAGTACGTATCTTGACATCTCTGGATCTTGAGGATCTTTGTGGAACAAAGCCCTGTTTCTCCAACAAAATCTCAGATGTGGCGCGAATCAAAAAACTGTCCTAAAATATCATATGATATCACTTATATGCAGAATCTAAAAAATGATACAGCTGAACTTATTTACAAAACAGAAACAGACTCACAGGCTTAGAAAACAAACTTATGGTTACCAAAGGGGAAACATGGTTGGGGGGGGATTAATTAGGAGGTTGGGATTAACATATACACACTACTATGTATAAAATGGATAATCAACGAAGACCTACTGTATAGCACAGGGAACTCTTCTCAATACTCTGTAATAACCTATATGGAAAAGGAGTCTGAAAAAGAATAGATATATGTATAACTCAATCACTTTGCTGTACACCTGAAACTAACACAACATTGTAAATCAACTATACTCCAATATGAAATAAAAATTAAAAAAAAAAAAAAACAAAACTGTCCTGGTTCATCAGATAGCAGTTGGAAAGTCAGCCACTCATCTGAAGTTCTAGAAATCTTCTATTTCTTGACTGGGTGGTGGTTACACAGATGCTCAGGCCTTTTGCGCACTTACTCACTTTTTTCTGAATGTATGCCACATTTCACATACCGGTAAGACCTCTCCTCGGTGGCTTTCATAGATGTGGTCGCTTAGCCCAGGGAAAGCAGGAGGGGAATTGTTATTTACTATTCAAGCCCAGTTATCCTTTATTTCCCAGCTGTGCCCCTTTTCTGTTGGTTTCACTTATTCTAAGCTGCTGGTGGGAGAGGGCAGCGTGGGAGGCACAGTGAAATGTTTCCTTTTGTCCTGAGACCAAGCAGAGAGCTGTTGACCTGCTCTACTTTGGAAAAGGCCATCGGGGGCATCTGGAGAAGGGGTCGAGTCTTTCTCTTTCTGGATATAGAGAAAGACTCCTCTCCCTCCTCTCCCTCCTCTCCCTCCTCTCCCTCCTCTCCCTCCTCTCCCTCCTCTCCCTCGATGCAGCATCTCTGCCCTGGTGGCTCAGCCACGATAAAGCCACTTTCCCTCTGTACTGGCAGGTGGTTACCACGAGAGTATTACAGCTAAACCTTCTGAGAACATTTTTACCTAAATAAGGCCTCTGATCTCCTCAGATGAATTACCCTCTCTGGTGATTTCCTGGCTGCAGCCCGTTGGTGCAGCCCTCGTAGGTGGGTCGCTGTGTCGTGTTACAGATGCTGCAATAGACTCCACTCCTGTAGGGGTCTAAAGGGGGGAGGCCAGAAGTTCAGCAGCTTGGGGCTGGCCACGCCTCTGCCTTGGCCCATTTCTGGTGCCCGTGTCTCTGCCCCAAATCCTATTCTGCTTGTTCTGCTTTGCTCTTGTGCCTTGTCTTCTGTTGATCTTCTACGTCTGGCTGCACAGCCGGCTACCATCCCATACAATTCCAAGAGTGCCATTTACACTGTGCCTTGTGGGCAAGGCCGTGCTGCTGGGGTACAGGCATCAAAAAATCAAAGCCCCCTGCCTTCTTTTTTTTAAATGAGGCAGGTCATTTGACCCATTTGACCCCATTTGTTCTTGCTTTGCCAGACCATGCATGTGAAGTGAGCTCAAGCATCCAGAAGAACTGGATGGGCAATACAATAGATACTTCTGGACAGTAGGGCATTCCTGGAATATCTGAGAAGAGCTGCTCAATTCTTCCGTGGCTTACCCAAAAGAATATGAATTATCTGTTTTTATCCAAGTTATCAGTAAATGTTATTAGTAGAAATATCCAATGCAAAATGAAACTGGCCACAGTTAACACTGAACATAATAAAATGTTACAAATGAGAAACTCATTTATTTGTTGGTAAGTTTGAAAAGTACAAAACAATTGAACTGGGAAAAAATAGGTATAATAGGAAACACCTACACAAAATAAAACCAGCGGAAGGAAACATGCATGCACATTTAAAATTGATTTTTTTTTTTCCCTTAGTGGCATTTTTCACAGAAATAGAACAAACAATCCTAAAATCTATATGGAACTACAAAAGACCCTGAATAGCCAAAGCAATCTTGAGAAAGATTATATATAATATACAAAAACTGAACCATTATGTTGTACACCTGAAAGTAATACAATGTATGTCAATTATACCTCAGTTCAAAAAATAAAAATTGACTTTTTTAGTCAGAGGAATCAACCTTGGCACAATCTGGATATGCAGATTTTGACCCAGGAAATTGCTGTTGATTGAAATGCGGTCATCAAAGCAAACTCAGATTGTCAGAAGCCATGAGGGACAGCATTCATACAGACAAAAGTAATTGAAGAACCATGTATTTTTGGTAATATTTTAGCAGGAAAAACTCCTGTTGAAAAGAATATTTTAAATGGGAAAAACATGGTAATAGTTTAACAGCACAGAATGGAAAAATTGTTGAGGGATTAAAATGGTTTATGATGGAATTCACTGAGGAAAATATAGTTTCTCAATGAAATTTCTTCAGGTTTGGTAAAATTCAGATTAAAATCTACATATTCTTAAAGACAGAACAAAAAAATGTTTATAAGGGCAAAGCACCAACTGGGTCAAATAGAGTCTTCAAAAATGGTGGGTGGGGACAAATGAGACCTGATGACTAGATGACTAAATGCCATTTTAGATTGGATCCTGGGACAGAAAAAAAAAGGATGGTGGTGGAAAAATTGGTGAAATCCAAATGAAGTCTGGAGTTCAGTGAATAGTAATGTACCATTGTTGGTTTTTCAGGTTTGGCAAATGTATCATAGTAATATCAGATATTTATATTAGGAAAAACTAGGTGAAGAGCATACAGGAACTTTCTGTATTATCTCTGCAACTTTTCTGTAAGTCTAAAATTGCTCCCCAAATATGGTGGGCTCAAAATGGCCTGGACCAGAGGAAAAAACAACCCAAACTTCCCATTGCAGCTCTCCCATGAGCCTTGCGGTTCACTTCCCGGTGGAGCCCTGTGGTTGTGCTGTATTGATTTCTTTCTAGGGACTTGTACGTAATGCCACGCCTGCCCTCAGCACCCGTGAGCTCATGGCCAGCCTCTGGCCTCTCCGCACAATGCTCTCCTCCTCCTTCCAGACAGCCTTCTACTGCTCATCCTGGAACCAGCTCCCTTGGACCTCCCAGTGTGTAGACCTAGCGCTCCAACTTGGCCAAATATTGCAATCATCTGAGAAGCTTTAACAATTTCTGGTCCTGGCTGCCACCCCCAGAGATTCTGATTTAAGTGGTCTGGGGCATGGCCTGGGCCTCTGGATTTTAAAAACCTCCCCAGGGGCTTCCCTGGTGGCACAGTAGTTAAGAATCCACCTGCCAGTGCAGGGGACACGGGTTCAAGCCCTGGTCCAGGAAGATCCCACATGCCGTGGAGCAACAAAGCCCGTGTGCCACAACTACTAAGCCTGTGCTCTAGAGCCCGCGAACCACAACTACTGAGCCAGCATGCCACAACTACTGAAGCCCACACGCCTAAAGCCCACGTGCCTAGAGCCCATGCTCCGCAACAAGAGAAGCCACTGCAATGAGAAGCCCACGCACCGCAATGAAGAGTAGCCCCAGCTCGCCGCAACTGGAGAAAGCCCGTGCGCAGCAACAAAGACCCAATGCAGCCCAAAACAAATAAAAATAAAAATAAATTTATTAAAAAAACAAAAGACCTCCCCAGGTGATTCTAATTGCAGCCAAGTTTGAGAACCCTTGGCGTCACCTCACCAAATCCTATTAGTCCTTGAAAAGCCTAGTGAAGCCCTGACTTAATTACAGCAGCCCTTCCTTGTCCTCTGGACCATGGAGGTTAACATGCTCCTTCCAACATAGATGACTGCATATGTACATTGTGCCCATTCTGCTTTCATATATGTTAATTAGCACCCTGTGGGCAGTTTTGTTGCGTATTTCTTTGCATCTCTACCACCAGGAGGTTCGTGCTCCTGATTCTCAGGATGTTCTTGTGAGTCATCCTGAAAGTGAGGAATAAATTGCTGGTTTCTCTTCTGGAAGCAGATGGCCTTGACTGTCCTGAGGGACTTCATTGTTAGGTAAGCACTGGCCTCACCGTGTAGCAGCCCACAGTGACTGTTTCCTCTTCTGCGGGTGGCCCTTATCCCTGATGCAGTTGCTGGTCCTTCTCTGATCACTTCCTTTGCAGAGCAGAGACTCTCGGGTGCCCTCTGAGTGTGGCCTGGGCAGAACCTACTCTCTTGTTTGCACTTAAAGCCAAAGTCAGGTCAAAATCACTTGACTCCCACTAATTCACTGCACATTCTGAGAGAGGCTGGGACCTGGGACCCTTTGCTGCAGTGCTGCAATGCTTGCACCTGGACAAACATCTCCTCGAGCTACAAATTACAGAGAAGCTATAAGGGACTAAAAATAATTTGTCGGGGCAAATTCTGGACAAAAGATACAAAAAGACCAAAAAAAAACCCAACTGCCTCTTCTGAAGAACTGGGAGCAAAAACAGGGTGTCCAGAGCAAAAGCTGGGTAGTGCACATGCCCCCTGCACTCAACACCGCCAGAGGGGTGGGCAAAACACCTAAGCCACCGCTCCAGCCCAGCCCCTGGACACACCCCTACCCTCACCCCATGTAAGGAACCCGGCAGCCCCCTCACAGGGAGAGAGCAAGGGAACATGTTACTTGTTTCGCTCCCTCCTGCGGCCACAGGGGCCCCAATAAAGCCTTACCTGAATTTCTTGTCTGGCCTCTAGTCAATTTCTATTGATTGCAGAAGGCCAAGAACCCTGGTCAGTATCAATTCCAGTGTCCAGGTGGAATTATGCCTTTGAAATATTGGATCTGGGCTGGGATCTGGTCTCGTTTCAGCCCCTGAATGTCAGTATTCCCAAACACAGAGAGGAGTTGGGGGATTTTTTGTTTGCTTCTTGATTTTTTAATAGCAGCAGTTGATGGACTCTACCCTAGACCTTCTGATTCAGAATTCAGAACCTGAAGGGTGACAGCTGGGAATCCGAGTCCTCCTAAGTTCCTCAGATGATGCTGGGGGAGCCAGCCCACTGCTGCTGGTTTTGGGCTCCACTGGGAACCGCATCAACCCAAAGCATCAAGGGACTGGTTCGGAACTCAGGGCTCCTTGTGAAAATCTCCTGGAATTTACAAAGACATCAGGCCCAAGCCCTATCCCTGAAGAGTTGGCTAGGGAAGGTTGCAGGTAGTGGTGAACATCTGAGTGGTTTGTAAACTCCCCAGGTGATTCAAACGCGCAGTCCTGATCTGATGCCGGGATCAGCAGACTTTTTCTGTAAAGGGCCAGTGAATAAATATTTTAGTCTACATGGTCTCTGGTACAACTGCTCAACTTGGCCATTGTGGTGTGGAAGCAGCCAGGGATGTTATGTAAACAAATGCGCATGTGCAGGACTGTGTTTTAGTAACACTTTATTTGTAAAAACAGTCAGCAGGCTGATGCAGCTCTCGGGTCATAGCTTGTCCACCCCTGATAGAACCACCTGGGAAGCTACAAAATCATCTTGTCCCCCAGGGCCAATTAAATCAGATTCTCCATTGGGTTTGCCCAGGCGTGGGTATTTATGAAAACCTCTTCAGGTGAGTTTTCAATCAGCCTGGATTAAGACCCACAGCTGTAATATACTATGATTGCACACATCATTCTAAAAGTCTTGCTCTGACACGATGTTTAGTCTGCTGCAGAAGATTTTTTCTTTCTTTGTATGTTTGTTTGCTTGATTTTTAAAATTTATTTAAATGGAAGTATTCCAGGCATACTGTTCTCTGCCTGTCTCTCCCTGGACCACAATTTTTTAACGAGATATGACATATATGCAGTCAAGTGTGCAAATCTTAAGTGTACAGCTTGATGAATGTAAAAACATTTATTGATTGTATCCTTCTTCACATATATTATAGGCATGTAACCACCACTCAGATCAAAGTATAAGACACTCAGAGAAGCCCTGTTCCCCTTCCCAGTCAGTACCCTCCTGATGTTTTTTTGAAGCCTGCTTTGAAATCTTTGTTCTCTCGGAATAGGTGTCACTAAGTCACGGGTATTTGGCGCTTGCTTTGCCCACAGATCTTCTTGGCATTACAGGGGTGAAAGCAAGCATAGGGTGTGCCTGGCATTTTCCACTGTACATTTCGTTTCTGTGGCACACGGCACCCTTGGAAGGCAAGCTCTGCAGGCCCCATTGGCCCATGATCATCAGGGAACAGGGAGGGCTTTCAAGCAGGCCTGGGCTAGGTGAGCTCACCACACTCGCATGGATTCTGCTGGGAAGGTAACAACAAGCCCGAGTAGACAGCTCATTTCAGCACAGCAGGCAGCTTGAGCTTCATCTTCGCGTGGTCCCCTTGCCCCTCACATCCCAGGGAAGCCGTGTACAGCAGGCCCAGGTGAACACTGCTCCCCCCGTGGGCCTGTGTTCCAACTGAGGAACCTGAGCGCAGGAAACCCCTAGTCTTATAAGGGACTGCAAACAAATGTGCTCAACGTTTTTCCCACAGGGAGACATTAGCTTTATTTTTTTTTTAATTGTGATGACATTCACATAGCATAAAATTTGCCTTTTTCAAACGTACAGTTCAGTGACCTTTAATACATTCACAACGTTGTGCCACCACCACCTGTATCTAGTCCTGAAACATTTTCATCACCCTAAAAAACAACTCCATCCCATTGTCACCCCCAGTCAGCCCCTCCCCTCAGCCCCTGGCAACCACCAACCCGCTTGCTGCCTCTATGGATGAATCTATTTAGGATAGTTCATGTAAAGGCAGTCATACAATATTGTGACCTTTGGGGTATGGCTGCTTTCATTTAACATAATGTTTTTGAGGTTCATCCGTATTGTGGTATATATAAGTGTTTCATAGTTGATGGACGTTTGGGTTGTTTCTACCTTTTGGCTATTATACATAGTGCTGCTATAAACTTTCATATATAAGTATCTGAGTACTTGTTTTCAATTTTTTAGGTATAAATTGAGGAGTGGAATTGCTGGGTCATGTGATAATTCTATGTTTAACTTTTTGAAGAACCTCCATGCTGTTTTCCACAGCAGCTGTAACATTTTATATCCCACCAGGAAAGTACCTGGGTTCTAGTTTCTCCATATCCTCACCAACACTTGTCATTTTCCATTTTATTATTGCCATCCTAGTGGGTATCTCACTGCAGTTTTAATTTGCGTTTCCCTAATAACTAATGAGGTTGCATGTCTTTTCATGTGCTTATTGGCCACTTGTATATCTTCTTTGTAGAAATATCTATTCAAGTCTTTTATGCATTTTTTAAATTGTGTTGTTTGTCTTCTTGTTATTGACTTGTAGGGTTCTTCATGTATTCTGGATACAAGACCCTTATCACTAGACCCTTATCAGATATATGATTTGCAAATATTTTCTCCCACTTTGCAGATTGTCCTTTGATAATGTCCTCTGATGCACCAAAGTTTCAAATTCTGATGGAGTTCAATATACCTATTTTTTTCTTGTGATTTTTGTGTCATACCTAAGACACCATTGCCAGATCCTAGAATGTAAGCAAATCTGCTCCATGCGGGGACTTCCCTGGTGGTCCAGTGGTTAAGAATCCACCTTCCAATGCAGGGCACACGGGTTCAATCCCTGGTCAGGAAACATGCAGATCCCACATGCTGCGGGACAACTAAACCCACGTGCTGCAACTACTGAGCCCATGCAGTCTGGAGCCCCCGCGTCATAACTAGAGAGAAGACTGCATGCCGCAACAAAGAGCCCATGCACTGCAACTGAGACCCGATGCACCCAAAAATAAATACATACATACATACATACATACATACATTTTTTTTTTTTTAAAGTCTGCTCCATGCCTCAGCGGTTTTGGAAACATCCTTGAACATAGCTGCTAATACTCAGCTTTGCTCAGAATATATGCAGAAACACTAGAATTATCTCCCAATAGGCCAACATGCAAAGGCTGAGATGAGAGACAGAGCTGAAAAAAGAATCTTCATACCAGTTTAGGGGCTGCAGCCAGCTGTCCCAGAGTGAAAGACTGCTTTCTCTTAATCTGATCATATGAGCCAGTCTTCCTTTTCAGCTTAAACTAGCATAAACTGGGAGTTCATTTCTTACAAGTGATTGAGTCCTGAGCAATGTGGTGGTGTACAGTGGTGGTCTTCTGTTCTCCCAAGTTTTCATAAAATCAGTAACAGCAAACTGACTCATAACTGATGTCAGAGAGGCAGCAAAAATAACCCCTCAACAAACTCCCCTTGCCAGCTCAATGCCAGACTTGAACTCCCGTCTTTGGGCAAGATGCTTTACAGGACATCTGAACTGCCTACCCCAGATGCCCTTCTGCCCTGGCCAGGTGGGTTTGGTCACCCCAAGACACCCCTTAATGAGTGTTTTCTGTGTCCCTCTGCAGTGGGGCCCTACCCCTGGCTGTGCTTCCATGGCTGGGATATCTGAGGATTCCCCAGGAAAGCCCTTTGGAACGTGCCCATCTGGGCTGGGTGGTCAACCTTGAACTAGGAAGTGGCACAGTCCTTTGTTTCTATATCCCAAGGCCTAGACATTGATGAGAGTGTGGTGCTCAATAAATGTTCATCTTTAAGAAGAGCTAATAATGACCATTAACACTGACCTAAGTACTAGTTCATTCAGTCCTCACAATAGCCTTCTGCAGTGGCGTTCCTATTTTACATTTGGAGAAACTGAGGCGTGAGGATATTAGGTTTTCATGTCCAAGGTCACAGAGCTCATAAATGATAGAGCTGAGATATAGGCCTAAACAGAATGGCTTAGTGCCCACGCCCTTTTTGCAGCTGCCCAAACAAGTGATGAAGTCTACCTTTGCCTGGCAATGTCCCATCTTCTTGCTTTATTCCATTTTATTCCTTCTGGTTTTCTTTAATTAAGTGTTGGTATATGTTTTCTGAGTCCACCAAGTATTCATTGTGTTACCACTGTGTGCTCAGAGCCCCTTGCTGGGGACATTTTGATCCTTGGTTTCCATTCTGCTCACTCTTCAAGTGGATGTGTGTTGTGTCGCGCTATGCTGTGTGTGTGCTGTATGTGTGCTCACGCCATTCCAGTGAAGACAGCCAACTAACCCCAAGAGTTTACTTTGAATTTTATTTATCTACTCCCGTTTACCCAAAATAATCACCATATATATATACGCTCATAAAAGTAGTCTCATAACGAGCTCTGAATATGGGTCCCTGGAGTCTTGCTTTTGTTTTTCTGATGGGGGAGTTGGCAATATCTGTATCTAGCCCAGTGGCAACTTCTGGTCAGAACTTAACATTTGGATCCATTAAGAGGCCTCTTCTTACCACCAAGCACTCTGTGTTGGCAACAAGAGTGTGAGGTTCTCCGGCCTGATGAACTGCAGACAAGTATCTCTGGCTGGGCAGTGTAGGAAGGGAATGAGTGAGCTGGTGAATAGAAGAGTCTGGGTATTTTTCCTTGTTATTTTGACGGAGCTGGGAATAACCACTGAGATACTTTATTAGTCCAAGAGCCCAAGGAAACTTCTCATCACTGTGGTTCAAGCAAAACCCCCTTGCCAGGGGCTGGACGGGGTGCTGCTCTCCTGACAGGCCCATCAGTACTTGTCTTCAAACTTTTTGTTCATACACTTCCTAAAAGAATTTTGGAAAACATACATTTTTAAGTCAACATCTAGAATTTCATCATAAATGCAGATAGTAAAGATAGCTTTTTAGATACATTGTAACTATTGATATTTAAAACAAAACTATCATATCTTTCTTCTAAATGTACCCAACGGAATCTAAATACCATAGCAATTTGATACCCATCAACCACCACTTATTTAAAAAACATAAAAACAAGATTTTCTTTACCTGTCAGAAATTTCATATTGTTTCATTTTCTTTTGGAACCTGTGTATCCATTCCACTTCCCCCACAGAAATTTATACTAGTGCATTTTATACATAAATCTTTCTTTGATCACCTTTCTCCTACAACAAAAATATATACATATGTTTAAATATAAGTTTTTGAATTTCCTGTGATCATAAGGCTTAAATTTTTTTTTAATTTCTCCGTGATTGAGTTATCTTTCAATTATTAGAAGTATATTATTGATCAAAACTACATGAGTATGTAACAAATTTGGATAAACAAGAAACACATAAAAAGTGAAATTTTACTGAAAATACATTTCTAAATGAGGTGAATGGAGCTTTATAATTTTTTCCAATTAACTTATCATTGAATGAATGTTACTTATTGCTAGAAAGAATTCGGCTTAGAATTAGGAATTCTATTCCGATCTTTCAATTGAATGTAAGCATGCAAGCAGCCTTGTTTATATAAACAGGCAAATAAGAATGGAAGGAAATTTTGTTTAGCAATGCCACTCAATTTTCTGAATGTCTTCTGAGTTTCATGCCCAAAACCACACATGCATTTTCATCAAAAATTATATTTAATGACTGTGGTAAGCTAAATGATGCCCCGCCCCCCCCCCCCCCCCGCCCGCCCTGCCAATATCTCCACATCCTAATCTCTGGAACCTAGGAATATTACTTCGTATGGCAAACGAGGCTGTGCAGACATGATCAAGTTAAGGATCTTGAAATGGGAGAATAAGCCTGGGTTATCCACGTGGGGCTGATGTAATCACAAACATCCAGAAAAGAGGGGCACAGGCAGAGTTTTGTGCGGAGAAGGTGGTGATATGAAGACAGAAGGAGAAAGAGTTTCAAAGATGCTGTGCTGCTGCCTCTGAAGGAAGGGGCCACGAGCCAGGGAATGTAAGGAATGCAGCGCTAGAGGCCAAAAAAGACAAGGAAACGTTTTCTGCCCTCAGATCCTGGTTCCTCCAGATCCTTCAGAAGGAACCAGCCCTGCCCATACCTTCACGTTAGCTCGGTGAAACCGTTTTCAGACTTCTGACCTCCAGAACCATAAGAGAATAAATTTGTGTTGTTTTAAGTCACTAAGTTTGTGCTGAGTTGTAATAGCAGCCGAAGGAATCTATTACGTTATCAACCGACAGTTCCGTTACATCCCCCTAGTAAGTAAAGAATTGGAAACCATGACCACTGTGTCTTCATTCCAGCCCATGGGAAGCGGCAGGGGAAGAGGACGATGCACATAATCCAGAAGTTGCCCCATCAGTCACATGATCTCACCTAATTAAAGGAAACAGAGAACTGTAGTTTTGTTTTTTTTTTAAAGTATTTTTCTGGAACCAAGAAGGGACATGATTTTGTTTTTCAAGAGGCAACTTTTTTTTTTAAAAAAGATTTATTTATTTATTTTTTATTTATTGATTGATTTATTGCTATGTTGGGTCTTCGTTTCCGTGCTAGGGCTTTCTCTAGTTGTGGCCAGCGGCGGCCACTCTTCATCGCGGTGCGCGGGCCTCTCACTGTCGCGGCCTCTCTTGCTGCGGAGCACAGGCTCCAGACGCGGAGGCTCAGTAGTTGTGGCTCACGGGCCTAGTTGCTCCGCGGCATGTGGGATCTTCCCGGACCAGGGCTCGAACCCGTGTCTCCTGCATTGGCAGGCAGATTCTCAACCACTGCGCCACCAGGGAAGCGCAGAACTGTAGTTTTTTCCTAAGCGGCCATGTGCCAGCTCTTTTAGGAGGTTCTATTCCTATAGAGGAACGGGAGGATGAATTTAGAAGGAAAGTAGTGTCTGGCTTAGAGTTGTTGAGGGAGAGACGGTGGTGGCATTAACCATATGGAGAAGCGGAAGATGAGGGATTTGGAGTCCTTCAGCAACAGGACCTGAAGGGTCGGTGCAGTGAGAGGGGTGGGGAGGCAGTGACTCGGTGCCTGGATTTCTGGCTTAACTGAGTGGCTGGCTGTGTCGCGCGCAGAGGTTGGGACCGCTGTGTAGAGCCTGCTACAAAGCGTAGGAGTAATATACGTGCCTTATCACAACTGCAGGTTTGTGTAAATATTGACTCTCATCGACAGGTTTCTGTTAACTTAATTAAGGAGAATGTTTTGTTAAAGGGATAGAAGAGAAGTTGCTGAAGCAGCACTTGGCAACTTCCTGCCCTCGCCTCTCTTTAAGCACTGTGACTTCCTTAGGATACGTTTTACACCCACACCAGGAAAATGTTCTGGCGGGGACGTCGCCATGCCAGAGCCGTATCATTAGCTAAATGGCGTTCGATCATTTGTATGCATTGTAATGAGACAGCTGAATCCCCGACAAAATGGATCCCCTGGGTCCTCTTTTCTGTTGATTGTTGTTGGCTGTCTTATATTAACTCTATTTTTATTTTCCCTTATGATAAATGTAGTCTACTCTCCTTTTAGAAAAAAGTCAGAGGTAGAGAACAAATGTATGGATACCAAGGGGGAAAGGGGTGGGGTGGGAGGAATTGGGAGACGGGGATTGACGCATATACACTATTGATACTATGTGTAAAATGGACAACTGAGGGGCACCTACTGTACAGCACAGGGAACTCTACTTAATGCACTGCAGTGTCCTAAACGGGAGGGAAATCCAAGAGGGAGGGGATATATGTGTAATATGTGTATGTATGGCTGAGTCATTTTGCTGTGCAGTAGAAGCTAGCACAACATTGTAAAGCAACTATACTCCAATAAAAATTAATTTTAAAAAACCATAATGAAATAGTAATACACTTTTAGTAGAGTAGCTAAAATTAAACAGGACTGATGATCCTAAGCATTGGTGAGGATGTAGAGAAACTGGCATTCTCACACATTTTTGATGGAAATTTCAAATAATACAGCCACTTTGAAGTAGTTTGGCGTTAAAGAAAAAATAGTGAAATATACACCTACCATATGATCTAGTATTCCACTTCTAGATATTTTCGCAATAGAAAATAAAGCATATATCTGTACAAAAAAAAAAAGTGAGAAACTTCAGAGAAGTAGAAGGAGGGAGGAAGATGACACATCATCCCACCAGCTGAGGTCCCCCCTTTATTAGCACCTTGTTGGATTTCCTTTCAACCTTATCTCTATGCATTTTTTTAAAATAAATTTATTATTTATTTATTTATGGCTGTGTTGGGTCTTCGTTTCTGTGCGAGGGCTTTCTCTAGTTGCGGCAAGTGGGGGCCACTCTTCATTGCGGTGCGCGGGCCTCTCACTGTCGCGGCCTCTCTTGTTGTGGAGCACAGGCTCCAGACGCGCAGGCTCAGTAGTTGTGGCTCACGGGCCTAGTTGCTCCGCGGCATGTGGGATCCTCCCAGACCAGGGCTCGAACCCGTGTCCCCTGCATTGGCAGGCAGATTCTCAACCATTGCGCCACCAGGGAAGCCCTATCTCTATGCATTTTTAACTTACGTATTCTGCGTCTTTTTCTTAAGTAAACACCATGATATAAGTATTTTTCATAATTTCGATAGATTTACAATAGTCTGTGTTGAGCATGTACTATTTTATATTTTATTTGGGCATTTAGATTGTCGCTGATTTTTCACTGTTGCCTATAATGCTGTCAATACTAACAGTTATTTCTGTATTTAGCCTCTGTTCCTCAGAAGTGAAATTTCTGGATAATAGAATATGAATATTTTAACGGCTTTTCACTCATAATTTGACATTACTTTTGCAAAGAGCTGTATCTATTTATATTTTAAGGATCCTATGTGAAAATGTTGGGTCTTATTTAGAATGTGATATTTACCAACTGGCCCAAGGCATTCAGTAAACAGCAAAATAAAGGAGAAGCTGCAACTGGGTGAGACCAACATTAGAACTAATTTTTAAAATTGCAGCTGAGCTGATAGAAGAAAAAGTTTGCATGGATTTGCTTTATGACACTCTGTTCATTCTTTCAATACATACCCAGTAAGCCCTCCCATCAAAATCAAAATCACACAGGCTGAGGAAGGATCCTAGTAGATTTCCCGTCACTCAGATTTTTCCATCATGCATTATCTCAGCATGATCTTATCATGTGACGTAATGTGCATTTTACAGATGAAGATATGAAGCTTAATGACTTAGCCAAGATCACGTAGCCAACTAGTGGTGGAGATGGGACATAAACCCAGGCTTGTGGCTGCTTTGATTGGATTTATTGAGCTACCGCTATATTCAAAACAGCATGATAAACATTATGAGAAACAGGTGAGAAGGCCAGGCCCAACCTAAGAGCTTGCACTTATTGAGGGAGATCAGATATGCTTAAAAGGATATATTCGTCTGCTTGGGCTGCCATAACAAAGTACCACAGACCTGGAGGCTTAAACAACAGAAATTTATTTTCTTATAGTTCTGGAAGCTTGAAGTCCAAGATCAAGGTGTTGGCAGGGTTGGTTTCTTTTGGGACCTCTTTTCCTGGCTTGAAGATGGCTGTGTTCCCCCTGTGTCCTTACATGGTCATCTCTCTGTGCGTGTCTGTGTCCTGATCTCTTCTTAGAAGGATACCAGTCATACTAGATTAGGGCCCCAACCTAATGACCTCACTTTAGCTTAAGTAATTAATAAGGTAACTTAGTAAAGACCCTGTCTCCAAATATAATCACCTTCTGAGATCCTGGGGGTTAGGACTTCAACATATGGATTTGGGGGACACAATTACGCCCATAACAAAAGGTCATAGTGTCCAAAACGTTGTGAGTCCTCAGTTATGAAATTAGGCTAATTCTAGGCCAGTGTCTCGGCCTCAGCTGCACTTTAGAATCACCTAGGGAGTTCTTTTAACAAATAGCTGTGGACCCACAGAGTCTCACTTGACTGGTCTGTGGAGCACCTGACAAAGGTGTTTTTTAAAAGCTCCTTGGTGATTCGAATGCACACCCAGGACTGGGAGCCTTGTTGAATTGAAATACCAAAGAGACACCTGAGCTGGTTTTGTTGTCTGAAACTGTCCTGCTTTCTGTCCGGCCAACACTTAGCTGTATGCATAGAATACCTTAGCGTCAGCAAAATATCAGAGCAGCTGCTCAGTTTTGAGTCTCCACTTCATGCACACTCAGCTTTCTCTCTCAGTCATTAAAGGAGATAGTCGTTCGTTGAAGGCCTGTGATACACCAGACACTATGCTGATGTGAGAAGCTGAATAATGACCCCCACAGATGTTCGTGCCCTAATCCTTGGAAACTTGAATAGGGAGATTATTCTGGATTATCTGCATGGGCTCAGTTTAATCATACTGCTCTTAAAAGCAGAGATCCTTTCCTAGCAAACGTCAGAGAAATACGACCCAAGAAGAGCAGGAGAGTTTTGAAGCATGAGAGGGACTCCATCCACCACTGTTGCCTTTGAAGATGGAAAACGGGGGACAGCAGCCAGGGAATGCAGGCAGCCTCAGTAACCTAGGAAACTGAGCACCTGGGAACGGCCTTCAGCTCTCAACCAGCAAGGAAGTGGGCCCTCAGTTCTATAACCTCAAGTCATTGAATTCTGTCAACACCCTGAACGAGCAAGGGAAGCCTTCTCCTCTAGCAGCTCCAGAAATGGACGTAAGGAGTGCGGCCCTGCAGACACTTGGTTTTAGCATGGTGAGACCCAAGTCAGACTTCTGACCTCTGAAACTGTGAAATTATAAATTTGTGTTGTTCTAAGCCACTAAATTTGTGGTAACTTGTTACAACAGCAATAGGAAACTAATACAGCTTAAAAGTGAAAAATAAAATAATAACACATTCTCCCTGCTGTCATGGAGCTTAGCAACTTAAATTTGCAAAATTTATAAAAGGAGAAACAAATCAAGTTTCAACTCAAGTCTTAGGCTCAAGAAGTTTTTGAATTCAAGGGCCCTGGGTGTTAGGTGGTGTGTGAGGCCCAAATTATGCACTTTTTAAAAGTGGAAATGTAACTTTTATATGCACTGGGAAACCATATATATACATACATATACATTTTATTTATCCATTCATCCATCAATGGACACGTGGGTTGCTTCCACATCTTGGCCATTGTAAATAATGCTGTGGTGAACATTAGGGGTGCATACATTTTTTCAAATTAGTGTTTTGATTTTCTTTGCATATATACCCAGGAGAGGAATTGCTGGATCATATGGTAGTTCTATTTTTAGGTTTTTGAGGAACCTCCATACTGTTTTCCATAGTGGCTACACCAATATGTATCCCCACCAACTGTGCACAAGGGTTCACTTTTCTCCACATCCTCGCCAGCACTTGTCATCTCTTGTCTTTTTGATAATAGCCATTCTCACAGGTGTGAGGTGATATCTTATTATGTTTTTGATTTGCATTTCCCTGATGATTACAGATGTTGAGCATATTTTCATGTGCCTATTGGCCATCTGTATTTCTTCTATGGAAAAATGTCTGTTCATTTCAGTAGGTCCTCTGCCTATTTTTTAATCAGTTGTTTGGTTTTTTTGGTATCGAGTTGTAGGAATTCTTTGTCTATTTGGATATTAACCCCTTATCAGACGTATTGTTTGCAAATATCTTCTCTCATTCAGTAGGTGGCCTTTTCATTTTGTTGATAGTTTCCTTCACTGTGCAAAAGCTTTTTAGTTTGATGTTGTCCCATTAGTTTATTTTTGCTTTGGTTTCCCTTGCCTGAGGAGACATAAAAAAAATATATATATATATTGCTAAGACTAATGTCAAAGAGCATACTGCCTGTGTTTTCTTCTAGAAGTTTTATGGGTTCAGGTCTTACATTTAAATTTTTAATCCATTTTGAGTTGATTTTAGTGTGCAGTGTGAGAAAGTAGTCCAGTTTGATTCTTTTGCATCTAGCTGCCAGTTTTCCCAACACCATTTATTGATGAGGCTGTTTTTTCAGAATGTTGTATATTCTTACCCCCTTTGTCATAGATTAGTTGACTGTATAAGTGTAGGTTCATTTCTGGGCTCTCTATTCTGTTCCATTGATGTATGTGTCTGGTTTTTGTACAAGTACCATGCTGTTTTGATTACTGTAGCTTTGTAGTGTCGTTTGAACTCAGGGAGTGTGATACTTCCAATTGTGCTGTTTCTCAAGATTCTTTTGGCTGTTCAGGATCTTTTGTGTTTCCATACAAATTTTAGAATTATTTTTTCTAGTTCTGTGAAAAAAGCCATTGGTATTTTAATAGGGATTGCATTGAATCCGTAGATTGCCTTAGATACTTGTAGATAGTATGTTCATTTTTACAATACTAATTCTTCTAATCCATGAGCACAATATGTCTTTCCATTTTTTTGTATCATTTTCACTTTCCTTCATCAGTATTTTGTTTTCAGAGTATAGATCTTTCACCTCCTTGGTTAATTTTATTCCTAGGTATTTTCCTCTTTTTGATGTGATTGTAAACAGGATTGTTTTCTTGCTTTCTCTTTCTGATAGTTCATTTTTAGTGTATAGAAAAGCAACAGATTTCTGGATATTAATCTTGTATCTTACAACTTTACTGAATTCATTTATTAGTTCTAATAGGTTTTTGGTGGAGACTTTAGGGTCTTCTATATATAGCATCATGTCATCTGCAAAGAGTGACAGTTTTACTTCTTCTCTTCCAATTAGAATGCCTTTTATTTCTTTTTCTTGTCTGATTGTTGTGGCTAGGACTTCCAATACTATGTTGAATAAAAGTGGCAAGAGCGGGCATCCTTGACTTGTTCGTGATTTTAGAGGAAATTTTTCAGTTTTTTTCACCATTGAGTATGATGTTAGCTGTGGGTTTGTCATAGATGGCCTTTATTATGTTGAGGTATGCTCCCTCTATACCTACTTTGTAGAGAGTTTTTTATCATAAGTGGATGTTGAATTTTGTCAAAAGCTTTTTCTGTATCTATTAAGATGATCATATGATTTTTATTCTTCAGTTTGTTGATGTGGTGTACCACATTGATTGATTTGTATATATTGAATCATCCTTGCATCCCTGGGATAAGTCCCACTTGATCATGTTGTATGATCTTTTAATATATTATTGAATTTGGTTTGCTAATATTTTGTTGAGGGTTTTTGCAACCATGTCCATCAGTGATATCAGGCTGTAATTTTCTTTTTTGTGTGTGATGTCTTTGTCTGGTTTTGGGATCAGGGTAATGCTTGCCTTGTAGAATGAGTTTTGAAAGTATTCCTTCCTCTGAATTTTTGGAATAGTTTGAAAAGAATAGATTTTTTAAAAAACTTTTAATAAATCTTTATTGGAGTATAATTACTTCATAATACTCTGTTAGTTTCTGTTGCACAACAAAGCGAATCAGCCATATGTATACACATGTCCCCATATCCCCTCCCACTTGAGCCTCCCTCCCATCCTCCCTATCCCACCCCTCTAGGTCATCGCAAAGCACCGAGCCGATCTCCCTGTGCTATGCTGCTGCTTCCCACCAGCCAACTATCTTACATTCGGTAGTGTATGTATGTCGATGCTACTCTCACTTCACCCCAGCTTCACACCCCCACCCCATGTCATCAAGTCCACTTTCTATGTCTGTCTCTTTATTCCTGCCCTGCAACTAGGTTCATCGGTACCATGAAAAGAATAGATTTTTAACTCTTTAAATATTTGGTAGAATTCACTGGGAAGCTGTCTGGTCCTGGACTTCGGTTTGTTTGCTTAGAGTTTTTTTCTTTTAATTACTGATTCAATTTCATTACTGATAATTGGTCTGTTCATATATTCTATTTCTTTCTGGTCCAGTCTTGGGAGATTGTACATTTCTAGGAATTTGTCCATTTCTTCTAGGTTTTTCATTTTATTGGCATATAATTGTTTGTAGCAATCTGTGATCCTTTGTATTTCTGTAGTGTCAGTTGTAACTTCTTTTTCATTTCTGATTTTATTGATTTGGGCCCTCTGTTTTTCTCTTGATGAGCCTGGCTAAATGTTTATCAATTTTGTTTATCTTTTCAAAAAGCAAGCTCTTAGTTTCATTGATTTTTGTATTGCTTCTTTAGTCTCTGTTTCATTTATTTCTGCTCTTATCTTTATGATTTCTTTCCTTCTACTAACTTTGGGTTTGTTTGTTCTTCTTTCTCTAGTCACTTTGGGTGTAAGGTTAGGTTGTTTATTTGAGATTTTTCTTGTTTCCTGAGGTAAGCTTGTATCGCTATAAACTTCCTTCTTAGAACTGCTTTTGCTGCATCCCATACATTTTGGATCATTGTGTTTTCATTTTCATTTGTCTCCAGGTATTTTTTGATTTCCTTTGATTTCTTCAGTGACACATTGATTGTATAGTAGCATGTTGTTTAGCCTCCATGTGTTTGTGTTTTTGAAATTTCTTTTCTTGTAATTGATTTCTAGCCTCATAGTGTTGTGGTAGGAATAGATGCTTCATATGATTTCAGTCTTCTTAAATTTACTGAGACTTGTTTTGTGACCTAGTATATGATCTATCCTGGAGAATGTTCCATATAAGCTTGAGAAGAATGTGTATTCTGCTTTCAGATGAAATGTTCTGTACATATTAAGTCCATTGGGTCTAATGTGTCATTTAAGGCCAGTGTTTTCTTATTGATTTTCCATCTGGATGATCTGTTTATTGATGTAAATGGGGTGTTAAAGTCCCCTATTCTTATTGTGTTACTGTCAGTTTCTCCCTTTACGTCTGTTAATATTTGTTTTAAGTATTTAGGTGCTCCTATGTTGCATGCATATGTATTTACAGTTGTTATGTCTTCTTCTTGGATTGATCCCTTTACCATTACATAATGTGCTTCTTTGTCTCTTGTTACAGTCTTTGCTTTAAAGTCTATTTTGCCTAATATAAGTATTGCTACCCCAGTTTTCTTTTGATTTCCATTGGCATGAAATACCTTTTCCCATCCCCTCACTTTTGGTCTTGTGTGTCTTTAGATCTGAAGCAAGTCTCTTATTGGCATCATATACATGGGTATTTTTTTTTTATCCATTCAGCCACTCTATGTATTTTGATTGGAACATTTAGTCCATTTACATTTAAAATAATTATTGATAGCTATGTACTTACTGCCATTTTGTTAATTGTTTTAGGATTGTTTTTGTAGTTCTTTTCTGTTCCTTTCTTCTTCTTTTGTTCTCTTCCCTTGTGATCTGCTGACTGTCTTTAGTCTTATGTTTGGATTCCTTTCTTTTTTGTGTGTGTGTATCTGTTTAAACACATTTTAACAACCCTGCATTTATACTCTCTGCCCCCCATCATTTAACATTTTTTAAGTCATATATAACATTTTTGCTTTGTGTATCCCTTAACTACTTATTGTGGATATAGATGATTTTTACTACTTTTATTGTTTAACTTTTCTCCTAGCTTTATAAGTGGTTGAGCTAGTGCCTTTACTGTATATTTGTCTTTACCAATGAGATTTTTCCCTTTGTAATTTTAATGCTTCCAGTTGTTGCCTTTCCTTTTCCACTTAGAGAATTCCCTTTAGCATTTCTGGTAAAGCTGGTTTCATGGTGCTTAACTCTTAGCTTTTGCTTGTCTTTAAAAATCTTTATCTCTTCTTGAAATCTGAATGATAGCCTTTTTGGGTAGAGTATTCTTGGTTGCAGGTTTTTCCCTTTCATCACCTTGAACTTTGAATATATTGTGCCACTCCCTTCTGGCCTGCAGAGTTTCTGGTGAAAAGTCAGCTGATAGCCTTATGTAACTTGTTGCTTTTCCCTTGCTGCTTTTAATATTCTCTCTTTATCTTTAATTTTTGCCATGTTAATTACAACGTGTCTTGGTGTGAACTTCTTTGGGTTGGTCCTGTTTGGAACTCTCTGTGCTTCCTGGATCTGGATGTCTGTTTCCCTTCCCAGGTTGGGGAAGTTTTTAGCTATTATGTCTTCAAATATGTTCTCTGCCCCTTTCTCTCTCTAATATCCTTCTGGGACCCCTATAATGTGAATGTTATTGTGCTTGATGTTGTCCCACATGTCTCTTAAACTGTCCTAATTTTTTAAAATTCTTTTTTCTTTTTTTCTGTTCAGCTTGAGTGATTTCCACTTCTCTGTCTTCTAGTTCACTGATCCATTCCTCTATATCATCTAATCTACTATTGATTCTTCTGAGTGTATTTTTTTATTTCAGTTATTGTATTCTTCAGCTCTGTTTGTTTCTTCTTTATATTTTCTAACTCTTTGTTAGAAATTTCCAGCTTCTTACTGTGTTCATCATTCTTCTCCCAAGTTCTTTGAGCATCTTTATGATTATTACTTTGAACTATTTATTGAGTAGGTTGCTTATGTCTACTTTACTTAGTTCTCTGGGATTTTATCTTGTTCTTTCATTTGGAGCATATTCCTCTGTTGCCTCATTTTGCCTATTCTCTGTTTTTATTTCCATGTATTTGATACGTTGATTATAGTTACTAATCTTGGAGAAGTGGCCTCATGTAGGAGACGTCCTATGGGGCCCACCAGTATACTCCCCTCTGTTCACCAGAGCTATATGCTTTAGCATGCACACTATGTGGACTACATGGGCCCCTCTATTGTGGTTGCTGACTACTGTGGTCATCTAGTAGGTGTGGCTGGCCCCTGGTCTGGTTAGTTGCCAGGCCCTGCCTATTGCAGATGCTGTTGGATGCTGGTAAGTGGGGCTGGGTCCTGTCACAGCTGGTTGCAAGGCCTGGGGAGTTTCAGTCCTGGTGCTGGCTCACTGGTGGGTGGGGTTGGATTATGATGTGACTGGCTATGGGGGCCTGGGGTGGGTCACAGGGCTAGTGTTGGCCCACTGATGGGAGGAGCTGAGTCCTGGGGTGGCTGGCTGCAGGACTGGGGGTCCTGGAGTACTAGTGTTGGCCTGCTGGTGTGTGGAGCTCAGGCCCAGGGGTTCCTGGGGCTGGTGTCAGCCCACTGGTAAGTGTGACTATGTCCTGGGCCATCTGTTGAGTGGGGCCGAATCCTGGGGTAGCTAGGGGCTCAGGGTCCTATGGCAGCTAGCCTGCTAATGAGTGAGGCTGTGTCCCTACCCAGCTAGCTGCTTGGCCTGGGGCATCCCAGGACTGGTACCAATTGGCTGGTGGGTGGGGCAGGTCCCAGCACTAATAAGCTAGAGGGAGGATTACAAAATGGCACCTGCCAGCACTAGTGTCCTCGTGGTATAATGAGCTCCTAAAAATGGCTGCCACCATCATCTATGACCCTAGGATGAATCCCAGTTGCCTTCTGCCTGTCCAGAAGGCTCTCCAAGATCAGCAAGAGAGTCTGACTCAGGCTTCTTTCAAATTACTGCTTCTGGCCTGAGTCTCATACTGTGTAAGATTTTGTGTGGAGTCTCTATTTCCTACAGCCCTCTGCCTCTCCCAGGAGTAAGCTGCACTGGCCTTCAAAGCCAAACGTTCTGGGGGCTCACCTTCCTGGGACAGGACCTCCAGGCTGGGGAACCCGATGTAGGGCTTGTACCCCTTGCTCCTTGGGGAGAACATCTGCAATTATAATTATCCTCCTGTTTGTGGGTCACCCACCCAGGGGTATGGGTCTTGACTATACTTTGTCTCCACCCCTCCTACCTGTCTCATTGTGGTTCCTTCTTTATATCTTTAGTTTTAGAAGATCTTTTCTTCTAGTCTTTGGGTCATCCTCATTGACAATTGCTGTGTAAATAGTTGTAATTTTGGTGTGCCCATGGGAGGAGGTGAGCTCAGGGTCTTCCTACTCTGCCATCTTGGGCACTCTCCCAAATTCTGCGCTTTTGTTGGAAGTTTCTGGTAAAAGGAGAATGAGGACCCTGTTACTACAGATTGATGGAAAAGGGAAATTTTTGTAGCTAAATATAGGAAGGACTGATCATATAGAAAGGGTAGACTTTATATAAAGAAAATTATGTAATAATAGCTCCTCAGACTTCAGAGGAATACCTATCCTCTCCTACCCTCAGCCCCCAAATCTTCTTAATTTTAGTATGAAAGCTTATGGTAAAAAGCATACGCATCTAGTAAGGAAATGCTCAAAATTTAAAAAAGAAGAAGAAGAAAATCCCACAATGATGGGGCTATGTCAAAGGGACATAGGAGCCGACTGAAGGAGCTCCAAGTGGCCAAAGCTGGAACAATTTGAGGAATAAAATAAAGTAGTATTGGATAATAACCCAAATATAAAGTAAATATCCATGAGTCCATGCTAATATAAGTAAATGATTCAATAAATAAGTGGGGAAGCAGAAACAAACCTCCCGTGAAGAAGAATTCCAAATAATTTATGTAGATGCTCCACCCTCAAGGAGGTGAATGGAGCACAGCTCCCCACCCCTTAGGTGTGTGGGCACAGTGACCTCCTCCAAGAGCACGGGGTGGAGAAGGCTAGGTGGGGACGCAGATAACTTTATAGTGAAGAAACCTGTCACACTCTCCCTTAGCCAGGTGATCAAGGTTTTAGCATCATCTGTGATAAGGCATGTGGATAGTAAGTTTCCTTGACATGGTGTGATGAGAAAAGCACTTCCCCTCTGTGGTCTTCCTCCCCAAGGATGTGATATTAGACATATCACCCAGTCTAATCATGAGAAAGCATCAGACAAGTCCCAGTTGTGGGACAGTCTACAAAATACCTAACCAGTACTCCTCAAAACTCTCAAGGTCACCCAAAACATGGAAAGTCTGAGAAAGTGTCACAGACTAGTGCCATCTACAGAGACATGATGACTAAATGTAACATGGTCTCCTGGATGGAATCCTGCAACAGTAAAAAGACATTAGATAAAACAAAGGAAGTCTGAATAAAGAATGGACTTTAATAATAATGCATCAATATTGGTTCATTAATGGTAACAAATATACCATAGTCTTAAAAGCTGTTACTATAGGGGAAACTGGGTGTAGGGTATATGGGAACTCTCTGTACTATCTTGACAGTTTTTCTGTGACTCTAAAACTATTCTAAAATAAAACGTAATTTTTTAAGTAAAAAAGAAAAGCGTATGCACCTTACAAATGTTTCTTCCACGGGCCACATATGTTCTGTAGAGTAAGAATAATCTTTCTGTATTTTCTGAAGGGGAAAAGGAGCACTGAGTGTGTGGATTTGGGCACGGCCCCCAGAGCAGTTAAGAGGAAGGGGCATTTATTTTTCAAGTAGTTTAAAAGTAAAAGCACTCACCATACTTTATTATTTTTTTGTACACTACTTTCTCTGTCTCACATATGACTCACTCATCATACTACATTAAAGCTATTTGATGTTCCAAGAGTATGTTTCATTTAACAAAGTATATTCTGTGACCATTTTGAGTATACTTTTGGGAAATAAGGAGAAAATACGCATCATGGAAAACAGATGGAGCTTTGGTACTTGCCTGAGTTGAAGGCAAACCTCGTTTGACCCTGGGCCTCTGGGAGCCCAGCTCTAGCCCGTGCCACATAGGAGAGCTTTCCACATTAGGATAGGGACGCAGTTGTAAATCCATCTGCACATGGAAATAAAAGTGGGTGCATTACCCTCTAGTCCGTCAGAGGGAGCATAGGAATCGTGTATCTCATCTTAAACTTGGACTTGATGGCACAAACATTTAAGTACTTTGAGAGGTGGTTAAGTTCTCTGTCTTCAAATGAAACTAATTTATTCATTCAGGAAAAGATTGACAATTTTCCAAGCAGCAATTTATTTCCAGTCCCAGAAAAGATTCAACTGGTGGTAGGAAGAAAATATGTGTGTGTGTGTGTGTGTGTGTGTGTGTGTGTGTGTGTGTGTGTAGTAAGAGTGCCTGTATGGATTTAGTTGTTGACATTTCAGGAGGCCTGGGCCTCCTAGGCCAGCTGTTCCTCATGATTCCTCTCCTCACTGCCTTTCAGCTCATCCCTTGCCACTGACTTCTCACTGCTTGGCACATTGGCCGCTCAAGTGTTCAGTGAATGAATAACCCAGACAAGGCGGGTGGCAGAAAAAGAGCCAACACACAGCACTGTTACTGTCCTAGAGATGGAGGTTGACGAGGAGGAGGGAGAGGGCTTCTCTCTGTGTGTCTACTTCCTTCATCCTCTGCAGGCTCCTCTGAGGGTGGCAGTCCTTCCAGTCTGGTTCCCCTTTGGAGACTTTTCTCATCCTTTCTCTTACAGAGTACTTTTCCTGAGCATGGTTCTCCTAATCAAGCAAGAATAGTGTGGTACTTGTCAGAATTCATCCCCTTCCCCCCCTTTTTTTAAAAAATTATTTATTTATTTATTTATTATTTATGGCTGCGTTGGGTCTTCGTTTCTGTGCGAGGGCTTTCTCTAGTTGCGGCAAGTGGGGGCCACTCTTAATCGCGGTGCGTGGGCCTCTCACTATCGCGGCCTTTCTTGTTGCAGAGCACAGGCTTCGGACGCGCAGGCTCGGTAATTGTGGCTCATGGGCTTGGTTGCTCCGCGGCACGTGGGATCTTCCCAGACTAGGGCTCAAACCCGTGTCCCCTGCATTAGCAGGCAGATTCTCAACCACTGCGCCACCAGGGAAGCCCCCTTCCCCCCCTTTTTTAACTTAATATTTGATACACACAGAAGAATGTGTGTAACACAAATGTAACTTACAAATCGTCCTAATAAGGTGAACCCACCACCTGCTCTAAGAACTGGGAGTGTTACCTACACCGCTGCATCTCCCCACCTGTTCCCACCTCCCCGCCCCCAGAAGAGACCATTACCCCAAACTATGTGGTTATCATTTCCCGAGTTTTTAAAAATTTATACTTTCATTACATAAGTATATAGCCCTAAGGAATATACTGTTTCATTTTTGGCTTGAGGTTTACAAAAGATGCACCATACTGAATGTAGTCAACTGCAATGTTCTCCTCAGCCTCAAAATTATGTTCCTAAGATTCATGTATATTATGTGGAACTCTTAACTGTAGTTCATTTATTTTGGGGTCTATATAATATGCTGTAATATGAATCTTTAGGGCTGCTCTGTTGACAAGAACCTCCACTTAATTCCACCTTAAATATCCAAGGAAAGAGAAAAATGGATAAAGAAGTTGTGGTCCTTATGTACAATGGAATATCACTCAGCCATGAAATCAATGTCCTAAGGTTAGTAGCAGCATGATGAGTGGATTTAGGTACGACGATTCTAAGTGAAATAAGTCACAAATTGCTGGGCCCCATGCCCAGAGTTTCTGATTCAGTGGGTCCCAGAGATTTTGCATTTCTAATAAGTTTGCAGGTGATACTGCTTTTGCTGCTGGTCTGGGACCGCACTTTGGGGACCGCTGTCCTAGAGGAAACACCTCGGAGTTGGATGGCTGGGTTGCAGGGGATGTACCTGTTATAAGGTAATACCCAGTTGTTTTCCAGTAGTTGTATCATTTTATTTTCTCATGACAGTATAGAAGAGTTCCATTGAGCCATGTTTTCACAAATCCTTGGTTTTATTCGTGTTCTTTCTCTACATTCAATGTGACTGACGCTGTAGGAAGGGAAAGGATTTATATACCGAGACAAGTATGTTTTACACTTTTTAAAATTGAAGTATAATTGATTTACAATATTGTGTTAGTTTCAGGTATATAGCAAAGTGATTCAGTTATATATTTATATTTTTTCAGATTATTTTCCATTATAGATTATTACAAGATATTGAATATTGTTCCCTGTGTTGTTCTTTGTTGCTTATCTATTTTATGCATAGTAGTCTGTATCTCTTAATCCCATACTCCTAATTTATCCCTTCCCCCTCCCTTTTCTTCTTTGGTAACCATAAGTTTGTTTTCTATGTCTGTGAGTCTGTTTCTGTTTTGTAAATAAATTTATTTGTATTGTTTTTTAGATTTCACATGTGAGTGATATCATAAAATATTTGTCTTTCTCTGTCTGATTTACTTCACTAAGTCTGATGTTCTCTAGGTCCACCCATGTTGCTGCAAATGGCATTATTCCATTCTTTTTTATGGCTGAGTAATATTCCATTGTATATATATACCACATCTTCTTTATCCATTCAACTTTTGATGGACACTTAGGTTGCTTTCATGTCTTGGCTACTGCGTTTTACACTTTTTAAAAAGAAGACAGAGATCTTTACACTATTTGAGTGTGTTTCTTTGGGCTTAACAAGCAAAAGAATGGACTCTTAACAGGTTTGCCAAGGGAAGTAAATAGTGAACAATTCATATAACTTTAAAAGGACGTCATTTACCAGTGTCAGGGGGAGCTGGATGATTTAGTCATTTAGGTTCTTTCCAAGTAGCAATAACAAAACTGGAGAAGGTCCTCACACACTAGCTGAAATGATTACAGACATTTTTGTCTGTTCTTCCATCAGAGTACAATGCTGTTTAATCAAAAGGCACTTCTTTTTGAGAAGATGAAGACTCAGGAGGGATGTGTTTGAAATTTTTTGATATTGTGACAGATAAGATGATCTAGGACTGATGTATCACACGCCAGAACTGGAAGAAGATAAGGGATGGGTATTTAAAATAAATAAGAGGAGAGAGGAGATTGCCCTGTGCAGGACATGGAAGGATTAACTTGCCCACAAGGTGGCAAAACAGAACATGGTAGAAAGAGTATCAGCTTTCATCTGCCAGGCTTGAGCTTGAGTTTTAGCTCCTCTAGCCAAGCTCTGGTGTGAGAACTGGTCCCAGTTGCTTGCTCTGTCCTGAGCCTCAGTTTCCTCTTCTGTGAATTGGAATCAGTCCCGTGTTGCAGAGGTTTACATGAAATAACACACACAACGCCTGGCACATGGTAGGGCACCCAATAAGCATTCCATGTCTTCTTTTCCTTTGGAACAGGTTTATAAGAATAGTAAGTATTGCCATTTTTACATTAGTTCACTGTTTGCAAAGCCCTTTCCCATATCTAATTCTCATAGCGCCCAAGAGGATGCCATTTCCATCATCCTCATTACGTGCTCATTCACCTCACCTGCCTCACCTGAGGCAGTCACCTCTATAATTAATGTCACACCTTGCTCTCCGCGCACCGTTTTGAACTTTGAACAGCGGTACGCATGCGCCATGGTTCCTCCCTGTCATCTGAGCGTACGGATGACGAGATCATTACGGACTGGACAGGTGTCTATCCTGATCCCCTCCTTGGCTCTGCAAAGAAACATCAGCATGAGGAGACCTAACTCTGAGTACTTCCTCTGCACCAGACGTTTGGCAGCCTTCTCATCTAAACCTCATAAAACATCTACATCTGAGGTAGATTCAATTATTACTTTCATTTGATACGTGACTAAATAGCCACAGACCTCAAAAATATTTTGCTAAGTGAAAGAAGCCAGTCACAGAAGACCACGTATTGTGTGATTTGATTTATCTGAAATGTGCAGAAAAGGAAGATCTGTCGAGGCAGAGAGTAGGTCAGTGGTTGCCAGGAGCTAAGGGGATTGGAGGGAAATGGGGAATGGCTGTTAGTGGGTATATGGCGTTTCTTTAGGATGATGAAAGTGTTCCAAAATTGACGTGCAGGTAGTTGCACAACTCTGTGAATATCCTACATTGTCAATGAATTGTACTCTTTAAATGGGGGAGTTTTATGGTGTGTGAGTTATATCTCAGTAAAACTGATTTTTTTAAAGTCTTATTTAAAACAAAAACAAAACAGGCTCAGAGCAGTTTGGGAACTTGACCAAGATTATAAGCGCTAGCAAGTAGCAGGCAGATTGAGTTCAGAGTGCACACTTGAGGCTTCTGGGTTCCTCTCTCCGCATTTGTCTGCCTGACAAGCTCCAGCTGGTCCTTCAAGATTCAGCTCGATTCTTCCTCTTCCGAAAGGTTTTCTGCACTTCCAGGCAGCCTCCGTGCTCCCTCTCCGGGGCCCTCATTGTCCTAAGAAAACCTCCTCTGTAGAGCACTTTCCACAGTGTCCTGTAAGGTGGGCTGTTTGTTTGCTTCTTCAGTATAACCATGTATGCTTCTAGAAAGCATATAAATCCAGGGCTATATAAATCCAGGGCCTAGCTAGTGTCTGGCACCAATTACATGTGTTCAGTCCTGGCACTGTGGCTGAAATCATGGGGCAAGGGCCAGTCCCTTCCACAAAGTGTCCTGTGGCACCAGCATCAAAGAAGACTCCTGAGCGAAACGACCCCATGTGAGATACGTGTATGGACCCAGTTGGGCATGATGGGCTTGACTGATGCCTTCTTCACACTGATGAGGCCTAAGCGGCCAGTCTAATCTCCGTGCAGGTCACTGAGCATTGCTTTCTTTTCTGTGATTACAATTTGGACCCTCACCCCAGACAGCCTTCTTGTAAAGCTCGTCCAATTGGTAAGATAGGATACTAGAAATGACTGTGTATCATTGGAGAAAAATACACTATTGCCTCTGGAAAAATATTTGCAAGTTCATGTCCAAGTGGTGGGAATGAACCCTATTCCTTATACACAGAGCTGACACTTCTTAGTTTTTGACCCTCCATCTTTCCTCCTATAAGAGCTTTTAGAACATAGCCTTGGAAGATTAGTCAGAACCCAGCTGAAATGGAAAGGGATTTTAAGAAAAATTAAATTCCTCCGTAAGATCCAAGGTGTGTGAAATGTTGATGTTTGTACATACAAACACACACACACACACACACACACACACACACACAGACTGCAAGGAAATACATTAAGATGTTATCAGTAACGCAGCTCACATTAATTATCTCTTGTGTTGTGCTGAGTTCTTTACACTATAAACTCACTTAAATCCTACTACTCTTGAACTATTATTTGTCCCTGTTTGGCCGTTGGGAAATCTGAACTCCAGAGAGCTGTGTTAACCCCCTTTTTCCAGACGGCAGGATTGTGAGGGGTTTTTAATTGCTTTTCTCTGCTGTTCTGCATGTTCTGAATGTTCTACAACGAACATGTGTCATTAGGAATAACACATATGAAATGTTATTATAAACAAAATGTTGTTAAAAACAAACCAAAGAATGCAGCAACCGCTGAGGAGAAAACGCTTTCCCAGATGATGGGCTGCCCCGCCGTGGGGCTGGTGGGGATCAAGATGGCCTATTAATCATGCACAGGACTGATTCGAGAGTTTCTGTCCTGGCTGCAAGGCTTACTAAAGCATGCCAGCTTACTTTTAAAGTCACGTGTGAATGCCTGACATTTCACATTGTGAAATCGCAGAGGAATTGTGCTCGGAGACTCATCTGCGGGACTTTCACCTCCACGCTGCCGGTGACCCAGGTCTTCTAAGAAAAACACACACATCTGTGCGTAATCCTTCAACTGGGACTCATTCAAAAAGAAAACAAAGATAAGGATAAAGTGGGTTTCATGAAAGAAAACCGACCATGTGCTTGATGACTTCTTGGCAAAGGCGGACAGGAAGTGTGCTGCTGGCCAGCATCTCCTCGGCCGCCCCGGGCCTGTCTCGTCTGCCACAGCGTGTGGTCAACGTTTATCTCACCGAGAGCCAAGGGAAGGGAGGTGCTGAGGTTCACCGATGGCTCGCACTGTTTCCAGGCTGATACGTGATTTTTCAGATTGTCAAAACATAAAGATGTTGAGGTTCCATTGTTTTCTGTTTGGTGACCAGTGCCATGTGTCAAGTCTGTGAAGACCTTTCCTGCCTTCATCGCCGTTTGGGGGTGATTTCTGACTGATGTGGCTCCCACGTCACAGGTGGGCGTGAGAAGCATCTGGCCTGGTGGGGAAGGTTGGAGGGCACTTGGCTTGCCTTTCAGCTCTAGATCGTGCAGATGGCCTCTTCAAGAAAAGGAAGCTTTGGGACTTCCCTGGCGGTCTAGTGGTTCAGACTCCGTGCTTCCACTGCAGGGGGCGTTGGTTCTATCCCTGGTGGGGGAACTAAGATACTGCCTGTCCCCGTGGCCAAGTGTTGAGGTCTTTACTTATAATTGAGTTTAGGGGCATGAGCTGCTCACAGAGTTTTAAGAAGTTTCCCAAATTGCCTGAAAGGACTTATCAGAAGGAAGGGTCCACATTCACTGGGGCAGCGGGGGATGCGGATAAGCCACTTTCTTCCCCCAGGAGAAATAAGGAGAGGCCTCCAGCTGTCATCACTCACCTGACCTGAAGGGAACCATTCCCCAGGTGCTGCAGGCCCGCCACTGCCACCCACGCCACCTGCAGGATACACACACCTGGCCTGAGTAAGCCATGGCCAGGG
The DNA here is from genome assembly GCF_965194805.1 of Balaenoptera borealis. Classification (NCBI taxonomy): domain Eukaryota; kingdom Metazoa; phylum Chordata; class Mammalia; order Artiodactyla; family Balaenopteridae; genus Balaenoptera; species Balaenoptera borealis. The sequence goes on along the minus strand of NC_138866.1, from coordinate 13,766,206 downwards.
CAGCGGTGGTATGGACTGACAGGCCAAATGGTATCGGGAAATTGAAACATGTTACTGAAGAGGGAGGCTGGTCTGAGGGTCATGAACAGTGACCAGAACGTGAGTGAGAGCTGATGCGATGGGACGGGGCAGACGGCTGAAGGTCAAGGAAGTCAGTGCCCGCTGGGTGTGTACTCTCTCTATCTCTGGTCTGAATGGCTCCTCCTTTCCTGCAAAACAGAGTAGATGGACTGATGGTCCCTGATCTATTTTGCAGGCCTCCTGTTGGCCCATCACAGAGCTTTGCTTCTGTTCTTGTGGTTCCCATGCAACAGTCACTTCTAAGAGGGAACAGGAAGCTGGGCATAGGTAGCTGCTGATTGAAGTGGGGCATCTGGGGACAAGGAATCTGGAGACTCCTTACCAAGTAAGTCCTGAACCCAGAAGGGGATATTCTTTAACAAGGCCCCCACAGAAAGCATAACATAAGCCTCTCCCTTAGTGCAGGGACACAAGCTAACTAACTGATTATAGGGTTTGTTTGTTTTTAATTATAGTAACACCTGAATTATCTAAGGTTTTACTGAAAGTAAAATAGTTGATACTAATGGTCATCATTATAATAAAAACAGTACATAGCATCCTGTAATGAAATGGCCCCTCACTCTCCGTCTCTCCAGTTAAGTTTTTTGAGCTACTTGAGGGTGGGAGTCTTTCACCTCCATCCTCAGAGTCTAGCCAAAATAGATGTTGAATGAAGGCTCCAGGATGGACTGGGGGGAGAGACTGGAGAGAGAGGGAAGGTCCTCCAGTCTCCCCTCCCCTCATTCCAGGCTGAACCGAGGGTGACTACAGACCCAGTCAGCTTTTACATACCACTTGGAGTGGTGAAAGTCTACCACCAGGTAGATTTTTTAAATTACAAGCCTACTTTCATGAGTAGCTCTACATGTATTACTCTGGCTAAAACAGACAATGAAAGAGAATTGAAAAGAAGAACAAAGAAAGAGTCACAAAATAGTCACCAGGCAGGGAAAGTAGTTTCTAGGACCAATTAATTACCCACAAGTCACAGGGCAGCTCAGTGAGTTTTTCTGATTCGTATTTCTTCCTTTTTTGTTTGTGCTCATTTAAAAAGAGCCAAAGAATTCTATCAAACATTTACAGAAGAGCTAACACCAATCCTTCTCAAACTCTCCCAAAATATAGCAAAGGGAGGAACACTCCCAAACTCATTCTACGAGGCCACCATCACCCTGATACCAAAACCAGACAAAGATGTCACAAAAAAAGAAAACTACATGCCAGTATCACTGATGAACATAGATGCAAAAATCCTCAACAAAATACTAGCAAACAGAATCCAACAGCACATTAAAAGGATCATACACCATGATCAAGTGGGGTTTATCCAAGGAATGCAAGGATTCTTCAATATATGGAAATCAATCAGTGTGATACACCATATTAACAAATTGAAGGATAAAAACCATATGATCATCTCAATAGATGCAGAAAAAGCTTTCAACAAAATTCAACACCCATTTATGATAAAAAGGCTCCAGAAAGTAGGCATAGAGGGAACTTACCTCAACATAATAAAGGCCATATATGACAGACCCACAGCCAACATTGTCCTCAATGGTGAAAAACTAAAACCATTTCCACTAAGATCAGGAACAAGACAAGGTTGCCCACTCTCACCACTGTTATTCAACATAGTTTTGGAAGTTTTAGCCACAGCAATCAGAGAAGAAAAAGAAATCAAAGGAATCCAAATCAGAAAAGAAGAAGTAGAACTGTCACTGTTTGCAGATGACATGATACTATACATAGAGAATCCTAAAGATGCTACCAGAAAAATACTAGAGCTAATCAATGAATTTGGTAAAGTAGCAGGATACAAAATTAATGCACAGAAATGTCTTGCATTCCTATACACTAATGATGAAAAATCTGAAAGAGAAATTAAGGAAACACTCCCATTTACCATTGCAACAAAAACAATAAAATACCTAGGAATAAACCTACCTAAGAAGACAACAGACCTGTATGCAGCAAACTATAAGACACTGATGAAAGAAATTAAAGATGATACCAACAGATGGAGAGATATACCATGTTCTTGGATTGGAAGAATCAACATTGTGAAAATGACTCTACTACCCAAAGCAATCTACAGATTCAATGCAATCCCAATCAAACTACCAATGGCATTTTTCATAGAACGAGAACGAAAAATTTGTGTGGAAACACAAAAGACCCCAAATAGCCAAAGCAATCTTGAGAAAGAACAATGGAGCTGGAGGAATCAGGCTCCCTGACTTCAGACTATACTACAAAGCTACAGTAATCAAGACAGTATGGTACTGGCACAAAAACAGAAATATAGATCAATGGAACAGAATAGAAAGGCCGGAGATAAAACCATGCACATATGGTCACCTTATCTTTGATAAAGGAGGCAAGAATATACAATGGAGAAAATACAACCTCTTCAATAAGTGGTGCTGGGAAAACTGGAGAGCTACATGTAAAAGAATGAAATTAGAACACTCCCTAACACCATACACAAAAATAAACCCAAAATGGATTAAAGACCTAAATGTAAGGCCAGACACTATCAAATTTTTGGAGGAAAATATAGGCAGAACACTCTATGACATAAATCACAGCAAGATCCTTTTTGACCCACCTCCTAGAGAAATGGAAATAAAACCAAAAATAAACAAATGGCACCTAATGAAACATAAAAGCTTTTGCACAGCAAAGGAAACCATAAACAAGACGAAAAGACAACCCTCAGAATGGGAGAAAATATTTGCAAATGAAGCAAGTGACAAAGGGCTAATCTCCAAAATAGATAACCAACTCATGCAGCTCAATATCAAAAAAACAAAAAACCCAATCCAAAAATGGGCAGAAGACCTAAACAGACATTTCTCCAAAGAAGATATACAGATTGCCAACAAACACATGAAAGGATGCTCAACATCATTAATCATTAGAGAAATGCAAATCAAAACTACAATGAGGTATCACCTCACACTGGTCAGAATGGCCATCATCAAAAAATCTACAAACAATAAATGCTGGAGAGGATGTGGAGAAAAGGGAACCCTCCTGCACTGTTGGTGGGAATGTAAATTGATACAGCCACTATGGAGAACACTATGGAGGTTCCTTAAAAAACTAAAAATAGAACTACCATATGACCCAGCAATCCCACTACTGAGCATGTACCCTGAGAAAACCATAACTCAAAAAGAGTCATGTACCACAATGTTCATTGCAACACTATTTACAATAGCCAGGACATGGAAGCAACCTAAGTGTCCATTGACAGATGAATGGATAAAGAAGATGTGGCACATATATACAATGGAATATTACTCAGCCATAAAAGAAATGAAATTGAGTTATTTGTAGTGAGGTGGATGGACCTAGAATCTGTCATACAGAGTGAAGTAAGTCAGAAAGAGAAAAACAAATACCGTATGCTAACATGTATATATGGAATCAAAAAAAAAAAAGGTTCTGAAGAACAGAGGGGCAGGACAGGAATAAAGATGCAGATGTAGAGAATGGACCTAAGGACACGGAGAGGGAGAGGGGTAAGCTGGGACGAAGTGAGAGAGTGACATGGACATATATACACTACCAAATGTAAAATAGATAGCTAGTGGGAAGCAGCCGCATAGCACAGGGAGATCAGCTCGGTGCTTTGTGACCACCTAGAGCAGTGGGATAGGGAGGGTGGGAGTAAGATGCGAGAGGGAGGGGATATGGAGATATAAGTATACGTATAGCTGATTCACCTTGTTATGCAGCAGAAACTAATACAACAATGTAAAGCAATTATACTCCAATAAAGATGTTAAAAAAAAAAAAAAACTATGGAATTCCCACCCTCTCTCACCTCACTCTCCTCTCCAACCAAAATCCCCTGTGTGGGAACGCAGACAAGTTATTAACTATTGGACTGCATTCTGTTGGTTAAAACACTTGTTTACACATGAGCTTGCTAAACCTATGTACTACAAAGTAGGCTCATCTAAACAATCACGGAAATCAGTTCTGATATTTCCTGCCACTGTACATCCTCTACATCATTTTTTTAAGTTAATTAGTCTGTACAATTCAGCATAAGTAGTTCCATTCCCTTTCAGGTTCAGAGGAAGTACGCAAGTATGGCGTAGTAGGAAGAACACTGAACTTGGAGTTCCCAGGAAGATACTGCTGTGAACTTGGGGAAATCTCTTAAATCTTTAGAGCCTCAGTTTCCTCATTTTTAGGGAGGTGATAATGTCACTTCCCTGACCACTCTCATTTGGCTGTTGTGAGGATCAAATGGGTCAGTGGCTGTGCTAGCAGTTTGAGAAGTGTAAAGCTCTGTTCCAACGCCATGTGTTATCATTATTACGAAGAATAACCAGCACAAGCTGTTAAACATTTCCCTTCTCATGAGCTTATGTCCTTTGAAGCTATTGTTATCTTCTTGAGTAGAATCAGCTTTTGTGAGGCATGCCCAGAAAATTCATTGTGGACATGTTGTTTTTAGACTGCTAAGATTAATCCACATGAGTGAAATTTATCATCTTCCTTCAGCATCTTTCAGCATCACCCAAAAGTATATCTTATTTTTAAATTGACATATAACTGACATATAACATTGTATAAGTTTAAGGTATACAACACGTTGATTTGATACATTTATATTACAATATGATCACCGTCACAGTGTTAGCTAACACCTCCATCATGTCACATAGTTGTCATTCCTTTTTTATGGTGAGAACATTTAAGATCTAATCTCTTAGCAACTTTGAAGTACATAATACAGTATGGTTAGCTGTAATCACAATACTATGCATTAGATTTCCAGAATTTATTCACCTTTGTACCCCTTGAACAACATCTTCCCAATTCCCTCACACCAAGCCCCTGGTAACCACCATTCAATGCTCTGTTTCTCTGAGTTCAGCTTTTTCAGATTCCACATATAAGTGATATCATACAGTATTTGTCTTTCTCTTGTCTGACTTCTCTCATTTAGCATAATACTCTCAAATTCCATCCAGGTTGTCACAATGGCAGGATTTTGTCTTTCTCGCGACTGAATAATATTCCATTGTGTGTGTGTGTATACATTTATACCATACCTTCTTTATCCATTCATCCATTCATGGACACTTAGGTTGTTTCCATATCTTGACTACTATGAATAATGCTGCAATAAACATGGGAGTGCAGATTAAAAAAATAAATAAAAAGAGCCAAAGTAAACACAAAAAAACGTGGCCAACCTTCTTCTGACTTCTTGACCTTTGGCTTCCTTTCTCCTTGCTGCACTGGGGTCGCTGGCTACTTAATTCCACTTGCATTTTCCTGCCAGTAATAAGGTATACACTCAACGGTGTGACCTTTTCCCCCCCACTTTGCTGCTTTGTGGCCAGTGATCCTATTCTTGTTTTAAAAGGACACATCAGGAACAAATGAAAGAAGGCTATTAATTGTGAAGTTATTTCTAAAAATGGAGGAAAGAAATGAGCTGTGAAAATGTGAACCATGTAACTGACTCTCAGCTGAGTGTTTACCGTATTAGAACTGCGAGTGCCAGAATTCATTTTCCCACCCAGTGGCTTGACACAATGGTAATGAGCGGCTTACACACATGATTGTGTGTTTAAAAAGCCTGTAGTTTCTTATAATTAGAGATTGATTTCACTGTTAGCCTGGCAAGCGGTTTAACTGTTAGTGTGAAGGCAGGATTGTTCTGCCTCTGAGTTGCTGTCATCGTGTGGAGTGGGGCGATGTCCCCTGCCTGATTATTCAGCCCTTGGGCAGAATCTCCTCCTCTGACCCGAGTCATTTGGGGTCATTTCCCTGCTTACCAGCACCCATAACAGGAAGTAAAATAAAAAAATTTTAAATTGAAGTGTAGTTGATTTACAATATTGTGTTAGTTTCAGGTGTACAGTAAAGTGATAGTTATACACATATATATTTTTTCATATTATTTTCCATTATAGGTTATTACAAGATACTGAATATAGTTCCCTTTGCTATACAGTAAATCCTTGTTGCTTATCTACTTTATGTATAATAGCGTGTATCTGTTAATCCCATACTCCTAACTTATCCTTCCTGCCCTTCCTCTCCCCTTTGGTAACCATAAGTTTGTTTTCTATGTCTGAGTCTGTTTCTGTTTTTTATATAGATTATTATTTTTTAGATTCCACATATGAGTGATACATAATATTTGTCTTTCTCTGTCTGACTTTCTTCATTAAGTGTGATATTCTCTAGGTTCATCCATGTTGCTGCAAATGGCCATATTTCATTCTTTTTTATGACTAATATTCCTTTGTGTATATATACCACATATTCTTAAGCCAATAATCTGTTGATATTCACTTGGGTTGTTTGCATGTCTCGACAATTGTAAATAGTGCTGCTGTGAACATTGGGGTGCATGTATCTTTTTAAAAATTTTTAAATTTTATTTATATTTACTTTTTTATTTATGAAAGAAACTGAAATTCAAAGCAATTAATTTTACTTTTTGTTTACAGTTTTTTAGTTCATGCTGTTTTTTCCAAAACAGCAATATTATTATTTTCTGTTTATAAAAGTAATGATAAGCTCATTTTAAAAAATTAGACCATTCAGAAATGTATCAACTATAAAGTCCCATTGTAAATCCTACTCCCCCAAATAACTACTACTATCTACGGTCCTGTCTATCCATACTTACATAATTCATTTTGATTTTCTAATGCGATCATGTATCTACTGAATTCTGTAACTGATTTTTTTGTTTTACAATGTCATGTGGTTGATGAAATGTGACAATGTGCTTCAAGTGTCTAGCCCAGCACCTGGCACATAGTTAGGACTTGGTAAGTAGTGAGATTTACTAAAGTAAGGTTTGGGGGTTGCCTTTGGCTTTCAGATCTTCATTCTCTATTTATCATGGATAATTGAGAGTTCATATAAAATACCAGAAAACTGAGGCTTACCGTGAGGAAGCTAAAAATCTAGCCTATGGGGCTTGACCTGGTATCTCTGAGGTGACCACTCAGAGGTGCTGTGTACAGCTGGGTGATGTGTGCACTGCACAAGAGGAGTCGAGCGGAGAGCTCAAACCCAGCCTGCATGCACTCCACGCTCTGCACCCAGGGGGCTACATCTGCCCAGAGGGGAGCCTCTTTCTGATTTTCACACAAATTCCCACACCACTAAGTGGCACCCCTTTGACTACTAGTAAGAGGTTGCTTGTTATGGGGTAATTTTCTGTTACACCCTAAGACCTAGCACAGCATCACCCTGAAGAAGTTGGTCTGGAATATTGAGCTCCCCTAAATGGGCTGCTGCTGACTCCAGCAGGCCTCCCAGAGTGCACCGGGCAACACCTGCAAGGTGGACTTGCACAGGCAGCTGGTGTGATGCTTGGAGGACCAGGGCTCCTGGATTCCAGACACGCCCGAGAAGCAGGGGAAGGAGGTAGGGGGGGCCTACCCTGCACATCCACGCAAGTGGTGCTTAGAAGGCAATAGTGGGGCTCCAGACAAGGCCCAACAAGGTATAAAGGATTGGTTCTGTTAATCACACAGAGTGTGGCTCAGGGGACTCTGGAAGGAGAAAACCACAGGGGAGCCCGTGTGGTCCAGGCATCTGCTTGGCCCTGGAGAGACAGCAGAGTAAGACGATGAGGTCCACCATCTCATGGAGCTTTCATTCTGTTATAACAAGTACATACGGAGGTGATTTGAGATAGGGGCAAGTGCCGTAAAAAAAAATAAAGCAGACTGAGATTATAGCGTGCAGCTGGGCAGAGGTGGCCAAGGGCCTGGGGATACTGAAGCTGAGATCTGCAGTCAGCAGTGTGAATGAAGAGCTGGAGAAGAGCATCCCAGGCAGAGAGCATAGCAGGTACCAAGGCCCTGTGGCAGGCCAGCATGGCCAAAGCACGGTGAGCTAGGGGGACAAAAGAACTAAATGAGATTGGAGACGAGGTGAGATTTAGAGCATGTGGGGCACTGGAAGCCACGGGGAGAAGCGGGCGCTGTGTACTTTCCTGCAGTGGGAGGCCACTGAAGGGTTTTAAGCACAAGAGTGTCAAGATCAGAGTTATATTTTCAAACAGTCGTTCTCAGAATGAAAAATTAACTTAATGATTAACTCTGCGTGCTGGGAGGAGCCGGTGTTGTAGGTGAGCAGGAACAGAAGCGGAAACGTCCTTTAGGAGCATCTGCAGTGGTCCAGGCGAGCAGTGAGGTCTTCGACTGTGGGTGGCCATGCAGATGGGGAGTGGTCAGATTCGCGATGTCAGGGATGCAGGAACCACGGTCTCAGGGGAGCCAGGATGGCTATCATGAGAGCCACTAGGATAGTAAAGGTTGAGACAGGCCCCCTGACTTTGGGGTGTGAGGTTAGAGGGTGGTTATAATAACCAGTAGGAAACCACACCCCAGAGCCTCTGAGCCATCATGTAGGCTCCTAAATAAGGGTTAGATTCTCCCAGTGCCTGGTCTCAACTACAGGATAAAAGACTTGAGAAATGTGTTCGTTTCTTCTGATTCTCGAAGACCTCCCCCTCATTAAGAACATTCTGGTTCTTGAAGGCCCATTAAGAAGCAATGAACTTAAACATTTTAAACATACCATACGACAAAGCAGTCATTTAGATCTGGGGAAATGGAGACAAGGAATGGTGCTATTAATTGTTAAACATTGATGCAGGGCTGAGATCATGAGTCATCGCCCCTTCCATCCCAGCCCCCTCTCTCCAAAGAAATAAATCTGGTACTAAAGCTGGAAAAACACAGAAATAATTTGAAACCCATTTCATGTTAATGTTGCTGCTTTGAAAATCCCACAGGATCCCCTGTAAGATCCCGATGTACCCTCTGAATTATCTGAGGAAGATGAATTATGTCCAGTAGAGTTTGAGGGTTAAGGGTAGTAGAAAGGAGCTGAAGATAAATGTGCCAGTGACTTTTGTAGGTTTTAGGTTCCGTGGTGAGAAATAAATCAGCAAAGATTGATTCTCTCCCCAGGGCAGTGAATTTATTATGATCATTCCTCCAGCCACTTCCGGCAGAGCTGTCACATATCATGGGGAATAAGTAAGTAAATAATGGCAACTTAAAAGCAGCATGTGGTGGAGGGGGCTTGAGCCTCAGCCACCTACCTCCTCCATTAGGCGAAGTCATACTTTTCTCGTCAGACCAATTTACGCTCTTACCAAGAGTGAATGAGAGGAAAGACTTCTCTCCACCACCCACCATCCCCTCCCCCAGAGATGGGGGTCCTCCTGCACGTCTTAGCTTCTCCAGGTCAAAACCAAGAGAGCTGGCCCCCTGCTGGCAACCCAGCCGGGACCCTCCTTCCCAGTTCTTGGCTCTTCTCCAGGAAGAGACTCTAAAATTGACCACATTTCAAGGAGCATTTTCCCCAGTGCAAACACAAACAAGGATGTGGCATCGCTTCAAGGCTTAGTAGCATAACCAGAGAGCTATTTGCTTTAAACCATAGATTTTGTCTTTTACAACTTTATTGAAATATAATTGACATACAATAATCTGCGCCTATTTAAGGTGTACAGTTTGATGAGTTTTGACATATGTATGCATCCAGGAAGCCAGCTAAAAAATTAAGATAATGGACACACCCATCATTTCCAGAAGTTTCCTGTGCCCTGTTGTACTTCATCCCTCCCTTCCCCATCCCCAGGTAACCACTGCTACTCTGTCACTATGAATTAGTTTGCATTTTCTAGAATTTGTATGTAATTGGGATTATACAGTTTTTAAACTGGCTTCTTTCACTTAGCATAATCACTCTGAGATTTATTCATCTTGTTGCATGTATCAATAATTCGTTCCTTATTATTGGCTGTCCATTATTTCTAGCATCATTTGTTTTGATGTTAAAAACATTTTCAATTCTCAGTTGAATTGCCTAGGCACCTTTGTAAAATATCAATTGACTGTGTGTGTGTGATGTGGGTCTATTTCTAGACTCTCTATTGAGTTTCATTCATCTGTGTGTCTATCTTTACACTAATACCTCATTGTCTAGATTGTTTTAACTATATAATAGCCTTGAAATCAGGTAGTATAAGTCTCTAGCAATGTGCTTTTTAAAGTTGCTTTGGCTATTTCAGGTCCTTTGCACTTCTATATAAATTTTAAAATTAACTTGTCGTTTGCTACCAAAAAAAATGCTGCTGGGATTTTGATTAGGATCACCTTGAGTGTATAGACCAATTTGGGGAGAATTGACATCTTAACAATATGAAGTCTTCTATTCATTTTGCTGTACAGTAGAAACCAACACAACATTGTAAAGCAACTATACTCCAATAAAAATTAATTAAAAACGAACAAAAAAACCAATATGAAGTCTTCTGATCCATAAGCATGGCATCTCTCTCCATTTACTTAGGTCTTTAATTTTTCTCAGTAATGTTTTATAGTTTTCAGTGTACAGGTCTTGCATGTCTTTTGTCAAGTTTTCCTTAAATATTCTCTACTTTTTTTCTTTTTTTTTTTAAACACCTTTATTGGAGTATAACTGCTTTACAATGGTGTGTTAGTTTCTGCTGTATAACAAAGTGAATCAGCTATACGTATACATATATCCCCATATCTCCCTCTTGCGTCTCCCTCCCACCCTCCCTATCCCACCCCTCTACGTGGTCACAAAGCGCCGAGCTGATCTCCCTGTGCTATGTGGCTGTTTCCCACTAGCTATCTATTTTACATTTGGTAGTGTATATATGTCAATGCCACTCTCTCACTTCGTCCCAGCTTACCCTTCTCCCTCTCCGTGTCCTTAGGTCCATTCTCTACATCTGCATCTTTATTCCTGTCCTACCCCTAGGTTCTTCAGAACCTTTTTTTTTTTTTATTCCATATATACGTGTTAGCATACGGTATTTGTTTTTCTCTTTCTGACTTACTTCACTCTGTATGACAGATTCTAGGTCCATCCACCTCACTACAAATAACTCAGTTTCGTTTCTCTTTATGGCTGTGTAATCTTCCATTGTATATATGTGCCACATCTTCTTTATCCATTCATCTGTCGATGGACACTTAGGTTGCTTCCATGTCCTGTCTATTGTAAATAGAGCTGCAGTGAACACTGTGGTACATGACTCTTTTTGAATTATGGTTTTCTCAGGGTATATGCCCAGTAGTGGGGCTGCTGGGTCGTATGGTAGTTCTATGTTTAGTTTTTTAAGGAACCTCCATACTGTCCTCCATAGTGGCTGTATCAATTTACATTCCCACCAACAGTGCAGGAGGGTTCCCTTTTCTCCACATCCTCTCCAGCATTTATTGTTTGTAGATTTTTTTGATGATGGCCATTCTGACTGGTGTGAGGTGATACCTCATTGTAGTTTTGATTTGCATTTCTCTAATGATTAGTGATGTTGAGCATCCTTTCATGTGTTTGTTGGCAATCTGTATATCTTCTTTGGAGAAATGTCTATTTAGGTCTTCTGCCCATTTTTGGATTGGGTTGTTTGTTTTTTGGATATTGAGCTGCATGAGCTGCCTGTCTATTTTGGAGATTAATCCTTTGTCAGTTGCTTCATTTGCAAATATTTTCTCCCAAGTATTTTACAGTTTTGATGCTATTGTAAATGATATTTTAGTTCAATTTTTTATTGTCGTATATACTGGTAGTATGTAGAAATACAATTGTATTTGTATCCTGCAATTTTGCTAAACATATGTTAGTTCTTAATTTTTTGTGAGATTCAGTTGGAGTTTTTATATAGACAATCATGTCTCCTGTAAATGAAGACTTCTTTCTTTCCTTCTAAGAACTGTTTTAAATGCATCCATAACCTTTAATCTTTCATATTTTGATTTTCATTCCTTTCAAAGTACTTTCCAATTTCTATTTATTTCTTCTTTGACTCATGAGTTATTTAAGTGTGTTGTTTAATTTTCAAGTAATTGGGGATTTTGTGCCAATCTTTTTCTTATTATTTTCTAACTTAGGCCCATTGTGGTCCTCCACGTACTTATTATTTGAATGCTTTTAGATTTATTGAGTTTTGTCTTATGGCCGAGAATATTATCTATCTTGGTAAAGGTTCCATTGCACTTGAGAAGAATGTGTGTTCTGCTCTTGGTGGGTGGAGTTTTCTACAAGTATTAATGAGATCTGGTTGGTCAACACTTTTGTTCGAGTCTTCCATATCCTTACTGATTTTCTATCTGCTCGTTCTGTCATTTATTGTGAGACATGTGTTGAAATCTTCAGTGGTAATCATTGTTTTGTTTATTTCTACTTACCGTTCTAGCAGTTTTTGCTTCATATATTTCAAAGCTCTGTTATTAGTTGCTTAAACATTTAGGGGTTTTTTGTCCTCTGGATGAATTGGTCCCTTTATCCATGGTAGAAGATCCCCTTAGAAATGATCCTCTTTCCTCCAGCAGTGTTCCTTGCTCTAACCTATGCTTTATCTTTAATGAATATAAACACTCCACCCTTCTTTTGCTTAGTGTTAATGTGGAATATCTTTTCCATCCTTTTACCTCTAACCTCTCTGTGCCTTTATATTTAAAGTGGGTCTCTTGTAGACAGCATATAGTTGGATCTTGCTTTTTCCTCCCCCAGTCTGAAAATCAGTGCTGGCTAATTAGGTGTTTAAACATTTATAGTTAATGTGATTTGACGATTAGTATGATTGGGTTTAAATCTACTATTTTACTATTTTTTCTGTTTGTTCCATCTATTTTTGTTCTCTTTTTTTTTCATTTTCTGCCTTCTTTTGGAGTAACTGAGTATTTTTTATTATTCCATTTTATCTTCCCTGCTGGCTCATTAGCTAAAACTCTCTGATGTGTTATTTTAATGGTTGCTAAAGGTTTATAATATCCGTATTTAACCCAGTCTATATTCGAGCATTATTATGCCTCTTCACATATAGTATAAGTACCTTAAAATAGTGTATTTCCATTTCTCCCCTCCCGGCCTTTGTTCTATTGTTGTCATACATTTTACTTCAACATATGTGCTGCCTGCTGTTCAGTGTCTGAAAACTGTTATTTCATGTATTTTGTCCAATATTTTTAGTCATTTAAGGCAAGAGGGTAGATTTAGCTCTTGTTATTCCATGATATTCAGAAGAGAAATCCTGAGTTTTTTAGCCACATCTTTTTAATTTTTAAGTAAAAGTTTTTCATCTCTGTTCATTACAAAAATTTTAGAAAATGTCAGGCAGTACTAAAAAGAAAATATTACCCATAAGATTATCACCTAGAAATAACCCCATTAATATTTTACCATATTTCCCTTACCTTTTTTTTTTTTTACATTCTCACACAATTGAACCTATATATAGTCTTATAATTTAAGGGGAAGAAGGACATTTTCTTAAATAATGAAAAACTCTTCACCAACATCATGTTATTGGCTGTCTCCTAGTTCATCATCTGTTGGCTGTTTAGTGTGCCTACCCGTTCCTGCCCTAGTACCAGGCTACTAATCCATAAAACACAAATAAGTCTAGGGCACCTGATCCATCATAGGTACTACTCAAGCCGTGAGGCCGTGAATGAGATCCTCTCCCTTCATCCCAGGGCCTTAAGACCCATCATGTCCAGGGAGGGAGGAATAACCTGTAAACAGATCATTTCACACAGATAAAAATGCTGCCAGAGGCAAGAAAGGAAAAGAAACTCTGTCAGGGAAGCTGAGCAAATCTTCACAAAGAAGGTGGCCTTTGAACTAGGTCTTGAATGGCAAGAAAAGGGGCACAGCAGGCCAAGGACACATACAGGTAGCACTCCAGAGGTGCAGAGTGGCATGGTGCCTTTGGAGAGCACCCAAGCTCTGCCATGTGCCGGGGAGGACAGGACGTGGCGGGAAAAGCTTCCGGAGGCCAGATTCTGGGGTCCTGCTAAGGAATTTATATTTTCTCCTATGAGCAACAGGAAGCTCATAGAGGTTTTTTCAAAAGGGAGCAATCCATAAATCATACTTGCTTTTTTTTTTTTTAATTATTTATTTATTTATTTATGGCTGTGTTGGGTCTTCGTTTCTGTGCGAGGGCTTTCTCTAGTTGTGGCAAGTGGGGGCCACTCTTCATCACGGTGCGCGGGCCTCTCACTATCGCGGCCTCTCTTGTTGCGGAGCACAGGCTCCAGACGCGCAGAGCTCAGTAGTTGTGGCTCACGGGCCTAGTTGCTCCGCCGCATGTGGGATCTTCCCAGACCAGGGCTCGAACCCGTGTCCCCTGCATTGGCAGGCAGATTCTCAACCACTGCACCACCAGGGAAGCCCCCATACTTGCTTTTGTAGCCATCACTCAGCGAAAGATGCTGGCGATGCACGAATGAACAAGTAACAACACACAGTCCTTGCTCTCTGGGAGAAGACCGCGCTTTGCATTTAATTGTGAATACACTGTAAAAACTAATAGCGATGTGTTACAGCTGTGCCCCACTGAGAGACGAGGTCAGGAAAGGTTTTTTTTGTTGTTTGTTTGTTTGTTTTTAATTAATTTATTTATTTATGGCTGTGTTTGGGTCTTCATTTCTGTGCGAGGGCTTTCTCCAGTTGTGGCAAGTGGGGGCCACTCCTCATCGCAGTGCGTGGGCCTCTCAGTATCGCGGCCTCTCCCGTTGCGGAGCACAGGCTCCAGACGCGCAGGCTCAGTAATTGTGGCTCACGGGCCCAGCTGCTCCGCGGCATGTGGGATCTTCCGGGACCAGGGCTCAAACCTGTGTCCCCTGCATTGGCAGGCAGATTCTCAACCACTGCGCCACCAGGGAAGCCCCAGGAAAGGTTTTGCAGGGTTTATTGCTCAGCAGGAAGAAGAGCAATAAGGAGATCAGAACAGGCCTGGTAAGACTAGAGGAAGGCCTAAACTAAGGTCATGAGGACCATGGTGATGGAAAGAATTCAGGAGGCATTTCTGAGAAGGAACTTAGGTACCCGTTGGATTCAGGGAGGTGGAAGAGGACAAAGGATGACTGAGGTTTCTAACTGTATTCACAAACGCATACAGAGCAGCTACTGTGTGCCAGGCTTTGTGCTAGGCACTGGTGACATATCAGCAATCAAGTAATTCCCAGCCCTCCGACTGCTTGGAACCTAGAAGGTGAAAGAGACAAGCAAACCAACAATTACAGCACTAAGTTAGGCCTACCATAGGGATATGTAATGTTGCTCACAGGAATGTACATAGGAGTTCACAGAAGGGACACACAACCTGGTCAGTCCTCAAAGATTTGGTGAACTCATGATGTCTAATCCAAAACTTGAGATACACTGTAGAAATTATCCAGCCAAAGAGGTGAGTGGATAATAAAAGAGAGTTCTAGGCTTAGGTCCAGAAGTGAACGTGGCAGGGGTGTAGTATGAGAGGTGTATAGCAAGAGATGAGATTGGAGAAGCAGAGAGAGGCCAGCTTATCTGAGGAATTTGGACTTTATTCCAAGGAGTACTATAGGGTTTGAAGCAGGAATGTCAATTTTGCATTTTAACTGAAGTTCTAGTTGTAAAATGAAGAATGGGTAGGAGTGGGACAAGACTGGTGGTACCCAGGCAAAAGAGATGATGGCCTGGACCAGGGATATGGCAGTGATGGATCAGATAACTATTCCAGTGCTGGAATCAATGGGACATGAAGTTTAACCAGATAAAAGATGTAGGGCAGTCAAGCTAACCCCAAGGGTTCTGCGTTGGGGTAATGGTGATACTCTTCACCCAAAAGGGAGGGAAAGATTTGGGGCTTAAGGATGATGACTTCAGTTTGGAGCAGGTTGAGTTTGAAGTGTCTATGGGACATGTAAATGCAGATGTCTGGCTTACTGGAGAAATCTGGGTTGAGATATAACTTTAATGACATCAGGATATAGATAGTAGTGAAAGCTCAGAGAATGTGTTAGCGCCGTCAGAGTGCGTTGAAAATGGGAACAGGACAGAACACAGAGAGTCGTGAGGAAAACGGACATTGAAGGGGAGTACAACAAGAGACCATTCAGGAGAGCAAGAAGGACCTACCAGAGGCCTGTGGAAAAGCAAAGGAGTGTGGTGTCGTGGAAACTAAAGCTACAGAGAGTTCCAGCAAAAGAGGGGTCAATTGTGTCAAATGCTGCAGAGAGACCACGGAAGATGAGGACTAAAACATATCCATCGGCCTTCCCGACAAGAAGTTTCAGTGACTTGTCTGAGAACAGTTTTCTGGAGGTGGGAAATTAAGCCCATATTGCAAAGGTTCCAGAGGAGTGAACTGGAGATACGGAATGGAAACAACTGATTCTCTCAGCTGTTTGAAGACATTTGGCAGGGAAGTAGAGGAGAAGGAAGAGAGGTAGTGATCATAGGAGGAAATAGGAGAGACCTGAAAAGTGTAAATGCTGATAGGATGGGTCTAGAGAAGGAGAATGAAAGATATAGGATAAAGAGGAGGTAAGTAATGGAGCAGGACCCCTTGGGAGACAGGTGGGAGACAGGGACACATGGCAGGATTAACCTTAGTTGAGGGAGGGCCACCTCATCCGTGGTGCAGAAGAGAAAGCTAGAAGGGTGTGGAAGCAGGGATGTGTGTAGGTTTCTTGAGAAGTTCTGTGCTAATGGCTTCTATTTTCTCTGGGAGGTGGCTGGTTAGTTGAATTCACACAAAGATGAGAAGACAAAGAAAAGAGCGAAGTGTTGGCATTCCTTGGGGAGCATCAATTCTATGGGGTGGATGGAGAAGGAGGAACCAATGAAGGGATGACCAGAGAAACGGGAAGAACCAAGCAGTTCCCTAAAGCCAAGGGGAGAGTTTCAATAAGGAGGAAGCAGGTCAACATAGCAGAACAAGTGAGAACTAAAATGAACTGCTGGATTAGGCAAATCCAAGAACAATGAGGCACAAGTCAAACTGACAGAACTATTAGGAAAGTCATCTGGAGACAGCAAGTGTAGACAACTCCTAAACTTTAAAAAGATTGAGTGGTAAATGGAAAGAGGTAAAAGAAATTCATCTAAGGGCAGTTCAGGGTAAGGTTGTTTTTCCCCTGTGGTCCTGCCATTCTCTCCCTGCGGGTGGCGTGGCTCAGTGGAGCAGATGTTCATCTAGTGTGATTTGGAGCTCGGGCTGGAGGCGGAGCTTGTCAGGGGCACGGCTTGTTGGGGGCGGGGCTTGTCAGGGGCTAGTCTGCTCTCCTCACCGGCTGCTCTGGGTACAGTAGGCAGGTTGATAGACGGAACTTTTGTGGCTCTTCCATGGGAACGTTGAGGAACAGAGGTTAAGTAGCTTGCCCGAGTTTCCACAGCTAACACGTTGCAGAACCAGATTTTGAACCCAGGGAGTCTGGCCGTAGAGTCCATGCACTTAACTACTCTGATCTCCTGTTAAAGGTGGGATCCCCAATTCAGCCCTCAAAAGCCTTCATGAACGAGACACTCCAACCCACAAAGTCCAGAAAAATATTTGGAGCTAGCTACATCAGGGAAGGTCTGTCTCATGTACAAGGAAGCAGATTTCCACTTTCAAGTGTACATGCTAAGGAAACTTCTTTAAGGAAGCCTATGGCTAACAGAGCCTGATAGGTAACCCATTTTAACCGACACAGGGACTCCTGTTCAGGGGGCTTCATTCTGGAGATTTCTGAGGCTTGAGAAATCTGTAGCTCATGGCCTTGCTGGACTACATCATCGTAAGGGCCTGATCTGGACCTTGACATTCTGTCTCCATCCCCATCCTGCTGGCACTTTCCTGGGCACACCATGCTCTTTTTGAGCCCCTTCCTAGGCACTGGAAGTTCCCTGGCCTGGAACATTGCTCCCATCATTCTTCACCTAGACCGCTCAGCTCAGGCATCCTGCATCCGCCTCCCAGGGGAAGCCTTCTCTGATGTCCCCGACACTCCTCCCCTGGCCTTTCCCTAAACCCAGTCAGAGTTAGGGGTCTCCCCGCAGTACCACCTAGCACCCCAAAAGTCAGCAGGGTTTACTGATTAGGAAACAGCTTTGGAGTCCAAAAGACTGTATTTCTCTTACTGCTTCTGCGTCTTATCGGCTGTGTGACTCTGGGCAATTTATTTTACCCCCCATAAGTCTCATGTGTAAAATGGGAATAATAATACCAGTAGTACCTACCTCATGGACTCCTAAAATAAAGTAATCCATGTAAAGCTCAGAGCACAGAGCCTGGCACCCAGTAAACTGTTGCTATTATTATTATTATCATTCACTTATACTTGGTATGTTTCTGTCTTCACCACTGCTCTTGCAGGCGGGAACTGGGTTTACTATTTCTTCACGATCTCAGTGCACAGCCCATAGCCTGGCATGCAGTGGGTAGTCCGTGAATATTGTGGTACGAATAGATTTCCTGTTTGCTCAAGGTCCTCCATCTGATGTCATGAGAACTGGAAGGGGAACTGTGGGAGGAAACACGGGCTGCAACCTGCAGGCCTCCTAGCTGTGAAGAAGATTCAGAGGCAGGGAGCCCTCTTCAGGTGTGGCAGCTGCAGCCACATGCCCTGTGCTCCCAGCCTTTCTCCCAAGAGCAGTGACACCTGGCAGGCTTTATGTACCCACCAAGAAAGGTGCTTAGAGCAAGGGCAAACAGCCTCTGTCCTGGGGGCTCCAGGTGATGGTGAGCGGGTCCTGGCATGGACCTGCCACCTCATGTGGTTAGTTCCATTTGGATTCTGACCTCTACCTGGTCCCTCATCTCTGATGTGTCCCTGTGCCTTGACCTCTGTCCGGATTCTTGTACTTTGCTTCTACCTGGCTATAATTAGGTAGCTCATGTTCTCTTTGGTTTGACCTGAAACCACTGGAATTTTCTGCCCTTGCCAACAATCCTGAGTGATCTCTACCAGGCCTGCAATGGGCTTTCCTACCACAGTGCTGTGTTCTCCTACCCACAGTGCCTGCTCCCCTACCCATTTGAATAAAGACCTGAAAAGAGGTGAAGGGGTGAATCTTGCAGCTATCCAGGGGAAAAGCAGAGAGAGTAAAAGGTGCATGAGTGGGCCTGGGATGTAGAAGAAGCAAGGAGGCCATTGGGGCTGGAAGAGTAGAGGGGCTGGAGAAGTCGGAGGTGAATTAAGGAGGGGGCAGATTGGGTCCACTTTGTAGGTTCTTGTAAGGACTTTGGTGAATGGGGGTCACTGGAGGGTTTGGGACCAAGGAGTGTGTGATCTGACATATTTCAGAAGGGTACCTCTGGCTGCTGTAGGATGTTTCAAGGACAGCAGCAGGGAGACCAGTCAAGAGGCTACTGTAAGTATCCAGAGAAGACATAAGAAAATCTTGGGCCAGGGTGGTGGCAGGGAAGGTGTTAGTAAGTAATTGGGTTCTGACTATATTTTGGAAACAGAGTCAACAGGATTTCTTGACAGATTGCCTGTGAAGTGTCAGAGAAAGAGGGGGATCCAGGATGACTGTTTTGGGCCCGAGTAACTGGAAGGATAGAGTTACTATTTATTGAAATAGGAAGGACTGTGGGTGGATCAGGTTGGAAGGCACGGTCGGAAATTCGATTTGGGACCTCACTGGGGACATCACTATTACATGTCCAAGTGGAAAAGGAAAATAGGCAGCTGGATATATAAGTCTGGAGTTCAGGGAACAGGTTCAAACTAGAGGCGAAATCTAGGAGACATAAGCATTTAGATGGCATTCAAAATCAATGACACTGGATGAAATCATCAAGGGAATCAATATAGAGTAGGGAAGAAGCCCAAGGACCAAGGGCTGGGGCTCCCTGACACTTAAAAGACAGACAGATAAAGGAGAGCTAGCAAAGGAGATTGAAAAGGAGAAGCCAATGAGTTAGGAAGAAAACCAGAAGAGCCTTTTGTCATGGAAGGCAAATGAAGGGAGTGATTCAGTACGCCAAAGAAGGAGGTCCTAGAAGTGAGAGGCCGTGCCAGGGTGTTCATCTCTTCCATAGGTATACTGAAACCATCTATAATTGTGACAGGAGTAGTACTGAAAAGGTTGACAACTATAAGCCAGGGACTAAAATATTCAAGGAATATGGGGGAGGCACATGAGGATCTACAACAAGGGGAGAGGTGGGTGCATTATATATTCATTTCGCTTACACTGACCAACAGTCCTGTGGGGTATTATTATTATCATCCCATTTTACAGATGAAGAGACTGAGGCACAGAGAGGTTAAATGCCATGTCCAAGGTCACCCCGAGCATGAGTGGCAGAAGCAGAAGGCGAGTCCATGCTCTTCACCATGGCTCTCCACTGCCTCCCAGTGCGGGAGGTTTCCCCTCTCCTCTTCCCATGTGGGATCCTTTCAGTCCTGACTGTCTCTCAAGGGCATCTCTCCAGTTGACTGTATTTGGCCCCAGTCCAGTGGTTGTGCCTTTTCACGTTGCATAAATGTGTATATTTGGATTCTGGATAAACTAGATTTTATTCTACCTACAGATAAATGTAGGAAATGCATTTACTGGATATCGAGCAACAAGAAATCTCATATAATCAGACACTCCCATCAGTGCTGTTTCAAAAGAATTTATGATCGTTTTGACGATTCTGATTTACTGCAAGAATCTGAAATGCCATCTGAGCCATCGAAGATAGTTTTAAATATAATCTGGCAGAATTTGTGTGATAAACACATTTTGATGAACTTTGATAATTGCACGTGTGTCTGCTATCTATTGTAACCCTCAGTTAACCAAAATATTGATTGAACCAAGACTCATTCTGGATAAACAGTCTCCTTTACTTGTGCTTCTATCCCATTAAAGTTGTCCTGTCTTAGTAGTCAGGCATACTGTAACCAAGAAAAAATACCTTATTTATTTTGCTATGGATCAGATGGCAATGGCGATAGATACCCCCCATCCCTGGGAAATCCTTCTGATGAGGTTGGGTCCCATGCCCTTGACTGAGCTGAACAAGCCTTTGAGTCGGAAGGGAGGTGACCACAGCCAGAGCAGACCTGTCATTGGCCCAGAGAGAAGGGTGCCCAGAGCACCAGGGACCTCCAATGAAAAGCTGTGGGAAGATACCAGAGCGAGGCTGGCCATGTTCTGTCTGTCCCCACTAACGTGCCCTCCCAGCCTGTGTCCATCAGGGAAAGAGGTGGGAGAGCGAAGACTGTTTATTTTCTATCCCTGATAGAAGGGGGAAGGTGGGCTAAGTCAAAGTTCCTAAAAGAAAGCATTCACAATTTGACTTAACGCCTTGACCTGTGAATGTGGCCAGTGCTGGGCCAGCCCCTGGGGGCCAGAGGGACAAGGGTATGACATAAAGATGGGCACAGTCCCAATTTTGAATAGTTCACACTCTTGCTTTCACGTCTGTTTTTCTTGGCTCCCAACAACTAGAGAAAAATGAGTAAGACCAACTACGAGTAAGGAAAGGCTCCGTCCATGGAGAAGCTCAGGCTATTTGCTCTGTAGGGATATGGCAGCAGACGGAGCTGTGTGCAGTGGTAGTGCCGCTCTGGGAGCTGGAGAATCAGGGAAGGCTTCTTTTGTTGTTGTTGTTGTTTTGTTTTGTTTTGTTTTATTGAAGTATAGTTTATTTACAATGTTGTACCAATCTCTGCTGTACAGCAAAGTAGTCAGTTATATACATATAGACATTCTTTTTTTGTATATTCTTTTCCATTGTGGTTTATCCCAGGATATTGAATATAGTTCCCTGTGCTCTACAGTAGGACCTTGTTGTTTATCCATCTTACATGTAATAGTTTAGGGAAGGCGTCTTGGAGCACAGTGTTTGAGGCAGGAGTGGGTGAGTGGGTCGGGGGGGAGGAGGGAGGTTGTGATCTACCTGCCTTCTTTCCAAGTATTGGGCAAACATCTACCTCATGCCTGCTTGGTGCTGAGAATGGGTAAGGGAACATGACAGACAAGGTCCCAGCCCTCACGAAGCTTACGTTTTACTGGGGGAGATGTGTAAAGAGCCTAACATGCAAGATAACCACAGAGGGCACAGGCCATCCAAGGAAGGCCTCTCTGAGCACTTGGCACTGGAGCCGTTCCAGCTGGGCTTGAGGGAGTCTTTGGGGCCCGGGTTGGAGGAGTGCACCTGTGAGAACTCCTGGACCCCTCAACCAGCACAGCCGCAGCCTTTCTGCACAGGTTAGAAATCAGAAATGGGGCCCACAGACTCAGCATCTGGCCCTCCTCTCCTTCCAGTCTCCCGCCGCTCTCAGGGCCACGTGCACGGCCAGTCAGCGGACAGTGAGGCCACTGTACGCTGTCTGTTACTGGTGGCTGGCTCCAGTCAAATATGAATGGAAATGCTATTCCAGGTGCCATGGTGAGGGCAGGATGGTGGGTGTCAAGTGTACCGTGGGATTAGGCCATTGTGATTATGTAAGGAGTTTTCCCAAGGTGCACGATGAACACTGAAGTTTACAGAAAGCATCACTTAGCAAACACTGTGCAAGGCACGATGCTTGGCCCCATATGTCAGTAACAGCGGCCCCTCTAAAGGACTAACTCTTCAAACTTGAAGGCACCACTCGAGCATTTTGCCTGTATTAGGTCATTTAATCCCCACAAAAACCCTAGGAGGAAGGTGTTGTTACTACCTGGTTTTGCAGATGAAGGAACCAAGGCATAGTTTAAATAATTTGCTCAAGGTTAAGATAATGATCAAACCCTCTCTGCATCCCTTTCTAGCTGAGTGTCCTTGGGAAAGTGATGGGGCTCAGATCTGAGCCCAGACAGACTGACTTCAGGCTTGGTGTTCTTAGCCATTGTGTGTGTGTGCCGGGGTGGTCCCCGGAGGGGCAAGGCTGAAGGAGAAGACTCTGATTTTAAGGAGCTTAAAGTCTAACAGAATACAAAGAAGTGCTGATCAGGAACTCAATCCAGGCCTTCAGGCCACAGCAAAATAAGAACACCCAGATTACCAAGAGAAATTGTGGGAGTTCCCTGGACGTCCAGTGGTTAGGGCTCAGTGCTTTCATTGCCAAGGCCTGGGTTTGATCCCTGGGCAGGGAACTAAGATCCCACAAGCTGCGCAGTGCAGCCAAAAGAAAAAAGAAAAAAAAAAAAAAAAGAAGAAGAAAGAGAGAAATTGTTTGTGCAGAGAGCAGAAGAGAAGTATATTCCAAGGGAGCTATCAGGCAACCACAAATATCTGGACGTTGATGGGACAAATTGCCCCTTCAGATAAATTCTGCTGCCTTTTGGGCCTCAAGTCACTTCAGCCAGGTTGAAGAAATCTCTCTGTTGAACCTACACCAACCATTCTCTTTTGCCTTTGCAGAGAAACTCATCCAGAAGATTCAGAAGCACAAAGAGAGAGCTGGTTTTTTAATTAAAAATTAAACTTTAAAGCTTAGAGTATCTGGTCTGTGCTGAGCTCACAGACTAGGAATGGGCAAGAGTTCATCAATAACTAACACGGTGAGGTCAGGGCCTGAGAGAAGCAGGAAAGGCAGTTGGCAAGGGCCTTGAAGGATGAGGACATATGTTTTGGTTTTGTTTGGGGGTTTTTCTTGTGGAGGGGAGGGGGAGGCTCATAAAAAAATCTAGAAATAGAACTACCATATGATCCAGCAATTCCACTCCTGGGTACATATCCAAAGTAATGAAAATGCTAATTTGAAAAGATGCACGCATCCCCCTGTTCATAGCAGCACTATTTACAATAGCCAAGATATGGAAGCAACCAAAGTGTCCATCAACAGATGAATGGATAAAGAAGATATGGTATATATACACAATGGGATAGTACTCAGCCTTAAAAAAGAATGAAATTTTGCCATATGCAGCAACATGGATGGACTTGGAGGGTCTTATGGTTAGTGACGTAAGTCAGACAGAGGAAGACAAATACTGTATAATAGCACTTATATGTGGAATCTAAAAAATAAAGCAAACTAGTGAATATAGCAAAAATAAAGACTCACAGATATAGAGAGCAGACTAGTGGTTACCAGTCGGAAGGGCGGGGGGGAGGGGGAAGATAGGAGTAGGGGATTAAGAGATACAAACTAATATGTATAAAATAAATAAGCTACACGGATATATTGTACAACACAGGGAATACAGCCAATATTTTATAATAACTTTAAATGGAGTATAATTTTTATAATAAGTATTGAATCAGTAAGTTGTATACCTGAAACTAATATAATATTGTAAATCAACTATGTGTCAATAAAAACAGTCAATAAGAAAACAGACAACCAAAAAAATATATATGGTAGAGGGAAAGACTCCATTCGTATCACCTACAAAAGCTAAGAAACAGAATTCAGTGCGACAATATTTGTGATGGATTTATATGAGGAAATTACAAAATTCTACTAAGGCTTATTTTTTAAAGATTTCTATGAACGGATAGAGATACAATGTGTTCCTGGTGGGAAAACTCAATTTAGTAAGGATGTCATTTCTCTACAAATGAATCTCTAAACATAAGGCAACTCTAATCAAAAATCCAAATGTCTTTTCTGGAACTTAACCAAATAATTCTAAAGCTCATCAGGGAAATTGGACATGAAATAAGCTGGGCATTTTTGAAAAGAAAAAGGAGAAAGGAGGAAGAGAAGAGGGGACAAGGAAGAGGGAAGAGTCTTCACGGATATTAAAAAAGGAGAACTGTTTGGGTTTTGGGTACCAGTCCCAGCATAGACAGATCAATGGAACAAAATACATAATCCAGAAACAAATTTAAGAAAGGTGCCTCTGATAAAAATGAAATTTCAAGAGAGTGGAAAAAAAATGGACTATTTAAAAATGATGCTGAAGAGCCTACACGTGTGACAAAGTTGTGTAGAACTAAGTACACATACACACACACATGAGTACAAGTAAAAAAGGCAACATGTAAATATAAGATGGTAGGTTATAGCAATGTTAATATCCTGGTCATGATATTATACTGTAGTTTTGCAAAGTGTTAGCAAAAAACTGGGTAAAGTATAAACACACTATTATTTCTTATGATTGCTTATCAGTTTGCAATATCTCAATAAAAATTTTAACTAAAAATAGTACTGAGAAAAACGAACTAGTATTTTTAAAATGTTAGATCCCTACAGTTAAAGAGGAATGATTATCAAGTTTTAAAATTCAAACTGTAAGTGAATACCAGTATATTCTTGGGGTAAGGAAGGACTTCTCTCTCCATGACTCCTAAAGCCAAATGCCACAAAAGAAGATTGATGGAAACTGATAGATCTTCCTACATAAAAGTTAAAGTTTGGCATAGCAACAAAACATGTAAAAATAAACGACAGACATAAATTGGGAAAACTATTTCAACATATGTAAAAGATGACAAGTTAATTTCTTAAAAATCTATGAAGTGCTCTCACAAATCAATAAGAAAAACAATAGATACCCTAATTGGAAAATGGACTAGGCATGAATAGGAATTCACAAAAGAAGAGAAACAAAAGGCCAATGAACATGAAAAATGTAGGCAATGAAGCAGAAATTGGTAGAGAAAGAAAGTATAAATTCTGGAAGAAATATAGTTGAAGGAAGCTGAGAGGTGATATCTTATTTACTGATACCAATTAGCTCAGCATTTGGCACATAGTACACACTCAGTAAATGTTTGTTGCATGGATGAGTAAGCAGAGAGAAGAACCCAGGTGACCTGTCAAGGAGAAGGAATACTTCACATGCACATGGGAGAGAAGAGAAAGGTAGAAGTGTAGCATAATTTTAAGGGAGAAATGGGCAAATTAGGTGGACTTTGATCGTAGAGCCTGTTTTGCCAGTTAAACCAGAAATGATGTCATCAGAAGAAAATCCCTTTGTGTCAACTCCAGAAAGCCTCCAGTGAAAGTACACTCAGATAGGAGAGTCCCTGAGATCAAGTTTAGGGTTTAAATCATTCTCTTCAAGGCCTATTGTCTGAATGTGCAGCTGCTCACTCCTCTTCCCATCCCCCAGTGGGTAACCAGTGCCTTTGCCCTTTTCCAGCCCCATGATTTTGCCATCATATCTGACGCCGCTCAGCATAAACAGTGTGACTGACGAGATGCACATCAGATTCAGGGTGCACCTGAATTCTGGTTTGCACTGGGCACCTCAGACTTGTTCTCCAAGTTTTAAGTTCACATTTCCATTTTCTGAAGTAACTTACCAGAGACCCTCGCATTTGGGTTAATAGCCTGAGTTCACAGGAAGTGATTGTCTTCAGTGTTTTTTCCCTCAGTGGAAGAATCAGTCTTAATGAACTAGCCCTTTCTTTCCCCATGACTAGCTAAAATACCATTTTGTTATACTATTTTCAAACAGCTCCACTGGCAGTTATTATACCAATTCCATTTGTGCCACAAGTGTCATGGTGCTTTCTGAAATGGGTTCTCAACTGGCTTTGGGCAAAAGAAAGTTATAATTGCTTTCTGGAACTAATAATATCAAAATTAAATGTTTTTAAGAAAAGGCCCCAACAGAGCCCCTCAAAGCACAGTTTATTACAGAGCAGTGACTCATTTAGGTACAGCCCAGAAGGTGCCTCTACAAAGAATGAGGTTTGAGTCTCTAAAGACTTTTTCAAAGAAATGGAAGGTAGGAGACTAGAAGCAAAGGAAGGAAGGGAAAAAAAGGAAAAAAAAACTTGATTTGCTGTAGGGAGCTTTGATTCCCTAGAGCTACTTTTCTTTGCAAACATGAGGATGTTTGCCAAATGTTTCTAGGAAATTGTAGGTAATGCAGGGTAGGTATGGGTACGGTAGTAACATACTGTCTTAGCTCAGGCTGCTATAACGAATACCATAGACTGGGTGACTAATAAACCACAGAGCTTTCTTTCTCTCAGTTCTGGAGGCTGGAATTACAAGATCAGGGTGCCAGCTTGGTTGGGTTCTTGGGTGTAACAGCCCCCTTAGGTGTTTCAGACTGCTGTCTTCACCTTGTATCCTCATGTGGTAGAGAGCAGAGAAGAAGAAACTAGCTGTCTCTGGTGAATCTTATAAGGGCACTAATCCATCATGAGGGCTCCACCCTCATGACCTCATCTAATCCTGTTTACTTCCCAAAGGTTCCACCTCCTAATGCATCCCGTTGAGGGGGTAGGGTTTCAACATATAAATTTGCAGAGGACACAAACATTCAGTCCGTAACATGTAGGAAATTTCATGAGTTTCTAGGGAAGCGGTACAGACTGGGGAGGAACATATATTATGATAGTATAAATAACACATTGATTTCTTCAGTCTTATATGATTCTGTCATTTAGCTTGCCTGGGCCATGCTTCTTTCATCCTTCTTACATCATACATCTAAGTAAAACCCTAAAAGCGAGAGAAACATCAGTATTCTGTAGGTCTTTGACTTTCACACCAGATTTCTAGAAGCACTAGGATCCCACAAAGGAGCTAAAAGGCTGCTGCTGTGGGAGGAGCGAGGTGTTGAGAAGGTGGGCTGGGAGTCATCCCAGGTCAAGCAGAACAGGTGGGCATCACTGTTGTGTACACCAGCTACCACCACTCCAGGAGAACCTTACATCCCTCTCTGCAGCAGCAAGAAATTCAAAAAGGCAGGTGGATTTGCTTGTGCTTTATCTGGATATCCATTAAAATAAAGGTATCATTTTCATAATGTCTTGCAGCCAGATCCTCTCACTCATGTTGAAGAAAAGGCACCTTTCATCAGTTGCCACCTGTGTTGTGCTAACATTCTACTTAATTGAACCATTTCTTTGTAGTCTTGGGGAGGGCAATTTTGTTCAAGAGAGAACATAATTACAGGTGCTTGTTTTTTTTTTTTTAATAAATTTATTTATTTATTTATTTATTTATTTATTTTTGGCTGCATTGGGTCTTTGTTGCCACGCACGGGCTTTCTCTAGTTGCGGCGAGCGGGGGCTACTCTTCGTTGCAGTGCGCGCGCTTCTCAGTGCAGTGGCTTCTCTTGTTGCGGAGCACGGGCTCTAGGCGCACAGGCTTCAGTAGTTGTGGCTCGCGGGCTCAGTAGTTGTGGCTCACGGGCTCTAGAGTGCAGGCTCAGTAGTTGTGGCACACAGGCTTAGTTGCTCCGCGGCATGTGGGATCTTCCCCGACCAGGGCTCGAACCGGTGTCCCCTGCATTGGCAGGCAGATTCTTAACCACTGCGCCAGCAGGGAAGTCCCTAGGTGCTTGTTTTTAAGGAGTAGTTTCACTATTTAAAAATTAAGAAGCCCTGGAATTGGAACACCCACTTGAGATAAGTAAATCAAATGATTTTCCCCCTTGAAAATGAGGGTAAAGTCAGAAATAATGATAGCATTTATTCCAGCTGTCACACTAGCTAAATGTTTGTGAGGAGGCAGAGAGCTTGAGACAGCATTAAACACAGAGCTGACGCCCCCATAACTCCGTGGATCTCTAAGGGAAATGAAATTTGTAAAATTCCTCTTCGGGAGCTGACGTAGTCTGATTCCCACGAGGCCAATTTTGTTACCTTCTGAGTACAAAACTTACTGTGACTTAAATAATGCAAATGATTTAAAGAATCCTTTTTTGGTCACACCCCCGTTTTCTGCTTTTATAGTTAGGACATCAGTCATTTATTTTTGACTTATAAACTACTTATTGCTAAAGAGTTTAGAAACATCCCTTAGTTCAGAGTTACCTGGAAAATAGTTTAATCTTTACTACATATGATATCATAATCTTTTGTCAAGGATGCTCTACTGTTAACAAAATGAGAGAGGTGTGTCATAATCCTAAAAATAGCACATTCTAAAAATATCCTTGATTACTTTGGAAGTCATTTCAATCCAAAGGAAGGGGAGCAACTGCCATCATGTCTGCAGCTGCCATGGTCCCACAGCTAATCCAGAACTTCTGAAGACAGCTCATTTTGATATAATGCACCATCTGCAGTGTTTTCTGCATTGTATATTAATATACAAAAGAAAATGGGTTGCTTTTGCCTTTAGGACCCCAGAGGTATCAGTCCTTTACTGGGTTTTGGCAGGGAAAATGGGGGGCCCTACTTTAGAATCTTCCCAGGCAGACATGACTTTTGTTTCCAACCCTCCTGCCCCCTGTGCTCTGAACCCAGCTGGTGGTGTTTTCCTGAGTGGGGTCTGCAGCCCTTTTATCAGAATCACTATGGGTGCTGGTTTAAACATAGGTTTTCTGGCCCCATTCAACCTCCTGAATCAGAATCTCTGGGGGTGAGGCCTGGAAATCCCCAGTTTTTAACCAGTTCCTCAGGGAATTTTCATGTGTACTTAAGTTCAAGACTTCTGTCCTAAGTGACCGTAGTTTCCTTCTACCTTATTCACTTCTCGGTTAATTTTCGGACTGTAAATAAAGGTGTAATCAGACCTTCCATCCTTCCTGAAGCTTGACAGAAGTTTTCCATCCAGGTTTTATGTCGTCTGCAGGTGACTCGGTAAAGGAGTCTACTTGATACACAACCTGGGACAGGTTTCCTTCTTGTGTGTTGTTTCTAGTACTTGATCTCCTGGACCAGGTTTGATGTTCTATCCTCTAATTACCCCCCACCCTGCCCCTGCTCTTAGCACAGTGTTTGGAACCTAACAAATACTGAAATGTTGCCTCACTTGACTGTCACATCAACACTGACCTTCCAGTGGCTCTCTCCTCAACATCTAGAACCTATCCAAGAGGAAGTAACTTTTGACTGTGAATACTTGAGCCTCATGTTTTAAACCTCTGTCTTTAAGCATGTTCTTTAGAAGATTCGTAAAACTTTATCCACACTTTTTTTTAAATTAATTAATTAATTTTTGGCTGCATTGGGTCTTCGTTGCTGTGCACGGGCTTTCTCTAATTGCGGCGATTGGGGGCTACTCTTCGTTGTGATGCGCGGGCTTCTCATTGCTGTGGCTTCTCTTGTTGCGGAGCACAAGCTCTAGGCGCATGGGCTTCAGTAGCTGTGGCAGGCGGGCTTAGTTGCTCCACGGCATGTGGGATCTTCCAGGACCAGGGATTGAACCCGTGTCCCCTGCATCGGCAGGCGGATTCTCAACCACTGCGCCACCAGGGAAGCCCTATCCACACTTTCAAGAGCCTGGGAAGCACGGGTGACCTCTCCACCCCTTCATGTACCTGCACGCCTCTCCCCGCTCACCTCCTGTACTAGCGTCCTAAGGTATCCTCCCAGTTTCTCATTATCCCAAGTTTCTTTTAAGGGACCCTCATCACCATTCTGGCACTCCAGAGTGGTTTTTTTTTTTTTAAATTACTAACACACTCTACTTTCTTTCTCTGAAGGGACAGGATCCGATCTTCTAAACATTTAATATAAGTTGCTAAGACAAGGTTTTACCCATCTAACTATTCAGTAAATAGCAGTTCACTTACTTAAACTTGTCACCCATCCCTCCAGCTCGTTTCCAAACATGTGAGGGAAGAGACAGGGCTTGGACGCCAGGACCTGGGTGGAATTGAAGGGCCTGCGACATCCCTCCTGGGGCGGCTCTTCCCCTGCAGGACCGAGGCTCTGCTGAGCAGCCCTGATTTATTACGCACATGGGAGCCACAGGGCACAATGCTGGACCAGGAAGGAAAACTGTAAGAGGCCAGAGAAAGCCAGTTTCACATCCCATCGTTCCTTCTTGGTAATTTTCCAGTGTTTGGTTGTGAAGAAAGGACCGTGTCAAAGGAGAGACATTCTTAGCTTGATTTTACTAATTAATAGGGACTGTCTTTTTAGTTTGTATAAGGAAGATTAGGGTGACCACAAACATGGTGCCATGTGAAATCCCATCAAGCCAAAGAGCCAAAGGGATGTTTTGTTTATTGGCAGAATTCTTTCTTGCAGAACTCAACGAAGTGTTTAGGACGGGAAAGGAGTGACTTTTTAAACGTTTTAGAAGGTCTTCAAAAAGGATGAGTCTGAGATGTGACAGGGTAAGAGAGTGTCATGGACATATATACACTACCAAATGTAAAATAGATAGCTAGTGGGAAGCAGCCGCATAGCACAGGGAGATCAGCTCGGTGCTTTGTGACCACCTAGAGGGGTGGGATGGGGAGGGTGGGAGGGAGGGAGATGCAAGAGGGAAGAGAAATGGGAACATATTGTATATGTATAACTGATTCACTTTGTTATAAAGCAGAAGCTAACACACTATTGTAAGGCAATTATACTTCAATAAAGATGTTAAAAAAGAAAAAAAAAAAAGGATGAGTCATCCTCTTGTTCCTTTGCCTCAGTACAGGGGTGCCTCAAGTGTAAGGTGAACGGAAGTTGTTTCTCTCCTGCAGGGCGTGTCAGCATTTGGTACACAACCACAGCTTTCCGTTAGAGGGTTCAAACCCTGGCTTATCATATAAAAATCCTGACAGGGTGTTAACACAAGCAGTTTCTGGTGTTATTGTGTTGTTTGAGTGGTCATTTACCATTAAACACTTCACTATAAACAGGTAAGTGTGTGTTGTGTACGTTAACTTCAGTTTATACCCTAGCAGCAGTTAGCCATCAATGGAAGCATCTCTTCTGGAATCCATTCTCAGGACGTGGCTGTTGGGACTTCCCTGGTGGTCCAGGGGTAAAGAATCCGCCTGCCAATGCAGGGGGCGAGGCTTCAATCCCTGGTCCGGGAACTAGATCCCACATGCTGCGGGGCAATTAAGCCTGAGCGCCACAACTACTGAGCTCGCGCGCCGCGTGCCGCAAACTACAGAGCCCACGCACCCTGGAGCCTGCACGCCACAACTAGAGAGAGAGAACCCGTACGCCACAACTAGAGAAAAGCCCGTGCACCGTAACCAGGGAGAAGCCCGTGCGCTACAACGAAGAGCCCACGCTGCAACAAAAGATCCCATATGCCTCAACGAAGACCCTGCGTGCTGCAACTAAGACACGACGTGGCCAAAAAATAGATCAATTAATTAATTAAAATTTTAAGAAGAGGTGGCTGTTTAGCACTATGAATATTGTTATGAAAATCTGTGCCATAGGGCTGGGGTCCCCAACCCCCGGGCTGAGGAGGGGTACTGGTCCATGGCCTATTAGGAACCGGGCCGCACAGTGAGGCCAAAAAAAAAAAAAATGGAGGGAGGAGCTGGAGGGGCAGGGAAATAGAGAAGATGCCTGGTGAAAAACTGCAAGTCCCAGAGAGAAGCCATTTCATTATTCACTGCTTGCTGTGTAGCAGACTGCTCCAAAGTAGTGGCTTAACCAACAGCCATGGACACTTCTCATCATTCTGTGGATCTGTTGGGCTCAGCTGGTGGTTCTTGGGTTCCATCAGGTATCAGCTGGTATAACTCATACAACTGCATTCAACTTGGAGTTCGACTGGGGCTGGAATGTCCAAGATGGCTTTACTCAATATCTGGGGAGGCTGGAATGGCTGGGGAGAGCCGGGCCTCTTTCTCCAGCTGAGGGGTCACGCTTCTTACACGGCAACTCATGGATCCAGAGACAGAAAGACAGAACTGCTGGGCTTCTTACCATTTAAGCCTGGAACTGGTGCAGCCTCACTTCTACCACATTCTGGTGATCAGAGCAAGTCTCAAGGTCACCCAAGATTCACGGGGAAGCGAAGTAGGCTTCCCCTGTTGATGGGAGGACCAGTAAGTGCTTACAGGGATGGGAGCAGTTAGCTCAAAATCATCTCTGGAAATAGTTGACCACAGGCAACAAGAGTAAAGGAGGGCAGTCTGGATGGAGAACCTGGGTTCAGGCCAAGCCTCCACCACTCATGAAGGTTACCTGGCTTACTGGTGCCTCAGTTTCCTCACCTGTAACGCAAAAACTTGGACGTGAAGGCTGTGTAGAGATAGTGTGCCTGGTGAGACCCTTGACTCTTCCATCATTGGAACCCCCTCCCCACCCCCCAACCTCCCCCCCAAGAATAATCCACGGGGTCTGCTCTTGCCCCCCTTTTCCTTCCCAATTGAAATTGGAGGGTCTTTTGAAAAACCACCCACAAACCCCTATGAAACCTCTTTCATCCCACACAAAGAGGCTTAACATTTCTGAATCAAAAACCAAAAAAAAGAACTTTACTGGTGGCACAGTGGTTAAGAATCCACCTACCAATGCAGAGGACACGGATTCGAGCCCTGGTCCAAGAAGATCCCACATGCCGCGGAGCAACTAAGCCGGTGCATCACAACTACTGAGCCTGCGCTCTAGAGCCTGTGAGTCACAACTACTGAGCCCGTGTGCCACAACTACTGAAGCCCGTGCTCCTAGAGCCCGTGCTCCGCAACAAGAGAAGCCATCGCAATGAGAAACCTGCGCACCGCAACGAAGAGTAGCCCCCGCTCGCTGCAACTAGAGAAATCCCGCGCGCAGCAAGAGACCCAACGCAGCCAAATAAATAAATAAATAAATATTTTTAAAAAACCAACCCCTCCCCAAAAAAATAAAGTGGGTATATGTATATGTATAACTGATTCACTTTGCTGTACACCTGAAACTAACACAACATTGTAAATCAACTATACTCCAATAAAAATTTTTTAAAAAGATTATGAAAACATTTATTCAAGTCAAAGTTTGATTTCTTGGTGTACTAAGGAGATGAATCAAGAGGAATGCTTCTTCTGGGCAGGTGTTTACCTGCAATCTAAGGAAACGTTCCAGAATATTATAACGTATTTTTCTCAGTTTAAAGGTAATAAACGATATAAATCATTAAGAAAGAATTACATCACCCATATTATCACCACCCTGAAATAACCGATTAAGACTTTTGTGTCTTTCCCTTTATTTTGTTTTTTTCTGTGTATGTTTGTAGCAGACATTGCCTGTTTTGGGGTCCGTTTCTTCCTCAGGGGCGCTGGTAAACCCTGACCAGTCTAAGAGGAAATTCATTCCTCCTGTAGATAACTGGTTTGAGAAGTGGATGTGTGACTTGGTGCTGCTTAATGGTATACAATGGGAATTTTGCCAGGGGATTTCTGGAAAGGATTCTCTCCTCCGATAAAGACGTAAACAAGGCAGGAACACAACACGTTCTGACTCTGGACACTGATGTGTGAGGAGGTAACTCCTGAAGCTTTTGGCGTGGAGGGGAGACTAGCCGGCATGTTGATGGAGCCAGAGCCAGAAAGGTGAAATGATCTTGGTTCATAGATCATGTTCGAAAGCCACCTAACTAACCATTCCTGGAGCTGCCCTATCTCCAAATTTCATGTTCTATGAGATAATATATCCCCTTCATGTTTAAGCCACCCCTACTTATGATTTGCTGTTACTGGCATCCAAAAGCACCCTAAGTGCTACAATATATATAGCTGTATAAATATATTTTGTAAAGTTTATTCTTTCATCCAACAAATATTTAATGAGGATATCCCAGGCTTTAGTCATTCTGCAGACACACTTTGGCTCTGCTTTTTTCCACTTAACATTTTCTCTAGTCATTAAAAATTATTGTACATGTAATTTTTAAATTGAAGCATAGTTGATGTACAATATTATATAAGTTATAGGTGTACAATATAGTGATTCACAATTTTTAAAGGTTCTACTCCATTTATAGTTATTATAGAATATTAGCTATATTCCCTGTTTATATGTCCTTATAGCTTATTTTGTACATAATATATATATCTTATGTATACAGAATTTTTAAAAATTTATTTTATTGAAGTATAGTTGATTTACAATGTTGTGTTAATTTCTGCTGTACAGCAAAGTGATTCAGTTATACATATATATGTATATATTCTTTTTCATATTCTTTTCCATTATGGTTTATTACAGGATATTGAATATAGTTACCTGTGCTATACAGTAGGTCATTGTTGTTTATCCATTTTATATATAAAAACTTACATCTGCTAATCCCAAACTCCCATTCCATCCCTCCCACATCCCCCTCCCCCTTGGCAACCACAAGTCTGTTCTCTATTATCTGTGAGTCTGTTTCTGTTTTGTAGATAAATGCATTTGGGTCATATTTTAGGTTTCACATATAAGTGATATCATATGGTACTTGTCTTTTTCTTTCTGACTTACTTCACTTAGTATGATAATCTCTAGGTCCATCCATGTTGCTGCAAGTGGCATTATTTCATTCTTTCTGATGGCTGAGTAGTTTTCCATTATTTATATGGGCCACATCTTCTTTATCCATTCATCTGTCAGTGGACACTTAGGTTGTTTCCATGTCTTGGCTATTGTAAATAGTGCTGCTATGAACATAGGGATGCAGGTATCTTTTCGAATTACAGTTTTGTCCAGATATATGCCCAGGAGTGGGATTGCTGGATCATATGGCAACTCTATTTGTAGTTTTCTGAGGAACCTCCATACTGTTTTCCGTAGTGGTTGCACCAATTTACATTCCCACCAACAGTATAGGAGGGTTCCTTTTTCTTCACGTCCTCTCCAGCACTTATTATTTGTAGACTTTTAATGATGGCCATTCTGACTGGTGTGAGGTGGTACCTCATTGTAGTTTTTTTGTTTTTATTTTTTTTTATTTTTTTTTATTTTTGGCTGTGTTGGGTCTTCTTTTCTGTGCGAGGGCTTTCTCTAGCTGTGGCAAGTGGGGGCCACTCTTCATCGCGGTGCGCGGGCCTCTCACTATCGCGGCCTCTCTTGTTGCGGAGCACAGGCTCCAGACGCGCAGGCTCAGTAGTTGTGGCTCACGGGCTTAATTGCTCCGCGGCATGTGGGATCTTCCCAGACCAGGGCTCGAACCCATGTCCCCTGCATTGGCAGGCAGATTCTCAACCACTGCGCCACCAGGGAAGCCCCTCATTGTAGTTTTGATTTGCATTTCTCTAATAATTAGCAACGATGAGCATCTTTTCTTGTGTTTATTGGCGATCTGTATATCTTCTTTGGAGAAATGTCTATTTAGGTCTTCTCCCCCATTTTTTCGACTGGGTTGTTTGTTTTTTTATTACTGAGTAGTATGAGCTGTTACATTTTGGAAATTAAGCCCTTATTGGTCGCATCATTTGCAATATTTTCTCCCAGTCCGTAGGTTGTCTTTTCATTTTGTTTACCATTGCTGTGCAAAAGCTTTTGAGTTTGATTAGGTCCCATTTGTTTATTTTTGCTTTTATTTTTATTGCCTTGGGAGACTGACCTAAGAAAACATTGGTATGATTTATGTCAGAGAATATTTTGCCTGTGTTCTCTTCTAGGAGTTTTATGGTGTCATGTCTTATATTTAAATCTTTAAGCCATTTTGAGTTTATTTTAGTGCAGGGTGTGAGAGTGTGTTCTAACTTCATTGATTTACATGCGGCTTTCCAACTTTCCCAACACCACTTGCTGAAGAGACTGTCTTTTCCCCATTGTATATTCTTGCCTCCTTTGCCAAAGATTAATTGACTGTAGGTGTGTGAGTTTATTTCTGGGCTCTCTATTCTGTTCCATTGATCCCTATGTCTGTTTTTGTGCCAGTACCATGCTGTTTGATTACTGTAGCTTTGCAGTATTGTCTGAAGTCTGGGAGGGTTTTGCCTCCTGCTTTGTTCTTTTTCCTCAGGATTGCTTTGGCAATTCTGGGTCTTTTATGTTTCCATATAGATTTTAGGATTATTTGTTTTAGTTCTGTTATGTATGTGTAATTTTAATGGCTACTTTTATTTAGTCCTTGCCCTGTTATCTGACATTTAGGTTGCTAAAGATTTTCATTATTAAAAGTAAAGATGGGGTGACATCACTGTACATAATTAGTCACATTTCTAATACTTTGGGGGATATATTCCTAAAAATAAAAAAAACAGAGAGAAAGATATAAATATTTTTAAGATGTCTGATGCATAGTCCCAAATTGCTTTCTAGACAGTTTATGCCAATTTGTATGTCCCCATGCAATGTTTGAGATTTGCTACTGCATCTGAAGTCACTCTCATAATATACATTTTTCCCCAGATGTTTCTGGAAAAAAATTATGATTTAAGTCTACAGGACACATTTGCCCAACAAGTCAATGGCATAAAAAAAATGGAAAGGGAGACTGTTAACAAATGAAAGAGACTTAAAAGATATACTGTGTGGACCTCGTTAGGATCCTGATTCATACAGATGGTTTGTAAAAATATATTTTTGAGAGACTGAAATGTGGACTGGGTATTGGTGTTAAAGAGTTAGTGTTAATTTTGTTAGGTGTGATAACGACATAGTGGTTATACTGGGAAAAAAAAGTCCTTATCAGTTACAGATGCATCATTATTAATGGATGAAATGGCATGCTGTCTGGGATTTACTTTAAAAAATTCCAGCAAATAAAGGGGGTAGGGTGGGATAAGGAGAAACATGATTGGCAAGATCTTGACAATTGCTGAAACTGGGAAATGAGGGCTTATTATAGTAGTCTCTCTACCTCTGTGTATATTTGAAAAATATAATGCAAAGCTTTTTGATTTTTCACCTTGACTAATTTTTTGAAAGAATATGTAGTTGACACTATACGCATAAAAGGGTGGGAGACGGCAGACCTATTCTCCTCTCTTCATGGTCTAAGTGAAGGGCCCTTTTGGGGTTGACTGGGACGCTGGCAGTGCCTAATTGCTTCATTCCTGGCCCCAAGGACACCAGGGAGCCTGGTTTGGTCCCAGGAGCACATTAAAACAGATCTGAGGGCTTCCCTGGTGGCGCAGTGGTTGAGAATCTGCCTGCCAATGCAGGGGGATACGGGTTCGAGCCCTGGTCTGGGAAGATCCCACATGCCGCGGAGCAACTAGGCCCGTGAGCCACAATTACTGAGCCTGCGCGTCTGGAGCCTGTGCTCCGCAACAAGAGAGGCCGCGATAATGAGAGGCCCGCGCACCGCGATGAAGAGTGGGCCCCACTTGCCGCAACTAGAGAAAGCCCTTGCACAGAAACGAAGACCCAACACAGCCATAAATAAATAAATAAATAAATAAATAGACTTGCTCAATGCAGGGATGCCACAAACCTTCATTTAAAAAAAAAACAAAACAAAACAGATCTGAAATGGCCAAGGGAGCTCGGCCAAAGTAGACTGCCAGGCGAGCTTCCTTGGCCTCCAAACCAAACTCGTGTGCCCTTGATCCCCAATCAGCTAGCTCATCTGCTCCCAGACTCAGGGGCTGGACACAAATCGGATGACTTCAGGCTTGAAGCACAGGAAAGAAACTGTATATTGAAAAGCACCACCTGTGACAATCAGATTCATTTGTGTGCCTACGAAATACAAAGAGACCGAATGCATGGGGTGTAACAAGTTTTTAAAACCGATTTAATGGCATCACTCATCAGGAGAGGCACACGTACATTCAGAAATGTAAGTGAAGACTGTAGGGTTTCAGCTTCTGACTCAGCCGATCCCCTGATTTGGGTACCAGATCTGGCAGCTACTGCAGTCTGGGTGTCTATGTAAAGCATGGAACTTAGACGCTTGGTTAATTTCCCTCTCTCAGTTCTACTTACAGTGTGTACACCTGACAGTGGTTTCATTCACTTAGCATAGGCAGGTGGAAAGATCACAGGCCTGGGAGACAAGATAAATCTAGGTTCTAACTCTGGCTTTACACCTGTACACCCGGGAGCAGGCCTGGGTATTAGGAGTCAGTGATACCTGGCAGAGGGCAGGCCTTTGATAATGCCTGTGTCCTTTTCATCCACTAAGGAGGACCCTGAGGCTTATTATTCCCAGTCCAAGGGATCCGTAATGCTCAGTATTATGGGACTCAAAAAAGTGGGAGACTTTCTATGAAAAAGCCTGCATTATTAGCTGACACACTGTTAAGCTCTGAGAGTAGTAACAGCTATGGCAAAACCTCTAACTGCAAATATTAGGAAGCTGTCTCCCGTTGCTTCTGTGAATAACACCACTTGTGCCATCTTCTGTCATTTTTGCTGATTGAAAAGATGGTAGTGATCAAGCAAATAGTGTAAGTAATCAAAAGTCACAAGTTATCCTTTCTTTCATAAAATTGAATGTTTTAAAACCAAACAAACAAGATAGAATATAGAGATTTTAAATCCCTGGAACATGTTGCAAAATCACTAGAAGTCTCAGTCATTGGAAAAAAATCAGCTTATCAAGCTTGCCAGCTGGCTTCAGCAACAAACCTATATGGATCTCAGTCATTCATCCCAAGTGAGGCTGCATTCGGGACCCTGAAGCCAGGATAGCACCACTGTGCCTTTACTTTGGCCCTTGACTCACTCTGCCTTGTTTTGTAGACAGCAGTTTATCTGTCCCAGCCTGGATGATGGGCTCCTGGAGGCCAAGGACCTTGTCCAGGCCATCATTGTGTGGCCCAGACAACTAGTGCTGCCCCTGACCTTAACAGATGCTCAATAAATAATTGTTCTTACCTTTGACTGAGAGCTACTCATTACTCCTGCTTCTCTGCTGTCCAAGAGGAAAATCATTAAGTTCCTTCTGGGATCAGAGGAACATTTTGTAAAAGAAAACATTTGCCCACTTGAGTCTTGTGTTACACAAGAAAGCTCTCTGTTGGCAAATGCCTCCCCTCACTCCTCCACATATACACCTGTTGTTACCTCTGGGCCTTCCCTTTTTTTAATATATTTTTTTAATTTAACAAATACAGCTCAAAAAATGAGCTGCCCTGTTGAATTGTTTTTTGTTGTTATTGTTTTTTATTGGGGTATAGTTCCTTTACAATGTTGTGTTAGTTTCCGCTGCACAACAAAGTGAATCAGCTATACGTATACACATATCCCCTCCCTCTTGGACCTCCCTCCCACCCCACCCCCCATCCCACCCAACTAGGTCACTGCAGAGCACCCAGCTGAGCTCCCTGTGCTATATAGCAGGTTCCCACTAGCTACCTGTTTCACTCATGGTAGTGTATATATGTCAATCTCAATCTCCATCCCCTCTTCCCCACCGTGTCCACATGTTCATTCTCTATGTCTGTGTCTATTCCTGTCCTGCAAATAGGTTCACATGTACCATTTTCCTAGATTCCACATATATGCGTTAATATACGATATTTGTTTTTCTCTTTCTGACTTATGTCACTCTGTATGACAGACTCCAGGTCCATCCACGTCTCTACAAATGACCCAATTTCATTCCTTTTTATGGCTGAATAATATTCCATTGTATATATGTACCACATCTTCTTTATCCATTCCTCTGTTGATGGACATTTAGGTTGCTTCCATGTCCTGACTACTGTAAATAGTGCTGCAGTGAACATTGGGGTGCATGTGTCTTTTTGAATTATGGTTTTCTCAGGGTATCTTGGGCCTTCCCTATTTTCAATAACTTTATCCTTTTTTTGGAATGTTGTTGGGTCAGTAAATAGCTGCAGATAAACGTTTCTCCTTTTTCCTGCGTGTTGCCTCAGTTCTGTTTCAATGAAGAGAGCCGCAATACTCTGCTAGCCTTACAGCTTTGGGGCAAGGGCTCCAGCTTTCATTTTTATATCTTCTTAGTACAGAAGCATTCACAAGCTTTACTGGTTTCAGGAATTCACTGAGCCAGAGGAGGTTCCCCCCGCAGCCCTAAGTGATCAGGAACTAATCACTCCACACCTTGGTCACTCCTCCATGTTCTTTAGACTGGGTAGAAGAAGACACTGCTCTCAGCTCAGTCCTTAAACTCACTAAGTTTTTTCTTAATTCTCCACTACTTCAACTGCCTCCTTGCAACTCAAGCTTGGGGATAAGAATTAAAGTTACTAACAAGAGAAAAGACAGCAAAGAGAGAATTTCCTTACATCATAATGAAGATATCTAATAAATGAAACCTACACTGCCAAGAGTCACTAAAGGCCTTTAATTTTCAGAACAAGAGTTCCCAGAGAAGAGATGGTGGTCTGACTTTCTCTCTACCATTAAGGGCCAGGGCTGTAACTCCCAGTGGAATTATTCCCTGTCCCTTGCTCCTTCCTTACCTGATCGCCCATTCCACTCCACGCCATCCCGCTAAAAAGCAATCAGTATCTTCCTGCAGGCTCTTGGCTATACATTGTTAATTTCCTACCCTAGATAGACCCTTGTATGCTGAGAAAGGAAAATTGAATTTACTTGGAAAACTAAATGGTAACACAGTATGCACACCTAGGTGTTTGGGAAAGGTGGCCCATTGGCTCCACATGAGGGAGCAGCAGGTCATAATCCCAGAAGCTCACAAATCGCGAGGTCTGATCTGACCACTTCCCAGGATGCACTAGGAGGCAGCCACGGGCTGAGCTGTGGCAGCAAAGAAAAGTGTTGGCTTGATGATAGCAGGGTGTTATCAGGAAAGAGGATAATGGGTGAATCCTAGAGATCCCAATGATGTGGCCCCGGTTAGGAAACTGAGCTTGATAATAAAAAATACAGGGCTTCCCTGGTGGCGCAGTGGTTGAGAATCTGCCTGCTAATGCAGGGGACACGGGTTCGAGCCCTGGTCTGGGAAGATCCCACATGCCGCGGAGCAACTGGGCCCGTGAGCCACAACTACTGAGCCTGTGCGTCTGGAGCCTGTGCTCCGCAACAAGAGAGGCCGGTATAGTGAGAGGCCCGCGCACCGCGATGAAGAGTGGCCCCCGCTTGCCGCAACTAGAGAAAGCCCTGGCACAGAAATGAAGACCCAACACAGCCAAAAATAAATAAATTAATTAAAGGTATCCTTTAAAAAAAAAAGAAAAAAGAAAAAATACAAACAAGGAGGTTTGACTTGAATAAAAAAACTGAACCCAGGGTGGCATGATGAGTACTTATTTTTCAGATGGTGTTTATTTTCAGAAGGACTTTGATGCCCATTCCCTCAAACAAATCAGACTGCTCATGTTTACTGAATCATTTGCTTGGAAGAAATTCGTGTCCCTCACAGTGGGCTGAAGATTAGTGCCCCTGAGTGAGAAATACTGAGTGTATTTTTCTTCCGTTTCTCCTTTTTCTCAGTGATGTCCACTGTCCTACAGTTGGTATTCTTACTAACATATCTGTGTGTAGGGGTAGAAAGGTCAAGGAAGTCAAAACTGTGAACAGTAAGAGACAAAGGCAAGACTTTTTATATGTTATCAAACTATAACAACTAACACCTCAGTTACCACTCCCAAAGCATGAGAGTTTTGTTTAAAGATCGGAAAATCTTGAGCAAATTGTTCATTTCCATATATGCTGGCATGTGCTGTTTCTCTGCCTGAAACATCACCACCACCACGCACGCACACACACACACACACACACACACACATATACACACGCACATACACACACACACATATACACACGCACACACATGCACCCTCCTTGCCTTGCCTAACTCCTCTTTAGCTTTAGGTTCTCCCTGTTTAGTCTTCCTAGACCCCAAGTCTGAGATGGGTTTCCCTCTTAATAGCTCCCATAAGACCCTGAACATTCTCCAGCACCACGCTTATCACAACACTTATCACAAAATATAGTAATCACTTCACTCCATTAGAGCTCCATGAAGGCAGGGACCAGATCTATCTTTTTCCACAGTTCTATTCCCCATTCCTGGAATGGCAGCCAATAAGTATTTATAGAATAAATGAATTCTGTAAGACTTGTCTTTGTATGAGCCTTTGTTTATGTCTCTGAACAACGTCTGTTAAGTATGGTTGTTCAGGTCATCTACTGTACGAGGACATCTAGCAGAATCGGGAGGGGAGGCTGAAATCCAGCCCACGTTCTCATCACCAAGCCACTGTCACTGGTGGTATCCACTCAGAGGAAGAGGTCCCTTCTTCTGATTTGCACTGTGGCACCATATGCGCTTTGAGCAGCCCAGCTGTGAACAACGCTTAGTGTCTTCAAAAGCAAATCAGAATTCTCCCTCTCGTTCCTAGAAAGGCTAGGACAGAGTGCTTTTATGAAACTGTTTCTTCAGGTCCTTTGCCAGCCATCAAAGCCAAGACTGACCCCATTCACGGCAAAGATCTCCCTCACTCTCCTCTGATTTGTGTCTCCTGCAGGGTTTGGGATGACGACTCCAGCCACAGTAGAAGGAAAAATCTTTCTGATCTTCTATGGCCTCCTCGGGTGCTCCAGCACCATCCTGTTCTTCAACCTCTTCCTGGAGCGCCTGATCACCGTCATCGCCTGCATCATGAAATCGTGCCACCAGCGGCAGCTCCGGAGGCGGGGGACCTCGCCCCAGCAGAGCCTGAAGAACCCGGGGAAGGGTGAGGTGGACCGCTCGGCTGGCTGGAAGCCCTCCGTGTACTATGTCATGCTGATCCTGTGCATGGCCTCCCTCCTCATCTCCTGCTGCGCGTCCGCCATGTACACCTCCGTGGAAGGATGGAGCTACTTCGACGCACTCTACTTCTGCTTTGTGGCTTTCAGCACCATTGGCTTTGGGGACCTCGTCAGCAGCCAGAACGCCCGGTATGCCAGCCAGGGCCTCTACCGCTTCGCCAACTTCGTCTTCATCCTCATGGGCGTCTGCTGCATCTACTCCTTGTTCAATGTCATCTCCATCCTCATTAAACAGTCCATGAACTGGATCCTGAGGAAGATGGATGGCGGGTGCTGCCAACAATGCCAAAGACGACTCTTGCAGTCCCGGAGGAACGTGGTGATGCCAGGCACTGTCCAGAACCGGTGCGACATCTCCATAGAAACGGATGGAGTCAGAGAGAGTGACACGGATGGGCGGCGTCTCTCGGGTGAGATGATCTCCATGAAGGACTTCTTGGCGGCCAACAAGGTCTCACTAGCCATCCTCCAGAAGCAGCTGTCCGAAACGGCCAATGGCTGCCCCCACCAGACCAGCACTCTGTCGCTGGACGATGAATTCTCAGGGGGGGTAGGAGCCTTTGCAATAATGAACAACAGGCTGGCAGAGACCAGCGGGGACAGGTAGGGGCAAGGAGAGAATGGACAACGAGGGTACTGTCACCCAGCTCAGCTCTGTGCCCTGGCTGGGTTCATTCTGTTCCTTCTAGCCTGGAGCCCAGCTTGAGAAATCTCATCTTCTTGTCTCCAGCAAACAGCCACTTGCCAGGGCTGTGGGAACCTGCAGCCTCGATGCCTTTCTCCTTATCTTTATTCTTGAAGTCTAAATTCAGTCTTTTAAAAATGAACCACAAAAGCAGTCTAAGACATCACGTTGTCTTCTTTACCCACCTTGCTGCAGGGTTTTAACTGCCTAAGAGAGGGAGGGCTTCCTTAAGCCTTGATTTCCTGCTGCTGTATTCTTCATTTGGAAATAAAAATCCTGAAGATCCTGATTTTCCCCTGGAACTCTGAACAGCTGAATTCACTGCCTCTCTTAGTCCCTTCAACAAAGGGAGGGTGGGAACTGTTTGAGAATGTGACTGGGCTTTCTTTTTGCTGGGCTTCCTTCTGGGCAGATTCATCCATGGGGCCATGGCTAGGGAAAGCATCTGTTCCTCTTTATACCTGCCTCTCTATTTTTGTTTTTCCTTTCTTTTATTTTTAAGCTCTTAACGCTTGACTAAGGTGTCTGTGGGACCTCAGTGTGGTAAGAAAACAAAATTCAGCTTCAGGCCTTTAAACTGAGGCGTGGTGGTGGGAAGACTCACTCTTGTCACTAAGCTCTATTCTTAACACGTTAAGCTCTGTTCTTAACACGTTAAGCTCTACTGAATGGACCCTTTGAATGGTCCCAGAGACCACTTCAGTTTTACCAGGGCTTGGGGCCCATTGCAAAGATAATGGCTGACTATTTATTAGAATCGAAAGTTTAATAAATCCTCATTTTATTAACGAAGATTACATGATTGCTCATTAAGGACATTGGGGGGAGGGTGGCTAATTAAACAGGCACTTACTGCACTCAGAGAAAAAGGAAATAGGAAGTTAATTTTAAGAATGTGAACATCATCTTGGATTCTTGGCTGGAGAAACATTCTAGACCAGATAATGAAACTTGGCTTCTCTTTGTCTAATCCGTTT
The DNA here is from genome assembly GCF_965194805.1 of Balaenoptera borealis. Taxonomy (NCBI): domain Eukaryota; kingdom Metazoa; phylum Chordata; class Mammalia; order Artiodactyla; family Balaenopteridae; genus Balaenoptera; species Balaenoptera borealis. Next base: position 13,721,538 of record NC_138866.1, on the reverse strand, counting down.
CAGTTCTACCTTGTGGTATTGTAACAAGTCTAATTACATAACCTCCCATGTTGTTAAAGCAGTCCATGCTAGGAACAAGAGCTGTTGATCTTCTTCATCTACGCAGGAGAGAAGATTTGGGGGGATGAGAGCAGAGTTCATAAGAGATAGCTGCAGTTTTTATAAGATAAGAATGGTGTCCAAAAGGCACTTTCAGAAATGAGGAAGAAAGATGGGCTCCATAAAGAAGATAAAGCAGAAAAGCTCTGCCCAGTGAAACTGAATTGTTGAGCAGAAAGCATCAGGCTGGGAGGACCCTTAGGAACCATCCCATCCAACCCCCTTGTTTTTGACACAAGGAAACAGAGGCATGCAGGGATTGCTCCTTGTCTGAATGCTCAGGGCTGATGGGGCGCAGCTAGGAGAAGCGCCCAGGTCTCTGATGAAGTCTGGGCTCTTCACCCATGCTCTACCCAGCCTCAGAACACCCCCAACAGCTCCCTCTCCAGGCTGAGTTGACTTTTCGTCCAGGGCAAACCCAGATATTTTCTTTACGGTACAGGAGTGCCCTAGAGCCAAAGTGTGATAAGCAGCAGTGCTGGGCTTTGAACTTAGGGCTGTGAAGCTCCAAAGTCAGAGATCTTCAACCATTACCTTGTATCACGCTTACAGGGCAGCAGCCTGGAGCTACTGCAAAAGTTCCTTGTTAGGAACTTCTGATCATAAACTGAGCTCCCTGGGGGCTCTGCCCTGCACGAGGCACTGTGGGGATGGGGAGAGCATCTGGGTCCCTGTCCCTAGGGGATTTCTTGATCGCCACATTCCTGGTACAGGGACTGGCACGAAGCAAGGCCTTGCTTCTCTAACCTGGGTCCCTAGAGATCTCGCAGGTGTACCAAGAGGCCAAGAAGCATCAGTATAAGCAAGCCTCATCTTCCTGGAGGGTCAGTTTTACTAAATGATTTTTGCAGAGAGATGTTATGTCAAAACACATCTATTTAAGTAGGTCCCAAAATTGGCATAAACTTTTAAGCGAAACATGAAAGACATTTGTGATCTTATGATGAGATTTCTAAGTCTTCTCAGAGTCTCAGAGGATGAGTTTGTTCTCCTCTAGGTTGGGGGTTCCCTGGTGGAAACACTTGAGAACCAGTGTAAGGAGAGAAAAGTGCAGTGCATTTAGGATGGATGGATAGATGGATGGGAGTAACATGCCAAAAAAATTACAAAACTAGGAAACTTTGTTTAGATAAACCTCTTTATACTTACCCTTAGGCATGAGTTGGTCAATAAGAGAATTTCTAGATAGTAATATCAAAGCTGGAGTTCAAAACCTGGAGCCCATAAATCCCCTAATATTGTTATGTATGCGTACATGAACGTGAGCGGAAACACACATGTGCAATTTCCTAGGTAACGAGCTTCATGGTTTTCATCATGTTTCCAAAGGGGTCCTCACATTTTCACTAGAGTAAGAACGTTTACTACTATTTTCTCTTGTTATCTTTGTCCCCACACAGCATGTCTCTAGCCCTCCTGACCAGTTCTCTCTATTCTGTTCTCTCTGAACTGTCACTGTGTGACCTTGAGGCTGGCCCAGGTTCTTCTGTTTAGGAACCCAGAGACTCCCCGGAGTGATAAAGGACCTATTGACTCAGCATCATGAGGTGGTCAGGCTTCATCCATGGCCGGGCTCACAGCTGGCCATCTTGAGCTCTCTGTGACGCTATAAATGTGAACTGGCCTTGAATGCAGGGACCTCAAAGCCAAGACCCAAGTGACCATCAAGTTTCTCAAGTGACCATCATCCCACACACTTGCACAAGTTTTGTTATATGTCCGTCCTACCTGAAATAGTATCTTCTTGATATTTTAATCAACTCAGTTTTAATTAGTTTCGTTTTAAAAAGAAACTTTGTCTCACTACCTAAACAGAAGACTCATATCACTTGCCATAAACAGAAAATAGAGTCATTGCAAAAATCAATAAAATGAAGATAAAACTATGTTATTAAATTCTAACAAGATCCCGTATCCTAGTAGAGGCTTTAATCCCGTGATCTTTTCTCTCTCGGTTAAAAAAGGAGATTGGCAAATGTGGGGGGGAGTTGTTATAAAGACTCATTAGCACCAAACAGAGACTCTCTTCATGATGTAATGAAAGGACTGGAAGAGAATTGGGAAGGGAGTAACTTTCTCACCGTACGATTCAGTGTTAATTCATTCCAAGCCTGCGGGCCCCTAAAATCATCTCATGTTCCACCTAAATCATTGGTGCACATCCCACATTGGGGGGCCTACATAAAAGTAACAAAATACAGCACAGTTTCTGAGGTCATGCCCACCACGTGGTAAAGAACAGTTCTTGGATTTGAACACCAGGCCCAGTAGTTCTAATGTGAGAGACAGTGGACAGGTCTCTCAACCTCACTGTGTCCCATTCCCTCTGTACCTGTGATGTGGAAACAGTAGCAACACCAGATCAAATGAGGAGATGCTCAGGGCAGGGCTTTGTGGCCTCTGAGGAGCTGCAAATGCAGTGGGCGCTGGTGGTCCACGTGCTGTGGGGGTGGGGGGACGTTACATCCAACAGGGAAAGATTTTGTTCTCTTCTTGCACCTGCCACCCAGCACTTGCCATACTGCGCTTCATTAACTGTTCTCATTTATTAAATGGTGTCACTCTTGGTGATGGTTTTATACTAAACCAAAAGACCCCAATGCCTTTATTTCTGTTCCACTGAGTCCTTTTATTTTAGTATTAGCTGAGCCAATTGAATGATTTGACACAGTAGAATGTTCTGGGAAAGCTGTAATATCTTGGATATTGCTAGAATTTTATAGCTTTTAAGGCTTATCCATTCACAGTTGTAATATTTTGACTTTCATAACCACATTGCAAAGTAGGTAGGGTACTTATCTTCAAACTGCCTTTAATCTTTTCTGAAATAAGAGAGAGAAATAATCACACTTCACATAAAAATTAACTGGGGTTCAGATTGAAGTAGGTTAGAGAATAAGTAAGTTAAAATTATACAGACTGGGTTTGAAGTTTGGCTTTGTCACGTTCTGGCTATATGAACATAGGAAAATTACTTAATGTTTTAAAGCCTAGTTTCCTCATTGTTAATGTGGGAATGGTTGTATCCGCATTGCGGCATCACTGCAACAGGTAAATGAAGTGATCTGGGTCTAGGCTCTCATCATCAAGACTATGGTCTCTAAGCCCTTGGAAGTGAAGGATGATAAGTCATAGCATTTCAGAAACCAAAGGAAAAACAAGACCAGCTTCTAGAAGAGCCCATTTTATTCCAAAATTTGGAAAGAAAGGAAGTTTTCTCCTTCCTATATGACATAATGTAATACATTCTTTTATGACCAAGTGGGATTTATCCCTAGGATGCAAGGATGGTTTAACATTCACAAATCAATAAATGTGATACACCACCAATAGGCTGAAGATATAAATCATAGTTTCATCTCAATAGATGTAGAAAAAGCATTTGACAAAATACAGCATCCTTTCATGATAAAAAAAAACTCTCAACAAATTGGGTATAGAAGGAATGTACCACAGCATAATAAAGGCCATAGATGACAAGTCCACAGCTAACATCATACTCAACAGTGAAAGGCTGAAATCTTTTAAGGTCAGGAACAAGACAAGGATGCCCACTCTCATCATTCCTATTCAACATAGTACTGGAAATCCTAGCCAGAGAAATTAGGCAAGAAAAAAAATTAAAAGGCATCTAAATCAGAAAGGAAGAAGTAAAAATTCTCTCTGCAGATGATATGATCTTACATATGGAAAATCCAAAAGACTCCACAAAAAATGTTGTTAGAATTAATCAATGAATTCAGTAAAGTTGCAGGATACAAAATCAGCTGTGTTTCTATACACTAACAATGAAATATCTGAAAAAGAAATAAAGAAAAGAATCCCATTTATATTAGCATCAAAAACAATAAAATATTTAGGAATAAATTTAACCAAGAAGTTGAAAGATCTGTACACTGAAAACTATAAGACTTTGATTAAAGAAATTAAAGACACAAATAAAAGATATCCCATGTTAATGAGTCAGAAAATTAATATTGGTAAAATGGCCATACTACCCCAAACCATCTATAAATTCAATGCAATCTCTATCAAAATTCCAATGGCATTTTTCACAGAAATAGAAAAACAACCCTACAATTTTTATGAAACCACAAAAGACCCCAAATAGCCAAAGCAATCCTTAGAAAGAAGAACAAAGCTGGAGGCATCATGCTTTCTGACTTCAAACTATATTACAAGGCTATAGTAATCAAAACAGTATGCTACTGGCATGAAACCAAACACGTGGACCAATGGAACAGAATCAAAAGCCCAGAAATAAACCCAAGCATATGCAGTCAACTAATATTTGATTAGGGAACCAAGAATACTCAATAGAGAAAAGACAGCCTCTTCAATAAATGGTTCTGGGAAAAATTGGACATTCACAAGCAAAAGAATAAAACTAGACCCTTATCTTACACCAGTCACAAAAATTAACTCAAAATGGATTAAATACATAAATACTGAAACCATAAAACTCCTAGAAGAAAACATAGGGGGAAAGCTCCTTGACATTGGTCTTGGCAATGATTTTTTTAGATATGACACCAAAAGGACAAGCAATAAAGGCACAAATAAACAAGAGGGACTACATCAAACTTAAAAGCTCTGCATAGCAAAAGAAATAATCAACAAAATGAAAAGGCAACCTACAGAATGGGAGAAATTATTTGCAAACCATCTATCTGATAAGAGGTTAATATCTAAGATGTGTATGGAATTCATGCAACTCAACAGCAAAAAAATCAAACAATCTGATTTAAAAATGGGCAGAGGACCTGAATAAACATTTTTCCAAAGAAGACAAACAAACGGCCAACAGATACGTGAAAAAATTCTCAATGTCATACTCTCTGTGCCTCCAGAGGAATGGGGTTATCTATAGCCATGTACCACATGGGGAGCAATGAGGAAATTCCCACCCCTTATTTAAACAAAAAAGTGTACTGGAAGATTCAGTCTTCTGGTATGGAAAAAAGGTAGCCTAGTGGTTTGATAGATTGTCTTGTCATCTCATTTAAAAATTTAGCTACTGCTTCCTGGATATACAGTGTTGTGCTAATAATGTGGGATGGAAAGTACCAGATGAGGTGGGAATTCTCATGCCTGGCTGTGCATCAGCATCCTTTAAGGACTTTTGTTAACATGACAGACTCTCAGGTTCCATTCTTCACTTACTGAAAAATATTCTCTGATGCTGGAACCTCAGAAATATATTTTGCACAGTGTTCATTGGTGCTTTTGATGTGCAGTCAGGTTGAGAGCCCCTGTTGAGGAGCTTGTTATCTTGGGTTCCAGAAATGACTGTATATAATTAGTAAGGATGGTCTAACAAGAACAGTACCTTACCTGGCATAATCTTTATACTTTTCGAAGAGCTTCCATGTGTTCCATGTGCCACTTGATCCTGATGACAGTCCTGTGAAGAAGGCATCACCATTCCCACATTTCTGATGAGGAAACTGAGCCTCAGAAAAATGTAAGGACTTGATAAAACTTCTGGCTTCTACCCCTAGATGTGGAGAGCTGGAAGGAACATCACTCTAGCCAAACAATGAAAAAGAGCCAGATGAGCTTCAAATTCTCCACTTTGTGGGAAATCACTGGAGAGCTGAGGTCGCAGAGCAACTGGCCCAAAATAGGAGGAAAAACATAATCTGCCAAAGAAGAGGAAACGCAAGTGCTCACTTAGCTGGGATAGAAGCATTTAGCCAGAATAATTGATGAACTGGTGAATGATGAGTCTAGCCTCGTGGGATGTGTGAAGCCCCAAGGGCCACAGAAACTGGAGGAGCCCACACCCTCTTGCAGGTCTTTTCTCCATGAACCCCACTGAGCACTCACAGAAGAGACCAAAAAGAGCTCCAAGAAAGTGTCCATCGTGGCGCAAACCCAGGGGAGGGGAGTGGCTGCCACGTGGGGAGAGAAACTCCACCAGGATCCTCTCTCTGCTGTCTCCCCTATGGGACAAAAGCCTTAATGTGGAGTGGAGGTGGGGCAACAAAATCTGCTCTCAGGGCAGAGTGAAAACTCACTGCAGGGGGGGCAAGGGGACAGAAAAACATCTCTGCTTCAGGGAGAGAGGCAGGAATATGTGCTGCACCAAAAGGCACAGGCAGGGGACAAGCAGGAGGACTGGGACGAACACGCCCCTGATGCCCAAGGACAGGGCACCTCTCTGAAACTAAGGCTGAATCTGAACAACACAAACACTCCCAACCTCCTCCCCATCGAGCTCAGGAGCTTCCGATGACAGGTGTCAGCGGCATACTGCTGGGAAGATGAGAGTGTGCAAAGAGACCCTCTCTCAGAAGGGTGCAGGGAGAAGACCTAACATTCAAGATCAAACAGACCTCGCTCTGGCAAATCAAGTTTCATTCTAAACACAAGGCATTGCTACAGGTATGTGAGGCCTGGGGAGCACTGAGGGTAACCATAGCAACCACCAACCTCAAATCCAGGCCAACTGCTAACTGGATTAATGCAAACATCCACACTAAGCATCTATCAATAGGAAAGGCATGCTCGTGTCTAGGCACAAAAACTCTGCCTCAGTCTCTGCTGACATACACAAGATGCCCAGCTTTCAAGAAAAAAAATTATGAGGCAGGCCAAAAACATCGAAAAAGAAAACTTCCCCCAGAGACAAAGCAATTGTCAGAACCAGACTCAGATTTGAAACAGATGTTAGGCAATATCTGGCAGGGAATTTAAAATAACTATCATAAGTATGTTAAAGATTCAAGAGGAAAAAGTGGGCATCAGGCAACATCGGATGGATAATTTCAGTAGGGAGATGGAAACTATAAGACAGAATCAAGTAGAAATGCTAGAAATAAAAAACATAGCAACAGAGGTAAACAGTGCCCTTGACAGGCTCGTCAGTCGACTGACACAGCCAAGAAGAGAATCCACGAACTTGAAGATAGGCCAATAGAAATTGCTCAAACTAAACCACAAAGAGATGAAAGAATGAAAAAAAAATGACATCCAAGAGCTTTGGGACAATATCAAATGGGCTAGCACATGAATAATTGGAATCCCAGGAGAAAACAATGAGAACAGAGCAGAAGATATATTTGAAGAAATAATAGCTGAGAATTTTCCAAAATTAATGACAGAAACCAAGATCCAAGAAGCTCATAGAACACCTAGCAAGTTTTAGATATAAACACAAACACACACATATATAATACACAAACGCACACCACATACACCTAGGCATATCATATTCAAATTGCAGAAAACAAAAGACAAAAAATCTTGAAGGCAGCTAGGAAAAAAAAGAACATTACATTCACAAGAACAAGATAAAAATTACAACAGATCTCTCATCAGAAACCATGGCTGTCATAAGACAGTAGTATGACATCTTTAAAATGCTGAAATTTTTTAAAGAACCCCTGTCAATCCAGAATTCTATATCCATCAAAAATCTTTCAAAAGAGGAGGAGAAATAAATACTTTCTCAAACTAAAACTTAGAGAATTCATTGCCAGCAAACCTACCCTTCAAGAAATGTTTTTTAAAGTTCTTTAACATTTTAAAACAATGGGAGAGAAGGAACAACTCTTCCAAACAGAAGAATTCTAATTAGTAAATGTAGAGGAAATTAGGGAAATAGTGAATTACCATTAGAACACCAAAGTAATAATTGCTGCCGGTGAGACCCACAGATGGATGCTAAAATTAGTGATGTAAAAGTTTAAGAAGAACCAGGATATTTGCAGTCTCAAAGGATCTCCACCAACCACCAAAATATTTAGTCATTACAAAAAGAAAAATAGTCACTTAACAGTGGACAATTCTGGCGGACACCACATTAATCAATTGAGCGGAGTTAATGTCACCAGTGACACCATGATGTCACAAATATCATGAGCCACCTAAAATGATGCATCGAGACGGGAGCAGCATCTAAAGCATCCTTTGCAATAACTTCGATCTAATCACGAGAAAACATCAGACAGACCCAAACTGAGGGACATTCTACAAAATAACTGAAAAGTATTCTTCAAAAATTTCAAGCCAATGAAAGACAAGACTAAAAGAGGCATGACAACTAAATGCGTGTGGGATGCTGCATTGAATTCTGGAATATAAAACAGACTTTAGTGGACAAACCGGGGTGACATTCAATAAATTCTATAGTCTACTTAATAGTATTATACCAAGGTTACAGTCTTAGTTTTGATGATTGTTCTATGGTTATGTAAGATGTTAAATAAGAAGCTGGATAAAAGGTATATAGAAACTCTCTGCACTATTTTTACAACTTGACTGTAAGTCTAAAATTATCTCAAAGTAAAAAGTTAAAAAGAAAAAACCCAAGACTTTCTCGAGTTTGCACACAGCCAGTCACAGCTCAGCGTAGGCTGTGACTTGAGCATAGTACAGCCATGATTCCAGTCCAGTTCTCACATCCTAAGCAGGTCTTGGCCATTGCTCTAAAGCTGTAGTTCTAAGAGTGTGGTCCTCAGATCGGCAGCCTTAACAGCAGCACCTGGGAAGTTTGAAGTGCAACTATCTCAGGCCCCAAAGCTGACTTAAAAGAATCAGAAACTCTGAGGGTAGGGCCCAGCAATCTGTATTTTAACAAGTTTTTCAGGCAATCTTTTCCAGTAAAGAGTGCTTTCCTGAGCATGAGCTATAAAGGATGGGAAAGAGACCCTCCCTGGGACCCAGCCTGCATCCCCATCAGGCTATTCCGCTGTTGCCAGATCCCAGGGGCTCCCAGAAATTAATTTCTTCTGTATCTCAGAGCCATTCCTAATCATTTTGAATTTCCCAGACACTAAAATAACTACTCTGGAAACTATGCTCCCTGCAAGTTATTAGATGAAGGTAATGATTCTGGATTTAGGCAGAAGATGGTGCTTTTTTGTTTGCAAGGAATTTTTTTAAAAATATCATCTCATAGTTGTCCTTGGGTAGATTTCTGTGTATTCCTAGGGCATTTGCTGAGTGAATTTTGTTTAGTCTTCCCAGCAGCTGGCCTGGGAATTTAAGTCATTACAGCATTCCCTGCCAGTGGGAGCCATGCGTCCAGTATGTCCTACCTTCCTCAAAAATCACCATAATCCCCTAGGGAGATTGTTTTTAATGCAGATTTTCAGGACTTTCCCCAGACCTTCTCAATCAGAACCTCTATGGGTGGGACCAAGGAATCTGCATTTTTTATTTTAATATGCATCCACCATCCCCGTAAAAATCAGTCCTTCAGCACATTAACATTCGAGAACCACTGCTTTGTGGGGTTAGGTGGGAGGAAGAAAGGACATCGCCTCAAAGAAGATGCAGGATCTGCCTCGGGTTTGCTGAGAAAGATTCATGGACATCTGAGATTGTAAATTGCAGCAGAGCTTTGTGCATTCAGCTTGGTTGGGCTGATGGCCACTGAGACGATCCAAAACCTGCATGGTGCACCTGTTCCCATGATTTATTCCTGACTTTCTCTGACCCGTGTGGGAACTTGGGCACCACCCCATCCACTTCTCCATGTGCAATGGAAATGTTCATCTCTGCTTTCTCGCGGGCTCTTGTAAGTCAGTTCAATATTTAGTAAGTATCAAGACTGCTCTGTGTGAGCTGCTTTGAAGATACAGAGCAAATCTCAGGCAGTCAGTCCCTGACTTGAGGGACACACTCAACACACTTTATATAACTAAGGGTTGAAAACAAAGTATCTGAAAATTTTCCAGGGTGACCAGGAAGGGGTGAGTGTCCGTGTGGACTGAGCAAGTCAGGGAGATCGCATGGAAGAGGTGGGCTGGGAGCTAGGACCGGGAGAATGGATACGAGCAGTAAAAAACTCTGCTGAAGGCATAGGTAGGTGAGAAAGGGAGAAGGAAGATCACGACTGCAAGGAAAGAGACTGTGTCCTGCAACCAACATTGAGTATTTAAAAGCACCTCCCATGCGCAAGGGAAGTCAGGGGTGAGGACAAGTCTAGAGCTGAAGGAAACTGCTTGCTCATCTTTTTCTGGAATTCTTTTTCTCCCTCCTCTAAGGAGAGTCTGCCCTGACCCTCCTCTTTCCTTTACTAGAATCTCTCTCCTCCTTGGTCACCCTGGGTCCTCCGGGATTTTACACTAACTACAAGGACCCTTTAAACTCTCCGTGAGTCGCTTAAGCTCGATCTAGTGGGAATGGAAGGTAGCAACCAGCATCAACACCTCATGCTCCTGGAGAAGAGACATGGGACAGAGGAGAGTGATGAGCTGAGAGGCACCACCTGGGGAAGATGGGCAGGCCACAGCCTGTTGTATTAGCCAGCGTTCTGCAGAGACACGGAACCCATAGGTTGTGTAGATACATAGAGATTTCTTTTAAGGAATTGGCTCATGCACGTGTGGGGATCGGCAAGTCCAAAATCTGCAGGGCAGGCCAACAGTCTGGAGACCCAGGGAAGAGTTGATGTTGCAGCTCAAGGTCAAAGACAGTCCAGAGGCAGAACTCCCTCTTCCTCCGGGGACCTCAGTCTTTTTCTCTTGAGGTCTTCAACTGATTGGATGAGGCCCACCCACATTTTGTATGGTCATCTGCTCTACTCAAAATCTACCAATATAAAGGTTCATCTCATCTTAAAATAGCTCCACAGCCACATCCAGACTGGTGTTTGACCAAATATTTGGGTACCTTGCCCAAGCCAAGTTGACATAAAATTAACCATCATCACATCCATTAAACCCCTCAGAGCCTAAAGCAGAAAAGAATCAGAAACTATCCTAAGCCCTGAAATCCCCTCCAGTTGAGCTTCAGAGAGAATGCCCAAAATGGCACACTCTCGCCTCAGGGGTCTGGACCTCAGCTCTGAGGGAGGGGCGAGCACTCCTCTAAGTGTCCAAGGTCCCCCTCAGCCAGTCTCCCTCTGCTCTAGGGGTGGTAGCTGCTTTCTGCAGTTGCTGCATCTGCACACTTAAGATCCTCCTTCCCCCTTTGAGTGGTTAACACCTTTCACCAGGTAACCATTCCTTCTGTTAAATTTTCCCTGTTCAGATTGTCGGTGTGGTTTCCGTCTCCAAATGGACTCTGATTAAATCAGAGGGAGAGCCCTGAGGAGAGCACCTTTGATCCTTCCCTTCCCTAATTCAGCTGGGAGACTGAAGAAGGGAGAGAAGAGAAAATTCTATCCTCTGCCGAAAGTGGAAGCTGCTGTCTGTAGTTTCTCCTCTAGCCTTTTTCCTTCAACAGGGCATCCTCTTCTCTCACTGTACACTTGAATCATTTGAGAGCTTTAAAAAATATATGATGCCCCATTCCTGTCTCCAGGGATTCTGGCTCAGTTGGTCTGGGATGGTGCTCAGTCATGAGTATAATTTAGTTGCTTCCATAGTTGTTACAAGAGAGAACTGCATGAAGTACTAAATTTATGCTGTATAAATTGCTATATAAATTCTGTGTTTCTATGTATTTTTTAATTTTCCCTGAGCTATATTTTGTAAAATTTGTTTTGAAATTTTTATCCTGGCTCAGGAGAGAGGTGGTTTGGTCCTCACTCAGCCTCAGGAGAAGAGCATGAGTAGGAAAGTCAGATTAGACATCCATGCCTTGCCTCCTGCAGGGAGGCCACAAAACATGCTCTTCTTTGTTGGATCCACGTGTCAAAACATAATTTTCAAAAAATTAATATCATAATTCTCATGCAAATATACAGTGAGCAAAAATAGAAGATTTCTTTTTTTTAATAGAAGATATCTTTAACTCAATGAGGGAACAAAAAGGAAAGAAAAAATGAGAGATGACAAATCATTCAAAGGATGATAGGAGATACATAATTCATATGTATGTACACACACACAGTGAAAGAAAAGATGCTGGAATAAGATTGCTAAATTAGATACAAAGTGGGTAAAGCTAACAGATTTATACAGAACACTCCACCAAACAACAGCAGAACACACATTTTTTTCAAGGGCACATGGAACAGTCTCCAGGATACACCATATGTCAGGCCACAAAACAAGTCTTAACAGAAAGACTAAAATCGTACAGAGTATCTTTTCCAATCACAACAGAATGAAACTAGAAATCAATAGCAGAAGGAAAACTGAAAAATTCACAAATATGTGGAAATTAAGTAACTCTTATGCAACCAATAAGTCAGAGAAGAAATCACAAGGGAAATTAGAAAATATCTTGAGACAAACGAAAATGAAAACACAACATACCAAAACTTATGGAACGCAGCAGAAGCAGAGTTAAGAGGAAAGTTTATAGCTATAAGTGATTACATTAAAAAGAAGCAAGATCTCAAATTCATGACCTAAATTTACACCTGAAGGAATTAGAAAATGAACAAAGTAAACCCAAAGCTAGCAGAGGAAGGGAATAATAAAGTAGAGGTAAATAAAATAGACAATATGACAATAGAAAAAAAATAAACAAAACCAAGAACTGGTTCTTCAAAAACATCAACAAAATTTACAAAAGTTTAGCTAGATTGACTAAGGAAAAATGAGTGAAGACTCAAATGACTAAAATAAAAAAATGAAATTGGGAACATTACTATTGATTTTACAGAAATAAAAAGATTGTAAGAGAATACTGTGAGCACTTGTATAACAACAAATTGGATAACCTAGGTGAAATGCAGAAATATCTATAAACATACACTCTACCAAGACTGAATCACAAAGAAATAAAAAACCTGAATAGAGATTGAATCCATAATGAAAAACCTCCCAACAAGGAAAAGCCCTGGACCAGATGACTCCACTGGTGGAATCTACTAAACATTTTAAAATAATGCCAATTCTTCTCAAACTATTCCAAAAGTTGAAGGGGAGGTAACATTTTCTAACTCATTCTACAAGGCTGCATTACCCTGATACCAAAGCCAACCAAGAACATGACAAGAAAACTATAGAACGATATCCCTTATGAACATTAATGTGAAAATCCTCACAAAAAAAAAATACTAGCAAACTGAATTCAACAGCCTATTGAAAGGGCTATATACCATGACCAAGTGGGATTTGTTCCTGGAATGCAAGAATGATTCAACACATGAAAATCAATCAACGTAACACACCACATCAACAGAATGAAGGGATGAAAAACACATGATCATCTCAATTGATGCAGAAAAAGTATCTGACAAAATTCAACACCCTTTCATAATAAAAACATTCAACAAACTAGGAATAGAAGGAAACTACCTCAACCTAATAAAGCCCAAATATGAAAAACCCACAGTTAGTATCATTCTCAATGATGAAAGACTAAATGCTTTTCCTCTAAAATCAAGAACAAGACAAGAATGCCCACTTCAGCCACTTCTATTCAACATAGTATTGGAAGCAGTAGCCAGAGCAATCAGACAAGAAGAATCTATGAGAGAAACATCTAGTTAAAAAAGAAAGAGAGGGGGATGGGGGGAGGGAAGGAAGGAAGGAAGGGAGAGAGGGAGGGAGGGAAGGAAGGCAATTATTTCAACCTCAATGTTTTTCATTACTTTACATGGATCATTTCAGAAATATCTCTTGAAAAGAAGAAACATTTATTTGAAGTTTAATGATTTCTTCTATTTCTTGTCTGTTACTTCTATAAAGTTCAAGTAAGATTAAATGTAATTAGTCTTCTAAATGTCATATATAGATTCATCCTATTTTTGCAATAGCTTTTCTTTCTACAGCTATCTATTCATCCATTTACCCATCTATTTATTTATCTATATTCTGATGCCTAAAAAGATGTCTGAAATTTTTTTCAGGCATAAACCTGGAAACAAATATACTTAAGATGCTAACAATAATTAATTCTGAGTTTTAGTATGGCTGACTCTTAATTGCTTCTTTGTAGTTATCTATTGTTTTTAAATATTCAAGAATTAAAATAAAAATGCAAAATAAAATGAGTTCAGTAATATGTAGTGGGAAAATCAGATTTCTATTTGCGTATTGGCAACTTTGTTAATTTCTCTGACTTTCAGCTTCCCCATCAGTGAAACAGAATAATTATGCTCACCTTACAGTGGAGTTGCACACCTGAAAAGATTTAATGTCTGCAAAATGACCAGAAGTTCCTGGCTCAGAGTAAGCTCTTACAGGAACTAACTTTGACTCTGTTCTTGACATGTTACTGTCTCCCTCCTCTTTTAGGGTCATCCTGGCAGCTGTCTCTTTTTCAGCTACCACTCTGCCTTTCGGACCAGCCACTCTTCACTGCCTCTCTTAGTTAGTGCTTCTAAAATAGACCCTTAAATGAGTTTTAAATTATTGATTAAATATGAGTTACTAAAGCTGAAAGAGAGTCTAAGCAAGAATGACTGGCTTTACTGTAGGGTTTATGGCATTTTAGGGCCAAATCTGTGTGCTGCTATGTTCATTCAATCAACCATTCATATAGCAAATATAGACTGAGCATCTACCATCTGCCAGATGCTACCCTGGGCATTAGAGGTAGAAAGATGAATAAGGCACAGTCCAGACTTAGGAGATCCACAGACTTCAGCCTTTATTCCACAATATGGAACTTGTCAAAAAACTGGTGTCTGATGCTTAGATGGGTGTTAAGGTGGATTTCCCAGTCCCCGAAGACCTAGATCAGTTCAGGGAATACTGTGGCGGTCCAGTGGTTAGGACTCCATGCTCTCACTGCCGAGGGCCCGTGTTTGATCCCTGGTTCGGGAACTAAAATCCCACAAGACGTGCAGCACAGCAAAAAAATAAAAATAGGTTAAAAAAAAACACATTAAAAAAAAAAAGATCAGTTCAAAGCCCTCCCCTCCCTACTCCCAAGACTGCTATGAATTCTAGGGGAGCCATTGCTTTTGTGGTCATTTCTGGCTCTGAGATTCTTAATAGTCTAAACTAGTGTTTTTTCTAAATAGGTCCTTAAATGCCTTCCTGTGTGAACACACGTGTGGTTCCTGTTGTGTGTGTCCCCACAAGCACACAGGCACCATTCTTCTGGCTTCTCTCTCCCTCTTCTCCTTTGTGATGATTAATTTCATGTGTCAACTTGACTGGGCCGCCAGATGCCCAGATATCTGGTCAAACATTATTTCTGGGTATGTCTGTGAGGGTGTTTCTAGAAGAGATTAACATTTGAATTCATAGACTGAGCAACGCAGATGGCCCTCCCCAATGTGGGGGGCACCATCCCATCTGTCAAGGGCCCCAATAGCACAAAAAGGTTGAGGAAGGTTGGATTTGCTCTCTGCCTAACTGCTTGAACTGGGGAGTTGATCTTCTCCTGCCCTCGGAGCTCCTGGTGATCAGGCCTTTGAACTACACCACCAGCTTTCCTGGGTGTCCAACTTGCAGACAGCAAATTGTGGGACGTCTCAGCCTCCATAATCCCATGAGCCAATATCTCATAATAAATCTCTTTATCTGTATCTATATCTCTATATCTTCATATCTCTATCTACCTATCATCTATCTATTATCCATCAATCTATCTATCTATCATCTGTCTATCTCTTATTGGTCCTGTTTCTCTGTAGCACCCCAACTAATGCACCTTCCTGCCTCACCTTCTCATCCTCTCCTGGATTATTCTGGGGAACTACCAGTTCTTCTCATCATTTATGAAGAATTATAATATTTCCTTCTCTTCATTGTCCTCCTCTTTTGAATTATGCCCCTTCAATGTGAAAAGGGCCTATCGTTGAATCTAATAAATATCTCTAATTAGCATCACAAAGGAGAAGAATTATTTTAAATGATTGCTGAGAAGGATGCCATTATATACTATAGGGAAAGATCCTTCTCTAATATGAAGTGGTTGGGGGTGGGAATAACCAGTTACAATTGGCTAATTATTTTTGATCCAAAATATTTCCTGTTTCATTTGTTTTACTTTTTTCTCAGATTAGTGATGGGGGTTGGAGGATTTAATCATAACATGGTTTGAAGCCCCATGTGTGAGGCCAACAGATAGCTTCTTGTTGAATGTTTCAAGGATCTATTCACTGGGATAAGAGTGCAAGTACAATTGTTCTTCATCTCCAGAAATGGCCTCTTACTCAGAGGCTCTCAGAAAAATTTAAGAAACATTCCTCCAATCAGTTCCATTTTCAAAGGCTTACTTAAACGGATCCTTAATTAGAACCTTCAATATAATGGATGCCAATCACCAGACAGTCATAATTAAGTTACTTGATAAGTTTCTGAGTCTACGTTGTAGTGACAGGCCTATTTCAGGGCAGTTCCAGGGGTCCCTTTTAGTCCAGACACTTGGTTGCATTTCAGCCACTGAGCCATCTTTGGCTGTCACTTCTAAGTAGATGAAGAGATTGACCTGCAGATGTTACAACTTTTCCACCCTGGACTCTCCATTGTCTTATCTCAACTTAGCCCCTGTGATCCCCGACTTCTCCCATTCTCTTAATTTCCTGGTCCTCACTTCAAAAGCCCATTTCTGGTGCCTCCCCGTGGCCTGACCTGAGCCAGTTTGGTCATTTACAATTCTTATGTTTTCTGTGCTAGATGCTGGAGACCACCAAAAACTCTGAGAGGAAAAAGAGTTAAGTACCCCACCAAACCTTGCTGCCAGGAAATAATGAAAGCAAGTCTTAGACCAAATTCCACCCTACATATAGACATTTATTAAATAACTATTTATCAGCATGCTGGTCCCAAACCAGTTCCTACAGCCTGTTCCGTGAGCTTGATGGGGTCCCAGCCCCTGTCCTTCTACACCCTCTGACCACCGTCCACATAGAACATTCATCAGGGCAGAGGGACCAGTAGCCAGCATCAAAACAGATCTCTCGGTTCTGCGTTAGACAAGGGACACTTGGAGACTTGGCTGAGGGGCTGGGCTCAGTCATCACCCCTCCCCTTCTGCACAGTTGATCTCTTCTATTAGCTCCCTCCACCAATAGAACAGCCAACACTTACTGAGTTCTTGCTGTGTGCCAGGCACTGTGCGAAGCGCCTTGTAGATGTTATTTTATGCAGTCCCCATAATAACCATGTGACCTAGGAAGTATTAGAAGCCCTGTTTTACAACTAAGAAAGTGGAGCTTGGAGAAGTGACTTGTCCTAGGTTACAGGAATTAAAGGTGCCCAAAGTTAGAGGAATAAAGAAGGAGGTCTGGCTGGTGCCAAAACTTTAACCACTTAACCACATACTGCATTTAACCACTGCCCTGTGCTTGAGTCACTCCCAGGGAAACAAATAAATAAAGTAAAAAAGAAACAAGAAACAAAAAATTTCCTTTGATTTGCCACCTGGGCTCTCGTCTTCCCTTCAGAGCCACGCTTCCCCAAGCAAGAGTTGAAGTTGCCATTTCCTCTTCTCTACCCATCTCTGTCCCGCTGCAGCACAGGCTGTGCCTCCACCACCCACGAGATATGGTCACCAACAGCATCCATGTTGTCAGGGGCAATGGATACTTGGGCACAGACCTTACACTGTCTCCTGGCGTATTTGGTTCTGTGGTCCGCGGCCTCCCTGAAATTGTGTCCTTGCTAGCCTGGCTGACGGTTTTGTCCTACTTCTCTGGGCACCCCTCCTCCAGGGCTCCTCTTCCTTGTCCATCCTGTAAACACCCTCCAGGGTTTACACTCACCCACCCACGTGCCTTTTACTCCCGCCCTGTGGAACACCGCTTAGAGCTCTACTGATGTCACTCACTTGTCCTGCTGGTGGTAGAGAAAAAGGCAAAGCAAGTTTCAGCCTGTGTAAGGGATACTCTCTTTGCAGACGTTTCTCTCCCTGTTATATTTGTCAGTACTTCAGTATGAGAAGTGTAGTGGGGAAGGCTGCACCCTCAAGATAATCCAAACCTGTAACACCTCCGCAGGGTTGCCTAATTAGCATAAGGAATGACAGAGCATCCTTTGGTTGGTGGAATTACAGGTGCAGTATCGGGACCCACCGTGTGATTAAGTATGAACACTGGTGAGCCCTTATGATGGGGAAACTTCTGGAAGTCTAGTCTGACCACAGCCCTTACCTGTGAGCCATGTTGTCACTCAAAGCTTTCATGCATGGGGTAGATGTGAGTCCCTGAGATGGAGAGAGACACCTTTTCTGAAATTCCAACCACTAGTGAGACTATCCAGGCTGTTTACTAATAAATGTCTGTGTGTTTGGCAGAATTTGGAGTGGGACTTGCTTTCATTGTCATTCACCTCCTGGTGGTGGTCATGCGGGTGCAGACGCAGAGCTCCTTTCTGCCTCCAAACACTAGAAGCTGTCCAGAGTCGTCAAAAGAACCTGACGTTCAACAGATTATAAGATGAACTTTTGGTTCACAACACTCCATTTGGAAAGGATAAAATCTAAGGTCATAAAAAATGTCCTGCTAATGGAGGTTTTTAATTTAATACTTTATTTATTTATTTATTTATTTTAGTTAATTAATTAATTTATTTTTGGCTCACAGGCCCGGTTGCTCTGCGGCATGTAGGATCTTCCCCAACCAGGGCTCGAACCCGTGTCCCCTGCATTGGCAGGCAGATTCTCAACCACTGCGCCACCAGGGAAGCCCCAATACTTTATTTTTAAAATAAATTTTCGGGGCTTCCCTGGCGGTCCAGTAGTTAGGACTCGGCGCTTCCACTGCAGGGGACGAGGGCTCAATCCTTGGTCAGGGAACTAAGATCCCACATGCCACGAGGCGTGGGCAAAAAATAAAAAATAAAATAAATTTTCTATTTTAGGATAATTTTAGATTTACAGAAAAGTTGCAAATATAGTACAAAGTTCCCATATACCCCTCACCCAGGTTCCTTGAACGTTAACAGCTTACGTAATCATGGCACAATTGTCAAAACTAGAGATTAATAGTGATACATTATTATTAACTAAACTAGTCTTCCCACTGATGCTCTCTTTCTGCCCCAGAATCCCAGCCAGGGTCCCACATAGCAAATTAGTCATCGTGTCTCCTCGGTCTCCTCTGGTCTCTGACAGCTTCTCAGCCTTTGCTTGCTTTGCTTTTCAAGACCTTGACAGGTTTGAGGAGTACTGGTCAGGTGTTTTGCAGAATGTCCCCCAGTTTGGGTTAGTTTGGTGCTTTCTCACAATTAGACTGGGGTTATGTGTCTGGGGGGAGAGTCAATGCTGGGGGTCCCCCCACAATGCCCACTGAAGCCCCCTCCACCGAGCAGGGGCCCCCAGAGTGCTCTGTGGGCGCCGTAGGCTGGGAAGGGAGCCGGAGCGACTAGGAGACAGTGCCTCGGAATTCCATGATGGGACATCACCCTGAAGAGTTGTGTCGATTTTGTGGTCACTGGAAGGTCCAGAGCTAGAGAAAGGTGATGGTTGTTGATGAAGGGGGTAAATACATCTGAGGCTGAAGGAGGGAGAACAGTACAGCTGTGTATGGGAAACCCTAACCCCTGTGTGTTGTAAATAGATGGGCTGAACATCCTGTTGCTGTGTCTTATTTTTTCCAAGTCTGCTTTTCCACAATAAAGCTATATTTCCTGTCTAAGAATGAAGGAAGGAAGGAAGGAAAGAAGGGAGGGAGGAAGGGAGGGAGGGAAGGAGGGAGGAAGGAAGGAAAAAGTACAAGAAAGAAAGAACCTGAGTGTAATCCACCCTGGATTGTATTTGTCTTTGAACCAATGCAATCATCAAATATAATTTTAATAGGATTTTTTTTAAGAGGAAAAGGACCACAAAAGTTACACCACAGCCTTGCTCCAAGTGCTGGCAATCTTATTTATTTCTTGATTGGATGCAGGTCCCTGAGGAACAGGGTTCCATGAAGCTTAACTTGGGGTGAATGTTTATCAGCCAGTGTCCCCAGTAAGAGGGGAAAGATACAGCCAGAGAGCCCTCAGTGCCCACAGTGGAGGGGGAAGTATTGGTTGAAGCAGAGTCCACAATATTGCTAAGGGCTGGACTTGTCCTTGAGAACACTAGTTCCTTTAGCTCCACTGGGGCGGAATCCCCATTCCACACTAATTGATTAGTGGTAAATGGCAGAAATAAATGGACAAATAGGCTAACAATTTAAATTAGTTTACAACCAGAAATGAAGTTAAACGCACAGAGCCCCAGTCTCTGCAGGAAGAGGCAAGATTACCATGAAGCTGGACATGCCTCACCTTCAGGGAGCTCACTGCCTAGGGAGAAAGATGAAGAAGTAAACAAATAATCACAAAGTAATAACACATTAAAGGGACAATGGGAGTGCAGAGGAGGAAAATCTATGCCTCAAAGTCAAGGATGACTTTATGAAGAGGTTAATTTAGACTGGGTCTTGACAGATGTGTAAGAGTTCACCAAATGAAGGATCAATGTGAGATGGTAAAAATCACAGGTGTTGGAATCAAGTAGTCCAAGGTTCCAATCCCAGCTCCATTCTTTACTGTTCATATGACCAGAGACAAGTTGTTTAGCCTCTCTGAGACTCAGTTCCCCTATCTATAGTATACCTACTAAGAAGAGTTCTTGGGAAGATTAAAAACAATAATGTACATATAGTATCTAGGTGCTGCCTGGCACGTAGTAGGCTTTTTTGTAAATAGGAGCCACCAAAAGGAGAAGGTGCATTAGAAGATGAGGGTGTGTATAAAGGTGTGTCGGAGGGATGAGTCACACAAAGGCTGGGGAGAGGGTAAGTTGGAAGGCTGTTGGAGCCCAGGGAGCCTGGGTTTTCATGTCTTCCAGTCCTTGACTTACAAGCTGTGTGATCCTGGGCTAATTAGTTAGTTTCTCTGCAACTATAAGATGTGGATAATAGTAGCACAACCTCAAAGGGCTGTTGTGATGATGCAATGAGTTAATGCAGGTAAAATGCCCAGCACAGAGTGACCAATCAGCAAAGGGCACCTATTATTTCTGTTGTCATCATCGTTCTTTTTGTCATCATTGGGAAAAAGGAAGTGAGAGAATGGAGCTAAGAACCAACAGCCTATATCTGGCCCTCCATCTACCTTGACAGTATTTATTGATAGGTTTACCTCTTCGTTGTATCTCCCCACTAGAACATGCCCTCCCCTGAGGGTGAGCTCATGGTCTTGTTCACTGCTGAGAGCCCAGTATCCAGCATCGTGCCTGGCACGTAGTATGTGCTCCATAAACATATGTAAGATGGGTGGGTGGGTGGATGGATGGGTGGGCGGATGGATGGGTGGGTGGATGGATGGATAGTTGGGTCACGGATAGATGGGTAGTTGGGTCACAGATGGATGGTTGGGTAGTTGGGTCATGGATGGATGGATGGATGGGTAGTTGGGTCATGGATAGATGGGTAGTTGGGTCACGGATGGATGGATGGATGGGTAGTTGGATCATGGATGGATGGATGGATGGATGGATGGATAGATGGGTAGTTGGGTCATGGACGGGTGGGTGGTTGGATGGATGGATGGATAGTTGGTTGCCTGGTTTGGGAATAGCACAAAGCCCATTAAAGGGAGGACTCAGAGCAGGAGAGTGACTGCAGCTCAGCTCCACATGCAGTTAAAGCTCCAGAAACGTTTCCAGCAGTGGCCCTGGGAGAACAGAGCAGCAATAAGGCAGATGGGTGCCATTGCAGGTGGGCGGGCATAGGTGGAATGCACCCCAGCACCCTCACACAGGTGCAAGGTCAGCTGGACCTTCAAGGGGATCCTTGCCAGCCCCCAGCCACTGGCCCTAGGGAGCCTGGAACCCCACCCAGACAGCAGTGATGGGAGCCTGGCCTGGGTCCCCAAGGAGGGATGGTGGGGGGAGTGGAAGTGGGGCCTCTCCACCTGCTCGAACTCTGGCCATCCTTTGTTACCCTTTTCTAAGTATCAGGAGACCTGAATTCAAGTCCTGGTTCTGCCACTCACTGCTGTGTCTCTTAAGCCAGTTATACAACCATCTGTGCTTCAGTTTCCTCATTTGTAAATAGTGGGGAGAGGACCTACCTTCTAAATTGTTGTGAACATTAGACCCAACACAGAAGAGGCCCTGGACAGAGGTGGCAGCTATTGTTACTACTGTTATTATTTTTTTTTGATAATAAAATGCACTTCATAAACAGTTATAATTATTACTACAGGCCAAAGGAATCTCTTTTTTGCTGAACAGCATAAAGACAGCTTTTCCTGTCTCAGCTACAAAGTCCCCCTCTAGATGAAAAGCTAGTTTGGGGCTGTGGCCTCTGAGAATCATCCGTGTGTCATTCTGCTTTTCCTGGCTGTCAGGAGCTCCTGGGTCGCAGGCATGGTCTCTCTCTCTCTCAGTCTCTTTGTCTGTCTCTCTCTGTCTCTCTCCATTTCTCTCTCTCCTCCTTGATGTTCTCTCTCCTGAGGTCCTCCCAGCCCCACTGACCATCACCCTTAACGGGAAGTGACCCCCTCGCGACTCCCCGCCCCCCCCCCCATTCCTCTGGGCAGCTTTGCACGGAGCCTCAGTTTCCTTGCCTGTAAAAGCAGGTATGCTGGCCCCATCTCTCAGGGCTGTGGGAGGATGCAGCGAGATGGAGCAGACAAATTGCTTAGCCCAGTGCCTGGCGCCAGGAAGCGCTCAGTCCCAGGGCAGCACCTGTGACTCTACATTTGCGCCTCATTTCCTTCCCTTCATCGTGAGTCCTTAAGTCAGGCACTGCGCTCTGGCGTCATCCCTGGATCATTCCCAGCATGTGTCACGGGGTCATCTGGGGAACAGCAAGGGGTGAGGAAGACACAAAAGGGGACGAACAGAGGGGGTAATGAGCTGGCCCTGCTCGTAGAAACGTTTCAGAGGGAACACCCTGTTGAGGGGGGTGGGTGTTTAAAACAAAACATGGTTCACACCCCCTCTTCCTTCTTGCCAGGGAGACGGGCTTCCTCGGGTGGGAGCGGCAGGTGAGTTCAGGTGCGTGGGGTTGGGTAAGTCCGCAGGATGAGGAGATCCTGGCTCGGCTCGGCCCGGCCCGCAGACGCTCGTGACAGGGGGCGCTGTCCTAAGCCCTTCACGACGCCTCCCCCTGCCCCGCACCTGCGCAGAGAGGCAGGTGTCATCCCCTGCACTTCACAGGTGAGGACTCAGGGGCCCGGAGAGCTCAGTTACCTCCCCTTAGGTCACGTTCACTTCCAGGGGCACAGCAGAGTGGCCAAGCCAGCTCCCGCCTCCAGCGTGTAACTGTACTTTAACCTCTTTGTGTCACACAGAACAAACTTGCATCATGAAGAGTGGGCAAGGTAAAGGGCCCCAGACGCTTCAAGAACTTGACTGAAGGTCATCGGGGTTCGTAGGCAAACAGCCTTCCTTGGGGCCCCAAGCCTTAGTGTGGGAAACAGCTTTGCAGATGGAGAGGAGGCCACGCCTCTACACCCACAAACCGAAGTCTAATCAGTGCAAGGCCTCCGACCACTCAATTTTGCAGTAAGGAATTAACACTTACAGGGACCTACTATGTGCCAGGCACTATGCTAGGTCCTTACATTTTTTGGTTGTTGTTGAAATATATTTGATTTACAATGTTATGTTAGTTTCAGGTGTGATTCAATATTTTTTCAGATTATACTCCATTATAGGTTATTATAAGACAACGGCTGTAATTCCCTGTGCTGTATAGTATATCCTTGCTGCTTATCTATTTTATGTGTAGTAGCGTGTATCTGTTAATCCCATACTCCTAATCTGTCCCTCCCCCCTTCCCTCTCCCCTTTGGTAACCACAAGTTTGTTTTCTATATCTGTGAGTCTTTCTGTTTTGCACATACACTTACTTGTATTATTTTTTAGATTCCACATGTAAGTCATACAGGATTTGTTTTTCTCTGTGTGACTTATTTCACTAAGCATAATATTCTACATATATTTTATTTCACTTAATACTCAAAGCAGTCCTAAGAGGAACATATTTTTATTCCCATTTTACA
Source organism: Balaenoptera borealis (assembly GCF_965194805.1). Lineage (NCBI taxonomy): Eukaryota > Metazoa > Chordata > Mammalia > Artiodactyla > Balaenopteridae > Balaenoptera > Balaenoptera borealis. The sequence continues at coordinate 13,697,708 of NC_138866.1, read as the reverse complement.
GTCAAAAATCTGAGACAGAGGGTTTTAGGAAGCTGTCTAAGGTCATATAGTCATTAGGTGCCATTCACGTGACCAAATTCTCAACCCCTCAAATCCCCATTGAGGTTCGAGAGATCGTCCTCACTGCTATTTGAGTCTCACTGTGTGTCACAGTTCCAGGTGATTGTGGCATCATTTGCAGACCTGGATTTGTAAAGGAGGAAGTCCTTGGGGGTTTGTAACGGTTTGCTTTTGCTACAATAATACTGCATAACAAATAACCTCAAAACTTGAACTGCGTACAGCAATGAGTATTGCTTTCACTCGTGTGTCTGCAGCTGGGGACTGGCTGATCTGGGTGGGACTGTGCTCCAGGTGTCTCTCATCCTTCTTCTGGAATCAGCAAGCTGCCCCAGAGCATCCTTCTCATGGTGATGGCAGACTCACAAGAGGGCAGGTAGAAATGCAAGACATTAAGCATACCATCACATCCATCTCATTTTACTGACCAGTGTAAGTCACGTGGCCAACCCAGAGTCAAGGACAGGGAAATATGGGTCAGCCATGGAAGTGAGGGGAGCTGCAAAGCTTTTGCATAGCTGGCAAAAGGTGTGGGTTCAGGGGGCTGTTCTCTCTCTTTTCTTGTACCTGACGGCATTTGATGACATAAATGTAGCAGCAGGAACATCTCAAGTTCTCTCCAGAAGACAACAGAATTACTGACTTCCCACCTTTCATTAGAATGAACTGATATTGCTTTGACTAAACACACTTCCATGGGTTGTGAAAAATATTCACTATATTTTTTCTTATCTCATTGACTGATCATATTAATGATAATATAATTTACAGTTGTCTGGGTCTTGAAGGATTACAAGGCACTCATTATCTTCCTGATCCTCACATCAACCCCATGAAGTATGTGGAGGAGGGGAGAGCCCACAGTAATGTGTAATTAATAACACGGCAACAATAATAGCAACTAGCACTTCTTTAGCTCTTGCTACGTTCCAGGCACTGATTTATACAACTGACTCGTTTAATAAAGAGTAGTTGCTCATCACTGGGCCTCTGGAATCAGAATCTGCTTTGGAATCCCAGGGGTTCTGCTTCCCAGCTGTGCAGCCTTGGGCAACTTACTTAACCTGTCTGTGTAAGTTTCCTAAAGCTGTTGTAACAAATTACCACAACCTGGGTGGCTTAAAACAACAGAAATTTATTCTCTCACAGTTCTGGAGGCTAGAAGTACTCATTTTATAAGGACATCAGTCATACTGGAGTAAGGGCCCATGCTACCCCAGTGTTAACTCCAGTACTAATCCAGCCAACTTAACTAATTATATCTGCAATGACCCTATCTCCAAATAGCCAAATAAGGTCACATTCTCAGGTTCCCGGAAGGACATACATTTGGGAGAGGACACTGTCCAGCCCAGTACACCCTCTAAGCCTTGTCTTTTCTTTTCCATCCATAAAACAGTGCTCTTAGTAGGTTCCACATTATAGGATTGTTATGAGGATCGGGTAAGATATGGCTGGAAAGCTCTTAGCACAGAGCCTGGCACATTGAAAGTGCTCATCAAATAGAAGCTGTCACCATCATTGTCCCCACTTTACAGTTGAGGAAATAAGGTCTAGACAGGTAAAATTGGTTGTCATCCTATAAAGGGCAGAGCCAGGTTCTCTAATTCCTGAGCCAGTGTGCCATGCATACAGTAGATGCTCAATAAATGCTCCATGACAACCATCTGAAATCCAGTGGACATATCCCCAGCCATGGAGCCCCGAGATCACTCCAGGCTGGAAGGAGAGGACCCTGGAAGGCCTGGAACCTGAGCCCTCTGACTGTCGGGGCGTTCTTCTCCTCCACCCCTCAAGCTGGCTCCCAGCTCTCAGATGTCTTTTTTTTTTTTGGCCGCTCGGCTTGGGGGATCTTCCTTCCTGCCCCCAACCAGGGATCCAACCCATGACCCCTGCAGTGGAAGCGCAGAGTCCTAACCACTGGAACGCCAGGGAATTCCCATTAGCTGTCTTTAAAATCAGCTCTTATTCCGCCGCTCTCTGCCTAGCTGGTAGGGCCAACACACCTGGGTAAGGATGTCTACCATTAATACTGCAAATTGGATTCCATAAATTAGTCAATCCCCTGCTGGCAGCACTTGGCTGGAATCCTTCCGGCAGCTGGCTTTCAGCTGTTCAAATACCACAGGGACTTGCTTGCTCCATTTCCCCAGGGACTTTGCTCTGTCAGGAAGGCTTTGCTGAGGCAGAGAAAGCCACGTTTTGACATTTGGTGAGCACACTTGTTAACAAATTGCACCTACTCTTTTCTCCACGAGGGCTTCCCAGGGGCGCAGCTTATTTCTCTTGGGAGTTGGGGGAAGCCAGCCAATGGAATGAATGGGCATCCGCTCGTGGGTGGCTCTGTTGGCACCATACGGGCAGAGCCATGCCAGGCAGACTATGATGGAAGCAGGGGTCAGCTCAGGTGTTGGGCTGCTCGGCTCCTGTCCCAGGACCCACCCATGCCCCCCATGATCTCACTCTCATTTTCTGGGAAGTCCCTTACGTTTCCCCCCACCGCCCCGCCACAGGCCACTGAGTCAGGCACAGGTCCCAGGATACAGACACAAAACAGATACTGTCCCTAGTCTAGGAGCTTCCAGGCTCAGAAAGGTGATAAGACATGCATCACCTCCCTAATTAAGTCAGTGAACGAAAAGGCCCTAAGAAGGAGGCAGGAGCACAACCTTTGTGGGGGGATCAGGGAAAGCTTTATTGACAGATGGCATTTGAGTGGGTCTTGAAGGTTGAGTAGGAGTTCAACAGCTAGTGGCAGAGTTAGAAGTAAAGGCAGGGAGGTGGGAATCCCAGGGCATGAATGAGAAACAAGAACTGGTGCAACTGGGCTGAAAAGCCTGAAATTATGGGAGAAGAAACTAGAGAGGTGCTATTAAATAATAATAATAATAGTAATCCCCTCTGAGGACTTCCCTGGTGGCGCAGTGGTTAAGAATCCACCTGCCAATGCAGGGGATGTGGGTTCGAGCCCTGGTCTGGGAAGATCCCACATGCCGTGGAGCAACTAAGCCCATGCACCACAACTACTGAGCTGTGCTCTAGAGCCCACGAGCCACAACTACGGAGCCCTCGCACCGCAACTACTGAAGCCCTTGTGTTCTAGGGACCGCATGCTGCAACTACTGAGCCTGCGTGCTGCAACTACAGAAGCCCGTGTGCCTAGAGCCCATGCTCCACAACAAGAGAAGCCACCGCAACAAGAAGCCCGCACACTGCAACGAAGAGTAGCTCCCACTCGCCACAACTAGAGAAAGCCTGCATGCAGCAACGAGGACCCAACACAGCCAAAAAAATATATAAATAAAATAATGCCCTTTGAGGAGTCAATCCATAAATCTACAAGCACTAGGAAATGCTTACAAGCTCATCAGAATCCTGATTTTGCAATGAGAAGGATGATCCAGAAGGCATAGCAATTGCTTCGCCGTGGTCCTGCCAATGCTGTGGCTAGAACACCCACGAGGTGAAGCGCCCAGCAGCCAGGTCCCCAGAACGGGCTTTCCACCTATGTCATTCCATTCCATCCTCACAGAACCTGAGAACATAAGGATTATAAGCCCACTTCACAGGTGGGAAAAGTGAGGCCCAGGGTTTCGAGGCGGAGAACAATGTGCTTAGGCTCACACAGTGTGAAGTGCTGAAAAAATGACGAATAAAAGGAGGCAGGCTTTTTTTCCAATTATCGTACAGTGATTTCAAGGTTTTCTTTAATAATTCAATGCATGTTTTCATTGAGATGCTGCAGATAACAGTCACATTTTAGGAAGATTCACTCTGATTAAAAAGTCCGGTTCAGTCTGAAGCCTCCCCCAGCCCCCCACCTCAGACCCAATTCATGGCTCAAGATCCCACATTGGAGAAGAGGTGGAGCCTTTCCTTTCAGGTCCCCCTCCCCCACTCACTCTGCTGCTCTGACACCCCCAGGATCAGGGCTTGGGGAGGAGGGAGATGCTACAAAAGTCTTGTGTTGACTCTGCATTCCTCAATGGAGTGTGTTGCATTTTGTTATTTTTCAAATTGAGATACAATTGACATAGAATATTATATGTTTCAGGTGTACAACATAGTGAATCTATATTTGTATATGTTGCAAAAAGATTACTACAGTAAGTCTAGTTAACATCCGTCACCACACATAGTAACAAAATTTTTTCTTGGGATGAGAACTTTTAAGATCTACTCTCTTAGTAACTTTCAAGTATACAATACAGTATTATTAACTGTAGTCATCATGCTGTACATTACATTCCCAGGACTTATTTATTTTATAACTGGAGGTTTGTATCTTTTGACCCCCGCATCTACCCATTTCACACACACCCTCACCCCTCCCTCTGGCAACCAATCTGTTCTCTGTATCTATGAATTCAGGCTGGGGGTGTTGTTTTAAGATTCCACATATACGTGACATTGTACGGTATTTGTCTTTCCCCGTTTGACTTATTTCATTTAGCCTAATGCCCTCAAGGTCCATTCACGTAGTCACAAATGGCAAGATTTCTTTTTTTATGGCTGAATAATATTCCACTGTATATAGATGCCACATTTTCTTTATCTGTTCATCCTTCCGTGGATATCTAGATTGCTTCCATATCTTGGCAATTATAAATAATGCTGCAATGAACATGGCGGTGCAGATACCTTTTCAAGTTAGTGTTTTCATTTTCTTTGGATAAATACCTAGAAGTGGAATTGCTGGATCATATGGTAGTTATGTTTTTAATTTTTTTGAGGGACCTCCATACTATTTTCCATAGTGACTGCACCAATTCACATCCCACCAACAGTGCAAAAGAGTTAGTTCCCTTTCCTCCACCTCCTCACCAATACTTGTTATTTCTTGTCTTTTTGATAATAGCCATTCTGTCTTATTGGGCTTTTGATTTGCATTTTCCTGATGGTTAGTGATAATTGAGCATCTTTTCATGTGCCTGTTGGCCATTTGTATATCTTCTCTGGAAAATATCTATCCAGATCCTCTGCCCATTTTTAATCAGATTGTTTTTTTGCTATTAAGTTGTATGAATTCTTTATATATTTTGGATATTAACCTTTTATCAGATAGACAGTTTGCAAGTATTTTCTCCCATTCCATAAAAGTTACATTTTCATTTTTTTAAAAAATTTATTTATTTTATTTTTGGCTGTGTTGGGTGTTCGTTGCTGTGCGCGGGCTTTCTATAGTTGCGCGAGCGGGGGCTACTCTTTGTTGCAGTGTGTGGGCTTCTCATTGCGGTGGCTTCTCTTGTTGCAGAGCACGGGCTCTAGGTGCATGGGCTTCAGTAGTTGTGGCACGTGGGCTCAGTAGTTGTGGCGCATGGGCTTAGTTACTCCGTGGCACGTGGGACCTTCCTGGACCAGGGCTGGAACCCATGTCCCCTGCATTGGCAGGCGGATTCTTAACCACTGAGCCACCAGGGAAGCCACCTTTTAATTTTGTTGATGGTTTCCTTTGCTGTGCAGAAGCTTTTTAGGTTGATGTAGTCCTTTTACTTGTTTATTTTTTTTGTTGTTGCCTTTGCTTTTGGTGTCAAATCCAAAAAATCATCTCCAAGACCAATGTCAGGGAGCTTATTGCTTATGATTTCTTCTAGGAGTTTTAGGTCTCAGGTCTTACATTCAAATCTTTAATCCATTTTGAGTTAATGTTTGTGTATGGTGTAAGACAGTAGTCAAGTTCATTCATTTGCATGTAGGTGTACAGGTTTCCCAGCACCATTTATTTATTTATTTATTTTTGAATTTTTGAATTCTATTTTATTTATTTTTTTATACAGCAGGTTCTTATTAGTCATCCATTTTATACACATCAGTGTATACATGTCAATCCCAATCGCCCAATTCAGCATACCACCATCCCCACTCCGCGGCCACTTTCCCCCCTTGGTGTCCATACGTTTATTCTCTACATCTGTGTCTCAATTTCTGCCCTGCAAACTGGTTCATCTGTACCATTTCTCTAGGCTCCACATATATGCGTTAATATACGATATTTGTTTTTATCTTTCTGACTTACTTCACTCTGTATGACAGTCTCTAGATCCATCCACGTCTCAACAAGTGACCCAATTTTGTTCCTTTTTATGGCTGAGTAATATTCCATTGTATATGTGTACCACAACTTCTTTATCCATTTGTCTGTCGATGGGCATTTAGGTTGCTTCCATGACCTGGTTATTGTAAGTAGTGCTGCAATGAACATTGGGGTGCATGTGTCTTTTTGAATTATGGTTTTCTCTGGGTATATGCCCAGTAGTGGGATTGCTGGATCATATGGTAATTCTATTTTTAGTTTTATAAGGAACCTCCATACTGTTCTCCATAGTGGCTGTATCAATTTACATTCCCACCAACAGTGCAAGAGGGTTCCCTTTTCTCCACACCCTCTCCAGCATTTGTTGTTTGTAGATTTTCTGATGATGCCCATTCTAACTGGTGTGAGGTGATACCTCATTGTAGTTTTGATTTGCATTTCTCTAATAATTAGTGATGTTGAGCATCTTTTCATGTGCTTCTTGGCCATCTGTATGTCTTCTTTGGAGAAATGTCTATTTAGGTCTTCTGCCCATTTTTGGATTGGGTTGTTTGTTTTTTTAATATTGAGCTGCATGAGCTGTGTATATATTTTGGAGATAAATCTTTTGTCCGTTGATTTGTTTGCAAATATTTTCTCCCATTCTGAGGGTTGTCTTTTCGTCTTGTTTATGGTTTCCTTTGCTGTGCAACAGCTTTGAAGTTTCATTATGTCCCATTTGCTTATTTTTGTTTTTATTTCCATTACTCTAGGAGGTGGATCAAAAAAGATCTTGCTGTGATTTATGTCAAAGAGTGTTCTTCCTATGTTTTCCTCTAAGAGTTTTATAGTGTCCGGTCTTACTTTTAAGTCTTGAATCCATTTTGAGTTTATTTTTGTGTATGGTGTTAGGGAGTGTTCTAATTTCATTCTTTTACATGTAACTGTCCAGTTTTCCCAGCACCACTTATTGAAGAGACTGTCTTTTCTCCATTGTATATCTTTGCCTCCTTTGTCATAGATTAGTTGACCATAGGTACATGGGTTTATCTCTGGGCTTTCTATCTTGTTCCATTGATCTATGTTTCTGTTTTTGTGCCAGTATCATATTGTCTTGATTACTGTAGCTTTGTGGTATAGTCTGAAGTCAGGGAGTCTGATTCCTCCAGCTCCATTTTTTTCCCTCAAGACTGCTTTGTCTATTCGGGGTCTTTTGTGTCTCCATACAAATTTCAAGATTTTTTGTTCTAGTTCCGTAAAAAATGCCATTGCTAATTTGATAGGGATTCCAGCACCATTTATTGAAGAAAGTGTCCTTTCTCCATTGTCTTGTAAGATGTTATGGAAAAATCCAAACGAACTTTTTGGCCAGCTCAATATATTCTTGGCTCCTTTGCCATAAATTATTTGACCATATATGTATGGGTTTATTTCTGGGCTCTCTATTCTGTTCCATTGATATGTGTGTCTGTTTTTATGCCAATACTGTGCTGTTTTGAATACTATGGCTTTGTAATATAGTTTGAAATCAGGAAGCATGATAGTTCCAGTTTTGTTCTTTTTCAAGATTGCTTTGGCTATTTGGTGTCTTTTGTGATTCTGGAGTGTGTTGCATTTCTGAAGGGCCATTTCATTGTGCTGGACTCTTTCAGGCATCATAAGATGTCCAGCTTTCTGGCCCACTAAATGCCAGGGCAACCCCTCCCCCCAATCATTATGACAACAAAAAACACCTCCTCATGCTTACAAATGCTCCCCAAGGAAGTGATATTATCTTATTTTAAGAACTGAGTCTTACCTGCGGCTATTTGCCATGCTCTTTTGTCTGACACCGACTGGTCAAAATGTCAGTACTTTCATGAAGCACATTGGGATTCTGTGGAGGCTCCCCATGAGGACCTCCACACTGCCCTGTTCCCTGACTTTGGCTTCAAATTCTCCAGCTGACCTCTCATGAACACCCCCCCTCCTGCCCCTGGGGGTGTGCCACACAGACTCCCCGTGCTGGGGTTCCTGCATGCTGGCAGACGCCTCTTGGTTGGGATCCACTGAGGGTTTGAGCCAGCTATTTTCTGTGGCATCCTCTTGTTCCATGATGAGCAACAATCAGGCTGCCCCCTCTTCCCAATGGCCACAGCAAGCTGGTCCAGTCACCCTCCCACGCGGGCCCCCCAGCTACAGGCATACATGTCAAGTTCCCACCAAAATTACTCTCACATGCTGCAGCCTGGTACCCCCATATGTCTGCAACTTAGCAAACCTGCAGCCAGGGAACCTGCACTCATCCCCTTTCTGACGGGGAGCCCCACATCTCTAGGGGTGATTCTGCTTGGGTTTGCTCACTTGGTTTGGGAGGGGGAAGGGAAAATCCAAAGCACTTTCTGCTTCCATGTGTGACCTTCTCTCTCCAATTCCTTTATAGGGGCCATCATGGCGGCTGATGGGAGTTGATAGGACCAAGCCCCGCAAGGGTGTATCTGGTACCTCTCTTAGCAGGTGGAAGGACTTGTTGTCTGCTGTTCTCAGTTTTAGGGTTTCTCCTAGCTTCTGTCACCTTCCACCTCCCCTTACATATGAATGAATAAGCACAGTTCTTTGGGGAACTGTAGGTAGGTCTCTGAACCTGGAAGCCAGATTGTATACAGAGCAGATGAGAGAAAATGAGTCAGCTGGAACTCCAGAATATGTACAATAAGTGTTTATTATGTGCTAAGCTCCACACTATGGGCTTCCCGTGCATAATCTCATTTAAAACCTAATTTTACAGAGAAGGAAACTGAGGGGCAAAGAGGTCAGGTGACTTGCCCAAGGTCACCCAGCTGGGTGGAGGTTGAGGAGCTAAGCTGTGAACCGAGGTGGGGTGGGGAAAGCCAGGCTCTGAACTCCTGCTCTGATTACGGTGAACCTCTGGGCGGGTCCATCCTGCTGGCAGCTTGGACCACAAAACCCTGTGGAGGGGATCAGAGGGGTCTTCATTATGGGGGTGTTTGTTTTCCCAGCAAGCAACAGTCCCAGGCTACAGGAAGCAACGCTGCCATTTTACTAATGAGTTCATCCGTTATAAAACCAGTACCACTCAATCACCACCCCCGCTTCCCAGCACACGGGGTCCATAGCTTTGTCCTCAGTCTCTTGCTCGTGTCTGCTTGTCAGATGTTGCCATCCAGATGCAAGAGTAGAACCTTGAATGTTGACAACGATGCTGGACTTTGGGACAGTGATGTTGGAGAGCTGCTTGTGTCTCAAGAGAAGGTCTGGTCCAGGGAGGATGTGGTGGGGACAGACCAGTTAATACCCCAGGACAAGAGCTTCAACAAGCGGGTAGTGACACATAGAAAGAGAGTGATTGAACTTTGAGAGTCCAGGAGGCCGTCAAACATTTTTGCTAGAACGACCTTTCTGATTGTGCCCTGAAAATCAACTGGGACATGAAGGATTTAGTATCGCGCTGTCATTTACGTTTTTGCTGCAGAAATCACTCTAAGAAGCCACCTCCAAACAAGCAACGTCTGATTCATTCTTTGTTCACTTTTAGAATGTATGTGGGATGCCATTACACCCTAAATGTCCTTATATATTATCTTCCTAATTATGAGTTCTATTTTTCATAACTGAGTTTCAGCCATGTTTTTTTCCTCTCTACTTTCTATTCCATTTCAATCCTTGCTTTAAGAGCCTGATAGGATGGGGAAGGAGAGAAAGACTGAGGCTAGGGAGAAGTCAAAGGGGGAATGGAAAGAGTTTAGGAGATGGCTTGGAAGAGGGACAAAGGAGCCGAAGCCGTGACGTTGGGAATGGCAGCTGGTGAGGGCGTTACTGGGCTTGGTGGGTGTGGCACAGACACCATGGTTCTGGGGAGGCCTTGGCCATACCTTTATCCACACATATTCCCTGAGTGCCTACTGTATACCAGAAGTGCTGCTGGGGACACAGAGATGGAAAAGACCTTACAGCTCACAATCTATTAGGAGAAAGAGATATATGAACAGATAATTACTATATAAGGGGATTTTTAAAAACACTAATAGTGAATCTCTAGGAAATTGTGTTGTTACAGATTGAATTGTGTCCACCTCCCAGAAAGATATGTTTGAGTCTTAACTCCCATGACCTCAGAATGTGGCCTTCTTTGGAAATAGAATCATTGCAGATGTAATAGTTAAGATGAGGTCACACTGGAGGAGGGGGGCCCCTAGTCCACTAGGACTGCTGTCCTTATGAAAAGATGGCCAGGTGAAGACATAGATACAGAGGGCAAGCTATGGGATAATGGAGGCAGAAGTCATGCAGCTGAAAGCCGAGGGTCACCGAGGATTGGTGACAGCGCCAGATGCTGAGGGACCTAGGACAGGTTCTCCCCTAGAGCCGTCGGGAAAGCATGGCCCTTCCGACACCTGGATTTTGGACTTCCTGCCTCCAGAACTGTGAGACAATATATTTCTGTTATTTTAAGCCACCCAGTTTGTGATACCTTGTTGCCACAGCAGTACTAGAAAACTAACACCTATGCTGAGTAAAAAAATCCCCAAAGGTTACAATCTATATAACTCCATTTATTTAACATTCTTGAAATGGCAAAATTACAGAAATGAGAACAGATGGGTGGTTGCTGGGGGTTAAGGAGGGGGCGGGGGTGAGAGCAAAATGGGTGTGGCTATACAGGGATCCCGACTGGGATGTTCTGCATCCTGACTGTGTCCCTCTCAAGATCCTGGCTGTGATTTTGTAGTACAGTTGTGCAAGGTGTCAGCACTGGAGGAATCTGGGTAGAGGGTATGCAGGGTCTCTCTGTATTATCTCTAACAATTACATGTGAATCCATAATTATCTAAAAATTTAGAGTTTAATTTTTTAAAAAGTGTAGCTACCGTTGATTAAATAGTTACGATGTGAAAGCACGTGGCACGTCTTATCTAATTCTCACTAAGATCTGAGGAAGAGGTATTATCATCCCTATTTTATGAGGAAATGGAGGTTCAGAGAGGTTAAGGAGGACGTGGCTAGGAAGGGGTACCGGTCAGGATTTGAACCCAAGCCTGAATAACTCAAAAGCCCAGGGGCTGAGAAGCACATGCTGCACTAAGTGGGGAGAGAAGGTCCAGAAGAAACCGAAATGTCCAGGAGGCAGCTGGGGATTTAAGACTAAATCTTAGGACTGAAGAAGAGACAAAAGAGATTCTCCTTCTGAAAGTGGTGGCATGAGGTGAGTACCTTCTTCAGGAAACGCATATAAAACCGGACAAAGTTATCAAAACGACCATCGCAGGGCCCTGGAAAATGATCAGAGGCAGACAGCTTGAGAAGTGCTTACTCATGAAAGCACAGGTCCTTCATGGAGTAGGAAGGCAAGTTCAAGGCATTTTTTTTTCTTTTTATTTAAATTGAAGTTTAGTTGCTGTACAATATTATATTAGTTACAGGTGTACAATATAGTGATTCACAAGTTTTAAAGATTATACTCTATTTATAGTTATTGTAAAATATTGGCTATATTCCCCATGTTGTACAATATATCCTTGTAGCTTATTTTATACATAATAGTTTGTCCCTCTTAATCCCATACCCCTGTATTGCCCCTCCCTGCTTCCCTCTCCCCATTGGTAACCACTAGTTTGTTCTCTGTAACTGTGAGTCTGCTTCTTTTTTGTTATATTCACTAAGTTATTTTTTAGATTCCACATGTAAGTGATATCATACACTATTTGTCTTTCTCTGTCTGACTTATTTCCCTTAGCATAATACCCTCTAAATACACCCATGTTGCTGCAAATGGTGATATTTCATTCTTTTTTTGTGTGACTGAGTAGTAGTCCATTGTATATATATACACCACATCTTGTTTATCCATTTATGTGTTGATGGATACTCAGGTTACTTCCATGTTTTGGCTATTGTAAATAGTGCTGCTATGAACATAGGGGTACATATATCTTTTCCAATTAGTGTTTTTGGTTTTTTTGGATAAATATCCAGGAGTGGAATTTCTGGGTCATATGGTAGTTCTATTTTAGTTTTCTGAGGAACCTCCCTACTGTTTTCCACAGTGACTGCACCAAATTACATTCCCAACAACAGTGAAGGAGGGCAGGGTTCCCTTTTCTCCATGTTTGAGGCATTCTTGAGTGGGGCATTCCACCCCCTCCCCAGCTCAGGTGGCAAAACCTGCAGTTTTCTCAGCCAGAGGTGGTGTCTGGACCAGGCAGGTAGCAGAGCAGCTATAAACCTAACACAGTGATAGTGAAGTGAGAGAGCCAGGAAGACTGAATAACAAACTCCACAATCCCTGGCTGACTGCCCAACTACACATGCGAGTGGGGGACCCCAGAGAATCCAGAGAAAATTCAAAGCCTGAAGAGACTTGTGAAATTCTGCACTTATGAATGCATTTCCCAATCCCCACACAGCTTGGGCTGCAGAGGGTAGTGAAGTGTCTGAACAGAACCTCTACTGACCACTTAAGATATGCAGCTGCAAGGGAGACCCCTAGGGAGCTAGGCTCTAAAAACAAAAACCAAACACTTTGAGTAAACACATCAGCAGCTATGTATCCCAAGAGATACAGATTTTGCAGTTTGAGTTAATTACCTAAAAAAAAAACAAAAACAAAACACCAAAACCCTCAGAAGAACAAAACAGAAGCCAGAAATGTTACAGTGATACCACATATTGTTCACAATGTTCAGTTTCAATAAAAAAATTATTAGACCTGCAAAGAAACAAGAGGGTGTGACCTATGCTCAGGAGGAAAGTGATCACTTCCGAGTGGGAATGTGGGATTTAGCAGAACAAGACTCCAGAGCATTCATGATTATATATTCAAATAATTAAAGGAAAATGTGTTAATAATGAGTCAACAATAGAGAATATTGACAGATAAATGCAAACTGTGGAAAAAAAAAAGAACTTCTAGAATTTAAAAGTGTAATGTCTGAACAAAAAACTGACTAGGTGGGTTCAATGGGCAGAAGAAAGAATGAGTGTCTTTAAAGAAAGATGAATAGAAATTAACCATCCAGAAAACAGGGGAAAAAGGGAAGAAAAATGAACAGAGCCTCTGAGATCTAGGACAATATCAAGTGTAACAACACAGAAGTAATTGCAGTCCCAGAAGGAAAGGAAAAAAAAAAATGAGGCAGAAAAAATTTTTTGAAAAATAAATTGCTGATAACACCTCAAAGTTGGTGAAAAGGATCAACTTACAGATGCAAGAATTTCCATGAGCTCCAGGTAAAATAAACAAAGCAGGAGAAGGTGGAAGGAGGTGGGAGCTGTCTTCACAGAGGGGCTGACTGAAGTCCTGGACTCTCCTCAGGGAGCATGTAGGGAAAGCAGCCAATGGGCCAGGGCGACTCTAGTGAACGGCTGTAATTAGAGGGACTGGAGGAGGGACAGTTAAGGGCGAGAGGCCAGCCTAGACAGTGTACATACACGTCAGGGAGGTGAGGGGGAGAGAATCTCATGGAGGTCAGTGGTGTCGCGTGCACAGAGCAGCGTAGAATTAAGGACAAGGGACCCAAAGGCCACCTGGTATGGTCCTTACATCTCCAGGGCACATTCTGCCAACACCCTCATCCTCTGCTGCTGGGAGGGCAGCCTGGCGTAGACTTGCAATATGGCAAAATGGCAAAATATTTAAAAATGCTAACTTTGACCCACTCACTCTACTTCTAGGAATTTATCCTATAGAAATTACTAAGTGAGGCACACAGATTTCTGCATATTCATTGCAATAATAATGACAGCGGACTTTTGTTAAGTGATTACCAGGTGCTGAGTGCTCTGAGTGTATTTACCTCAATGAGGCAAATGCTATTTTTATACCCATTTCATAGATGAGGATACTGAGGCGTAAAGAGATTAACTTAACAAAGGCACATAATACAAGGGAAAGCTCAGGTCTTTCTGACACAGAGCCCCTACTCTCAAATGTGAAAGCAGCATAAATGCTGAAAAATACCAGCTTGGTATAAATGATGGTATATCCAACAACCGAAGTATCACTCTATCGTAAATCTCTTTCCCATGAGAAGGTCAGCTCCATGAGTGTGGGGTGTTCGTCTGACTTGTTCCTCAATGCCTGAAACAGTGCCTGGAACATAGCAGATGTTCAATAAATGAGTTTATTTCATATTTGTTCATAAGGTAAATTCATAAAATAAGTGAAGGAATAAGCCTATGTAATAGAACATTAAAGGTCATTAAAAATCATTTTTCAAAGAGTAGTTAATGACATGAGGGAAATATTTATGATAAACGACTGTGATAATATTTTAAGTAAAAAGGAAATATGTCACACGAAATATATAGTATGTTCCCGATTTTGCTTAATTATTTCTTATACATAGAAAAAACAGCTTAAGGAAACACACCAAAATGTTAATGGGGTTACATCTGAGTGGTAGAACAGCAACTGACTTGTATTCGCTCAGTTTTTCTCAACTTTTTTCTCTATTTTTAACATTTTCTGTAAGGAACATACGGCACTTCCAGAGTTAGAAAAAAAAAAAAATGTTATGAGCAGGGTCAGCAGAATGAAGGCCACGGAAACCACACGGCAGATGGAAGGTTGAGGAGAAATCCACTGCAGGGGCATGGAGCTGTGGTCCCACCAGTCCTGCTGCGAAAAGGAGAGAAATCAGACAGAAGCAGGAAGGGCAGCCGGGTCAGCTGAGGCTTCTTCTAGGTGATGAGGATCCCGATCCTGTCTGAAGGCAAGGTGGGGAAGAAGCCCAAGGAGCCAAGTTTGAAAACCCTGGAGGAAAGTAGAAGTGGTTTCAGTTTAAATGCCTCTGTATTTAGCCAGACCCGCTGCAGAACAGCAGAACTGCTCCCAGCTGAGCAGCACTTTCCTTCAACCAGTAAATGGTTAAGGAGGCCCCACCAAGTGCCTGGGGCAGGATACAGTGATACAGGGATGCAGGAGTGAGCGTGGCACCCGGAAGACAGTGTCTGAGAATTGTAAACTTTTGTTTCCAATGACAAGCATCTAACTCTTGTGGGATTTGTGCTCAGAGAAGAGAAGGATGGGGAGATATGGCTGGGGTAGGGATCAGATCTGAGGGCCAGGGAGATGTTCTGAGGTGGATGCTGTTATGGGAGAGGAAGAACTCTTCCTCTACCCTCTTAGGTTAAGTGAGTGGGTACATGCGAATTAAACTGACAAGAGACCTATTAACAGGAGAAAAGTTTTATTCATATGCATATGGGAGGTAACAAAAGAAGAAGTAGCTCAATAAATGGTTAAAATTAGAGGCTTATATACCTAATTTAGTAGCGTAAAGGGATGGGGGAGAAAAGGCTTCTATGGAAGAACATATTGATTTCTTTAGGAAAGACAAACATATTTCAGGAGAACAAATGGGAGATAAGAAAGGTTGTGATGATATTTGTCTATGCAGGTTTGAATTGGCTTTCCTTCTTCTTCAGGGCCATAAAACTCCCTCAGAGGGAGGATTTATGGCTGTTTTACTCTTGGTCTCTCTCCTGGAAGTAAACTGCCCCAAGAGGAAATTCATGGCAGCCTCATTTCCCCAAAGTTGCTGCTTTTAGTCAGATAAGGGAAGCTCCAAGGCTTCTTTCCTCATCTGTTGACCCTCAAATGTTTTCAGCTTATAATAATCTTCCTACCAACTCTGGGATTCTGAGTGGTTACCCAAAGTATCTAAGCTGAGATCTGCAAGTTAAGTAGGAGGAGGCCAGGCAGAGATGTCCCCAAGCAGAGGTCACGGGTCCCCCAAGGGCTGGCTGAGGCACTGATCCACTGTCTGGGAAGTGATGTGAACTTGAGGCTGCATCCCAGTCCTAAAACCCTCTGGATTTTCCTGCAAAAAAATAAAAAAATAAAAAGGCGATGAAAATAAAGGTTGGGAGCCAGAATGTCTAAGTTAGACCTGACTGCCCATCAGCTATATGGTCTAGAACAGGTCATTTAATGACTCAGAGCCCCAGTTTCTCATCTGCAAATTGGGGGTAATAGATGAAACTCAAAGCATTGTTGTGAGGTCATGTGAGACCAGGTCTAAGAAGGTGGCCAGTGGGCACTCGGTGAGAGTTAAGTGGACTCCGAAGTCTTTAGCGTTAGTTCATGCCGTGGGGTCAAGGGCCCAAGGGGAGCAGAAATGAGGAGGAGTGGGTGAGCAAGGGAGAGCGCCCCGGCGGCGCCGTTCGGGCGCCTTGGAGGAACAAGAGTCCCGCTCCACGAGGCATTTCGAGCGCGACCACTGCGCAGTATTTCGTTGGGCGGCGCCCTCTGCTGGTGAGTCTCTGAACTGCATGCACCTGTCAGCCACCCGGAGAACTGGCCGCCGTTCATTCCTCCTTCAGTCCCCCAGCTTGGGAGACACACCGACAGTAACAAGCAGCCGGGGTGCTAACTCTGGGGTTTCTTCTTGTTGGAAGGTTATTCAACTTCAAGTCATTTTACTCAAACCCTTTATTAAAAAAAAATAATTTAACAAACATATATACTGCTTACCACATGCCAGGCACTGTTTTATGTACTACAAATGTCACCTAGTTTGTTATTTTAAGTACTTCTGTGAGTAGAGTCGGTTAGTGCACCCGCTTTACGGATAGGGAAACTGATGCATGGGGTCACACACTGACATGCTGTGTGAGTGGCCCACTGGGGGTCAAACCCAGGCAGCCTGGCTTTAGAGTCTCTGCTCTTAACCATTACTCTACACCACCCACTCTTTTATATATATATATAAAACGTATATATATATAAAATACATATATATATAAAATATATATATATAAACAGCTTTATCGAGATATAATTCACAACCATACAACTTATCCACTTAAAGTGTACGATTCAGTGGTTTTTATATGTCTTCACAGATATGTACAACCATCACCACGATACATTTTGGAACCTTTTCATCACCCCCAAAAGAAACCCACTACCCACCAGCAGTCAATCCCCATACCCCTCACCCATTCCCAGGAAACCACGGATCTATATACTTTCTGTCTCTATTGACTTGCCTATTATGGACATTTCATATGAATGGAAGCATATGTGGTCTTTTGTGACTGGCTTCTTTCCCTTATAATTTTTTCAAGGTTCATTCATGTTGTATGTATCAGGACTTCATTTCTTTTATGTCTGAATACTATCCCCTTGTGTGGATATATACCACCTCATGTTTATCCATGCATTGGTGGACATTTGGGTTGTTTACACTTTTTTGGTAATTATGAATGTTGATGAGAAATTAATTAATAGTCAATTGAAGAAAGAAATGGAGAATTTTACTCCAGCCAACTTGAGGATTATAACTTTGGAGGCAGTCTCTCAGAAAGCTCTGAGGACTGTTCCACCCGTTAGAGGTCAAAGCCAGTCTTGATTTCAAGACAAAGGGTTATACATCAAAGTAACACACTGACAGTTTACATGGTCCAGATCTGCACGTACAAGTCCAGTAGTGGGTCATCGTGACCCTTTACAGGACTGGGAGAAGAATGTTATCTCCTAAGGAGTTACCTTGCTGGCACCAGGAGAAAACTGCTCTTTTCAGTTGAGCAGGCATTCCTGTGTCTTCCAAGGGGATCTGGTTAATGTATAATGTAGATGCATGGTGCACACCAAAGAGGGGTAGTGGCCCAAACGGGCAGAGAGAATTTTATGGGTAAAAAGTTTCTTGTCATGCCTTAAAAATAATTTTATTCCATCAGAATAATGCTGCTATGAATGTTGATGCACAGGTTTTGTGTGGATAAATTATGTTTTCATCTCTCATCATCACCCAGGAGTGCAATTACTGGGTCACATGGTAGCTCTGTTTAACCTTCCAGAACAGCTTCCAGACTGTTGTCATTATTTTTTTAAAAAAATGTACATGTGCTTTTTTTAAGGTAAGGCCCAAGGAGGGAAGGGACTCTCCCCAGGTCACACACAAGGTAAAGAAAAGGCCAGAACCTGACCCCAAGTCTCTGACTCCTGGCCAGTGCCCCTCCCACTACACCACACTGTCCCTTGGGCCGGTGGCCTCACCCATTGGGTCAGCTGAGCTGCCAGCACTGCCACATTCCACCCCTTCCTCTGCCTGCTTCCCTTCACCTTCTACACCAAACAGCAGAACTTCCTTCCACACCAAGGTCCAGACGACGCTTAAACCCTTCCCAAGGGCTTCTGTTTTACAGCAGGAATCAAGCCTTGAGAGGAAAAAATAGTCCCTTTAATGGTTGAAGCTCATGGTTGATGCAAAAAGAGTCCGGTTCCAGGCTCTAATCCTCAGAAACAGGTTTTTCAACCACAAAGATGCCTGGCGGGAAGGTACTGAGAGTCCTGGTGGATGCGGGATGTTTCATTGTGTGGGGTGTCCCTGCCCACCCTGCCCCCAAATACCAGTCACATTCGTACTCATCACAAGGACCAAAAGCTGCCCCAGAACTTCCCTAAGTGTCCCATTAGGCGGCGCCGTCCCTGGGAACCCAGCTCTGAACGCCCACTCCCCCCCCTTCCCCAGATTCCTTGCTATCTTCTGCACCTACTACCACCCCCACCAGCCTGGGGAGAAACTTCATTCTTAATCCACGTGGACTCTATCGAATCTATGTTCTAGGTCCTGAGATCTTTCCTTGCCCCCTTGAAGCTGGCTTCTGACACTGGCTTAGGAAGCAGAGGCTCCTTTTTCTCTGCTGTGCGCCAACCTCTCCATCCCTCACCTGGAGCAATGGGTCCAGGAGAGCCCGGCAGAATGGGGGAGGGCAAAAGGTAAAAGGCAATGTTGGAAACTGGGACACAAAACAGCCAGTGGTTAGTATTTTCAGACTATTCTTTCACCACAGCACCTAAAGGAGACCGACACCAGCAAGAACAAAGGCAGCCAGTATTGAGACAGGGGTTCTCAGGTAACGCCAAGCGGCCCACTTAGCTGAGGAGGCAACTCTGAAGGGAAGGCACCCTATGCATCGCGCCTGAGGGGCTCAGCATATGTAGGAAGGAGGAAGGGAGAAGGCGGAGGGTAGGAGAGGAAGGTCACGGGGCCCAGAGGGAAGAGGAGAGGGGGGTAGAGAAACAAATGTGGATGCTGGCGGTGTCGCTGCCATAACTGCTGTTCTCTGTCCTTTCTTCTGCAGGCCACCGTGACCTCCAAACTTCTTTGATGGCTCACCCATCTGTAAAATTGTAATTTTAAAAAGTTAAGCATCAGGGCTTCCCCAGTGGTGCAGTGGTTAAGAATCCGCCTGCCAATGCAGGGGACACAGGTGCAAGCCCTGGTCCGGGAAGATCCCACATGCTGCGGAGCAACTAAGCCCGTGTGCCACAACTACTGAGCCTGCACTCTAGAGCCCGTGCTCTGCAACAAGAGAAGCCACCGCAATGAGAAGCCCACGCACCGCAACGAAGAGTAGCCCCCGCTTGCCACAACTAGAGAAAGCCTGTGCGTGGCAAAGAAGACCCAGTGCAGCCAAAAATAAATAAATAAAATAAGTAAATAAAAGAATGATGCATCTTATGATAGAGGTCAGGTCATCAAACGAAACTTGTCATCACTCCCACTTTGCCTGTTTCCCCATATATAAATTCAGAACACCGCATCATAGCTGCGGTACTTCCTTCTGACTCTGATGTGGCTGAATAGCTTGAAGTTGAGCATTATTTGCCAATTAGACATTTTTCATAAGTAGAATATTCCAAGTCACTGCTGCACCACGGTTTTTGACAAAATCTATTTAAAGAAGTTATGTGACCAAAAAAATCTCATAAAAAATATTACAATATTTCCAAAGCTGTAATGAAATTTATGATGTTAAAATGTTTCCCAACTTTTTTTGAGGCTATTAGTTTAAATAAGGGGTTTCTGAGTGAAGGGTTAATAAGGATAATAGATAATCTTTTGATGTGTCATGGTAAAGCCTTTTGGGTGCATTTCCCAGAAACTGAGAGTAAATGGCTTTGATGACTGAGTAATAAATCCTTTTGTACACCCAGTGTTTTCTAGTTCCTTGCCATCACATGGAAGAAAGACTTAATTCAAATTATCATTAATAATAGATTTTGCTGATGGATCACTATGTGATTTGGGGTATACGACACAGAAGGATTTAAAGAATTGGGTGACATTTTAATTACTAAATTCTTTCCTTTGCTTTTTAATTCCTAAAAATTAATTTATCACAAACTATAATATAATATATACTTTTGATCAAGTGTGTACTAGTTATAATTTGTAATAACTCAATCTAGAAAACATTTTTAACACATGGCACCTTAAAGACAGAAAATAAAATACATTGTAAAATTCTAATTTGTATAAAATGTTTACAGAGATGTTTGGGAGATTGATCAATAAAATATTTTCAAGCACAGAAATGCATGACATTAGGATAAGAGTATGTGGGATGGAAATGCAAATTCAAGGAGAAAAAAACTGTTTAACCCTACAACATACTCACCACCAAAAATTTATTTTCCATCTGTCACCGTACAGTTGATCCCCTCCATCCATTTCACCCTTCCCCCCGCCCCTCCCCCTCTCATAACCACTAGTCTGTATTTATATGTTTGGTTTTGTTTGGTTTGTTCCTTTCTTTTGTTTTGTTTATTAGCTTTTTATATTCCACATATGAGTGAAATCATAAGGTATTTGTCTTTCTCCGTCTGACTTATTTCACTTAGCATAATACCCTCAAGGTCTGTCCATGTTGTCACAAACGGCATGATTTTATCTCTTTTTATGGCTGAGTAGAATTCCATTTTATATATATACACATGTATACCAATGACATCTTCTTTATCCATTCACCTGTTGATGAGCACTTAGATTGTTTCCATATCTTGGCTTTTGTAAGGCTGCAATGAACATGGGGGTATCTTCTTGGATTAGTGTTTTCGTATTCTTTGGATAAATATCGAGAGGTAGGATAGCTGGATCACGTGGTAGTTCTGGTCTTAATTTTTTGAGGACCCTCCATACTGTCTTCCCTGGTGGCTGCACCAATTTACATTCCCACCAACAGTGCATGAGGGTTCCCTTTTCTCCCCATCCTCACTAACACTTGGTGTTTGTTGTCTTTCTGATAATAGCCATTCTGACAGGTGTGAGGTGATACCTCATTGCAGTTTAATCGGTTGTTTATTTTTTTTATCGTTGAGTTGTATGAGTTCTTTATATATTTTGGATATTAATCCCTTTTCGGCTATATCATGGGGAGAACATTTTTCAATGCTAAAGAACCTGTGTACATAACTTTCAAATGGATGGTGTTAGATATCAAGCTATCAAGCTAGTCTTAAGTTGTTGACAATAACCTAATAACTGCGATTTAAATTTTTTTTCAAGTGAAATATTTATAAGGCTCAAATCTCGCTTGTAAGTTAGCGCATCATTGCCCACCCGCTCGCACAAGCCCCGAGAGCGCAGGTTGGTGCGTGCGGGATTTGGTTCCTATCGGCCTCCGTGGCGTCCCTCGTCAACTTCCGCCTCTGACGGGCCGCCGACGCGGTGCACTTCCGGCAGCGGCGGCTCGAGCGGCCGAAGCAAGATGGTGAGTGACTAAGGGTTTCGGCTGGTAGTGGCGGTGCGACGGGGTCGAGGCGACCCGAGGCGCGAGAACCAGGCGGCTGCCGGAGGCACTCGGTCCACCCGCCGGCCCGGTCTCCTGGGGCGGGCCTTATCCCGGGGCGCCGGGGCCGGGGTTCGGCACGGAGGGTCCCCCAGGCGGGCCACGGGGGCGGCGGAGCGGGTCAGGTGGCCCCGCCTCACTCCTGCGCCGGCCAGGGCTCTGCCAACCGGCGCGGGGTGTTTCGGCGGGAGCCTCCTCGAGTAACTGGGACGAGTGCTTTCGGAGCCGCGCAAGTGGAGGGATGTGCGGCTTGAGCGGAGGGAGGGATTCGCTCCAGCTGAGGAGGGAGAGCGAGTCGTGGGAGACCGCCCGGAGTTGGAGGCATTTGACGGAGGCCTTAAGATGCTTTTCTAACAGGTGGACCTCGGAGGGAAAGGTCCCGTGGTGCGTTAGTAATAATAAAAGCAGCTAGCATGTATTCATTAGTTCGCGGATTGATGCTGCACTTTGGCGGAGGGAGGGCGCAGGCTCTGCTCTAGGCGCTGGGGATACAGGGGGTGAGCATGACTGACCCAGTCTCTGCCTCTTGGAGCTTACATTCTCAAGAAGGCAGACAAAAAATAGAGGAAGGAATATGTGATATGACGTCGGGGCGGGTGGCCGTCGCTTAGGGCTGTTCTGTAGAAGGGGATAGGATGGGGAGGGGTGGCTATTTTACATAGGATGTCAGCGAGCCCCGATGAGGAGGTGAGATTTGAGCAGAGATCTAAATAAAATGAGAGAGTGGCTTATGCAGATACGTGTGGGAAACTGGTCTAGGCAGAAGGAACAGCGAGTGCAAAGGGCCTGAGATGGGAATGTGTTTGGCCTGTATCGTGAACAGCAGGAAGCCCCGACCACAGTCGTACAGGTCTTAGAAGGACTTTGGGGTAGCAGTATTCTAGGTATGATAAACACGTGGCAGGTACTTTTCCAGCATTTGGTCATTATTCTTCTCAACAGTCCCTTGAGGTAATTATTATTATCCTCAGCTTACCAAGGAGGAAACTGAGACAGGGTAAGCGGCTGTGCTAGAACACAAACCCTGTCGGTCTTTGCTATGAGGTACTGGTAATCCAGGCAGTAGAGGAACACAGGTATTGGTGTCCCGTGGACCTGAGTGTGATTCCTGGCTACCTCTCTGACAGCTTTGTGACAACAGGCAAGTCACTTAACCTCTCTCAGCCTTCATTTCCTTATCTGTAAACTAGGGGTAATGATGGTGCCCACCTCATAGCGTCTGTAAGAATAAAGGAGATGATACCCTGAGAATGTTTAGCGCACTGCTTGGCATATAGTGTAACGCGTATACTTGTTATTATTTGAGACTGAGAAACATCATGTAAACGCCCCAGACATGAAGAAGTTCGGGACCGACTCAGGAAAACGTCCTCCAGTGGGGCCAGACTTGCGGGATAATGGGAAAGGTAGATGAACCTGGGAAAATTAGTTGCAGCCAGTTTGGCAAGGGCCAGTTATGCCAAGCTAAAGAGTTTGGGAGCAGTTGAAGGTTTTTGAGGAGATTTAAAGGATAGGCTCTTTGTTGTAGGCGGTAATAATTGGATTGGTGAGGGAAGAAACTAGACCTGGAAATCTCAGTTGGGAGACTAGAGCCCCAATAAGATACGATGGCCTGGACAAAAACAGAGACAGGGTGTGGACAGAAGAGAGAGTGAAGAACTGAAGCAGAGTGGATGTGTTTCAGAGCCCAGACTTTATAACCAGACTGACAAAGTCCTGACCCTGACATTTCTTATTCGCCGATGATATTGTACTGAGTAGGTACTATGAGTCATGCAAATTTGAAGTGTTTTACGTGCATTACTTCATTTTCAGCAACAAATAGGAGCTAATACCATCCCCACTTTCCAGTTAAGGACACCAAGGCTCAGAGAGGTGACTTGACTTACCTGAGGTCACACAGCCTATTAGGAATGAAGTCGGAATTCAAACCTGGATACATTTATTTCCTTAGCCCATGTTCTTAGGCTTGTTGCAGTTCCTCATCTAGAAAGTAGTAGTAATGAACCCTACCTTGAAGGATTGTCCGGGATTAACGCGCTAGTGAAGGAGAACGTCTAGTGCAGACTTAGGCGCATCGTAAACCCACCTCAGACATCAACTGCCCCAGCCAACAGCACACTTCCTCAGGGGTGTAATTGATTGTGAAAGGCCTGCAATTTGGACTGCTTATTGCAGTAAAACTAATTCTATTTCCCAAAATTTCTCAGAGCCCTTAATTACCTTCTTCAGAATAAAGTGCAAAGTTTTAAGAATCCTGCATGTTGGGAAATAGATTTGACTTTAACTCTTTCAGGTAACGATGAGAGGGTTGTTTTGTCCTGATAATGAAGCTGGTGCTGTATTAATTTAGAGGAAGTGATTTAAGGGGACAGAGGGCCCCTCTAATCAAGTAAATTCACTATTGCTTATTTCAAATGCCGTCATTTCTGAGACACTGCTCTGTGTGAAACATTGTCCTGTAACTGAAGGGTCTGTTTTAAAGTCAGAAATCCCACTGAACTTATTAATACACTAAGTTCTTGATAGCTTAAGGTGATTCAACTTTTTAGATTGGGAAGAAGGACCCGCCCAATCGCCCCAGTCTTTAGGGATGGGAGATATTTAAGCTGCCATTGAAAGGAAAGTCTCCTGGATCTTGGTGTGATCCTAGTAAGGAGTGATTGTTGAGTAGGTTAAATGATTTAGCTTTCATGGCCCAATTTCATGAAATATACTCTTGGTGGCCTCAGCCAGGTAGTTTTATGTTAGAGAGTGTCAAGCTCTATACCTTCCCCTCAAGAAGGGGTGGTCTTAAGATCTTAGTCTCATAATGACACATTAGTTATATCTGTTTCTTAATAGAGTTGTCCTTGATTTAAGATGCAGTCTGTGGCAAGGTGCACCATTGATCTACTAACAGCTTTTCAGGAAAAAGAAATTCTGCCACATTAAATGTACATGTTGACTGCAAGGTATATCTTGAGTTCAGAAATGTTAAAATGAGGGGAAGTGTTGGTGTCTTAGAATTGCAGGAGAATAAGAAGGGTTTTTTGAAGTGATCATATTCTGAATTTATACCTCTGTCTTAATTTTTTTTCTTTTTTTCAGGGTCAGAGTCAGAGTGGTGGTCATGGTCCTGGAGGTGGAAAGAAGGATGACAAGGTAAATAAATAAGAAGCCAGATATGTCTGTCATGTGAGTAAATTGAGGAAAATGTCAGATCTCAGCTGAGAAGTTCTTTGGGGATTCATGAATTTTAAAATGCAAAATAAATGATCTCTATTCATTTAACCAGCCTAGCCTACAGATACAATACCCTTTTTGTGTTTTACAAAAGATTATTGACCATCACGTAGGTATTTATGAATTAATGATTTTTAAAGGTGTAAAATTAATAACGTTATAGAAGTGTTAAAATAAATTGCCTGTGATTTTAGTGTTTAATATCCTTAGGTGTGAAGAATTGTGTCAAATCATTTCACCTCAGACTTCTGGCATATAATTCTGAATTCTGACCTCTGTTCCTTATTGAATGATCTATCAATGTGCATTGTAATAAAGAAGGATCAGTTACATTCACTTATTAACATTGCAGGAATGTAAAAACAGATTTTGGGGTTTTTTTAGGACAGTTTTTAATAACATCCTAAAAGATGAGGAAAATTATATTACCTGAAAATAGATGATGGTCCCGCGTAAGTGTTTTAATATGATTTCTGTGTGATTTTTTTCCCTTGCTATTCTGAAAACTCAAGGACAAGAAAAAGAAATATGAACCTCCTGTACCAACTAGAGTGGGGAAAAAGAAGAAGAAAACAAAGGGACCAGATGCTGCCAGCAAACTGCCCCTGGGTAATGACATGGTTCCAATTCCTAGGGGGACTGTCTCTGTGTGTGTAGCTTAGAGGTCTGAATGTGGAGACAGGAAATAGGGCGTGGTTGAAGCTCTAGGTCTGTGACTTTGTGGGGCATTCTCTAGCTTGGAATAAAAGCTATATTTTGGTTTTAACAGTATACACAGGATATCCAAATAAGGATATCTTATTTTTCTGTAAGATGTTACAGAAAAATCCGAATGAACTTTTTGGCCAACCCAATACACAAAATCCCTCTCCCCTTTGCATTTGGGCACCTGCTTACTTAGGGTCACCAAACTTTGAATTTTTCAGTGTCTGTCCAACTAAAATAAGTTTAAGTGTTAACTTCTTTTTGTTCTTAAGGATGAACCGAATTAATTGCAAACTTCAAGCTCCAAGTATAATAAAACTTTCTTTTTTAATTACAGTGACACCTCACACTCAGTGCCGGTTAAAATTATTGAAGTTAGAGAGAATTAAAGACTATCTTCTCATGGAGGAAGAATTCATTAGAAATCAGGAACAAATGAAGCCTTTAGAAGAAAAGCAAGAGGTAAATTGAGAAATTACTATAACTTGCTTTTTTACAAATTGAGTTCTACTTAGAACTTAAAACTGTTAATGAATAAATGAAATTCATTTTCTGGCTTTAATGAATCATTATTTAGCTGCCTTTTTAAAAAATTTTTTTTTATTTTAAATTTATTAATTGATTGGTGGCTGCGTTGGGTCTTCCTCATTGGGTCTTCGTTGCTGCGCGTGGGCTTTCTCTAGTTGCGGCAAGCAGGGGCTACTCTTTGTTGCGGTGGGCAGGCTTCTCATGGCGGTGGCTTTTCTTGTTGCGGAGCTCAGGCTCCAGGCGCACGGGCATCAGCAGTTGTGGCACGTGAGCTCAGTAGTTGTGGCTCTCGGGCTCTAGAGTGCAGGCTCAGTAGCTGTGGCGCACGGGCTTAGTTGCTCCACAGCATGTGGGATCTTCCCAGACCAGGGCTCGAACCCGTGTTCCCCGCATTGGTAGGCGGATTCTTAACCACTGCGCTACTGGGGAAATCCTTAGCTGCCTTTGAAAAGTACCAACTGCTTTGTGAATCTAGTGAACTGTCAGCATCGTCTACTTTTTAGGTCTAATCTGCTTTTCCTTCTTGGCCTACTCTTATGTAGGAGGAAAGATCAAAGGTGGATGATCTGAGGGGGACCCCAATGTCGGTAGGAACCTTGGAAGAGATCATTGATGACAATCATGCCATCGTGTCTACGTCTGTGGGCTCAGAACACTACGTCAGCATTCTTTCATTTGTAGACAAGGATCTGCTGGAACCGGGCTGCTCGGTCCTGCTCAACCACAAGGTAAGTTGATAGCCTAAGAAAGCCCATTGGAGTGCTTTCTTCTTCCTTGCAGATCCGTCCACCGGTCCTGTGGAAGTAGATCACCAGAGCACTCCAAGGGGTAGAGAAAATTCTGTGATTGCCATTTCATTGTAAGTGGATTGTGTGAACCTCACATTCCTGTGTTAAAGCTTAATGTTCCCTGTTAGGTGCATGCTGTGATAGGGGTGCTGATGGATGACACGGATCCCTTGGTCACAGTGATGAAGGTGGAAAAGGCCCCCCAGGAGACATATGCTGATATTGGGGGGTTAGACAACCAAATCCAGGAAATTAAGGTATGTCGAGGAACCAGCTCTGGGTTTTTAGTATTTATTTACTTTAAAATATTTATTTATTTACTTAATTACTTGGCTGCTCCAGGTCTTAGTTGTGGCATGCAGGCTCTTCAGTTGTGGCATGCATGTGGGATCTAGTTCCCTGACCAGGGATTGAACCTGGGCCCCCTGCATTGGGAGCTTGGAGTCTTAACCACTGGACCACCAGGGAAGTCCTGAGCTCTGGGTTTTTAGACCTTTAGTTTCTTACTGCTGTCTTATTTAGGGTGCTTGGAGTTGTTTTGCATGTTTTATTTTTTCTTTATTGATCAGACCAGTAACTGACTCAGACCTTGCTAGTGGTTGTGTTTTGTGTTGTTAATACTGAGTTAGGTAATAGAAGTAAGTATAAATTGTATGATAGTTCTTGCAGCAGCAGTAGCTTAATACTTTTTACATGTAATGTTTAATAATTATCTGTGTGAACATGTTTCCAATCGTATTGACTTCAGCTGTGGCTATCCAGAAACCTCCAGTGATGTCTGGGGGTAGGGTGAGTGGCATACACTTGCACAGTGCTGGGGTCTAGAACGTTACCCCCAGCTCCTGCCATGGTCCTGGGGTCAGGGGCGCGTGGTGGGCCAGCCCTCTGCAGGTTCTTTCATCTGCATGGAGGTCATTCAGAGTGATCACAGATCTCCACTGGTGACTCTCAGACAGCTGGGAAATAGCCATCATATCCCTAGGTGGTCACAACAGAAAATCTTGCCAGCTCCTGCCTGCAGTTTCATTGAAAAGGGTGAATTTTAGCTTTAAGTTTCTTTTGCTCAGGAAGCGCTTAAGTGTTACTCAAGGTTGACTTTTACTGGGAAATGAAAGGGAAATTGGGTGCTATTAGGAAGAGGGGAAGGGTGCCGGGAGCTCAGGACAGAGGTCCTCTTCAATATGTCCTTGCTGCTGGTGGAAGTCAAACATTGTCTCTAACAAGAATAATTGAAATTTTAGCTTATTTTTGTTGAAAGTGAGATGTACCCATGATGTCAGTGAATGAATCTGATAAATTTCAGTAAGAAAGCCTTTTATTTTTACCAAGTGTCTGTTTTCTTTAGGAATCTGTGGAGCTCCCACTCACTCATCCTGAATATTATGAAGAGATGGGTATAAAGCCCCCTAAGGGGGTCATTCTGTATGGTCCACCTGGCACAGGTATGTGTGCTCTGTGTTGGTCACTTTCCAGGCACTGAGCTCATCTCTTGAGCAGCAGCATTAGCTGGTTATAGTGACTTAGCTGTTGAGTGAGGATGCCACAGTTCCTTAGTTTGAAAATGTGCTCTAAGCAGCATGATGGACATTTCTGAATAAGCAGCTCCTCTGGAAACATACCTATTGCACGAAAGTATATATTTCTGTATAATAGGTGTACTAAGAAACTGAACTATCTTAGGCTTGTAATTGTAGACTTAACAGAGTTAATGTGTTAAAAACAATAGTAGGGATTACAACAGAAGATAAACACCAGTAGGCAACCCCCCCCCAAAATGCCTGCTCAATGTGAATGCATTTCCAGTTCCCCAACACACCTGCTGTATACTCAAATGTGCTAGATTTATGTGTTATAAAACATAATGCTTTTAAATATTTTAAAGAGTAATGTCTGTTGAAAATATTTTGTAAGAAAAAATAAAAATAAACAGGGTGCTCAACTTTGGCTGTACATTGGAATCACCTTGGGAGCTTTAAAAAATACTGATGCCTGCTCCCATCCCTGAAGATTCTGATCTGTTCATCTGGAGTGTGGCCAAGCATCAGCACCCTGGTGGACGACCACTGTTTTAAAAGCTATCCTGTGCTGTTCAGATTAGGTTCCCCCTCCTGGTCCATGGGTACTGAATGAGTCTAACATTGGATGAATAAATGGATAAAGATAAAAATGCATATACGTATCGGGTTCATTATGCAGTAAGTTGACCTGAGTAAGTTGTATAGTCATTGCTATGTAAATTCCAAAGGAAGAGAGGTTATTTGATTGCGTGAACTGAAGCCATGTTGCCAAGAGGGTCTGTACTGAGGATTGCCCACGCTGGAGGGACAGGGAGCCAGCTGTACCCTGAGGCAGGGAGCTACTGCAGCCTGTCATTTTACAGCCCAGGGAAGTGAGTTTCAGAGAGGCCAGCGACTAGCCCAAGGCCCCATTAGCTCTGGGAATTGAACTGGTACCAGGGCTGGAGCTGGAACACAGGCCTTCTGACCCACAGCCGTGAGCCTTCTTTGGGGCACAGGTGCTGACAAGGGCTAGAGTGAAGTACCGGGTGTCAGCCCTGTTGGGAGGAAGAGGAGACTGGTTCAGGGATCCCTCTGGCCACTGAACATCCCAGCAGCTGAACTTGGCTGCTTCTGGACGGTAAGATCCCATCCACTTAGAAGGTCCTTTTGGTCTTCTGTCAGCCATCCTTAAATGATGCCCTCAGGGAGCAGTCCGGCCTTCTATTAAGCCTTTGAGCCTGCCACTCTGACTGCCCGACTGAGGGAACACCATCGCCCTGTCTTGTTGCGAAGCTTAACTCCCTGTCCTCCTTCCCACTTGCACGAAATCTTTCGTGTCACTCACTCACTCGCCTGCCGGCCTCCTCCCCTTCCCGTTACAGGCCTAAGGGTGGTCCTCGTGCCAGCTCTGCCTCTAACTGCCCCTGTGTCCTGAGGTGACCGCCCAGCGCTCACCATCAAAGGGGCCATGGTCTTGAGCTCTGAAGTTCTCAAGTTGGTACTCTTTGCTTACTCTTGTTCTTGATCTAGGAGGAATATCAGGGAACAGAGCAGGGTTGGAAATGTCAGGTCTTCCCTGAGATCAGTGGGGAACGTCCCATAAGGGCACACCACAAAGAGAAAAGTCTCTTGAGCTTTGAGCAGCTCTCAGCTGTGGGCTTCATCAGGATCTGGTCTTGGCTCAGCTGACTGAGCCCTGGGGCAAGCCCACAGCAACGTCTTCAGGTAGCCCCAGGGCACTGCAGGCCCTGCTCAGGGACACTGTGTGTCCTTCAGTCAAACCTAGGGCTCCCAGGCCTTTATTTCATCACTGATAGTTTTGTAGGAGCTGAGTTTGGTTCTCTAACCCTGGTTGCATTAGGTCAGGTTAATATTATATGCAACTTTGAATAACTTGCAGTAAAAAGTATTTTCTGACATTATCATGATGAACTTAGGAAGATGGTTAAAAATAATCAAAATATGTTTTTTAGGTTTTTTTGAATTTCCTCTTGTCTGCTTTGGAGAACAGAATGCTTTTCATAGAGGGATCCACCCATTCTTGATGTCTTTTTAAGGTGATAATAAGGGTTTTAAAGTTAAAACAGCACTTGAGATTTTTTTCCCCCCTTTTTCTCTTTCAATCTAAAATAGGTAAAACCTTACTAGCCAAAGCAGTAGCAAACCAAACCTCGGCCACTTTCTTGAGAGTGGTTGGCTCTGAACTTATTCAGAAGTACCTAGGTGATGGGCCCAAACTTGTTCGGGAACTGTTTCGAGTTGCTGAAGAACATGCACCGTCCATCGTGTTTATTGATGAAATTGATGCTATTGGGACGAAAAGGTAGACTTTCTCTTACCTCTTTTGTGTTATCTAGAGGTAAAAGCCATATGGCTCTTCTCTGAGAATGACCGATCGTTGGGCACTCCCTACATGGCCTGCATGTTGGTTTGCCACCGTCCCTACTGGGTTGCTTCCATGGATGCTTTAGGCTCTGCTCTCCCACGTGCCAGGTAACAACTACCCGGCAGTTGATTGGTCAGTCAGTAGCCATGCCTTGAGCACCTGCTCTGAGCACGGCACCATCCTGACTCTGGAGACACAGCCATGAGGATGAGTCTCTGCCCTTGAGGAGCTCAATCGTGGAGACTGAATAAATCACATAATTTCAGGCATGAAAACCGCTACGAAGAAAATAATGTGGTGTTCATCTTGGGCTTTGGGAGGGTGTGACATATAGGCTGAGACAGACCTGTGTTTTGTAATCCCCTTTAACAGGAGATCAGTTGGGTCTTCACTTCTCCCTCACTTCTTTTCCAAAGGTATGACTCAAATTCCGGTGGTGAGAGAGAAATTCAGCGAACAATGTTGGAACTGTTGAACCAGTTGGATGGGTTTGATTCAAGGGGAGACGTGAAAGTCATCATGGCCACAAACCGGATAGAGACTTTGGACCCAGCACTTATCAGACCAGGTCACGTTTGCTTTGGTTTCATTGTGGAGAATGAACGTCCTTATGTGGATTTGTATTTCTTAGGAGCACTTTGGGGAGAATATAAATGATACGTGTATGGCAAATACTGCCTTGAAACTTAGAATAATTCACCAAAACTGTGTTCCCTTGAGATAATCATGATGTAGTCTGTGTAGCTTGGCTCCTTCAGCCTCGAGATGCCTTTTTTTTTTTTTTTTAAAGAAATAATTCATGATAGCTCAGGTCCATTTTTTACATTCAGGTAGTACCAAAAGAAGCAGTAGCTAATTTTACTGTCTTTTGTAATGTTTTTAACATGATTGATCGATCTCTCCTTTTCCACTAACTGTGCCATTTAGGAATCGCTCCTTTCGTTTGTTTCTCAAAGTACCAGAGCAGAGAGGATTTTGTAAATGAGATGAATTCAAACGTTGATATTTACAAACTACAGACATGAGTGTTCACTTTTTAAGATCTGGACCTCCTTCCATAGGACGCTATGTGACTGAGACCACTCGTGTGAGGAGACTAAGGCCTCTCCCGGGGCGCCCAGGGGTGTGACTGAAAACCTTTTATACCCACAGGCCGCATCGACAGGAAGATCGAGTTCCCCTTGCCCGATGAAAAGACGAAGAAGCGCATCTTTCAGATCCACACGAGCAGGATGACACTAGCCGACGACGTAACCCTGGACGACCTGATCATGGCTAAGGATGACCTCTCTGGTGCCGACATCAAGGTGGGGACCTGCGCTGGATTGTACCTCTTTATTTTATCGTATGTGTGTATGAGTTTGGACGTTTCTTCCCAGATGACCAGAGTTTAAAGCAAGGTCTGGCAGCACTGAATACGGCCACAGCCTGCTTTCTGGGGGAGGACGTGGGTTGATGCCACGGTTAGGTAGGGGCGGCACACACAGGCTGTTTCACGCTGGTGCCTGCACTGAACTGCGTATCCCTGGCATCTGTAGAACTAGGTTAGTGTCTCAGTTGGGGAGTAAATCTCTCTTTTTAAAATTTAAATTACCTTAAAATTCTGTACCAACTTCTTATTTAGAAAAATTTCAAGCCTTCAGAAAAGTTGCAACAAAAACGCCCACATGCTCATCACCCCCATTTACCAAATGTTACCCTTTTACCTGTTTCTTCTCTCTGTATGCAGAGCACACTCTTTTCTGAACCATCTGAAATAAATATCCTAAAGGCCATAACCAGATAGAATCTTCAAAGACAGGATTGTGTTTGTATCATATCATGTTGCTTGGGTTCTTGTTTTACTTTTGGCAAGTAATTATTGAGAAAATAAATATATTAGAATAAATACTGTACTGAAACTTGTAAATATTTAACCAGAAAATACAAGTTCTCTTCTGACTATAGGTAAATGAAATGGATGTACACTCTGTTTGGGCTCTAAATTTCTAGAATAATTTTATCTATTTCTTAGGAAGATCACTCCGTTTAATGAAAGCAAGGTTGTGAGAACTTACTGACCTGCCAGGCCACACGGCGGGTTAGAACCTGAGCCAGTCCTCTTCCTTAGTGAAATATTCCCAGTTTAAGCCACCTCAGGTCCTTTGAGAAAATAATTAGAATGTTTAAAACATTTTAAAAATCTAATCATTCCCAAATGGTTTGAGAACTTCGTGTTTAGGTTGGGTGCCTACACCAGATTTCAAAATAGCACTCTCTCAATCGTTAGCATAAAAAGGATTTCACTTTCTGAACACACTGTTTCTTCTTACAGGCAATCTGTACGGAAGCTGGTCTGATGGCCTTGAGAGAACGTAGGATGAAAGTAACAAATGAAGACTTCAAAAAGTCTAAAGAAAATGTTCTTTATAAAAAACAAGAAGGCACCCCTGAGGGGCTCTATCTCTAGTGGACCACAGTTGCCTTCCAGGAAAAGGTTGGCAGTGTGTCGACCCCCTCAGAGGTGTGAGGTTGGGGAAGTTGCCCAGGAGTCCACGTTCCGGTTGCTCTTCACTAGCACAGCACCCCGAGTACCTTCTGAGCACGATGGGTAGGAGGCCCATCCAGCCCTCTTCGTATGTGGGTCGCGTGCACTGCTCTCTTCCCAATAAAGCGTGCTCTCTCTCAAACACTGAATCCTGTTTCTGGGCCCTCCACACCGGCCGCTCAGCAGCAGCAAGTCGGTGGATCCGGGTGTTTGTTAGGGAAGCTGGCTGACCAAAAGGACTGCAGACTTCAATACCTGCTGCCCCGTCACACCCCCAGAGCTGGTGGCAGTTGTTCAACAGCAGCTGATGGGAAAGCAACAATCATAAGTAAATAGCCGGCTATCTTGTTGTTTAAGCAACAAGAGCTGAGTCCCTACGGCCGTGGCTTCCCTTTTGGAAGGTCTGTGGAGCATGCGGGCTCTCAGCGCTCTGGAGGCAGGAAGGAGGTGTCGCTGTTGCTAAGAGACCGAGGCTCCTACAAGAGGCCTCAAAAGGGCAGGGCCGAAGAGTCCCATACCAGCCCTGCCCTCCCTTGTTCTCGGGTTCAGAACCTGGTCCCTCCCAAGAGTGTTCAGAAATGTGTCAAGCTTCCCCTTCCCTTTCTTTGTCTATTTCCTGCTCTTCTCTCCTTTCAGAACAGTTCCATCTATCTCAAAGCCTGTAAGTGGGGCAGATCAAGGAAAGCCTCCACTTCAATGGCCAACTTCCTTGGGTGCTCCGAGACGCTCTTTAGAAAGTGCTCTAGCTCAGGAGTCCCCAGGCCTCCACCTGTTAGGAACCACCGGGCCGAACAGCAGGAGGTGAGTGGCAGGTGAACGAAGCTTCATCTGCCGCTCCCCATTGCTCGCACTGCAGCCTGAACCATCCCCCATCTCCCTCCCCCCCACCCCACCTTCTGTGGGAAAACCGTCTTCCACAAAACCGGTCCCTGGTCCCTGGTGCCAAAAAGGTTGGGGACCGCTGCTGTAGCTGTGCTGCCCTCTGCTGCTTTTTCCCAACCAGTGTCCATCGATTTCTAGCCAAAATTCTATTCCACAGCACTGGCTTTTCAGGATGAGGTGCCAAGGAAATAGGCTTTCAGCAATTCTAGAGAGCATGATTTTAAAAAAAAAGAAAAAAGCCAGAGAGAAGCTGTCCACTTTTTAAAAAGCAGGACCTCAGAGAAGATAAAGCAATTTCCTCTCAGTCAAATGTAACTCAGTTCCTGGCAATCAATCAGAATGAGAGCGTGGCCAACACCGCTGAAAGCCACCTTCGGCCCGTGTCACAGGCAGCGCTGGGTTTGGTAGGAAGGAGCTCGCTCCATTCTCCACGACAGTGGCTGCTGGTGAGCTCCCCTGCAGCGGGGTCCTTATTTCTTCAGGCGGTGCCTTCTATGCGGTAATGTACACACAGAGTCCCCTAACAGGGCGTCCTATTAGAGCCCAGGTTCTGACAGCAGGGCTGGGGAGGGGCCTGAGGGTCTACATTGCTCCCAAGCGATGCTGGCTGCTCAGGCCATAGTCGAGGACGTCACTGAATAGGGTTCAGGGAGTAATGCGAACTCAACACATTTGATACAGGTGAGAATACCAAGTTTTAAACGACTCCCCACTGCTCTGGTCTGAAGATAAGGGCAAAATCTCTGCTAACCAGCCCAGGGGAGGAAGTCCTAGTATTGAGTAACCAGACATTTTTTTTGACTGCAAGACCCAGGAGACCTGGCAGGACCACCAAGGATGCCAACCGAGAAGGTACATTCACCCCAGCAGGGCTGGCGCTGGCTGGGCAGGGGAAGAGTGGACCAAACGAGAACTCACACACCAACCATGACAGGTTCAGTTATCACTTAGCATGATTCCTGTCTATGCACATATATACACACATATATAATATGCAAAACAATGGCTTTTGTGTCATTTGCACACGCAAAAAATGTGCAAGAGGTGAGAGACCAATAACCCAGACACAAACTATCAAGAAAGAAACTCCAAAGGCAGAGGTCTTAACACGCTCGCACTCATGTGTCACCGTCTCTTCTGGTGTCTCCTGGCTCCCACGGGGCAGGCGCCGAGGCCTCGGAGGCAGGCCCCACTCCCCTCCTGGTCGCTAGTCCTCAAGCAGAAGCTCCAGCTCCTCCAGCGGCAGGCGCACGCGGAGCTCCTTCTCCGTCATCAGGTCCAGGATCTCCTGCATCTCATCGGGGAAGTACTCCACGGCATCCAGGTACAGCACCTGGGGCCGGAGAGCAACACCCTCGTCAGCCGGCGCTCCCTCCAGCTGCCCCGCCACAGCCCACGCTCCCCTTGCCGTCCTAACCCGGCAACACCTTGGCGTGCTTCAGGAAGGACGGAACTCAAAAGCAGAGGGAACGTGAGTAAACTCAAAGGGAGACCCTCTCTTCCAAAGTGGGGCCAGCAGCTGTTGGCAGACACTGCGGTCACCATCAGCCTGGTCTCTGAACGTCTCCTGACTTGGGCTGTACGGGGCAGAGCTGGCACGTGGATCCCAACGCTCTCAGCACCTGGGATGAGCTTTGGGCAAATGTTGGGAACCAGCTGCCTACAGCAACGCTCCCGTGAAACGCCAGCTCCAGAGCAGGGAAAGGAAACAAATGCCCCTCAGTCTCCAAAGGGGATACTTTGACTATGGAAAGGCCTGGGAAGTGCCCTGTCCCCGTGACACTGACTGGATGAGGCTTGGCAGGGAGGTCCTTGGGAATCTGAAGAGACCATGGCCTTTAGAACTTACCTTTGCCCAAGGACAATTCTGAAGTGCTTTGTAGAACACACCTTTGCTTCTTTCTTTATTTCCTAAGGAAACCTGAGGCGAGGGGAAAAAATACAAAAACGATGAAAGAGAATCCAAGGCCATCCCGGTACTGGTCCACCCGGGGCACTGCCACAGTGGCTGTTGGGTGGTATGGGTCCACGTACCACGGGATGCCCTCAGGGGCGACTGCTGTGTCTCAGTGGGCCTGGAGTTGACCTTTAACACTTCTGACTTGTTTTCATCTCCTCCATCACTGTGGGCCATCACACCTGGCATTACTAAGAGTGCCTAGAACGAGGCCTTGTGCGTGAGGTGAGGGTGATAACTTCACACAGAGAAGATGTTTGCTTTAATACTTGCCATTTTCTGAAAACTATCTTAGAGAAATGAGGCGACCAGGATTACTGAGTCAGTAACCTTATCAAAAGCAAATTTCGGGTCAGAAATTTCAGTCAGAGCATGCAGATATTCAGCACGTTTTCAATCTAAGCACATTTTTACACTAAGATATAAAATCCTTATATCTTGTATCAACTCACACACAGGTGCTTTTCCCACACCTGCTGTGGAAGCCGGAGCAGCGTGTGTCCTGCCCTCCGTATCCCCGGGCCTCTCCCAAGTCCCAGGGAGGGACCTGTCCCTCCTCCAGGGAGTCACAACCCACGGGCAGGCTCCCCAGGCGGGCGTCCGCAGCTGTGAACGGGCACAAGCCGAGCTCAAGCCGAGCTCACGGAGCTGAAGTCTGTTCCTGGGCTTCCTGCCCGCCCACCTCCGCCCGACTTCCCGCTCCCACAGCAGAGCTTTCCAGCGGGTGCTGGCTCTGCCCGCCAGGCAGCCAGGGCATGGTGTCCACACAGGACCGGTGAGGGCTGTTGGCCGACCTCTCAGAAACGCGGGGGCGGCATCAAGAGACCCCCATCCGCAGCTCAGGACCTCTGTCTACCAAGGACAGCCTCGCCTCCTTCTCAGATCTTTCAGGCTAACTCCCACAGTCAGGAAGACTGTAACTCTGGCCTGTAACCAGCATCTGTGATAACCTTCAGGCAGGCAAGGCGCAGGGCTTCCTCACCCCCTCCCAGTGCCATCCACAGAGTCAGCCGCGTGGCCCGGGGGGCTCCTGCCTCCCTCCCTGGTATGAGCCTCGGCCATTCTGAGGCTGGACCTCTGA
The DNA here is from genome assembly GCF_965194805.1 of Balaenoptera borealis. NCBI lineage: Eukaryota > Metazoa > Chordata > Mammalia > Artiodactyla > Balaenopteridae > Balaenoptera > Balaenoptera borealis. The sequence continues at coordinate 13,660,478 of NC_138866.1, read as the reverse complement.
ATTTATACCCAAGAAGCCAGTGTGAGCTGTCCTTCCTTCACACACCAAAATACTTCAATGTCCTCTGCTAAAATAGTAACTACGCTTAAGGCTTTGTTTGTTCTGGAAAGAAGAAAAACTGTATTCCTGTACTTTCTCAACCACTGTATTTGTGAGACTCACAGTTAACCCTGGAATCCAGCAAATCCAGGTACGTAAGTTGGCTAGCCTCAAATGAGAACTGCCCTCTGCTATTTCCTTCATCAGTCGGCCACTGGAAAACGCCTCTGCTGCATCAGGTATGAAAGGCTTAAACGCCAGGTGAAAGCGTGGGAGTGACCGTTTCTCCTCCAGGGAACCAGAGCCACACCCTTCCACAGTGGCCCCACGGCGTCCTGCCCTCTCCTGGCGCTCAGAGCCTACACCTCTCATTTTGGCCCTAATTTGATTTTTTCACTGAGTTTATCAAAGCGTTTAGGAGCTCACCCAGATGCCTCAGAAACTGGTAGGGGAAATCACTGCTCTAATTAATTCTTGGTCTGATGCTAATCTTTCCAAAAAGACAGACATTCCTTAATGGTCCCAGTCTTTTTTTCTAAGTCAACAAGAATTTTTCTGTCTACAGTCCACCCAGACTTGGCTCATGGCAGATCCTCAGTAAAAGTACTACACGTTTGCACTTCACCCTATTTGTCTCTACCTAAAAAAGACTGGAGAAGTTAAACTGGAAGTGTGCAAGCTCTCCCTCTTTTTAAATTTAAAGTCTTTCATTGGCTTGGACACAGAGTATTAGCGCTGGAACCATTAGGGAGCATCTGGCGTGCTCCTTCAGTGAGGGGCCTGACGACAGGGGTGGAGCTCAGTGGGAACCCAGCCCTCCTGCTGCCGCCCCAGTGGCCTCCTCTGGTAACGGGCAGGGCCCGCATCCAGGCCGCGCGTGCCCACGGACACCACGCTGGCGTGTCTGGACTTCTGAAGGTTTCCATTTCACACAAGGGAGTCAAGACGTAAAATCTGAGCTTCTGAGTCTGAAGAATAAACATTAAAAACACAGAAACTTTGGTGGTAATTCATCTTGATGCCGACTTCTGCCCACAAAATTGTGCCCGTTTGTCCTGGGTGTGCTGTCCTGAGATGCGTCCTTCCCTGCTACTCAGGCCTTTCAGAGATCAGGGGAGGTGCTCCCCCATGAATTCTGGACTCTAAGAGGATGGGGGAGGCCCAAACCTCTCCTAACCCCTAACTTACTCTCTCTGTATCTCTTTACACCTGACTCTGTCAAATGTCAATGGGAAATGTTCAAATACTTTGATCAACTTCTGAGAAATTATCCTATGGAAACAATCAGAGAGATACATATTTATTTATAAGGAAGGTCACTCCTGGCTTCTGAAAGGTACAATATTCAATGGAGGTCACTTTGATATGATTTAATAGCCTTGAGCTAAACAACACTCAAGTGGCCTAGAAGACTTTCTAAAAAAGCACGCAACTTGGCAGTAGATGTATTATAGTAAAGGAGGCCCAGCCCAATGCCAAACCTTTAAGCAAAGGCACAGACAATTGAAGACTCCATGAATGAAGCCCAGGAACCACCTTTCAGCCTGCACAGCACATTAACAAAACTAAATGGCCTCTCACCATGTTCAATCACTGTGGTACTTTTAAGTAAAAACAAAGTTGCTTTGCAAAGGTCTATTTTAAAAACCACATTCCAGATTGAATCTTATCTTTTAGTAACAAAACAGAATCAGGACCTGGAAATTCTTAGAAGCAGAATGGCAACAAATTTAGGTCTCTTTCAAATGAAAGCTCTTAGACCATTTCCAAGTTGTTGACTCAGCGAAGTCAACTAGGAAAAAGCCACATGACATCCTGCTGCACTGAACAGCCCAGGCATCACTCCTCGCGATCATTCTACCAAAGGCTCCAGCAGAAAAGGCAACTTGTGACCCCTCCCACGTCCTGAGAGACCTGACGTCATCCCACCAGGACGCCCACAGGATGAGCCAAGGCTGAGAAGGGCGCGGGCTGCTGGACACCCGCACCGCTCACTTGCGAAGGAGGAAGCAGAGCTCTGCGTAAACACAAAAACTCCGCATCTTTTCTTACCAAAAAATTCAAATACATCCTCCACAGTAAGGGGCACTGGCTGCCGTAGTCACTCCGCATCGCATTTTCAAACAGGGCTCTGATCCGATGCGTCAGGCCAGTCTCGGGAATGGTGGCGTGGACCTCTCTACCGTCTACCCTGCAAGACAAAAGCTCATGTAACTCCAAGACAACTTCCCACACCTACGTTGCAGTGGGAAGAGATACGTCAGTGACAGCAGACGTCAGCGACAACTGGATTTGAGCACATCGGAGGCAGTGCTGCGCCCAGGTCTGGGGACACGGGGGTGCAGGATATAGTATGATGTGGCTCCTCCAGGGCCAGAGGAAGCCAGTGTCCAGGGTGCTGTGGTGTCTCCGCCACACTGGGTCTGCCTAGAAGGCACACAAACTCCCTGCTTCTCTGTTTTCTAAGGAAAACCTACCCTTTCATCAGCAGAATGCAAATTTTACCATATGGGAAGGAAAGACCTTTCAGTTGAAAGTAGAGTGAATAAAATCCTGATGGAAGAAGTAAAAAACAAGTAAACTGAAATACTATTCTGGACCCCCCTGGTGGCTCAGGGGTTAAGAATCCGCCTGCCCATGCAGGGGACACAGGTTCGAGCCCTGGTCTGGGAAGATCCCACATGCCGCGGAGCCACTAAGCCCTTGCACCACAACTACTGAGCCTGCGCTCTAGAGCCCACGAGCCACAACTACTGAGCCTGCGAGCCACAACTACTGAAGCCCACGCACCTAGAGCCTGTGCTCCGCAACAAGAGAAGCCACCACAGTGAGAAGCCTGCACACTGCAATGAAACTAGAGAAAGCCCGTGTGCAGCAACGAAGACCCAACGCAGGAAGGGAGGGAGGGAGGGAGGGAGGGAGGAAGGAAGGAAGGAAAAGTGAAAAATAATTTATAAAAAAAAAAGAGAAAGAAATACTATTTAGAGGCAATTCTGAACACTCGATTTCTAAGGTCAGAGTGAAGCAACAACAAAGCTTCTGGAAGGAACAATGATGCCTAAGCCAATATGTTCCCAAGCCTGTCGTTTAACCTGCAGATGTAAAATACTGTATCCAAAAAAAAAAAAACATTTAAAACATGACACTGTTATCATCAGTAATAATAACAGAGGCTAGTAATTAGTCTGCACTCTCTTTGTGCTCGGTACTCACCCTTCCCAGCAACCCTCTGAGGTAGGTTCTTTATTCCCATTTTACAGAAGGGGGAACCTACTGGAGACATGAACTGACTTGTCCAAGGTCACACAGCTGCTAAGTGGAAGAGCTGGGATTTGACTCCAGATTCCAACACCAGAGCCTGTGCTCTTACCCCCATGCTTTTACTACACCTTCTCAGACACCTGAAGACCTGGCGGTCACCACTCATGCACCATAAGCAATGCTCAGGGATCCCAAAAAGCACGGCCTAGGGAGACAGCCACAGGAGCCTCTGACGAAAGGTGTTGCTACTTGCAAGTCTCTTATTCCTTTTTCACCGTGTTTTTCTACAACACGGAGGAAGCCCCCGGCAGGCGTTCCAGGCCCGGGCCGCATTCATTTCTGTATTCTGGAGGCCAAGTGGGTGGTGGGAACACGGCAAGCATTGCGTAAAGGTTCCTGGACACAGGGACAAGATGCTCTGTAGTTACCTCTGCACAGTTTCCACTAGTCTTTTCCTCATTTTCTCAGCTTCAATTGCAAACAACCACGGCTCCAAGGGTTTGGCAGACCTGGTGATCGCATCGAAGAATCTTCTGGTCTTACTGGCACTGTGGGACTTATTCTGAATCTGTACATATGACCTCCAAAGAACCTGGTTGCCCGGATACAACTTTAAAGCCTCCGAGAGAGCGTCTCGCAGAGGAGCCAGCGGGTAGACGGCGACTTTCACGTGGAACCTGAGCAGGCTCGTGTGTGTCAGGGTGACGGCCTCGAGGACGCTGCTCAGGCTCTGCGGGCTGGCACTGCCCTCCAGACCAGGGCCCTCTGCGGAAACAGAGACCTGGTGTTTTGCAAGTACCTGCTCATATATCCGCACAGCAGCGTCGATCCCTAGGGTCAAATACTGGAAGAGCATAAAGCATTTAACCAGGCTAATCAGGCGGCTAAAGGAATCGGAGACACAGCTCTCCCCCAAACAGTCCTGCAGCGCGTGTTCATAAGCCTTCCGAGCTTTCAAAATGTGAACGGCCGAGACTTGCCCGGTGTAGGGCCCGTAGGCCCCATTCTCGGTCAGTCCGGTCAATACGTGAATGGCTCGGGCTGGGGCGGCCCCCCTCACGTCCGGCAACAGCTCCACCTCCAGCTCGGCGTAGAGGAGACCGAGCTCACACAGCTCATGGTCCTTCAGTTCTCTGCTCCCTGCTATGCCGAGTGCTGTATCGAAAACTTTTCTGGCATCCTCTGTGTTGCCGAGCAACCACTCCAGATGCGCGTACTGCTTCCAGAGGCAAAAATTGTTGCGGTTGTCTGGCTCCTTAAGGAGATTCTTGGCTAGTTTTTTGCAGTTCTTTCCTTGTGATTTTAATCTCTTCTTGTTTTTAGTGTGCAGACACCAAACGACCTAAAGGTAAAAAGAAAAGAATGACTCCAAGTGCTCTGTGATAGTAAAGACATCCCTTTGTACTGTCAACTGCAGAAAGCCACACAAGGCGCCTTCACTGCCTTCCTTTATCACGTGTCTCCTAAACACTTAGGCTCTCTGAGAAACAAATCAGGATTCCACCAGGGCCACAGGAGCCCCAAAATGAACACATCTAGGTTTCCATCTGAAATCCCTACAAAGAAGGCTTATATACTCCAAATGTTCTTCTCCAAAGATAGATGACCACCAAATTTTACCAGAAACTATTTTAATAATACAGCCTGGTGTGTGCAATCTGCAGTTAAAGCATCAGAACTTTGGGTATTATAATTCAATACTAACCGGTGGCCAGCAGAGGGCAGAGGAGTCAACCCTAGACGAACTTCTAGCAGATAATGAAGAGCAGCATAAGTAAGTGGCTTATTTTATCTATTTTAATAAGCCCCTAAATCCTCTAACCGGGCTTAAGCTTAAGCTTGGTCCTTACGACTAACTGCTCACATAATCACAGACATCTGGTAATAGAGTCAACACAACAAACAGCTCCCGTCACTGACGCGCTGGACTCACTCCCACCTTCCTCCTCTTCCCTGTGGCCCCTCAGAAGGGGCAGCCACACACCCGGTGCCTTTGGGGCCCCGAAGGAGGAGGTGCTGTGGCCCAGAGCCCTGAAGAACACCAAGAGCCTGGCCATCCCACTGACAAACAGCGACGGGAAATGAGGTCCTCACACAGGGGAGGAGGAGGCCGGAGTTACCTTTGCAATCTCGTACTGTAACCAGGAGAAGCAGAGCTGAGACCTCTCCTTGCCTGAAAACAAAGGCATCACGAGGTGGAAGAGGCTGCGGATGAACTCCTCGCCCTCTCGACTGTGACCCCTGGTCCAGTGCCAGCAACCCAGCTGGTCCGTGCGTCCGACACAGCTGACGCCGGAAAATGAAAGGTTGAGAAAAGTCAAGGGCTTTTCATCATAGAGTCCATTGTCAAAGATGCTGTTCTCATCCATGGCCAGATAGAGGCAGGAGGCCGGAGGGCTGAAGCCGGAAGGCACACCCAAGAACTGCAGAAAGGCTGCAACCAGCTGAAACTGAAGATCCGGGCTGGAAAGTCGGATCAGAGACTGTCCAATATCATCAAACAACACCTGCAACGAAGACAAAATCAAGTGACCGAATGCAACAAACAAAAAAGCCTTCACAATTTTTTCCACAATTCTTTTTATAGGGATATACTTACGAGTCAACATTATTCAAATTAAATTTTAAACAGGCAGGAGCTAGGTTGTCTGCAAGACGCAAAAAAGCTAGAGGTGTCCCAAGGCAAGCTGAGGGCGGGAGGGTGAGTGCCGGGGCCCTGCAGCGCCGGCAGCGTCTCACACTTCCTGGGGATCCTCCACAGGAGGGGCCACCGAAGCGGAAACTTTCAAAGTCTCCTAACGGATTCACAGGAAATCTAAAATCACATTCACTTCTTTTTTTTTTTACATTCACTTCTGAGAACTCACAAAATTGCTTTTGTAGTTACTTTGGTAAGTTACAATTGTGAAAAATTTTTATTTTAAGATAGAAGAACTTTACTACTTTGTGGTTTCTTTGTACAAAATTGCTTCAGGAAATGAAAAATATGCTCAAAAATACACAAACAGCAGCACAGTAAAAAGGAAACTGCAGGAGCAACGGACCATGCTGAAAGCAATTATAAGAGGCTAATACTAACAGTAACTGTTTGTAGCTGACTTCACGTAATAACTTTAAAATGTAAGGCCACGGGGGCTACCCTGTGTCTCAGGTCCTGCTTATCTGACTGGTCTCTGTGGCCCTCAGCAGAGAGGAAATCAAAACACGAGCACAATAAAAGTGGACTGCCTGGGACTCAGCTCATCAAAACCATCAACTAATCAGAAAGCTTTTTCTCCTCCAGGCTTTGACTAGAGAAAAAAATCTAAGAAATTGCTCGCGGCAGTAGTGTGCTCCAGAAATGAGCTTCCGGGAAACTGCCAAAATGCTGAGCCTTGAGAACTAACTTCTGAAGGGTGACCATGAACTCTGTAAGGCCATCAAACACCAAAGACAGAGCCCACCCACTCCGCCTGAAAACTTCAGCTCAGCGGGGCGGGGACCTAGCACGCAGGCTCGCCTCACCAGGGTCGCAGCGTGAGCTGCCATTCCCCTGGAAGCTGGCCCTTCCCTCCCGCCCAGAGGGCCCCTCTTTCCCTCCTCCCAATTCTGTCTCCTCAGTCTGGCCACCCCGTTCGCCACTCCTCGAACGTCCCAGGCCCTCTGGTTCCTTTACTCGTGCTGATCCCTCTGCCTGGAGCCGAAGCTCTGGCATCAAATAAATACTCTCGGCATCCAGGACTATTAACTGAGCGCTCACCACTGGGCAAGCTTCGTCCAGGCGCTGGTGACGCAGCAGTGATGGAAACAGGAGAAGTCTCCACTCTCACGGCACGTGATGTGTAGGGAGCAAGCAGGTCAAAGCTCAGGAGCCTTGCTGCCGTAAAACCTCTCAGACTGTACTTGTGACCTGTCGCGTGCCAAGCAGCACACAGTAGACCCTTGAACAGCACGGGTTTGAACTGGGCGGGTCCACTTACACACGGATTTTTTCACTAAACACGTCCCACAGGACCCCGTGACCCGTGGCTGGTTGAATCCGCAGTTGTGGAACCACGGATGCCGAGGGCTGACTGCAAAGCTATACTCGGATTTTCAGTTGCTCGGGGGAGTCGGTGCCCCTAACCCCCTCGTTGTTTAAGGGTCGACTGTAGTTGGTATCTTGTCAAAGTGGCTCAATTCCAGGTATCAAAATAGAATCTCTTCCTTTCGTTTTATGTAAAACTTCCAAAGCTGCTGGCCACTGGGCACAGAGTAGCAGGCGCCAAGCCACGCAACAGCCGTGAAGGACGTGACCTGAGTGCCTGGCGAGCACAGGGGCCCAATAGGTGCTACTTCCTCCCCAGCGAGACGAGCTGGACACCCACCGTCCCAACACGGCCTCTACACTCCCGTCCCTCTTGTCTTCCAGAGTCACAGCCACCCACCCATCTTTAAGGATCCAAGAGTAGGGTGGAGAAAGTGGACACAGTTAAAGAATCTTTGACAGTGACTCCACGCATTTAAACCCTGAGCCCTCAGGCTTCCGTGTGAAAAATTAACTGAATAACCTGGAAGACCATCTCCAGAGGGGCGACCACCAGAGCCGAGCCCTCTCCTCGGGGACAAGAACTGTCAGGGCGAGCGCCTCGACGCCCCCCCCATCACGAGCGGCGCGTGGAACTGCCCCGGCTTCCGCAGGCAGGAGCAGGAGCAGGAGCAGGCTGGAATCTCCCAGGCCAGGCAGGTGCCCAGAGAGCCCAGCAGACTCCTTCCGGGGAACCAGAACCCAGCGGGAACGGGGGGAGAGCAAAGACCGCGCAGGGGCGTGTGGCGCTCGCCTGTCTCTCTGGGTCCTCACAGTCTTCCTCCGCCTGCTTCTTGGTCTTCTCAGGGCGCCACGGCCGCCAGTGTCTGTGGTCTCGGGACCGCTCAGCAGCAAGCCAGATCTGCCACCTGGGCAGAGTCTTATCTTTAATTTCCTGGTCGTTGTCTTCCGGTTCATCATCGTCATCATCTAGGCAAGAATCAAACTTCTAGCACACCTAACCAGCAAATAAAGCCACCACCAACACTTAAATCTACCTGCTTGTGCCAGCTACAGGGGTGGGCGCCTGGAAGGCCAAGGTAAGACCCAGGCCCAGCCTTCTGGGACACTCAGTGGCATTTACAGACTCTCCCATGATCACTCAGGTTCCCAGAAAAAAACGGCAGGTTAGCCGATGAAATCAGATGATTGTTAATGCTATCACAGCAATTAAAATGGGAAAGACACATATTTAGAACAGCACTGCCCAGAACTTTCTGTGATGCCAAAAGTGTTCCAATTCTGTGCTGAGTAATATGACAGCTACCAGCTACAAGTGACTTACTGAGCACTTGAAATGTAGCTGGTAGAATAACTGAATTTAAAATTTTATTTCGTTTTAACTAATTTTAATTAAAATAGCCACGTGTCACTAGTGGCTACTGTACTGTACAACACACTTCTAGAATGCTAAATGACATTTAATGAGAGCATTGCTTTAGATTTTCTTAAGCCATCAGAAATTTTAGCCAGTGGCCCTATGACTATGACACGTGTTCACTTTTTTTAAAAGAAGAAGCAAGTCAAGATATCCTATACTTTATTTCACTTTGTTTCCTAACTCTGAACATGCCGAATAGGAAAGGAAAAAAGTCTGAGTCTTCTGTAAAGTTCAATATTTAAAAATAAACAAACAGAGTATGTAAAATGGTGCAGCCACCCAGAAAACAGTTTGGCGGTTTCTTATAAAACTAAAATGCACTTACCATAAGACCCAGGAATTGTATTCCTGGTGCTGATTCCAGAAAAATGAAAACCTATGTTCACACAAAAACCTATACATTAATGCCCACAGCAGTTTTATTCATAATAGCCAAAAACTGGCAACAATCCAAATGTCCTACGGAGGGTGAATAGAGAAACAAACTGTGGTACATCTATGACATGGGCACCACTAGGCAATAAACATGAAGAAACTGCTGACACATGCAACAGTATGGACGGATCTCAGGGAATTCTGCTAAGTGAGAAAAAGCCAATCTTAAAAAGTTACACAGAAAACAACTGTTAGTGAGGATGTGAAGAAACCAGAACCCTCGTGCACTGGTGGTGGGGATGTAAAATGGTGCAGCTGACGTGGAAAACAGTAGGATGGATCCTCAAAAAATTAAACACAGAACTACCATATGATCTGGCAATTCCACTTCTGGGTATATACCCCAAAGAACTGAAAGCAGGGACTCAAACAGGTATTTGTGTATCCACGTTCATAGCAGTATTATTCACAACTGCCAAAAGGTGAAGCAATCCAAGTGTCCATCCACAGATGGAGAGAGAAATAAAATGTGCTGTATACATACAATGGAAAATTATTCAGCCTTAAAAAGCAAAGAAATATTGACACATGCTTCATACTGTATGAACCTTGAAGACATTACACTAAGTGAAATAAGCAATCACAAAACAACAAATATTGAATGATTCCACTTATATGACGTTCTTAAAGTAGTCAAATTCATAGAGACAGAAAGTAGAGTGGTGGCTGTCAGGGGCTAGGGACAGAGGAGAGGAATGGAGAGTTAATACTTAATGGGTATAGAGTTGCAGCTGGAGAAGATGAAAAAGTTGAGGAGATGGATAGAGGTGATGATGGTCGCACAAGTGTCTGAATGTAATTAATGTCACTGAACTGTACACTTAAAAATAGTTAAGATGGTAAATTTTGTGTGTGTTTTACAATAAAAAATGTTGAAAAGAGTTACATGCCATATGATCCCATTTATATAAACATAGGTGAAATAACACAGTAATATAATAACAGACATGGAGAACAGATCAGTGGTAGGAGTTGGGGGGAGCGGGGAGGAGGTGTGGCAAGAAAGGTACAGCATAGGGGGCCTTGTGGCGATGCAGTGGTTCTGTATCTTGATTGTGGTTACGTGAAGTGGCTTATGTGGTAAAACCGTAAAGTACGAAACAAACACAGGCAAAGACGAGTACCTGTCAAACCAGTGAAATCTGAATAAACTCTGTGGATTGTACCAGCACCGATTCCCTGGCTGTGCTCCTGTCTGCGGCACTACCACTGGGGGGAGCTGGGTGAAGGGTGCACAAAACCTCCCTGTGTATTTTTTTTCCCAACTTCTTGTGAGTCTGTAAGTATTTCAAAATAAATAACAAACAAGCAAAAATCTCAAAAAATCGAAATGCATGATACGTATACCAGCATTTTAAACCCAATATTCTACCCAATGCTCTTCTGAATTCCTCAAAGAAGAAAACAAATTTAACTATTTACCACCTTCTTCTAAAGGTCTACCTTTGAAGTAATCCTTCAATCACGCTGAGAAACCTACTATAAGAGAAATTACCCCTGTGAGTTACACATCAGACTTAGATACCAGAATTTATTACATGAGTAATTCAAAAAGTTACATGGCTGTGGACAGATGTATATACGTAACAATCACAGCCTAAGAGGAAGTGAGGGTAAGCAAGAAGAAATAAGTTGTAATGTATGAAGAAGTACTTCAGCATCAATGAGAAACACCAGCCACTCTCTAAAGGCCAACCCTGTCGTGATGAACCAAAAACTTAAAAATAAAACAAAACCAAAAATAGTTATCCACTAGTTTTCTGAAAACAAGAATCTTTCAACCTTTCTCCTGATGCTGCTGGGGTTTTACATACTCCCATTATATTCATTAGAAAGAAATTCATTGAATTCAGTACAAGATTCTCTATAATGGAAACTTTGCAGGAATATTAGCACCAACACATGTCCCTAACTTGATACTAAAAATCAAGGTTTCAACACTGAGTTACCTTTCTGAGAAAATTAACTTTACATCTGATCATGAGTGACGATTAGACATTTGGACATTTATCAGAGAAGTAATGTTAACTTGGTCTCTGGACACTGCTATGAGAACTCTATCCTCATAGAATTGCAGAATATGGTAAACTTAGAACATACATACCATGCACTCTAAGAGTCTTGCTCATTCACAAAACATAGAAACAAACAAAAACAAGCTAAAAACACAGAACCATGCTGAGTCGGTCACTCAGAGAAAGAAGATTTATTACCCGAAGACCTATTTTTGTAATTCTTCATGTGGTCTTGCAGACTCAGTGGCTAAAAGTGCAACACCTACTTCCATTTTTCCCTGCAGGTTACTGTTTTCATATATGAAACCACTGAGGTCAGCCTGAGGAACAGTTCCAGTTCTTTTAGGAAAGGACACTCAAGGGAAGTCAAAACAGCTGAGCCTTTGACAGCCCAGGTGAGGCATGACCATTACCAGACAGCGCTGCCCAGAGCAGAGTCACCCCAAATACCTGACGGTCCCCCCACACAACCTGCCTTAGTGGAGGAGGGGATGCCACCTGGCCTGGAGCTTTGCGCTGCCACGCAGACCTTAGCTAATCCAAAGCTTCCATGCCGCAGATGAAGAAACCAAGGCCCAGAAAGGTCACACCTGTGAGAAGAGGCTGGACGAGTCTGGGCTCTCTCCCCCTCACACTTTCAACAAAACCAGAAAGTGAAGCAATTCCTGAATAGCTGAGAGCTGCACTGTCCAATTCAGTAGCCATGGTATGAGGCTATCAAGCACCTGAAAGTGGCTCGTCTGAATTGAGATGAGCTATAAGTATAAAATATACACGAGATGTCAAAGTCTTTGTATGGAAAAAAAAGAAGGCAAAATATCTCATTAATTTGTTTAAATTGATTACATGTTGAAATGTTAATGTTCTGATATACTAGGTTAAACAAAACACATTATCAAAATTAGTTTCACCTCTTTCTTTTCACTTTTTTTTTTTTAGAAATTTTATTCCTGCTTTTATTTATTTATTTATTTATTTTTGGCTGTGTTGGGTCTTCATTTCTGTGCGAGGGCTTTCTCTAGTTGTGGCAAGCGGGGGCCACTCTTCATCGCGGTGCGCAGGCCTCTCACTGTCGCGGCCTCTCTTGTTGCGGAGCACAGGCTCCAGACGCGCAGGCTCAGTAATTGTGGCTCACGGGCCTAGTTGCTCCGCGGCATGTGGGATCTTCCCAGACCAGGGCTCGAACCCGTGTCCCCTGCATTGGCAAGCAGATTCTCAACCACTGCGCCACCAGGGAAGCCCCTCTTTTCACTTTTTTAACGTGACTACCAGAAAATGTGAAGTTACATTATGTGACTTGAATTATATTTCTGTTGGTCAATGCTGTCTTGAAGAGTATAAATCTGGAAAATACTATGGAGTCACTTAGAACGACTACTGTATAAATGCTAGTTAATAATTATTTTATAGTATTCCTAAAAAGGCAAGTATTTTTCAAATAATCTGTTGGTCTGTACATTGCCAAGAAAACAAAAAGACAGTCTTAAACACACACAAAAATGGGAGGAGGGAGAGCAGGGGATTAGTAACAAAATTACTAATCAGAAGCAACCTACAAAAGGAAAAATGAAAATTACTTCCTCTGGAAAGAAATTCAACCCTCAGAGTGTATGGACTAAAGGAGGGGATGGCAGTCAACTGCTTTAAAATCTCTAAGGGGAAGAAACAGTCTTTTCTCCCAGGTCAGTTACTTCATGTGTGTTCGACATTTTGATGTTTGTACAGTGTTTCTAAGCTACTGATAAATAGCTTACACCTACAAACAAATAACCCATGAAGACGTGAAAACAAATTCTAGAAGGAAAAGGCAGAGCATCTCGACCGAGAGGCGCCTTACCTGGGCTGACGACCACCCAGCCGCCCCGCTCCTGCTGGTGCATCCACGCTCTCCAGCCTCGGGCGCCCTTCTCCCCAGCCCTGGGCTCTCCACTGTCCCAAAAGGGCTCAAAGAATTCTACCTGTTCAGGTTGAAAATAGAGAGGTTAGCCTACCTTGAACAACAAAACTGCTAAGTCACTGGGCAAAATCAGTGCTGACTGGCATAAGAGGGGCTTATGATTCTTGAAATCTTGCCTGTCATCAGTCGGGAGTAGATACACGATACACAAAAAAGAAAAAATAATTAGTGTGACAGGCAGCCACCAAGAGAGGCCCCCGTGACCCTCCCCTGCCTTGAGGTATTCACGCCCTTGAGTGTGGGCTGGGCCCAGAGGCTTCTACTAACAAACAGAATATGGCACAAGGCGATGGGATGACACCTCTGAGGTTAGGTTACAGAAAGACCGGCCAAAGCCACCACGAGGCACCTGCAGCTGGGTGGGAGAGGGACGATTTGCCGGTTCTGACCCTGGTAGGCCAGTCTGACCAGGGACAGTGGCACTGCCAGTTCCCTGAATGCCACTGGGCCCCCTAACTGATACCTGAAGTCATGTTGCTTTCAAGACCTTTTGAGGGGAAGGAAATTCAAAGTCTTTTTTTTTTTTAATAGAATTACAGTTGATTTACAATATTATATTACTAAAGTTTCAACAGGACAGACTGTGAGCTCTTGAGGTCAGGACCACATCTCAATTACAGTAAATTCCCAGCACCTGGCACTGTGCCCAACACACAGGAGGGACTCAATAAATGTTTGCTGGGAGACAGCTGAACATGGCTGGCACCCGGTGAACAAACAGGCCTGCAGGGTAAAGCCTGGCCCCTCCCTCAGTCATCTGGCCACCAGGCCTGCAGCGTGTGGCGGCAGTTTGGCGGCAGCACTTCCCTATGGAACAAACGTGAACACTTCCATGAACAGGAAACTGAACATGTCATCACCTGGCAATCAGGACTTTAAAAGTGAGCCAGTAGGGACTTCCCTGGTGGTGCAGTGGTTAAGACTCCGCGCTCCCAATGCAGGGGCCTGGGTTCGATCCCTGGTCAGGGAACTAGGTCTCACATGCCGCAACTAAGAGATTGCATGCCACAACTAAGAAGCCCGTGACCTGCAGCTAAAGGAGCTGGCAAGCTGCAACTAAGGAGACCCAGTGCAACCAAATAAATAAATAAATATTAAAAAAAAAAAAAAAGTGAGCCAGCAACCTGTTCAACAAAAGCTTTTGCAAGAAACCTCTTGAAGCAGAACGAGCAGGCTTCAAAGGGCAGGAGCGGCAGGATGCCCCAGTCCGAGCCCCCGCCTGCATCAGGAGAGACACAGGAGGGCCAGGCCCTGTGCTCCGAGCGCGGACAGCCACCTCGGCCAGGGGAACCGGGAGGACTACACTCCCTCCTTACAGGATTCGCTCTTATAAAAGGGATGGCAGAAGCGCAGTCAAGAAAAGAAGGTTTGTTTTTTCTTTAAGTGTGATGAATGGTTATAACCAATTCATTTATTCCACAGAAACACAGACCGGTAACCCCAGACTCTGCCTGTTTTCTGTTGTACTACTCTGTTTGTGGGAACAATGTCTCTCAGTTACAAAGGTATGGAATGTCATTAAATAAAAGCTTCAAAGTTGTCATACACATGCTTTGAAATTACAGACCTCTTATTCACTGGGTGCCCACCACCTTCAGCTCTGTGCCAACAAGCACTGGTCCCTACCATGTGCTGGGAACACGTATTAAGTTGAGGTGTGGTCATGCCCTCAAGAGTATTTAAAGCCTCAAGTGCGTGGGCCAGTCCTGGGTGATGCTTCTGTCCTGGGCAGCGCCCCCCAAGCCCATCAGCAACTGCTCCCACCCCAGAGGGTGTCAGCAAAGGGGTGGGGGTGAGGGCAATTCTGATCCTGACCCCCAGCACACACCCCAGGCTCCGCAGAGAGGCTAAGAACCACTTCTGCGGCACAGCAGGTTCTTCAAACAGAAAAACGTGTCTTAAAATAGCTTATC
This sequence comes from Balaenoptera borealis, assembly GCF_965194805.1. Classification (NCBI taxonomy): domain Eukaryota; kingdom Metazoa; phylum Chordata; class Mammalia; order Artiodactyla; family Balaenopteridae; genus Balaenoptera; species Balaenoptera borealis. Next base: position 13,645,432 of record NC_138866.1, on the reverse strand, counting down.
TGGCTTATTATACTAATAATCAGTTATACCAATACTAACCAATATTCTTTAACCCAATTTTGTCTAGGAAAAAAAGGTTAAAATAAGGATGATAAAAAGTCTTTACAGGCAGTTCATGAAAGCTCCACAAGATGGAGACCGTAGCCTGTCACGAAAGACCTTTGAAAGTTCACCATAAATTCAGATGTCCAATCCATCTCCCATCAGACCCTCTTTGCTGAGTAGAAAACTGAGTTTTTTTGAGTGGAAAAAGGGAAAAGAAGGTTTTCCTACTTGGATAGTTCTACGGTGAGTTTTTTTTATTGCTTCACATCACAAATATTGGCAATGTTCACTCATCTTCTAAATGACTCTCCCCACCCCCAGCCCTACTCGCCCCCAGTTAGGATCGGTGTTGACAAAGCACCATCATGTAATTTCACTTGCAACTCCAGCAAAGATTTTAGGTGGTGGAAAGGTTAACCAGGGGAGAGACACGAGACCCAGATTAGAATGCACAGAGGCAGGAGAGAGGACCACAGTTTAAAAGGCATGACAACTGCTTGCCTGGAGGGCGGGGGCAACTAGCATTTAAACACGGGCAGTAAGTAAGGGGAAAAAAAGGAACATAAGTGAGTCTTTATATTTGGGGAGGTGGAGGGATCGTCTTTCCTCTCTCCATGTTTCACTACTTTCATTATGGAATTTTCCTTGGATTGCCAGAATATTTCTGAGGAACAATCCTCAACAGGACTGATGTAAAGGAGGATATAAATATTTTAAAAATACGACCACCACCTCCCATTATCCACACACCCCCACGAAAGAGGGAGAGGGGGAGGGAGAGAGATGGAGACGGGGTGGGGGGACTCAAGCAGGACTTGCACCTGTCCTTTGGTAGGCAGGTCTTTCACACTGTCGGGTTTGAAGAAGGTGAAGTCAACCATGGCCTGGAACAGAGAGATGGCCTTCTCGGAGTGACCAGCCTGCCGCAGAAAGTGGCACTGTTGAAGAAAGAGGGCTGCAGGCAGGGAGAGCAAAGGGGAAGAACCCTGGTTAACACCCAAAAAGGGAGAGAACATAACTTCTACAAACATGCAGTTCAACACCCAGAACATCTTTTCCCTGAAATTAGTGACTGTTAATATTTTCAAAGCTGTGAGACGTACATGTCCTGATTTTAAAGGACTCAAATAGTATTGCAATCAAAGTACATTCTCATTTTTATGTGAAACTATCACCGAGTACGAATAGTAACAATAAAATAAGGCAAGAGGATGGTCTGAATATTGGTTATCAAATACTCAAAGCTCATTAATATGAGAAAAATTCTAGGAAAAGGATGGTGTCGTAGATTTTTTATCAGAAAGCAAAGATCTGTACTCAACTGATCACTAGATGGCATTATTCACCAGCAATTTTCATTGTGTACTCAGTCCGCTGTAAACAAATCAGGGTTCCATGTTTGCAAATTTCAGTTCATTTTAACTGTGGTACAATTCCATCTACTAAATACCATTAAGCTATTTGAGCTCATCACAAAGGATATCAAACACGAGACTCTTTAAGTCAGTGGAGTAAATGCTTATTATTTCTAGAGCAATATATTTCTATCTTTAGAAATTAGTAGCACTATTCGATAGCAGGGATTTGATCAAATAAACGCCTGCTACATGCTGGACACTGAGCTAGACTCACCATATATTATCTCAGCTGACATGCGCAACAATCAGGTACAGCAGGTATTGTACTATTGCTGCTGAGGGAGAAACTAGAGCTCAAACAGGTTAAGGAACCTATCCAAGGTCACACCAGAACCCATGAAGGGCAAACTCAGGATTCAAGTCAAGAGTGATACTCTCCAGCTCCTGCATAACATGCAGCCTCCCGTGTCTCATTACTGGACAAAATTCATATTCTAGTCTCCTTCAGGACCTGCCAAAAATGGTAACAGTATAATAACACCAAAAACCTACATCTATCAGTGATTTCCAGCCAGTCAGGGCATCCCACAAACAGTAGTGCCTCAGACCCTATAATGGGTCAGATGAGCAGTGCAGGCATCTCAATAGATAAGGCCACCAACAGCCAAAGCAGTTAAGAGACTTGACTACATTTACCTGATTAATAAGTAGAAAAGTTGGAACTTCTAGTCTGGTGATATTTTCTGAACCCTACTGGCTCTAATGCCCCACCACCAAGAAGTTGGAGGGGGAGAACCTGTTATCAAAAGGAGTCACAATACCTTTTTAAAAAATCAGTTTTATCGATTTAGACATTCCTAAAATAAACCAAAAATAAATCTTCATTTTCAACGTAGCCAAAAGGAAGTACAGCTCCTCCCGCGTAAGAGGATCTGGTCATCATCTCCTTACCAAACATGGCCTCCTCGGTGCCAGGCAGCTCAGGGTGGGACAAGATGCTGCCGTCCTTAACAGCAGACAAAGTACTCAAGCATTTTCCATAAAGACTCTGAATTTTTGATATGGAAAAGGTGCTAAACTGGCTCTGGCAAAATAAAAGGTATTTCTGCCAAAGGGCTGTGTTGTTGGGATGTAAAAATATCAGTTTCTGCCACTCTTTGACCAGAGTGGAGGGCTCCCAGAACTCGGTGCAGAGCTGCAGCTTGGCAAGCTTCAGATCCACACTGCTCGGGTTGCTTTCCACGGCCCGTTCCAGAATGGCCAGCTTCTTCTCCAGAACCAGCCTCAGGGACCGCTTCCGCTTTTCCTGCTCTCCTTCCTCAATGGCGTACAGGCCCGGACTTCTCATGACCTCGTCCTCAACAACAAAAACACCAATTTACAAATGCAAATGGAAGTGGGGGACCCTCAGGATTTCAAGGTTGCTTGTAGAGTGACTTATAAGCCCCAAAGGGTTTCTCACCTCTCAAAATGAATTGTTATTCAGACATGTTTGATCTTGTGTTTAGTTCACCTAATTTACCTATCCACTCTGTCATTTTAAACTTAGATTTTTGTATCAATAGCTAGCATGCAATGTCTTGAAAACCTTTTCTGAAGAGCCAGTTTTACCAATAACACAGCCAAATGTAGGACAAATATGATAATTATATAAGTGGTTCAAAAAGATAAGTGGGACGAAGACAAATCCATGTGTTCCAGAAGGGGAGCACTTAGCTCTAACTACGTCATTCCACGGGCAGCCCCTCTTTGCAATTCTGTGCACTGCGCACGTTCTGTCTGTATTTCAGGAACGCCTTCCCCCGCCTGGTTAGCATCTACTGTTCTTTCACGATTCTGTTCAAGTCTCACCATCCCTTGGAAGCCATTTCTTACTCCCCAGTGGCAAGTCACCCCCTCATTCCATCCCCAAATTAGATGTTATAGCATTTATTACCCCAGATTGCATTTATCCTTCCTCACTGGGTTTTGAGTAAACTCAAGGCAAGGGCTGAATTCTAGTTATCTTTAGAGGCCCGGCACCAGGGTTCCTCCTAGGAGCTCAAAAATCACTGCAGAGTAAATCAGTGCCCCAAATTAAGACCGTCATTCTAAGGTAAGAGAACTGGGACAGCGATACTTACCTGAAAAGCAACAAATGCCATCCACAGCTGAACATCCCGAGGATTCTCCCATACCCTCCTGTTAAACTCCTCCACCTTGGCCTTGAGAAACACGTTCTCTCTGTTGGGCTGTGAATCTGGCTGCTTGGATTCTTGCTCTGAAGGACCCCGGCCTTGTAACCACTGCGTGGTGGCTTCATCATAAATCCCCAGAGGGTTCAACCAGGTGGTAACAGGGGCAACCACGTCCTCTGCACCCTTCACTGGGATAAATGAGATCGACTCCGATGAGGCAGGCTCAGTTTTACTGCTAATCGCAACTCCGTCAATGTTCATTAATCCCACACTCTTCTTTGTAAAGTAGCGCTCGACATGCTTGTGTGACCGCTTCTTTTCTGTGGAAGTCCCCTCCCAAGATATACACTGCTTCTTAGGGTTAATGCCAAGGCAGGAGTCTCCTTTCCTCTTGTATCTTATATTTGAAAAAGAAAACAAGTTACTGAGAGAACATGTGCCCTGGATCCAAATGACTGAAGGCCCAGCAGACACATTCTTGTTCTGCAAGTTAACTGCATATATTCAAATTCACCTTCCCTTCAAATTGCTTCTATTTAGAGACGTACGAGGATTAGCTGTTAACTTTTTCTGCCTGTTTGACTTATTCCTCTAACATGACTCTTTGTTTACGTCTCATGAATTTAAGATCATGCCTGTCTTCCAGTTCTTAGTAACTTATTTCTCCTGCAGCTTTGTACAGCACTGTCCCATACATTATGTCATCTGAACATCACAATCATGTGTGACAGGCAAGGCGGAAATCATCTCCTCTTTTACACCATTCCTACATGAGGACGCTGAGACCTCAGGTGATGCTAGGTCATCTGTGTCTCCTAGACCAGTCCCTTTTTCTCAGTACTGCCCTGTGTCCCTACTTAAGATAACAGAGAGGTCTAAGATTCTTTTTTTAATCCTGAAACAAAGTATGTCAAATAAAATTACATGTGGCTATTTTCGACGCTGCAGGAAGAGAGGCTGCGTTCTGAAATGCTTTTACGGATCATGTAGGCGTCCCCAGAGTTAAACACAAGACTACTGAATACGTGCACAAAAGCTAAGGAAAACTGTGCACACTTTTCTGTATGTATGTTATACAAACAACCCAATTAAAAAATGGGCAAAAGATCTGAACAGAAATGTCACAAAAGATATGAATGACCAATAGGCACATAAAAAAGTGGTCAACATCATTAGTCATCAAGGAAAAGCAATTAAAACCACAGTGAGATACAGCACAGGCCCACCAGACAGCTACAATTAAAAGGACTGGCAATACCAAATGCTGGCAAATGATCCGTGGAGTAACCGGGACTCTCATGTGCTGTTGGTGGGAATGTAAACTGGTACAATCACTTTGGGAAAAGGTCTGGCAGTTTCTTAAAAGAACTAAACACAGACCTTACCCTATGACCTAGCAATTCTATTCCTAGGTATTTACCCAAGAAAAAGGAAACCACATGTCTACACAAAGAGCTGTGCACAAATGTTCTCAGCAGCTTTATTCATAACAGCCAAATACTGGAAAAAGTCCAGGTGTCCATCAATAGAAGAATGGATAAACAAATGGAGGTATGGCCATTGATGGAATACTCCCACCAGGAAAGAGGAACAAACTGCCGATAAATGCCACAGCATGGATGAAACTCAAAAACATTATGCCGAGTGAAAGGAGCCAGACACAATGGAGCACATACTATATGATTCCATTTATATGAAATTCTAGAATAGACCATACTAATTGATGGTGGAAAAAAATTAGAATGGTAATCTTCTCTAGGGAGGTGGGGTGTGGACTGAGTGGAAAGGAGCCTGGGGAAACTTCTTGGGGTCATAGTAATGTCCTCTATTTTCATAGATGTCTGGGTTACACAGGTATACGCATTTGTCAAAACTCAGCAGATAAAGATGTGGATTATTACACTGTAAGTAAATTTTAAATCAAAAGAAAAAAATAAGCAAATCTTGAACTCTAGCTAATGATATGCACATTGAAGTATTTAGGGGGCAGTGTACTGATTTCTGCAATTTACTTTGAAACGCATCCAAAAATTAAGATGGGTGGGTAGATAGCCGAACGGACACATATGTGACAAGGCAAGCACAGAAACATTAATGGTAGAACGTAGGGCATGGTTATGTGAGTGTTCACTGTAAAATTCTTTCGACTTTGGCTGTATTTTTTAATTTTTTCACAATAAAATGCTGTGGAGAGAAAAAAGCAAGAGAGAGGTGCTGCCATCTTCTGTCAACGCCCAGAGAGCTTCTCTCCCACCTCATCCTGGTCCAGCTCCATCACCTCCTTTCCTTCCTCACTGTCAACAGAGACCTGAGAAGCTCTCTGCTTGCCTGTGCCTCCCTCACTGCTCCAGCGTGGTGAATTCCACTTTGGGGGAATAGTTTCTCTCACACACACAAGTTTTCTCTCAAACCCTTTCTCTTTATCCTCTCTCCCAGTTCCTCCTGGATTACCTCTGGATAATCTCTCTCCTTTCCATTTATGAGTCAAACAACTTTAGCAAAGGGGTGATGAGATAAAATAGGCTAAAATAGCTCTATATAAGCCTTTCATCCCCTAAGAAACAAATTTTAAGTTAAAAACTAGTTTTGTTTTCCTTAATTACTATTTTCTTTTATTTTCACTAAAAAGGAACAATATTTTAGATATTCAATCTCTTAAAAAATGTTTTCTGACTTTAAAACTGCATTTTATAAAACTGATTTTAATAGCTTCCTTTTGTAACAAATTTGATGAAAATGATAAAGGAGAAAAAAATGCTACTGGCCTACATTATTAAGTATCAGCTTTCAGATAATGTGCATATGCATATATTCATATACACACACACACACACACACACACATCCTTTTTTAAAATAGCTGATATATAGCTTCAGGCTTTCCTCCCTACTTTTAAGCATTTCCCCATACCATTAGTTTTAGAAAATACAATTTTTATTGGCTCCAAACTGGTTCATTGGAAGAGTGTGTCATAATTTATTTAACCATTTCCCTACTGTTGGATATTTAGGTTCTATATAATTTATCACTTATCATAGAACCTTAATAATTGGACAGGACCTAGGATTAATGCAATAGTTCCCCAAATAAAGGCACTTTTACTATAAAATCCTTACCAAATAATCAGCTAGTCTTCACTTGAATAATTCCAGAAGTAGGGACCCCCACTTTGTTTGGAGGTTCAGTGAGTGATATCACATGTATTTAATTTAAATAAATTCAGATATAGGCACTAAGTCACCTCCCCAAAAAAAAGAGAGAGAGAGAAAGAAAGAAAGAGTGAAAGAAATGAAAAGAAAAGAAAGAGGGAAAGGGTTTGGGAAGAGAATATGTTTAAATCAAACACCCAGTTCTGCCCTGAATCCACTCAGTGGGTCTGAGCCCCCGAGTAAGCTGGGCTGGGCAATATGAATTTACCTTTCCTTTGCTGAATTCAATTCACACATGCCTTCTCAGTGTCTGACTGCCTAGGTCCAAATTCCAACTCCATCATTTACTAACTGGGTGACCATGATCAAGCTTTAAAAAACAAACAAACAAACAAACAAACTGTGCCTCAGTTTCCCTGTCTGTAAAACAGGGATAATAACAGTACCTTATGTCAGAGAATTGCTAGGATGATCAAAAAAGTTTACATATGTAAAGTCCTGGGACTTCTCTGGTGGCGCAGTGGTTAAGAATCCGCCTGCCAATGCAGGGGACATGGGTTCAATTCCTGGTCAGGGAATTAGATCCCACATGCTGCGGAGCAACTAAGCCTGTGTGCCACAACTACTGAGCCTGTGCTCTAGAGCACGCAAACCACAACTACTGAGCCCATGCACCGCAACTGCTGAAGCCCGCACGCCTAGAGCCCGTGCTCTGCAACAAGAGAAGCCACCACAATGAGAAGCCTGCGCACCGCAACGAAGAGTAGCCCCCGCTCGCTGCAACTAGAGAAAGCCCACGCGCAGCAACGAAGACCCAATGCAACCAAAAATAAATAAATAGAAAAAAAATTAAATTATATATGTAAAGTCTTTAGCCATACAGTAAGGACTAGATAAATTTAAAATTATTATTATTATTTCATACAACTTGGCTCCTAAACTTAAGCCAATTATTTCATCTGGTATATAGCCAAAGAAACAATAATCTCTTCCAAAAATGGAGAAAAAACTAGCTGAACTTCACTGACAGATAGTATATTAGTCCTACGGAATTTTCCAAAGGTAATTCTGACCTGTTATACACTAACTTTAGAACCTGACCCTTGCTTACCACAATGCTACAAAACACACCACATCATTGCTGGGATGTTCACACTCTTAGATTGCTTTTATGCTGAGCCAAACTTCCACTCACTGGTCGTGGTTTGCTTCCCAAGTTACACAGAACATTGCCAACCCACCTTCCAGAAGACAGTCCAACAAAGCCTACAAAACGACGACCATATCCCTGACAGAGGCCAAACACCCACAGGCCCTCACCTCATCCTCACACGACTGCCTTAGCCAAGTGTCTGCTCACCTTCCTCTCAATGCTCTTGGTTTGTCAGTATCCCTCTTAAAAAGTGTGACAATTCAGTGCCTGACACAGTGTTCCCATCGTGCCCTGAGCAGCTCAGAGTGCCATGGGACCAACAGCTTCTCAGACCTGGACACTAACAGTTGTACAACTCTTAATCTGGGCAAGACTTGCCTCACTCAAGTTTTAGTAATTTACTAGGAAATCACACCAATGTCCTAAGCCCTTTGTAGTAGTCTCTTTGCAGTTTAGATTAATAAAGTTGTCTTTAGTTACGCTTCCTGAGCTCTGGGCCATTCATTAGCAGAGGCTCAAGAGCCACTCTCTGTTCATATTTTTTCCTTTTTTCAATCTATTACTAAATAATAACTCTTTCTATTTGCACACCAATTTCTAATTTCATAGCAAACATTTTTGATATTTGAGTGTAAGGCACAGCAGGCGTTACAATTCCCAATTTACAACTGAAGAAATGGAGGCTCAGAAAGGTTAAGAGACTTGCCTGGGATTACATTACTAGTCAACAGCAAAGTCAGAATGAGAACCAGAGTCTTCTGTTTCCCAACCTAGAAAATGCCCTACCACCCAACCTGTCTCCTCTTTTTGTGGACAGTGGAAGAACATTTGAAGTCAGAGAAATACAGGTTTAAACCCCAACTCTCCTGCTTCCTGGTTGTATGACCTTGAGAAGGTACTTCATCTCTGAGATTCCTTTCCTCGTTGGTAAAATCAGAGTGCCCCCTCTTCATGGGGCAGCTGTGAGGGTCAGACAGGCTAGCATCAGTGAGAGAACACGCAAAGGATCATGCTACATACTTCCTGCCAAGCCAGCATTTGCTGTGTATCCCCACATCTGTGGCATGAAAAACCACACAAGAATTTAGGGAGCATTAAAATCATTCTAAAAATACACAAATACACTTTAAATATGATAGTCATTTACTCCCTGCCATGAGGTTTTAGTAGACAGTATGGAGATACAAATATGCACCAAAAAATAACTGATATAAACTCATCATAGAGGAAATTTTAGTTGGAGTTGCTTATGTGGTGAGTTACAGTGTCACAATGAATGACAACATGACTAAAATGTGGAGGTGCAGCAAAGTAATGGGAACTAAAATTTACTTTAAAAAGTAATTAGCCCATGAAGAATGATAATGATCTTCAAGGCCTCCTCTTGGCTGTATATTCCATGATTCTCTACCTTCAGTTTTCATCACCTATAAGCTGTTTGGGAATAGAGACTGTGTATTATTGTTCTTACAAAGTACTAAGTGTCTAAAGAGTTTATTGAGGATTCAAATATTTTTGATTGACAGATTAGAGGAGAAAAGTTTAAACTCATTACTGAAGCAAATACCATCACCTATTTTTACGATTATCTGGTGACGTATGTATGCTGGAAACAGTTTGAAAAAGTCATTACCATGTAATGTCATTTTTTAAAATGGCATGTGTGCGTTGCAGGGGGTGGATAAATAGAAGGCTTTTGTAACTTTTAAGAACGGCATATAGATTAGACCAAATGGTTTACGGATAGTCACAATTATTTCAAGGTATTTTTCAGTTCATTGATTCTACAAATATTCATTGAACACCTACTATGCCACACACTATGCCAAGCACCATGGCTAAATAAGATTAATCTGACCTGGGTCCTGATCTCAAGGTTTAAAATTTTATTTTAGAATGTGAGATTACTCACCTTCTATTGTTTATGCCTACACAACTTAACAGTGGATAAAAGTCAACAGAGTCGATGGGGGGGGTGGGGAGGCAAAGAGACACAGACAGTGCTGAGTGAGCACAGAGGAGAAGGAAGTTCCCTCCCACCAGGGAAAACCAGGGAGAGCTATCACGATGGATACCTTGCTACATCTCCTCGGTAAAGAGACTTATACTCCCAGTTTGCAGGATCCGGCTTCTTATCTGTTCTGAAGGTTTCTCCCGTCAGAGCCTGAATGTCCTCAAGCCAAACAAAGTGACGTCCAATATCAGCAGTGGCATTATTTTCTTGACTGTGGGACAAAGGAAGGTGAACAAGAAAAGGGAAGAGGCACTTAGAAATCTCCCAGTTACATATTTCACGTTTCAGAAATGTGAAAGTTACACATTTCAAACTCCATACAGCATCAAGCACACCTAAGTACATAAAATGTGCACATGCCAAAAAAATGGGAAGAGCACTCCTACTCTGGAGAAAGTTTTAAAATACAGAGCAAAAACTGTCAACACTAAGTGACCCTTTACCAAGAAATGAAGTCAACTTATCCCAGAAATACACGTGAAGGATATAGGTGTTTTTTAAAAAAATAATTCATTTAAATGATTATAACTTGATTTTCAAGTATATTTATAAACAAGGCTTTTTCTAAAAAAAAAAAAAAAAAAAGAGAGAAAGAAAGATAAGGCTGCCCTAACTTTGCCTAACTTACTTGAAAGTGCTCAGATAATTTATTCCAACTAAAAACTTAACAACAACAGCAACAAAGCCACAGTTCTGAATGCTTCAGTCTTGCGTGTTACTTAGGCATGGTCTAAGTCTCGTTTTTATAGTCTGGGCTCTGTGTAGGGTGTTTTGCCTGTACGTCTGGACCTCTATCTAAAGGGCAGAGAGTCCACTATAAGACAAGACCCTTATTTATCCCTTTGAACCAATTTGTGACTTGGCAGACTTCCAGATACAAATGGAACCAGTTCCCTAGGAGTCAAAGAAGAGGGAGGTTTTTTTCTGGCACCTAACATCTTTCTTCCTCTAAAGAAAATCAGTTCATAATGCTGCTGACACAAGAAGGTGCCAAAGTAGTCAAAACAGCCATTAAGTGTTGTTCCATCTTTGCTTTTTGGCTCTGCCCGGATAGAAATAAAGATTCTAAAGGCTTCTAAATCACTCTTGGCTGGCAACACAAGGGAATGGTATTTCAGGGACACAAAGTAGCTACTCAATAAATATTTGTTGAATGATGCATCTCGGGTTAAAATACGTGGTGATTTTTAACACATTCCCCTCCAGAACAACTGTGGAGGGTTTTCTGATGACAAAAACTGAAAGGGGCAGCAAAGGGAGAGAAAGAGACTGATGCATTCCAGAAAGAAATGGAAAGCCAGTGTGGAGAGGGGGCGGGAAGGGCCAGGCTGCAGACCACCCCTGGGGAGCAACAAGCTCTCATTCCTCCCCTATTGGGTACTGCGGTCAGGAAGCAGGTTGTGGTCTAGGCTGTGTACGAGGAAGGATGCGCCTCCCCCTGAAGGTGAAGAAGAGCTCATCCTAGGAGACAAAGGTCAATTATAAGCTGTGACCTCTGGGGAAGCGGTCCCTCGATCACCCTGAAATAGAGTCCCATATGGTATGCAACCCACCCCTCCCTCCAGACCGCTTTCCTGACATCACGGAAACACTCTCCCAACTCAGTAATATCTTACTCCCTGTCTGTACAGAAACAAACGATTCTTCCAGGTCACTGTCCCAGGAACAGACTGCAGAAGTGAGTAGTGAGAAAGTAAAAGACAAAGACAAGAACAATCCACTCTGATCTTAATGGGGATATTCTACAAAATATCAACAGACTTAAAAATGCTGTTTGGATCATAAAACTATCAAGAGGCTGTAACGATCACCTCTGATGTGGTTAAGCACAGGCCGAAAATAACTATCTTTCAAGTTCTTATGGTCATTCCTGTACAGTTCCAGGAAATCCTTTAAAACTCATTTTCCTCAGCCATAAAAAAGATAGTTAAAGATGAGTCTTCAGAACACACAGCAATTCATGTATTTTGCTTTGAAGACATACTAAAAAAAAGCAACAATATCAATGGTACATTCATCCATTCATTCATGTAACAAAAACGTACTTGAGCGTTTACTCCACATCAGGCCCAGTGCCAACCGCTGGGGGGATTCAAAGGCAAGCAAGGTGGGGTGGTTCCCGCCCACAGAAATCCAGCCAAGTTCGAAACCTTGTTGCTAGACTCCTTTATTCCTTCCTCCTCTAGGGTTACAGGGATAGCACCTGAGACACAGAGAAGGCTAAATAAATCTGGGTCCTCTGAGCCACCGAGGACTGCGGCATTCTCCAACACTGATCTGCTGACAGAAGGGTCCCGGAAGACTACGGTGTCTGCCTCTCTGGAGACTACGGGCCGGATTCCAGACTCACTCCGACCAGAGCTCTCACTGACATCAACGGGACTTCTAAGCACATCACAAGAGCAAATAATACCTCAAGAGTCGCAGAAGTCTTAACAGCACTAAATTTTTTCAAGTATGCCTTGGACAGGACTTAAATTTTCTCTCTTCTAGACCACATGAACAAAGAAAAGAAAAAAGTTAAATGAGGAATAATAATTCAAGTAGTTTTACCACATAACCACCTGTCTCACGCATGGGAAAAGTACCTCCCTATGTAAGAGGAAGTTAGATTAACCAGAGAGGAAAAGCACCTGCTCTGGGGTCAACCTGTAGAACACCTGGGACACTATGCTCAGCGTAGACAGCAGAGCGAAACACGGGGAGAAAAAAGGCCCCCAAGGAAAGGAAATACTGTGGTCATGAGCCATTCTATACCTTTAACGCAGTGGTTCTAAACAAATGTGAAATAAGGACAAAAGCAATGATTATTTTTGAGTGCTATATTAACCTTAACCTGTGTGTGTGTGTGTGTGTGTGTGTGTGTGTTATGCACACAGGGGTTCTGATGTGAGTGACTGAAAGGAAGACATCAAGAAAGAGAAAGAAGACATTTTTCTTACTCTTTACAGAAGCGTGTAAAGCTAAGTAGTGAACTGGTTCACATGCCCACTGTAAGGCACATCTGCCATCTTTCAGAAATCCTGCAGACTTCCTGTCTGAATCAGATTTTGACACAATCATTACTGTGTCTAAATAACAGTTCTCAAATAAAATCATGGCCCTATTTTTTTTTTTAATGAAAGTTTTCTTTTCTTATGTTGACCTAATGATAGAGCTCTTTTTGTTTTTCTCCCACTTTACTGAGGTATTTATCGACTCCATTTTGATTGAGTGGCTAAATAGTCATTCAGATGTCTAACTTGTGGCAACGATCAAGGGAGAAAAATTCAAGATTTGAAAAATCATAGGTATTTGAGAATAGAAAACCTACTTCGGTTTCTCTGATTCCTTTTTACTGTCTCTGATGCTTCTGGAAGATCTGTCCTTTTCAGAATCAGTATATGACTCAGATCCACTGCTACTTGACTGCCCACGTTTTCTCTTGGTTTTCTTGTGGTGCTGATGCTTCCTTTTCTTCTTTTTCTCTTTCTTCTTTTTTCTGCTTGTTTGTTTGGGCTTTCTGTTAGTGTCACTTTCATCTGAAGGCTCTGAATTCAGAGGACTCCTGTTTGGGAGAATCAACATTAGAATTATTTTCAAAAGAGAATTAGGGAAATAATATGTAAGTAAATATGCAAATAAACAAATATGCAAAAGGAAATTCTATAAATGCCCACACAGACTTACTATATGCCCATACATTATACAGTACCTTCCTGGATTGCAACTCACCTTAAAGATTTAAGAGTTGGACCTAAAATAACATCAGCTGAAGAAATTCTAATCTTTCTAAGATTTCTAAGCTTGTAAACCTATATTTTCATAGCTATATATTTGTAAATTAATCTACCAGTTATTTTATCAAATACAGTATTTTTTAATGCTATAAAAGGTTTATTTTCAGTCTTACATATTATGCCAGCATATCCTTAATGCCAAAAAAAAAAAAAGGTTTAACTCTGGTCCTTGTTTTTTAAAGTTATAACGAGATCTTCCTTATTACTCCCTCTCATGCATCAACTATTCTCAATTTCTGAAAGCTTCCTACACTTTTAGAGTACATCGTATTAATGAGACCATTTGGTCTATATTTGTGAGAGAGCTCATTTCTCAGTCCAGTGATCTATAACAAAATTCTTTCAAAGCTGGGTACAGATGTTTGCCATTTTGCTTTCCCCAAAGTTTTCATGAGGTTTTATCCTATGTTATTACAAAAGCTCCTTCTATTTTTGCATGCAACTCCTACCTTTATGCAACTAAAGAAATACCTGAATTACAATATTCTAAAAGTTACTAATGAGGTTAATAAAGTTACTTAAGAATCACAATGATGCCATTTCCCTTGTGGCCTAATTACTGGCAGTAACTGTGTCATGTACTTGCCACTCCAATGGAAAGGGAAAAAAAAGGATAATCTGTAAGAGTGATAAGGGAAAATAGTCAAAGATCACCTCATTACATCAGGTAAAAGGAAAAGTTTTACTTAACTCTTATCACAGTGTTTTCTAAGGAGCATCATTCAAACTAAGCTGACAAAGACTAAAAATCCACCTATCAAAAATATCAAAAAAACTACCTGGTCAGTAGCGACTCTTCAGAAACAAAGGCTGTGGCCTCTTCAGTTTGTTGGCCCAGAGATGTTACCGTTCCAACACAAAAGCTTGGGTTGCTCAGCCAGTCTAATTCTGCACATGGGCAAAAAGGAGAAAAGATCAATGAAATTAGCTCAATAGGATTTCTAAAGCAGGAAATCCATCTTACCAGCTGACATCTTAATTCACAGCCAACGTCAGCCAGACATTTTGAACAGTCCACAGAAGCTGAAGGGAATCCATGAAATTGTTATTTCATAGGGCATGGGGCTTTAACACACTCTAAAATATTTAAAACTGAAATCCTCTTGTGATATCAGGCTGTAGCTTAAGCAAAAGCCATGTAATAAGCATGGCCTAAAATACAACAAGGCTTTATGTATTCCATCCACACTCTAATGAGCATGAACTCTTCCAAAGCATTAGGTTTTAATGACCCCAAATTTGATTTAGACAATTCCAAGAAGTTAAAAAAAATCAAATCATGCATAGAAACCCACCAGGCTTAACATTATTCCAGAAGATTCAGATATTTTTCTTTAAAAAAAAATTCCAATGTTCTTAGTATAGTAACTTAACATAAGCTTTTCCTTATAACAGTACTCTGTGAAAATAAAAACAGAAGGTGTCAACTTTTTAAATTAATGCTAAAATTATATAAGATGTTAATAATGATTATCTCTGGGCGGTGAGGTTAAATGTCCAAAATTTTTCTTCTTTCTGCTTATCCATTAATTTCTAACTCTTCTATAATGAACTATTTCTAAATTACTTATTTTCCAACTTTTAGGAGTCTTGGCTGTGAAGGAAAGAAGAAGAATGGTGGCAGCAAGGGGGCCCACGGAGGGGTGTGTATTTTGTCCTGTTTTGTTTTAGGATGGGAGGCCAGAGCATAATCACATGCTCAGGAGAAAGGACCCACAAAATGGTTGAAGTTAGAAGAGAGAAGGGTTAATTACATTTTTTAACAGTTGTATTGGGATATAGATTATATACAAGGTTCACCCATTTAAAGTGGACAAGTCAATGGTTTTTAGTATATTTAGAATTGTGCAACTGTCACTGTAAGATAATTTTAGAACATTTTCATCATCCCCAAAAGAAACCCCACACCTATTAGCAGTAACTCCCCATCACCCACCTCCTGCCCTCGGACTCCCACAACCAGCCCTAGGCAACCACGAATCTACTTTCTCTCTCCATAGATCTGCCTACTTTGGGCATTTAATATAAACAAGATCATACAATATACGGTCTTTTGTAACTGGCTTCTTTCGCTTGGCATAACGTTTTCAAGGTTCATCCATGCTGTATCATGTATCAGTATTCCATTCGTTTCTATTGCTGAATAATAATTCCATTTTATATCTATACCACATTTTATCCTTTAACAGTTCAGGGACACTTGGGTTGCTTCCACTTTTTGGCTATTATAAATAATGTTGCTATGAACATTCAGGTACAAGTTTTTATATGGACACATGTTTTCAGTTATCTTGGGCAGATATCTAGGAGCAGAATTGCTGGGTCATATGGTAACTCATGTTCAGCATTTTGAGGAACTGTCAGATTGTTTTCCTAACTGGCTGCACCATTTTATACTCCCATTAACAAGGTATGAGGATTCCAATTTCTCCACATCGCTGCCAGCTTGTTACTCTCTGTCTTTCAGATTACAGTCATCCTACTGGGTATGCTGTTTTCTCACTGTGGTTTTGATTTCCATTTCCCAGGTGACTAACGATGTTGAGAATCTTTTCATGTGTTTGCTTGTTGGCCCTTCATATTTCAACAGAAACAGTTATTCAAATCTTTCCCCATTTTTTAACTGGGTTGTCCTTTTATTATTGAGTTGTAAGAGTTCTTTATATATTCTGTATTCTAGTCCCTGATGGCAACTGCATCTTAGTGAAGAGGGGATATCAGAATGTATGCTCCGTGATACAGCACCTTATTTTGTTCACTGCTGTATCCCTAGCACTGAGAGCAATGCCTGACATACATCAGTAGGAGTTTAATAAATATTTGTGGAAAAGAGGGGATGGAGGAAGGAAGGAAAGTTCCTAAAGAGAAAAGGTGCCTTGAAAAGCACAGGAAAAAGGGAAAGAAGAGAGGGAATCTAGCTTACGAAGGGCTTTACTGTAGGCCAAACAACAGGTTCAGCACTTAATTTACATCTTTTAATCCTCACAACAACCCTCTATAGGAGGTACTACAATCTTCACTGTACAGAAGAGGAAACTAAGGCTCAAAGGGATCAAGTAATTTTTAAGGTCATACTTAATAAGACTTTAAAGAATTGTTCATGCAGTCTTTCTTCTACTGTCTCCTTTTTCCTTCTGTGGGGTTCCCTTCCCTTGGGCCTAATTCCTGGCAAGAGGTATGCGAAAATAGTTCCTGTGGCTCACTGAGATCACAATTATTTTCACAATAATTGGATTCTATCATGAGCAGAGGAAAAGTGGGAAAAAATGGAACAAACAATATGCAAGGAGAGATGCTCTCAAAGAAGTCCATTATATTTTTACATAAATATCTGGATAGTAAGGACAGCTTAGAGGAAGTGTAAAGAAATAGATACATTAAAACAACAATGTGTGTAGCTCTCCAAAGTCCTTCAGAAGGTACAAAAAAAAGCTTTTAAAGGATGCATTTAAGGCTTTGCCATATGGGACCACTGTGGGGAGGAAAAAAAGTAGTTTATAAAGAACTAAAACACTTGGGTTTTGAACTGAAATCATCACTGACCCTCTGAGTGACCTTCATCTCAATCAAATGACCTTTTATAGGAACAAAAGGTATTTTTACCTGATAAGAAGTTGCTGCTGCTTTTTGGGGGGTGGGAGGAGGGAAGCTATCATATTAACAGTGACCATGTGTGGAATATTAAAGTAATAATCATTGGGTGTTAGGCCTAGAAAAATTTGGGAGGTCACCTGGTCCAGAGATTTTCAAACTTTCTTAGCCAAGGAACTCACTGTTCAAGCACAATCTTTCAGAGAAGTTCAAAATGCAGAACAGAAAAAGCAGGATGCCCTTGTTGGGGGCTCACAGGGAGGGAGCAGGTCCACAAAGGCTCACTGGAGCACAGCCTGGATACCCTTCCCTCAGTTACAGATCAATAGTCGGAGGCTCAAAGAAGTTAAGTCACACACACATCTGGATCAGGGAATCCTCCATCCAGCCCCCTCTAACCATGCCATGGTGCTAACTCTTCACCGCCTCAACTAAGGAGTTGCTTTTCCTAAGTCTCCCTGCAATCGGTACAGGGGGCTACAACAGCAATTTTCACATTGCAATCTCATTATCTGCATGCCAAGTTTTCCCATCATAGTCTAAGCCAAAGGCCAACAACTCAAATCCTTACAGGGACCAGATGAGTAATGATTACTATGACACTATCGAGAGTGACAACAGAAAAAAAGAAAACGACAAAAATATTCTTCCAGCCAAACAAATATACCAACTGGTTTACAACTTGTGCATCCAAGTTTCCAGCTTGCCTCCACTCCTCCCACTCCCTTCTTTCCAAACCAAAAGAAACATGAGGGCAGGAGCCATGACTATTCACTCCTGTATTCCCAACTCCTAGCACAGTGCCTTGGTACAAAGTAACTGGAGTCAATAAATATTTGTTGAATAAGTAAAGTGAATGAAGATCTGAATCATATCTCTGCATCCCTGTACCCCCAGCAACTAATTTACAGAACTGAAAAAATTTGATTGTTAAAAGCATGCCATTATCTAGGCATAAAGTACTACTTAATAATTCTTCCAGTCTTCATTGTAAATTCAGATTTAATCATTAAAGAATGGAATATCTACTATGTGTCCAGGCACAGTTCCAGGCTTTGGAGGCACAGTGGTGAACAAGTCCCTGCTCACGTGGTGCTTATATTTAACCATAACATTAACTGTTCATGTGATACATTTGCATTCTTAAATTTTAATTACACAGAATCCTAGAAAGTCATCTGAGATCAAAAGATGCTTTATTAATCAGATTGCAAAGTCCTTTTCTATATTTACTTACATCCTCAAATAATTTACAAATACCAATTATGTATTTAGATAACTGTGCTCATACCAAGCAGGATGTAACACGTTACAGAGAAGACTAGCAGGATACCACATGCCTAGGGTTTAAGATAGAGAAGATGACTAGCTGACAAACCTTTTGTCCCGGCAGGTTAGTAAGTAAATCACAGGTTGAAACTTACCTGGAAATTAGCACCCTGCTATACACATACACACATCTAAGAAAGGAAGAAGAGTGTAAGTATCAGGCAGAAAAACCACTTTAGAACTACTGCCTAACAAAAACAGGCAGGTATCTACAAAAACCACATCGTGTGCAATTTTACAGAAAAAAATATAATGAATTATCACTGAATACTTCAAGCTGAAATGCTTTTTGCGATTATATAAGTTTATTATATAATTCTATTTCTCCATCACTAGTGAAAATGCTTTAATTCAATTCCACTACAGATGGAGGGAAGAAGGAATTGTCATGAATAGATTTAAATTTTAAAAACAAATTTTGGGGACTTCCCTGGTGGCAGAGTGGTCAAGAATCCGCCTGCCAAAGCAGGGAACACGGATTCGATCCCTGGTCCGGGAAGATCCCACATGCCGCGGAGCAACAAAGTCTGTGCGCCACAGCTACTGAGCCTGTGCTCTAGAGCTCACGAGCCACAACTACTGAGCCCGCGTGCCACAACTACTGAAGCCCGCGCACCTAGAGCCTGTGCTCCGCAACAGGAGAAGCCACCGCACTGAGAAGCCCGTGCACCGCAACGAAGAGCAGCCCCCGCTCACCG
This sequence comes from Balaenoptera borealis, assembly GCF_965194805.1. Taxonomy (NCBI): domain Eukaryota; kingdom Metazoa; phylum Chordata; class Mammalia; order Artiodactyla; family Balaenopteridae; genus Balaenoptera; species Balaenoptera borealis. The sequence goes on along the minus strand of NC_138866.1, from coordinate 13,626,139 downwards.
CAACTAGAGAAAGCCCCGCGCGCAGCAACGAAGACCCAACACAGCCAAAAATAAATAAATTAATAATAAATTTTTTTAAATTAAAAAGTAAAAAAAATAAAAACAAATTTTGAACCACAAGTGGATAAAATATCCTTGTTCTACACCCATTCCCCATTGTATTAGGCTTTCCCCCGCTTTTCCAAAGTTCACTTTATGGCACTTTCGTTTTATGAAAGACCTTCAACTAGTACCTATTTTCACTAGCCAAAGTCCAAAGAGGATTTTCGCTTTTACCAAAAAAAAAAAAAAAAAAAGCGAAAAGCGAAAGCAGCCTTCAGTGTTCGTTTTGCAGCGAGCCTTCAGAGAGGCAGCGAGCACCCCAAGCAGCAACAGTGGCCTCACCAAGCTCCCTCCCCAGGAAGGAGCGCAGCATCGAGCCGCCACAGCTTTGAACTATGTCTGTGAGTATCTGTGCTTTATCCTCATTTACTCTGTGCATCCGTTAGCAAGACGTGGCCTGAAGTAACTGTTTCTTCACTGTACACCATTTCAGCTTAGGAAAGGTTTCATCGGAACGCTGCTCTACCTTCAGATAGTGGGGGAAACCTGTATAACAAAATAGCACTGATTATGAGTTTACGTGAACTCAGAGGCAAGCGCCACCCCTTCAGGGATAATTCAAAAGACATTTCTAGGGCTCTACAGCATCTATATTAGGGAAGGGGGTTATTCCTTTAAAAAGAATGAGCCAAGCTCTTTGTTTTGATGGAAACACTTGATTCCTGACAAAGAATGTGAGAGCACATGCATTCGTACAAACAGCACTGGCAAACATGACTAAGAACTGCATTTAAGACGCCGAGTACAGAGAATCTAAGCAGAGTCAGCCTTTCCACAGAGTTAACCTACAATTTGAAGAGACCCAGGGATCCCAAAGGTAATGTTTAAACAACCAAACCCCAACATTCCAATATCACAGTGTGGTTTATAATACATTTTCCGGTGTCAGAAAGACTTGCGTTCAAACACTGGCTTTAAAGTTTATTCGTTGTGCAACTCGGAACAAAAAACCTAATCTCTCCAAGTCTTCTCCTTTCATCCAGCACTTCTTCACTGAGAGCCAGGCATGGACAAACCCAGGACAGCCCTCAGGGAGCGGACACACTGGCAGTCATTTACATGCAATTAGACAAACGCCAAGATAAAGAAGAGTTACAGGGTATAATGAGAGCACACAGTTGGGTTCCCTAGTCCAAACTAGGTATGGATCAGAGAAAGCTGCCTGGGAGAACAGCTCAATAAGACCTAAAGGATGAGAAAAAAAAGTAGGCAAATATGCTCCTAGGAAGCATCTAGGCAGGAGAAATGGCTTATACAAAGGCCTGAACGTGAGAAAGCATGACTCTCTGGGAAACAGGAGAAAGCTGCTATGGCTGGACCACTGGGAGTGAGGGGGAGTAGGAGCAAAATGAAGCCGGAGAAGTTCAGGGGCCTTAAAAACAACCATATTAGAGTTTGTGTTTACCCTAAGAGCAATGGGAAAATGCTTGAGTTTTGAGCAAGGGTGACAAAATCAGGCCTAGGGTTCAAAAGATCAGCAGCAAAGAGTAGTGTTTAAGCACACACGTTTTGAGGCTAGATTGCTTGAGCCCAAATCCTGGTTCTGTGCCTGTTTCCTCCTCCCTAAAAATGCTGACAATACCGACTTCATAGGGTTGTTATGAGGATTCAGTGACTTAATATGTATTTGTAAAGCATTTAGACCAGTGAATGGCACATAGTGGTTTTTTAAATTTTTTTATTGAAGTATAGTTGATTTACTATGTTGTGCCCATCTCTGCTGTACAGCAAAGTGACTCAGTTATACACATACGTTCTTTTTTATATTCTTTTCCATTATGGTTTTTCCCAGGATATTGAATTTAGTTCCCCGGGCTATACAGTAGGACCTTGTTGTTTATCCATTTTATATACAATAGTTTGTATCTACTAACCCCAAACTCCCAATCCATCCCTCCCCCCACCCCACCCCCTCCCCTGGCAACCACAAGTTTGTTCTCTATGACTGTAAGTCTTTCTGTTTTGTAGGTCGGTTCATTTGTGCCATATTTTAGATTCCACATATAAGTGATAGCATGTGGTATTTGTCTTTCTCTTTCTGACTTACTTCATTTAGTACAATAATCTCTCGGTACATCCACGTTGTTGCAAATGGCATTATTTCATTCTTTTTTATGGCTGAGTAATATTCCATTGTATGTATGTGCCACATCTTTATCTATTCATCTGTTGATGGACATTTAGGTTGTTTCCATGTCTTGGCTACTGTGAATAGTGCTGTGATGAACACAGGGGTGCATGTATCTTTCTGAATTATAGTTTTGTCCAGATATATGCCCAGGAGTGGGATTGCAGGATCATATGGTAGTTCTATTTTTAGTTTTCTGAGGAACCTCCATACTGTCTTCCACAGTGGCTACACCAACTTACATTCCCACCAACAGTATAAGAGGGTTCCCTTTTCTCCACACCCTCTCCAGCATTTGTTATTTGTACACTTTTTAATGATGGCCATTCTGACCGGTGTGAGGTGGTACCTCATTGTACTTTTGACTTGCATTTCTCTAATAATTAGCAGTGTTGAGCATCTTTCCATGTGCCTATCGGCCATCTGTATGTCTTCTTTGGAGAAACGTCTATTTAGGTCTTCTGCCCAGTTTTCAATTGGGTTGTTTGGTTTTTTGTTGTTGAGTTGTATGAGCTGTTGGTGTATTTTGGAAATTAAGCCCTTGTTGGTCGCATCATTTGCAAATATTTTCTCCCATTCTGTGGGTTGTCTTTTCGTTTTGTTTATGGTTTCCTTTGCTGTGCAAAAGCTTGTAAGTTTGATTAGGTCCCATTTGTTTAGTTTTGTTTTTATTTCTATTGTTTTGGGAGACTGACCTAAGAAAACACTGGTATGGTTTATATCAGAGACATATAGTGTTTTTAAATAAGTAGTTTTAAAATTCTGGCTACGGTGTGGAGAGTGGTTCAGGGAGTGACTATTTAGGAAGCCATTGTAATAATCCAGGGGATGACCGTGGTGACAATTATGCAGTGGCAGTGAGAATAGAGGGAAACTAACAAATTTAAGAGTTATTTGGAAGGACCGGATGAAGAACTGAATGGGGGAAACAGCAAGTTGAGGTATGTGTCTAAGTTTTGGCCTGGGAGAATGGTGGTGCCATTTTCTGACATGTGGACACAGAAAGAAGAGCAGGTTTCAGGTAAAAAGGCAATGTGTGTAGTTTCTTCCCCAAATATAAATAATACACCTGACTCGTATGCCTCATATCTTCCATCCCAACTCTGTCTAAATATTCAACCCCCAAGCAACAATGTTTTAGAGTAGACAAGCCTAATAAATCTGATGGTGTAGAAAGAAAAGCTCGAGAATTGGAGGGATCACACACTGGGGTCTTTCTGCTGCTCCTAACACAAGGGAGGCGCTGGATACCTGTTTGTTGAGAGAATGAAGGCTACTGAATTCAGCCTCCCCAAAACACTTACTGAGTGTGACGCCTGCTTAAATCCTGGCCTAACTCTTAACAGTACCGAGAGAGTGGAGAACAGAGCCTCTCTCACTTGCTTTGGTATTGCTCATCTTTCCTGTCCAGGAGTTTTTTGTTTCTGTTTTTGTTTTTGATTGAAACTCTGCACACACCAGTACTAACACCATCTTACATTTTTATAACATTTTATAGTGTAAGGCCAAAAGTACAGTGCTTCTATTTTTAACAGCAAAATACCAGAAACAGTCAAAATGTCCTTAATAGGGACTGACAGAATAAAGTATGTGACATCCACACTATGGAGCTCTGTGTACCAGTCAAAAGAAGTGAGGAAGACTTCTATACTCCACTGTAGAGTGATGTCTGGGATTTTAGGTAAAATAAAGAATAATATGCATTTAAGAAACAGAAGTGGAGGGGGGAGGAGAGATAAATTTGGGACTTGGAATTAACAGATACACACTACTATATATAAAATAGAGAAACGATGAGGACCTATTGTATAGCACAGGGAACTATATTCAGTATCTTGTAATAACCTATAATGGAAAAGAATCTGAAAAAGTATATATATATATATATATATGTATGTATAACTAAATCAATTTGCTGCATATCTGAAACATTGTAAATTAACTATACTTTAATAGAAAAACAAAAAATTAAAATAAAAAAGAGAAACAGAACGGAAATGTAGTTGCTCATATTAAGGAGGAAAAAAACGGAAGGATATCATTGACTACTAAAAATTCTAAACTGTAGGGGAAAGTTGGAGAATTGAGATGGAAGTTTTTTCTCCGAAAATAACTGGGTTATATGTATTTTCAACTTTAGAACCATGTAAATGTTTCACAACATTACAAAACGGGACCAAATCAAAAAGAAGAAAAACACAATCCCCCAAAATTAAAAACGAATATACCTAATTGTATATCAAACTGGTAATGAAACCACACAGAGAATTATTTCAAGTGAATTTAAAACACAGTAATCTGACAGCACGTGGGTTGTGGGATATAGCCTAAGGACAAATAGAACCATAAAGAAATAGTGAACTATTTAGTATTAGTCATATTACTATTGTTATTTTGGACCTATACATAGTTGGACTAATGGCACTAAGAACTAATATTTTCAGCATAAGAGGAAATAAATATAAATAGTAAGTCAAAGAAATCAATTAAAAATCTCATAATCTTAAACTTGGATTAGAAATATCAGTATGAAGTCATGATGTATTTTTCTCTTTCTGGTTCTGGCCACTGAAAATGTTTAGAAGTAATGACAACCCAGTGCCATGAGTACTCCGAACATCCAATTTGTGGTTTTAACATACCCATACCATTTTCCACTAAAAGAAACCAGGGTTCCTTTGAGAAATGGTCAATTCCAGGCCATTATAAAACATGTAAGCGATGAGCTCTGGGCAGCTTTTAGGGCAGAAAGCAAGGAAGTGATTAAAGACAACCGGTTTATGCCAAAAAGACACAGGCCCAACTTGATCAAGGCCCCATTAGCCAAAAATGGGACAATTTAAGCATTAGAAAAGAGTATTTGCAATGGACTGAAATATAAGTATGTTAAAAATTCATGAGTGCATAATTAAAGGGGGTAGGGAGAAACACCTCACTTGTCACCTCTAAAAGTTGCCAAGACCCAAACTTGTTATTCTGTAAACTGACAAAAGGAACAAATCAAGTATTCATCCTGTCTTTCCTGCCTGAACTGTATTTCAGGGTATCCCAACAGTGTTGAGAAAAAGTTCTTTATAGGATAACTGATACTAATAAATATAGGAGGAATACTAAAAACGGAAAATAACCATTTTGTAATCCCAATGAAACGGTGGATCTAAGCAATAATCATAAATGGCTGCAAAAATCATTAGGTGAAAGCCTGATGGGCAGCTTCATAATGGATGAATCAGGCCATCCAGGAATCCACCGATCAATCTCACTACTAAAAGAGAGAAAACTGGACCGCTCATCCTCCTGATTTGGCTCAACAGCAAGTGTAGAGCATACCCAATGAGGTATTTTCAACTAAAAACACTGTACCTGAATCTAATTAACTCTCCACATCTAACTATCAGTTTACAGGAAATTCTAGGGTAGAGAAGCATGTTAAATGACACCATAAGGATTTGGTGGGAAATGTCTATAGGACAAATGATGCAGTTTCCTCAACAAATCACAAGGGAAAATAGAAGGGAGGGAGAAACTGTTTTATATCTTTTAAAAAGACCTAAGAGACATATCCAAAATGCAGTGTTGGATTTTTTTGGATACTGACTTGAAGAAACCAACTGTAAAAGGCCATTTTTGAAACAACTCTGGCAATTTGAACATTAACTGACAATTAGATGATATTAAAGAATTATAGTTAATTTCATTATGGCTAATAATGTTGTGTTTAAATTTTTTAAAATACAGTACTTTATAAAAAGCTCTTAACATTCTCTAACACCATACACAAAAATAAACCCAAACTGGATTAAAGACCTAAAACGTAAGACCGGATGCTGTAAAACTCTTAGAGGAAAACATAGGCAGAACACTCTCTGATATACACTGCAGCAATATCTTTTTGGATCCACCTCTTAGAGTAATGAAAATAAAAACAAAAATAAACTAATGGGACCTCATTAAACTTAAAAGCTTTTGCACAGCAAAGGGAACCATAAACAAAATGAAAGGACAACCCACAGAAGGGGAGAAAATATTTGCAAACAATGTGACCGACAAGGGATTCATCTCCAAAATATACAAACAGCTCATACATACAGCTCATATTGATACAGCTCAATATCAAAAAAGTAAACAACCCAATCAAAAAAAAAAGAAAAAATGGGCACAAAATCTAAATAGACATTTCTCCAAAGACATACAGATGACCAAAAAGCACATGAAAAGATGCTCAGCGTCGCTAATTATTAGAGAAGTGCAAATCAAAACTACAATGAGGTATCAACTCACACCGGTCAGAATGGTCATCATCAAAAAGTCTATAAACAATAAGTGCTGGAGAGGGTGTGGAGAAAAGGGAACCCTCCTACACTGCTGGTGGGAATGTAAATTGATACAGCCACTATGGAGAACAGTATGGAGGTTCCTTAAAAAACTAAAAATAGAACTACCATATGACCCAGCAATTCCACTACTGGGCATATACCCTGAGAAAACCATATTTCAAAAAGATACATGCACCCCAGTGTTCACTGCAGCGCTATTTACAATAACCAAGACATGGAAGCAACCTTAATGTCCATCAATAGATGAATGGATAAAGAAGATGTGGTGCATATATACAATGGAATATTACTCAGCCATAAAAAAGAGTGAAATAATGCCATTTGCAACAACATGGATAAACCTAGAGATTATCGTAGTAAGTGAAGTCAGAGAAAAAGAAAGACAAACACCATATGCTATCAGTTATATGTGGAATCTAAAAAATGATACAAATGAACTTATTTACAAACCAGAAACAGACTCACAGACTTAGAAAACAAACTTATGGTTACCAAAGGGGAAAGGTGGGGGGTGAGGAATAAATTAGGAGGTTGGGATTAACATATATACATTACTATATATAAAATAGAAATCAACAAGGTCCTACTGTATAGCACAGGGAACTCTACTCAATACTCTGTAATAACCTACATGGGAAAAGAATCTGAAAAAGCATAGGTATATGTATATGTATAACTAAATCATCTTGTACACCTGGAATTAACACATTTTAAATCAACTACACTGCAATATAAAATAAAAATTAAAAAAACAAAACGAAAATAAATAAATTAAAAAAGAATAAAAAGCCCTTTTACAATCATTACCCTGATGCTGGGTACCCAGAAGATGTCCAATAAATACTGGTTAAGATAAATGACAAGAGCAACACTCCCCTGTAAACCTGCCACTTCATGCTCCCAAAATAAAAGGATTAACCCTTGGCCTGTTATTCAAGTCAGTACCATCCCTCATCACCAGTTCCAACCATATTTCCCAAGGTGCCTCCTTACACCTCTACATTTCCAGAAAAATTGAACTATTTGCAGTTTTTTGCAGAGGTCTCATGTTTTCCTTCCTGCGTGCCTTTGAAGGCCCTGGAATGCCCTTCCACTATCTCTTTGTCCAGATCCTACCCTCTTGAAGACCCATCTCCAAAGTTAGCTCCTATATAATGCTTTCTTTGAACTTCCCCACAGAAGTCATTATTCCTCTGGTTCACCTGTGTCATCTGTAACATCCCACCTTGTATGTACTGTTACTTTTTTGTTAAGTACCTACTATTGGTCTGTACATTCAGCTAATATTTATCGAACACCTACTATACTTTGGGCCTGTGCTAGGGGTTAACGATGCTGCAATGAATAGACAAACACTGTTTCTGACTACATGGATGTTACGGTCTAGTAAAGGATGACCAAAATTACACTAATTATATAAGAAATTACTCACAATTTTGAGAAGTATACCAAAAAAAGAAATGTAGGAATTACGACAGGATACGATAAAGGTGTCAGACACAGCTGGACTCTGCCACATAAGGGTATGATTTAGGATTAATCACTTCAAATTACAATTCACTATGTGCATTGTGTTTTTAACAATGCAGATCTGGGAACGCTTAAGGCTTAAATAAAATATGTAATGCCATTACCTGACCTACAGTCGACCCTCAATAAATAAATGTTAGTTCTTATTCCCAGAATTTGTGCCCATCTGGAGAGAAACTGTGTTTGATTAGCCTGTGGATCCTAATTCTCTAGCTCTTGGTCGGCCAAAAGGTATGAGACCAATAAACAATTCAGAATAAGGAGAACAGAGAAGGAAAAAAAGCTGTAATAAGAACACCCAGCATTTGCATCAGGAGTCTCCCCGAGATGTGGAGTACCACTGTTTCCATTTTACAGGTGAAGGAACTGAGGCTGGGGGGAGAAAACGGGGCTCAACAATATGATTACATGGAAGTCCCAGCTCCGAGGACTCTCCTGGTCTTTCTTTCTCCTTCTGGACTCTACAACTCGAGCCCAGAAACCCGGACGAGTGCCGCTGCTCCTCCCACAAGGCTTTGCAGCACCGCGGAGAACTCTGGGATACAAATGAATAAACAAATCCAAGGCAAGGGCGAGACCTGGGCCCAAGAAACTCCGCCCTAAGCCTGCCAAGTACCTTCTTCATCCCTTTTGTGTGCTTACCTTTCCTGGGGCTCCCACTCTCGGGCGCCTCACTAACACTCGCAAAGGCGGGGAACAGCGCCATGATCACAGGCCGCACCGCCTTTTCACTCCACAAAAATGGCGCCGGGAAGCCGAGGCCGGTAGTAAGGCCCTTGCGGTCGCTGTGCACTCTGGGAAGTGTAGTTTTCCCGTCGGTCCTTTGGCCTGGACCCCACCCGCGGGGGCGGGGCGGAATGAAAGGGGGCGGGGCATGATGGGGGAGGGGCGGAAGGGACCACTTCCCAGTAATTAGTACCGTCAGGCTTCTGTGAGAACCGGAAAATGCTGAGACTGGAGGTGCGACTGTTCAGAGCACAAAGTTAAAGGAAGTTGGGATTCTGATTACACCCCTGAGTTCACACCATGGCTTCCTAACTGAGTCAAATCAAACTCCCTAAGCTTCAGTTTTGATGAAATAAAAATTTGTATTTTAAGGCAAGATAAAAATTTAAACAAAATTTTTCTCTGCCCATTTGTACCTCCTCCCTCCCGTCTAGTGTGCATCATACATCTGCATTGCGCATTAACCAGACCTCCCCAATGGCAGAAATACCTGCTCAACCATAAAGATCAATTTTTCTTTTTCTGGTGCCAGCTGGGTAATTCCTCAGAAGATAACATTCCTTTCTCAATCCCGTAAGGGGTCACTTATGACCCACCACTCACCCTGTATGTGTAGGCATCTTTGGTGAACTTTATGTACAATGCCAATATGTCATTTCCCTTAAAGATAGTGACTGGTGCAGAATAGACTGGTCAGACGACCTGGGGAGAATACTGGGCCACACCTTATGGAAGTTCTTGGCTTAAATACATATTTATGAACTTATTAATGTTTCTAGCTATATTACTTGTTTTCTGTCTATTCTATAAGATTATTGTTTCTTGCATAACCAAATGTGTGACTGAGTCTCAGATAAAATTAATGATGAACAGATGCCTTGAAGTGATTGATCAAATACATAGTTCTATAAGATCAATGATTGTAATAGTGTAACTCTAGATACAGGAAAAAGCAACAAGAGGGAACCATTTCCTGGACCATAGAAGACTAGTAAGACAGGCAGTCCAGAGGCTTTTGGTTACTGTTAAAGGGGCCTAGTCCAGTACAGTACCTTGAGGGGCCTATCAATGAAATCTTTGCTTGACCTGGGAATGAGCATTCCTGGCACCTTGGGACAAAGTGGTCACGAAATGCCTCCCAAACCTTGGTCAAAATTAAGACCAAAAGGGAGGGAATTGTAAAATAAAGAATGTCACCCACCATCCAGTTCTACAAGAATCAAGTCACTAGCCACTGCAGTCACTGAAAGGAATCCCTGAAAGGAATTCAGGGCAAGCATCAGGATAAGGCACTTTGTGCTCTGGGAGAACTGATAGAACTGGCTCTCAGATAGTTAGATATTTTCAGGTGAAAATTTTATGAACCCAGTTTCTTGCACCTTCCAATACTTAGAAAAGCACTAAAACCATTAACTAAGATATCTTTTCCTCCCAAATAGCAGTAACCTTCTATCAAGATGAGAGTTTGCATGTAACCCTTCACCAAAATCACATACATTCTGGCCTCCTACTTTATCTCTTCAAAACAGTTCTCAGAGCTGTCTGGGAGATTGTCTCCTGTATTATAATCCTCAGTTTGGCTCAAACAAAACTTTCCATTTCTTTCTTAGATTGACAATTGATTAATTTTTTTGTGTGGACAGTTTCTTCTGCAAAATGTTTTGAAAGTTAAATTAGCATAGAGATAAAGTGCTTAGGCTTGTGCCTGGCTCGTGGAAAGCACTTAATACAAGTTAGCTATTATGTGAGTTGTGACTGCAAGTCTGACTCAAAGCCTTGTGAAATATCCAAACTTCAATCAATTTATCATTTTAAATATTTTAGAAATACAAAAGAATTCAAGGTCCTCTTAAGTTAAAAGGTCTTTGCTGGTTAGAAAATATATTTACCCACTTATGAAGTATTCTTGACTTTAAAAAATTGAATCTGAATCTAATGAAGACTGCTACCAGAAATATATGGGTAAAGGAACAATTTAAAGAGCTCATACCACCTAGAAGCAATCAGCCAAATTCAGAGTGTAGGAAATTATAGAAAACAACCCAGTTTCTTCAATGAATCAACATCTTTAAGGGGACGGGAGACTGAAACAGATTAAAAGATTTTAGAGATATATCAACCAAATGCAATATACAGCCTCATTATGATTCTGGTTGGAAGAATTATAAAAATACTTTTTTTGAGACAGATGGAGAAATTAGAAGTTGACAGAATATTAGACGACATCAGGTAATTCTTATTAATTCTGTTAGATGTACTAATGTACTAATGGCACTGAGATTACTTTTTTAAAGTTCTTATATATCAGAGATATATAGTGAAGTATTTGCAGGTGAAAATAAATAAATGAAAATATATCTGGGGGGGGGTGATGGAGTCCTAGGGAGTTCAAAGATCTTTAGTTAGGAAATAGATTAAGAGTGGGAGATGCAAATCAAATCAAAGGATGGATGGACTCTTGTGAAAGCTTCAGACCTGTGTGAGAATTAGGTTGTGTGCGTCCAAAATGAGCACGCTTCAAGTATTGAAGGCCTCTACACAGTGCTTACAAAAAGAGACTTAGTATGATGATATGAGCAGCAAAAGTCTGCAACTTTCAGGTTCTACCAAAATCTCTGGCTCTAAGTTCCCTCAGTTAATCGGGGCAGCCTCCGCCTCCCTTAGCAGACACCTCCCTTAGCAAGCTCCCCTGGCTGCCGCCTTCCCCACTGCTTCGTATGCTTCCATTCCAGAAAAGCAACTAATGTGGAAGGGTTAGGAGAATCAGGGCCATAATAGTAATGTTTTTGTCATAAGAAGGAATCTGGGCATATTAGATATTTTCTGTACTACAGATGGGGAAGAGAACTTGGCTTAAGAGACCCCTTATAAGAACAATTTAAAAGTGTGTAATCGAGTAACTGCTTTAGACTCCTGATTTTAAGTCGAAATCTTATGAAGTTTAGGCAAAGTTTCAGACCATCGAATAATTTAAAGTTTACCATACTTTTAGGTATAATTGATTACCTTTGTAAAAATTAATACTTGAAGAAGATTTCAGGTAACTGAAATACCCAAAGAGGAAATAAAATGTGTTACATTTATATAAGATGCATAAATGCTAAGCCAAGGTCAGCAAACTTTTTCTTAAAGGGCCAGATAGTAAATATTTTAGGTTTTGTGGGCCAGAGGGTCTGTGCCACAACTACTCAATTTTGCCACTGTATTGGGAAAGCAGCCAGAGATAATAAATGTTAAATGAATGGACATGGCTGTGTTCTAATAAAACTTTATTTACAAAAACAAGTGGTGAGCCCACAGGCCATCATTTGCCAATCCCAAAGAGGCCTGTATTACATTGGGAAGTGTTTCATTAGCTACCTTTATAAACTGAAGCAAACATTATTCAAGATCCCTAAAAATTATTGCTAAAATAACAAATGAAATATGTAATCTGAACTTGAACATTTAAGAACATTATTCTTCAATTAAAATATTTATTCCTTTATATCCAACAACCAGTTTTCAGGAAATGAAAGGACAAAGGAACATCATAAACACCACCAGGGGATACAATCAGCAAAATCCTGATTGTGGGAAACCGTGTGGAACAAACTACCTGCTTTCTCTCTCTCTCTCTCTCTCTCTCTCTCTCTCTCTCTCTCTCTAGGCTGTGCTGGGTCTTCGTTGCTGTGCGCTAGCTTTCTCTATTTGTGGTGAGAGCGGGCTACTCTGTGTTGCAGTGTGCAGGTTTCTCATTGCGGTGGCTTCTCTTGTTCCAGAGCACGGGCTCTAGGCGCACGGGCTTCAGTAGTTGTGGTTCGTGGGCTCTAGAGCGCAGGCTCAATAGTTGAGGCGCAGGGGCTTAGTTGCTCTGCAGCGTGTGGGATCTTCCCAGACCAGGGCTCGAACCCGTGTCCCCTGCATTGACAGGTGTATTCTTGACCACTGTGCCACCAGGGAAGGCCCCTGCTTTCTTCAACAAATAAAGTGCAAGGGAAAAAAATAAAGCAAGGAGCCAAATGGAGACATGTATTAAAAGAGACTTGAGAGTCATATTGACCAATAGTAATGCACAGATCTTATTTGGATTCTGATTCAAACATACTGTATACATAAAATGATGACATTTACAAAACAGCTGAAAATGTGAATACTGGCTGGATATTTGATAAAATTAAGGGATTATTGTTCAAACTTTATAGACATGATAAATGTGTTATGGTTATATATTTTTTTAAAGAGTCCATATCTTTTAGAAATACATGCTGAACTATTTACAAGTAAAATGGTATATGCCTAGGATTTGCTTCAAGTATGGGAGGGAATTAATTGGTGAAGGTATGATTGAAACAACATTGGCCCTGAGTTGATAATTATTAAAATTGGGTAATGTGAACATGGGGGTTCATACACTATTTTGGCCTTTTTTGTTAAGTATATTGAAATGTTTCATAATACAAAAGTTTTAAACTGGAAATTTAAAAGCTTATTTTTTAAAAAACATAGCAGTGAAAAGGAACAAACTACTGATATACATAGTGACATGAATGAAGCTCAAAATCTATGCTGGGTAAGAAAAGCCAGACACAGAAGAGTATTTACTGTATGATTCTGTTGATATAAAATTCTAGAAAATGCAAATTAATATATAGTGACAGAAAGTGGATCGGTGGCTTCCTGCCTCTGGGAGTAGAAGGAGGGATATTCTGTGTGGCGCAAGGAGAATCTCTTGGGAGCGATGAAAATGTTCTGTATCTTGATTGTGGTGGTGGTGGTTTCATAGATGTGAACCATCTGGTTTTTTTAAAAGTTTAGGAACACACTAAGGTTTTGAATTTGTTGTTTCAATAAACTGAACACTAATCTTTTAAACCAGGGATCAGCAAACTTTCTGAAAAGGGTCACATAGTAAATATTTTAGACATAGCAGGATATACGGTCTCTGTGGCAACTACACTGAAATCTGAATTTCAAAAATTTTCGCGTCACAAAATATTATTCCCCTTTCTATTTTTTACAACATTTGTAAATGTAAAAACCATTCTCAACTCATGGGCCATGCAAATCAGCGTGGGCCGATTTGACCCACGGCCATAGTTCACTGGACCCTTGCAAACTTTTTACCATTCGACAAAAATAAAAGTAAACTTTTGAATAGTCTTTTCTGCACAGGAAAAACCACCCCAGAGAGCATGAAACTAACTCACTTAACTATTATTATTATTATCACTATTATTTCACCCTATAGACTGGGTATTTCCAGTGCCTTTTGCAGGAATTACTTTGAATAAACCAACAATGTTTTCAAATTATGATTTGGTTTTGTATGGAGCTTGACTAAAGGAAAAGAATGCACTGCTCAACTACTTGTAAATGTTGCTATTCTTTGTAGTAGAGATTACCCACTCTAAATTGATAAGTTGCTGTTCTAGTATCTGTCACACTTTCTAATGTACTCTCATTTAGCCTGTCTCACAGACCTTGATCACCCTTGGACACCAACAAGAGTGAATCTTTTCTCCAAAGCTGGGAGGAAAAGATGTGGGGCAGGGGCGGTTGTGCAGGAGAGATATATGAAAAGGGGCTGTATTTTAGTTGCAGAAGATTTGGATGAGAGAGGTTATGCAATCTTGATCTCAGTAAAGTGGGCAGTCAGACTGGCCATGAAGAATGAAAAAGATGCGGGCATGAGGTAGGGGCTGAAAACCATAGAAAACAGCCTTTAAACAATGTCATAGAAGACACAACATGAACAAAAGGATTGCCAGGAGGCAGTTAGACACCAAGTAGGTAGGTGTAGGTGCTCAGTACTTGTTTGTTGCCAAAATAGCACCTACATAATTCCCATTTACTTTTGGAGAAGGATATTATAGAAAAAAGAATAGGTAGTGGACACCTTTTGTTTTGCTTAATTAGCACCCTCTTTTCTGAATCCACAGGGTGGTCGTGTTAGTACAATGTGGCTTTACTGTCCTGGCCCAATCTGATTGGTCAGGGTAAGGATGTGACCCAACTCGGCCACGTCTTTAGTTGGTCAGTGTTCAACCCAGCTCTGACCCAATCCAGGCCAAGCAAAGTTCTTTTCCAGGAATTCTGGAACTAGAACTGAGAAAGAGAAGCTGGTCTCTCTTTGTGTGTCTGGACTGCAAGATATAATAGCCCAGGAGCTGGTGGACAAGTAGAGGAAACCTGCTTGTAGAGAGAGAAGGATGAAAGCAGATGTGAGTTGGAGAAGAGGGGTACGGGACTCTAATTCTAGTTGTCCCTGGAGCCTCGGGTCTATGCTTGGATTCTGGAAAACAGCCCAATATCCCTTTCATGTATCCCTCATTTCAGTTAAACAGATTCCAGTTGACTTTCTGTCACTTACAACCAAGAGTCCTATATGATACAGAATGAATGAGTGAATGAATGAATAAATGACAACATCTCTACACTCAAGGTCATAATCCCAGAGCCTAGAGGTGTTCTAATTAGTTTCAATGATGATGAGACTTTTAAACTGGTATAAACATTAATAAAGGGAAACCTCACTAAAATGGATTTGGGAGGCTAGAAGCAGGAGAGCTCTCATGCACATACCACTCAGTCTCAATTACAGGAAGAACTGTCGATTACAGACCCCAACAGAAGAATCACCAACAAGAAGGAACCATCAATTACAGGCCCCAACAGGAAAAGACGTACAGTGTGTCTCCTACATGAAATCCAATACCCCAGCAATTCAGCCAACGAGAAACCATCATTACCCCAAACTCTCACTTTCTCTAATGGACTTTCATTCAAAACAACCCCTCCCAATGCCCTCCTTTTTCTCTATAAAATAATGTTCTTCTCCTTTGTTTATTGGACTTGCCTATGGCTTTTGCTCTAGCTTGTTTGTCCCGAATTGCAATTCCTCCACTATCCCAGAATAAACATGTTTGCTGGTTGAATAATGACTTTTATCTTTACGGTCAACATTGGCCTATGAAGAGCATGTAAAAGCAAACTCTTTTCATCTTAAGAAGAAAGGAATCTTTACCCACTAACTCAGGCAAACTGGAGAAACAGGTCTATCAACTCATTCAATCTTAAGGAATTTTCTGGTAGTCCCTATGTAGTAAAAGAAAGAAAATGTGCCTTTGGAAACCAGAGATATCAACAAGGAAATAAAAGAGCCTGAGCTATTTCATTGCTGTGATCTGCTTTCCCTATTTTTTTTTTTTAAGAGGAAGAAG
Source organism: Balaenoptera borealis (assembly GCF_965194805.1). NCBI lineage: Eukaryota > Metazoa > Chordata > Mammalia > Artiodactyla > Balaenopteridae > Balaenoptera > Balaenoptera borealis. Next base: position 13,610,114 of record NC_138866.1, on the reverse strand, counting down.
GGATGGCATGTCTTAGGTTAGAATGCCTTAATACGTGGACACAATCCCAAGCAATTGTTCTTCAGTCATGGCTAAAGTGGCCTATTTATGCCTAATCGCAGTTCACATACTCAAGAATCTGTCTGAAATATGTAAAGTTTTGAGAAGTTGTGCAGAAATTACGGAAGAATGTCAGCAACAACGCTTGGTAATGATGTTAGCATTTACAAGAGTCTCTAGGAGGAAACTCAGGTTTACTCTCCTATAAGGAGGGTTATGTGGTCAGGCTGAGGGCATTACCTAAGAGCTTTGGATAAAAGGGATTATAACCAGAGTTTTAAAAGATTAAATGAATTTTCTTGGGTAGCTTACTCTTAAACTAGCCTTTCTTCCCAAAATGCCCTGAATTTTCAGTCTCTGTTATGATTAGAGCTCTTCCAGAAAGTGATATGTTTTATAAGTTATACTGATAAGGAAAGGGATCAGTGAAAAAACATAAGCCTTTTATTTTTTTAAGTAATTTTTAACAAGCAAATAGTTAAATCCCCACTAGTCAGGCTGCCTTTCTTTGACTAGGAAAGTGACATTTTTAAGAACTGGTTGGTCCCAGTTTCCATTCAAAAACTCCTTTATCCTATTGCCTTTTCTCTCCGTGGCGATTCTCCTGGCTTGTGGCAGCATGTCTTTTAAGTAAGGGGCAAGAGTGGCTGGTTTATCTCCTCCCCTTCTTATTCCCATCTTTGCCTCTCTTTTCACTGCCTCCTCTCATTGCCAAAAAGAACAAAAATGTGCATTTTTTTCACCTGTAAATTTCCAGTTGCAAATGAAAGTATCTAAATTAAATTGGTTTCGCCTTGTGCCCACCTATTTAGGAGTACAGAGAGGAATTATCCCCTCCTACCATTTTAAGCATGCAATACATGCTTGATACAAAAAAAAAAAAAAGTTTTAAACACTGGAAAGTATAAAGAAGATGGGGAATAATTGCCCATATTTTCATTACCCAAAGACAAATACTGTTTTGGGGTATTTCTACAGAGGCCTTTTCTTTCTTTCTTTTGTGTTTTTTTGGGGTCTTAGTTTATGGGTATATTTTTTCATCATAATTGTGATTACTTTTCCTCCTAATATTCTGTATAAGCATTTCTCGGTTTTACTACAAACCTCATAAATATGCATTAGATGCATAATATTTCATCCAATGAAATATTCTACTTAACCACTTCCTACTTCTAGATGTTTAGCAAACCTTACTTCTTGTGTCGTCTCATCAGTGTTACCCGTGAGTTTTCCAAAACATGAATGGCCGGGCAGGATTGTCAGCAACAAGATCTTAAGTGGTAGCTCATCCACCAGTAGCCAAGAAAGGATGTCTGTAATGAGGAACTGCCACAGTGCTGGAGCATGAAGAGTGAGGTGGCGAAAATGGCAGCAAAAAAGGGCAAGAGGACACTTTCTAAAAAGACAAATATAACTTCAAATAATGTAGGCAAAACTCCATGAAACATTCACTCGGCAGTCACTACATTACGTGCCAACAGGACATACAGACATCTCAACAAACAAAGTGCAAAGATAACCTATAAACAAACAAGGAGTACTAGCAGCGCTGGGGAGGTGGGGATTAACTCTGCCTGGGAGGGCTCTGCAGAGGTGGAATTGCTCCCCTAGGTCTTGACAAATAAGAAGGCGTTCCCTGGCTAGACAAAGGAGAAAACACATGTAGACAGAGGAAATAGCACGTGCAGAAAGAAGTCCAGTTTCTAAAACAGCAAGGTGTGTTCAAGGACTCTCAACCAGGGCTATGTGGCTGCAGTGAAGTGAGAGAGGCTGGGGTCACGTCCTGAAGAACGCTGATGCTCTGTGTTGTACAGTAAAGAATTTGTCTGGTCCTTGGGGCTAGTCCTATCTCAGTGGCAAACACTAAATCCTTGGCATTTACTGAGTGATCCTTTGTTGTTCATGGTGGCCCCTGACCACACCTGTGTTTATGCTAACGAGCTGACTTTCCAGCATGACTGTCATGACTTAGACCAGTCATGCTGGAAAGATCAACCATGTGATTAGAGGGTTGGGGCTTTGAGCCAGCCAACCTCTAGGGAGTGGAAGGAGGCTGGAGACTGAGTTCAATCACATGGGTGATAATTCAATCAATCATATCTATGTAATGAAACCCCAATAAAACTCGAGACCCCAAGACTCCAGTGAGCTTCCTGGTCAGCAAATACATCAAATGTGCAAGGAGGAGGGTGCATCCTGAGTCTACTAGGAGAGTGCACAGAAGCTCTACATCTGGCTGGTCCTGATTTGCATCCTTTATAATAAAACTATAGTTGTAAGTCTAGTACTTTCTTGAGAGTTTTATGAGTTGCTCTAGGTGGTTGAGGGCACCCCTGAATTTGTAGCCAGTTGGTCAGAAGTGCAGGTAGGCTGGGGGCCCCTGAACTTGTGACTGGCATCTGAAGGAGAGCAGTCTTATCAGGGACAGTGCCCTCAACCTGTAAGTGTGTGCAAACCTCAGGTGATCTGCATAGGAATCACACTGCAAGGTTGCACCCTGGGAAGAAATTTGGATTTGATTTTGAAGGATTTTAAGTAAAGGGACATCACATATTTGTGTCTTAGGAAAATCACTCTGTGCAGTATGAAGGGTGGATTAGACAGGGAAAAATATGAAGGGGGGGCTTTATGGATTGCTGGGAATCAGGCAGGAGCAATAAACTAGGCCAACATATAGCAATCAGGAGTGAAGATGAATTACCAAAAATCTCTGAAATCAGTGTGTGAAGCAGCAGATCAAAGAGCAGCACCCCCTGGGGTTGGCTCTGCAAGAATGTGCCCAACCTATCATGGAATGAAGATAGCAGTTTATTGGAAACATCACTTTCGATTATCACAAGCTAAAAGATTTGGATCTTTTAAAAAAGAGTAAAGAGATACATTTTTCTTTTGAGACTTTAGGAAGAGTTTAAAGATACAGAATATAATACAACAAATGATTATGTGCTTACCCCTGCCCCCAATTAGCACGTGTAAATATTCTCTTCTTTTCTATTAATTAGTTCTATTTGTGCTTATTTGTTTTCTATTATAAATCAGTGGCTTTCGGCAGGGGGTCGGGGGTGGGGGGCGGGGACTCCCAGGGGACATTGGATGGTGTCTAGAGGTATTTTTGGTTGTCACAGTTGGGGATGCTACTGTCATCTAGTGAATACAGCCCAGAGGTGCTGCTAAACATCCTAGAATGCACAGGACAATCCCCATAGCAAAGAATTATCTGGCCCCAAATGTCAATGCTGAGGCTGAAAAATCCTGATTTAAATAACAGAAATAAAATATTATAGACAAAATTGAACTCCCTGTGTACCCTTCCAAACCCACTTCCCGACCACCCTCTCCCCAAAGGCAACCACCACCTTGAATTAGGTATAAGGACAGAGGATTTTTTTGGTGTTATTTTTTTCCAATTTCTTTTTTTGCTAAGTTCTTAGGGTTCAACCCTTTGAAAATTTTTAGTTAATTCTTAGTGTCTCCTACAGGAATGAAAGTACCCACATAGACACCACTGTGCCATCAAAAAAGTACAACTGTAAAGGTGCTGCCTTTATACACACACACACACACACACACACACACACCCAGATCCATCCCCTTACCACCGTTAATCTGCGCTGCCCTCTTCCTCAAGCTAGGCTGGGTTGCCCACCTAAAAGCGGGAGAGGAGATTGTACTCTCCTTTATTTACTGTGGTAAAAAACAAGACCATGAAAAACCATTGCCAGAAATAAGATTAGACACAGTGCTAGATATGCTTCAGCCTTGACCAAAACATAACAAAAAAACTCTTCTTCATTCAGTCTCCTTTGACACTGCTACTAGCAGTCCAACCTACAAAATCATATGGTCGACGCTTTTACAGAATATAGTTAGTGTTTAATAACCTCTGTTGGAACAGGGTCACTAAAAGCAGGCTTATTAAGCAAGGATGATCTAATTCAAGTCATAGTCTTACAAAAAACTTACAAACAGATGTTTGTGTTACAAACAGCTTATGAGAATTTGGGGTTAATACTAAAATGATGCTTCAATGCAAAAAAAAAAAAAAATCAACTAAAAGAAATGAAAAAGTTATCAAAAAGATGGAGAACAAAAAATAGCTCCTTGTTTTTTATTTTAAAAAATAACAAGCAAAACTATCTTTTAACTGCATGCTAAGTACTATGCTTTATACTGGTGATAAACTATCACTCCAAGTGAGGGAAATATCACTCAAGATGCCTTCAAGGATCTCATAATCCAGAATGGGAAACACAAACATTAGCAGATAATGCTCATAAGATGACGTGGTGGGACAATGTAAGAGATATTTTTTCAGTATAACTGCAGCAGAGATGAAATTAAAGACTCAATTGGTAATAGCAACGCCCTTCTTCATCCCATCCAAACTATTGTTTATAACCTTGTAATAAGAGCTGAGAATGCCATTTAAATTAAAATAGTCCAACAAACTTACTCTACCAGATTTAAAATATATTGCTATAATAATCCACTGTAATTTATATGGATATGGCACTGGTTTAAAACTAGGTAGACGTAATAGAATAGAGAGTATAGAAACAGAGTTTGATCTAGCATAAATATGGTATTTCATATCAGTAAAGAAAGTATGGATTATTCAATAAATGATCTTGAAATAAATTTTAGTTTGGAGGAAAAATTACATCATATCCCTAGTTCTTCTTAGTAGCAAATAAATTCTAGGAGGATCAAAGATTAAATATTTTTAAAACACATGAAAAACTAGAAGGAAATATAGGTATTTTTAAAATCTTGAGTCAAATGAGATCCTTCTAAGCATGACACCAAATTTAGAAATTCCAAAAAGAAAATAATTTTTGCTAGATTAAATTTTTAAACTTCTGAACTACAGAAAACTGTCACAAACAAATGTAAAAAGAGAAGCAATCATTTTTTTAAAAAAACTAGGTCATCTGGACTAATATCCTTAAGACATATGAAGAGCTCTTATAAATGAATAAGGAAAATGTGACTCTCCCCGATAAAATGGGAAAAATGAAATAAAAATGCAATTCACAAAAGATTTACAAATAATCAGGTGGAAAGATAGCGTTCTTATTAATAGTCAAAGAAATGCAAATTTCACCACAATAAATGATGGTGAAGATTTTAAGACTGAAAATACCAGTTTGTGCAGAAAGCAGATATTATTACACACTGATGGTGGCAAGATACCTTGGTAGAAATCTTCTAGATGGAAATTTGGTAATACATGTAAAAAGTTAAGGAGAAGAGAAAATAGAGGGGAAGAAGGTTGAGGGGAAGAAGAGATGCTGAAGGGACTACTTTTGAACTAGCCCTTTTCATGAAATTTATCTTAAAATTTATCTTAGATATGCTTCTAGGTCAAGGTGTCAGCAGGGTTGGTTTCTCCTGAGACCTCCTCGGCTTGCCGATGGCCACCTTCTCGCTGTGTCCTCACGTGGCTTTGCTCTGGCTTTGTTTCCTCTTCATATAAGGATACCAGTCATATTGGATTAAGGCTCCACCCTTATTTAACATTAATTACCTCTCTAAAAGCCCTATTTCCAAATATAGTCACATTGAGGGTTAGGGCTTCAACATACGGATTTGGGGGGAACACAGTTCAGTCTATTATAAATAGTGAAAAGTGGAAACAACCTAGAGGTCCAGAAAGTAAAATATTATGCAGCCTCACAAGCGATGAAGCCGATTTATATTTGTTAACATGGAAAGCTGCCACGATACATGACATTTTTTTTTTTGGCCGCACCCCGCAGGTTAGGGGATCTTAGTTCCCTGACCAGAGATTGAACCCCTGCCCTCGGCAGTGAAAGCGCAGAGTCATAACCACTGGGCCGCCAGGGAATTCCCTATGACATGTCTCTTAACAGGTTTTAAAACAATAGGCTTAGTATGACCACACTTTTGGAAATATATATATGTATATTTGCAAAAAAAAGTTTATGTACCCCAATGTAAACAAAGTGACATCTGGATAGTGGAGCTCTGAGAAAGATACATATTCAATTTTATATTTTTATGAATAATATAAAATGAATATTTTAACCTTTATAATAAAGGAGAAAAAAGTTATTTTCAAAAGGACAGTTCAGTCCCAAATTTATTTCTTCCAGGATTATTTAAATAAATTTCAAATTCTGATTGCTAATTTTTTGCATAAATAATTACAAACTATGAGCCAAAGTGACTTTACGGGGTGCACCAGCGGAGGCCACTGATGTGAGGCAGATTACAATCTTGAGTAGAAGAGATTCATTCGCAGAAAAATTATGAACATAAAAAAGTGTTAATTAACCAATAGAATTTATGGGTGTGTTTTGTGGACACTGGCACTCATTCATTTAATTTGATTATTGTAGCCTATCAAACTACATAATTTAAGCCAAAAGGCCCTGTTAGAATAGACAAATACACTGACAAATTTCAAAGACAATAGATTCCTTTTTTTAGCAGCTTGGAATCCTATGCACAATTTCAACACCAACCAAGTGGAATTTCACAAAAAAAGTGCACTTTCACAACCAGGAAAAAAACAACATAACAGTATATGTTGGTTTAGTTCCTGATCGGTTTAACTAATAATTCAGTCCCCAGAGTGACAACTCTTTCCTTTTAGTGAAAAATCATCCCAATTTGCTACTTCTTTTGAGTTAGTTTTTGTATTTAAAGAATCAAAATTCAAGGCAGCTCCCTCAAATTCGAAGACCTCAGCAGTGAAATCACCTAGTGGTGATGGTCGTTCAGACTAAGCAACATTCCCAGTGTAGCCCTCCCTTCTGCATCATTAGCGATGGTTATGTTGTAGACAGAACCTCCATAATGCAGCTTGATTTGCCTAAATAGAAGAAATAGATCTTTCTCTGTTAGAGTGACAGTTGGCATCAAGGACAGAAATTCATCTCCTGATGTTTTGCCATCCTCAAACGTTTAGCTAACTGATTCATCAGAACAAGTGAAAGCATAATGTCTTTCAACCTCTCCTGGGATTATCAAGTAGCTGATTGCAACCTTTCACAATCCTTCAGCATATGGGTTGCATAATCTTTGGGGGATTCTGCAGAATGTGCTGATAATGGTTTCCTCTTTGACATTCAAGTTAATTATCACTATTGAATCTTTAATACTTAAAAAATATGTGTTGCTTAATTTGTTCATGAATCAGTGGTTTAATAAATGCCAGCATATATATTAAATTATGTTAATGTTTAATATCTTTTTTGAGCTAAGTGCATTAAAAATTAAAATAAAATTAATTCTCACTTTCCCATTTTTACACTGTAGGTAATGTTATTTTACACTGTGCTACAGTCTTCTACAAATTGATGTTCAGTGCTTTGAATTAATGAACTTTGTGATTTATTTACTGGCTGGGGTATTATTCATTGCTTTTTCAATTACTGTAAAACTTTATACATCACGGCATGAGACTGAGCAATTGGATGAATAGTACTGGGGGAGTTTTTCTTTTAAAAGGGATCATGTAATAAAGACAGAAAACTAAATTAGCATCTCTAATATGCCAGCCAGCGACACTGGGCTCCGTGTTAGTGGGCTTATGAATGACCTTCCAGAAGTGAAGCTTTCAGAATCAGAATGTTCAGGAAAACCTGATCTCCCACCCTTGAATAACTGCAAATGTTCATGGCGAACCACAGAACTAAAAAGCAAGAATCTCTAGGATCCAGCGTATTAGCAAGAGGCTGAGATTTTGAAAGTACTGACATGTCGTATCATCCTATCAATTTTTAGAACTGCCAGAAGTGATGGTCATGCTTTGCACCAACACCTAAATGTGTTCCATGCATCTGACTTCTTTCCATATTTCGTTTAGTCAGCACTGACAAGATTCCTAGCCCTGCCCTGGGCTCTAAGGGCTGAGGGAACATAACACAGAGATGACATTCCCCCAGGGTTTGTTTTGTTTGTTTGTTTGAATCTCTTGAAAACCCTGTGTCATTCCCAGGAGAAGCATCCCATGTAGTGCATGGCCCCAGCTGGAAAACTCAAGGTGAGGCCGATGTGAGGAAAGGCTAGAGGGGGCCTCACTGAACTGCTCCCACAATCACAGAGGAGCGAGAAGCACAGTGAGGAGCCAGGAGAAGCGGTTGACAAGGCAACAGAAGCAGCAAACGGGCTCAGTGGGAGTCCAGACTCAGCACCGGCAAGCCACTGCCTGTGAAAAACCCACAGCCACATGGGGCCCAGGCTCCTTCCAGCCAGCTTGACCCACTCTGCTCCTGACCCTCAACCTACAGGAACTTCAGATGTGCCAATAGAAAGGGAGGCTTTTCACCCGGCATGAGGGATTTGCTATTCAAAAGGAAGGACAAAGGGAGGGAGCAAAGACCTGTTATCGCCTCAGAAAAATGGGCCTGATGACAAGACCCTGCACCACAAATACCCCAGAAGCCCGGGCAGCCCCTCGCTTACTCAGGCAATTTGAAACCAGACCACACAAAACACCGGAAGGAAGCCTGTGCTTGAGACAAGGGGTAGCCATGTAACTAATAAGCATTTATTAGTCCTGTGCATAGATATGCAAAATACCCATCACACAAGGAGACTTCAAACTCTAATTTCAGGAATTTTATTCCTGTCTCAAAAATATAACCTCTGTTTTCTGGAATTTTCCTCATTCTGTTCTGGCATCTCTTAGTTGGTCAATCTGCCCGCATCTCTTTGGTCACCTCCCATTAGAACAGGTCCCCCTCCACCCCGCGCCCCGCCCCCCAGGGCCATTGCCTCCTCCGGCACAGGGCTGGTCCCAAGTCACTGTCTGTCATACAAGCATCCGTCTGACCTGACCCCTCATTTCTTGTCCCCCACCCTGTTCCCTGCTTACAGCCTTTCCTGACCCTTGTACCTGATGCTCAGGATGGCTTCTCTGGCTCTTAACACTGTCTTCTGCTTCCTCCTTGATTTAAACCCAGCCCTTCGATGAGGCCTGTCTAAGCGCCTCCAGGAGCCCCTTACCCAGGACAGGTCCCCACCAAGCCAGCCCTGGTTCCTCCAGCTGAGCAGACCAAGGCAGTTCTGGAAATTTTGCTTTTGGGAGTCAAGGAGAAAATCTTATTTTGCATCAACACTTACTGTAAATAACACCTATAAAAACTGGTGGATGTCTTGTCTGATCCTTCCTCAATGATGCAGGATGGTATGTATCTCAGGGTCCTCATTCCAAACATCAGTGAAGGTTGAACAGAGCTACAGTACATCCAATAATATGGTTCATCCACTAATAGGACCAGACACTGGAATCCTTGGCTTGAGTCACCTCTCTTGTCATTTGATGTTTCCTAATAAGAGACAAGTGCTGTAAAAATAAATAAGCAACAGCATTCCAGTTGTTTCAAGTTCTGGGGAGCAAGGGGCTTTTAGACTTCCTATGCCATAACCATCTAAATGGATCCCAAAAGTTATGTAGCTCCTGGAAAGTGTCACAAACAATTATCTTGGTAAGTAAATCACTCTGCCCAGAAGTACCCACAAAATCCATTTTTTAAACGTCTTTATTGGAGTATAATTGCTTTACAATGGTGTGTTAGTTTCTGCTTTATAACAAAGTGAATCAGTTATACATATACATATGTTCCCATATCTCTTCCCTCTTGCGTCTCCCTCCCACCCTCCCTATCCCACCCCTCTAGGTGATCACAAAGCACGGAGCTGATCTACCTGTGCTATGCGGCTGCTACCCACTAGCGATCTATTTTACATTTGGTAGTATATATAAGTCCATGCCACTCTCTCACTTCGTCCCAGCTTCCCCTTCCCACTCCCTGTGTCCTCAAGGCCATTCTCTACATCTGTGTCTTTATGCCTGTCCTGCCCCTAGGTTCCTCAGAACCATTTTTTTTTTTTTTAGATTCCATATGTATGTGTTAGCCTACAGTATTTTTCTCTTTCTGACTTACTTCACTCTGTATGACAGACTCTAGGTCCATCCACCTCACTACAAATAACTCAATTTCGTTTCTTTTTATGGCTGAGTAATATTCCATTGTATATATGTACCACATCTTCTTTATCCATTCATCTGTCGATGGACACTTAGGTTGCTTCCATGTCCTGGCTATTGTAAATAGAGCTGCAATGAATATTGTGGTACATGACTCTTTTTGAATTATGGTTTTCTCAGGGTATATGCCCAGTAGTGGAATTGCTGGGTCATATGGTAGTTCTATTTTTAGTTTTTTAAGGAACCTCCATACTGTTCTCCATAGTGAATGTATCAATTTACATTCCCACCAACAGTGCACAAAATCCATTTTAAAGTCTCTGCTTTCAGGTTATCTGAAGAGCCTGTATGGAGAGACCTAGCGTAGGTTGTAGTGAACAGAGGGTGTAGGTTCCGAGAAAGTCATGACATGTGCTCAGTTCTGGCCGGAGTGGCTCATGGCTATACTGTGGTCAGTGCCAGCTGAGACCCAATCAGGACCCTGCATGGCCTGCCCAATGACCTCCAGAACTTTTGGGAAGGTGGCAACAGCATGGGAGGGTGACTGAGCGAAGATTCAGGGATGTGTCCCACCCTTAGTCTCTGAAATAGGTGTGACTCTTTGACTCCAGTCAGAACTGGTGAATTCCCCAAATCCAAATGTCAGAGTGGTGATTTCTTGTAGAGAGTGGATGGCAGCCCTGGATATTTTGGGAACTAACCATATCATTTTCCCTCATCTCTTCTGGGAGAGCAGCCTACTTCTACACATCTGCTCCCAGGAGATCAGTTTCCAAAAAGCCCCACCTTGAGTGCAGGTTACAGGGTCAAAAGATGCTGCTGCTTTGGCTGCCAGCGGGGGTGATGTAGGCAGAGAAGCTGGGATGCGGAGGCATGCTATTCTGACCTGCAACTGCTTCCCTTGCAGCCTGTAGACACTGCGAAAGCAATTTTGAAAATCTGAGACATCTTGATGTATCTGTTCATCTTAAGCTTATTTAATAACTATAATTTTATTTATTTTTTAAAGCATTTATACCCTTTTAAAAATATATTTATTTATTTATTTAATTTGGCTGCGCTGGGTCTTAGTTGTGGCACATGGGATCGTCATTGCCACGTGCAGGATCTTTGTTGCAGCATGAGGGATCTTTAGTTGCATCATGCGGGATCTTTTAGTTGCAGCATGCTAACTCTTAGTTGCGTCACGTGGGATCTAGTTCCCTGACCAGGGATCAAACCTGGGCCCCCTGCATTGTGAGCGCAGAGTCTTAGCCACTGGGCTACCAGGGAAGTCCCTAATAACTATAATTTTAGATGGTCATCTTTTATCCTGATCTTGAGTCTTACATCTTATGTTTAATTTTTAAGCTTCATAATGAATATTAATGAACTAATTTACTTAAGGATTCACCTAGAGTCTAATCTTTATGTATGGCTTTTGTCACAGTGATCTCAAACACTTCTAGGAAGATTACCCACATAAACAGTGCCCCCAGCATTTATACTGGGAAATACTTGATTGCTTTCTGCTTATTGTTAATTCAGGAAACCCGTTCATTCTCAAAATATAAACTCTTGCGATTGAATCAAATGACTCAGCTCTCCCCCTCCAGCCATGCTGCCTGGCCTTTCCTCACAGCTCCAGACAGGTGTCCAGCTGTCCTGAGCACACCCCCACTCACCTGTCCTGTTGTACGAAACTAAACGTGTTCCCTTCTTTCCCAGAGTCTCCCGATTTACTCCCACCAGTTAGACCGTGCAAATATTCCTGTGTCCTTTGGGGATCCCAAAGCACCTACTGGACCCATGAACCAACCCTCCAAAACCACACATAATATGTGGTACATGTGTGCATATTTTTCTGGGGATCACACCCATAGCTTTCATTATATTCTCAAAGGGCCCATGACCCTCTCGTCCAAAAGGATGGAAATGGTCTGTCACTGTCATCGATACTGTCCTATGGTATACTTGAAACAGTAAAACAGCCTCCTGGCTGGTCCCCCTGCCTCCAGGGTCCTTCCACTCCATTCTGTGCACTGACACCACCTCACTGATCATCAGTGGAACACAAGGTTTACCTGCTTTAATTCTCTCCCATCACCCCAGTCCACAGGAGCCTGAGAGCGGTGCCACCATACCTGTTTTATTCCTAATTAATTGCTTTCCTACCTAGAACACCTCCCCTGACTCTCTCTGCACACCCATCCACACCCAACACTTCAAGGCCCAGCCAAAGGCACGTCCCAGCCTAAGACCAGCCTAGAGGTGGAGTTTGGTTTCAGATGACAGGATACCTGAGCGGGGATGTGGGCCTGGAGGTCTACAGAGCTGGAAAGGTCGGCATGGAGTTGAAAATCTTGAAAAAGGACGAGCTCTCCAAGGTTTCAGCCTTGACAATGAAAGAGGTCTCCAAGGTAACTAAAAGCAAAAACAGTCAAGTGTTTATTCTCAATTTCTACAGCACTTAGGTGCCCCGCCCAGGGCTCCACAAAGAGCCCACTTGAATACTTACCAAACAAATGTGGAATGTTACATTCAAAACGAAACATAATCTGATGGGGGAATGGGAGTTTCATAAGGTTAAAATTTGTCTGCAAATTATTTTGAACAAAGTAATTTGCAAAAATTAGGTGAATTATTTCCCTAGTCTTTGCCTCAAAAATTGTAATTTATAAAAGCACTGGAGTTGAAAGTGGTTTAAAGCGGCAAATGAAAAGCCAAATGACATCCTTAATAGGTGCATATTAAATATACATATTTCTATTAACATTTTTCATGGATGTGATAATAAAGTAAATCTACAGTGGAGAGAAAGAAAATACACTTTGCATTAATAATTTGTAAATCACTATCTCAGGGATTTGCTTAATTACTGTTACCTATGCAACTAACCTCGGGCATAATTATTTAGGAAAGAATTCATGTCTTCCTTGCAATACATTCTAAACCAATATTGTTGGTCTCTACGGAGAAACTGTGTCCACAGTTAAGTTAGGTGTTTAATATCATGAGTCAATATTAATATTAAACTAGAGCTGAAGAGAGAACAAAAAACAGGGGCTGGTGCACAGCCACAGAACCACGCTACGGTCTGTTATTGATGCAGGCAGCTGTGAGTTGCCAAATTAGGTGTTACTGAAATGGAAGACCAAGCAGGAAGCTGGTGGCTCGGCAGGCGGGGCCCATCCCTCATAACGCGCTCACCAATGTAACATTCCCCCAGTGCTTCATCTTCATTTGCGGAGGATAATGGATAGGATCAGGGCTGTGAGAGTTTGGTCAGTTGCACAAGGCGCCAGCCTCTAGGCACAGACCTACCACGGAGCCTGGCTTCTTCTACCAGACCATCTACTCTCTACCAACTCAACAGCAGTTTATAAATTCCCCCCAGGGCTTCACAATGCCCTTTGGACCTCCACGCACAGGAGCCCTTTAAAGCCGTCATCCCCGAAGCTGGCTGCCCATAGCGTCCCACCAGTGTTCAGACCACACAGCCCAACTGTGCCCCAAATCTAGAGAATTTCCAAGTCAGAGCTCTCAGCAATAACTGCTCCTCTCATTGCACATGTGACGAAACAGAGGCCTGGAAGATCTAAGAACTGGGCCCGAACCCTGATCTTCCAGTCCGGAGGAGGTTCTGCTGTACCCCAGTTCTGCCAGCTGTTATGACGTAGGGGATGCCAACCAAAGTAGAGCTGGCTTTTCAGAGGTGATATTGCAGTCCTTCAGGAATCCTGAGCACCTGGACCTTTGAGTGTTATTGGAAAAGCATTGTTCCAATTTACTGGAAATTTTCCTTTTGCAAATTGACCTCCTGCCCTTGCTAAACCATTCCCCTTCTTTTCCTCTGGAAACGGTCTACCTGGACAACCCCTGCCATTGTTACCCAGCTGTGGGCACAGGGATTCCTGTCTACTAGGCTCCCTTGTAAATGCAGTGAGCACTGGCAAAGAATGGGAGGAAAAGGCCAGAGCGTCAGAGGTTTTTTGATGCAGCTGTTCTAGAGCAAGACCCACGGTGTAGAAAACCAAACTCTGACAGCGGATGTTTGCAGCAAAATAAGGGTTTATTTGCAGGGTGCCAAGCAAGGGAGTGGAAGACCAGTCTCAGATCCACTCCATCTTGGTCTTTGAGTTAGGGCTGTTTTAAAGGGGAAGAACAAAGAAACTGGGATTAATCATCTTGTGACATTTCTGTGACATTTCTTAATTGTCGTTTCGCGAGTCAGGATGTCTCCGGTTTATGATTCTCTGGCCAGATGGTCCATGGCTCAGGGATCTGTGAGCTCATCTTGCTCTGAGTCTTTACGTTAACGATGATCTCCATAATAGCAATTTTGCTATATTAACAATGTTACCGAGAACAGCCATCTTTGTCATCTGACCCTGTTTGATTCCTGTTCAGTTAGCACAGGATTGAGGTCAGAGGAGACAAGAAAGGGATGGAGGTTTTGAATAGAGAGATTAATCATAAACTCCGTAAGGGAACTCGGTTTTAGGGGGACTGGGTTTCACAGTCAGTGGCCAAGTCCTTGACCTGAAAGCTGCCTCGGGTGCCCGTGTCTTCATGAAGGGCTTTGCCTGGCTCAGAAAAGCCTTGCAGCTGATAAGCTTTGTGAAGTCCCTGTCCTGCCTTGTTTCCACCAATTAAAGCATGCTCAGCCCTTTCCCCTTCCCTCACTGGTTTAGGCAGATGGCCCAGTCCGTCAGCAACCAAAGCAGAGACATGGTCTGAGCTGACTCATTGAAGAACAGTAATTCCTTCCAGAGAAGATTCGCCATTCGTTTAGACACTGGAGCAATTATTTGCTGGCGGACAGTTGTAATTACTTTTTACTGCAGGTAGGCAACTGTTCCAGAAGCCAAGCTAATAGAATTACTGGTTTCTGAATGGCTTTTGGAACAAGTAATTTTCAAAAAGTCAGCACAGCATGTTCAGTGAACTTTTCACCCAGGATAAATCCCTGCCTCTGCGGCTCCTCACTGCAGGCAAGATGTGGGTTCTTCGATGGGGCACTTTGGAACTGTAGCGGCATTTTTCTTCCAGGACCCTTCGTTTTAAAATGGGACTTGAGCGAATCGTGCTTGGAGATATTTCATGAGCTTGCACCAAATCATTCTTCTAATTTTTAATTACTCTGGGAGTTGGCATTAAATTGTATCAACCAACTAACCAACCTTTCTAGCAATAGCAGGGTAAATCACTTTCCCAGTCATGGTATCCCATGGTAACTTCTCCCTCCGTGCTACCCATTTCTGAAGAGAAGTTAAGGGAAAAATAAATCCAGAGGGCCTTTTAGTCAAGGTTCCTAACAAGATTACCAACTACTGTAGACTGTAGATAATGATTTTGCAACAAGGTTCTCTATTTGATAAGAAAATGCCCTTTTGAATGCTTGTCAACATTGGACCCTATCAGCTGATTTGACATTTAACAGATTTTAAAAAGCACATCCATGTTCTGTTGGGACAACAGTTCCTTTTACTGAGAAGTCGTTCGAGCTATTTTTTGCTGTTGTTGTTATGATTACTAAACATTCCCGCCTCCTGCTTTGCCATCCACTAATTAGCTGAGCTCTGGTTTTGAGTGGGCCATAACTGTTCTCTTCGTGTCCATGAGTTGGCTTGTCCTGTTACCTGTCCAGGAGAAGGAGCAAATGCAAAACTGTATGACTTGGGAGAAGACTGGGCCTAATTTAACTCTAGTATCATAAGAAGAGACAGATCTGCTTTTAAGCAGATTGAGAACACTGAGTTGTTGAGAATCAAGAGAGGATGAACTATATAGACTATTGATCCGGATACTATTTTCCAGCTTTAGTGAAAGATAATTGACATATAACATATATAAGTTTAAGTGTAAAATATGATAATTGGATAGACATTTATATTGAAAAATATTTACCACAATAAGGTTAGTTAAACACCTCATGTAATTACCATTTGTGTGTGTGTGTGTATGGTGAGAACATTTAAGACTTACCCTCTTAGTAACCTTCAAATATACAATACAGTATTGTAAACTATAATCACCATGCTGCACAACAGATCCCTAGAACTCATTCATGTTATGACTAGAAGTTTGTACACTTTGACCAATATTTCATCACCATCCAACACCCCAGTTCCTGGCAGCCACCAATCTACTGTTTCCATGGGTTTGGGTTTTCTAGATTCCATGTATAAGTGAGATCATATAGTATTTGTCTTTCTCTGTGGAGACTATTTTTTAGACTTTTTGACATATGGTCAATGCATAGAGACCTGTTAAGGGAATTTATTTCAAGCAATTTGTGTTATCAGTTTGGTTTATTGATATGCAAATTCATTAGAGTCTGGGATCCCCAGAGAAGGAACTGTAACCCCACAGCAAACTTCCTTTGCAGCCCTTAGAAATCAAAAAACCTTCATTCATTGTTAGGAAAGTTGAAAGTATGCTAGATAGCTGTCCTCAAAGCCTGAAAAATGCTTAGCTGAAAATCGTGAAGTAGGTTTAAGAAACTGTTTACTATTTAATACTACACAACACTTAGTATTACCACAACCTTTGCAAGTCATTCTGATGGGGGCACTAAAGTCACCCTCAACTGCAGGACCCCAGCTCTAAAACATCAGGAGGGTAGAGTCTGCAAATTGAGAGCTTATGAGTCAGAGCAAAAGTTTGGAATCAGACAGAACTGGGCTCAAATCCCACTCTACCACTTCCTACCCATGTCTTCCTACAATCCTGTCTGCCTTGCAAGGGTGGGTGTGATGAGATAATGCATGTGAAGCACTTAGTGCTGTGCCTGGCACATAGTAAATGCTCAACAAACTGTGATCAATACATTAATTATGCTGATGAATCATGCTTCCTTTAAAAGACATACACCATTAACATTTCAAAGGGTGTACCCTTTGCTAGCCAAACCTCCTTTATGGAAGATCTAACATTCTGGGTGTTGAGGAAGATTCTAAGGTACCCATGAGACCTATACTATCACAAAAGGTCAGTGTGGTCACTTATCACAAAGTGTGGTCAGTGGGCCACTGCCCCAGAATCACCAATAATGCATGTTTATAAAACTGGTTTCTGGGACCCCTAGAAGGCAGGCTGCATTGGTCAGGATTGGCCAGGCTATGCTGCAGTAAGAGACACACACTAGAAGCTCGGCGATTTCACCTTGAAAGGTTTATTTCTCACTCACGCAAAGTCCGCTGTGGCTCTGAGTGTCCTCCAGGGCATCTCATTTTCAGCAGGGGCTCAGGGACGCAGGCTGTTTCTCTCTGGTGGCTCCACCGTGGAGATAAAGCCTCTTGCTGTTGATGTGCCAGGTGAAGAAGACCATCAAAGTGACTCCTGGCACATCTACTCACAGTCTGTTGGCCAGAACCTGTCACATGATACCATTCACTGCCAGGAGCTGGGAAAAAAGGTGAGGAGGGTGGATATTTGGAATGTCTCTCTCTGCCTCACTCACTGAATCATTCTCTGGGATTAGGATCTAGGACTCTACATTTTCAAACTCCCCAGATGATACAATTCAAAGTTAGCCATCACAGGGCTGTGATTATCTACTGCTGGCAATGCTCCTTTTTGGGATAAATAATTTGAAATAATGGAAATGAGAGAGTGGCTCTGTCAATATAATAATTAAAGTGAGAGTCTAAGAGTCTAAAACATTAGGTTCTTTTCTAGCTGTTAAGTGTAGCTCTTAGCTACAGATGCCTCTCAAATCTATTTCTGGTCCAGACTCTCCACTGCCTTCAGACTGATATATACTCAGCCAGGGTCTCACAAATCTCAAACTGTTTGTTCATCTCTACCAAACCTGTCCCCGTGTCCTGGGACAGTACCAATACCCACCCTC